>NC_091456.1:141129124-141786624 GCF_027789765.1 Dendropsophus ebraccatus
ACCTGATTAACCCCCATGGAATGCTCAGGGAAGCATAGATATTTGCAGATATTTAAAGGAGAAGTCCATCAAGGGGACTTTTTTAAGAAGTCAAGGGCAGGGGGGAACATAATAAACAAGCTTAACTCACCTCACCCTATGCCTCTCCAGTGTTGGATCAGCACACAAGAACCCCTGTTGAGCTATGGGATCTTCTCCCAGCCAACATCACGATCTGGATATTTGACTGCCCGCTCAGCCAATCAGTGCATCAGACAGAACGCCACTGCAATCACTGATGGGCTGAGTGGGCAATCCATCAACCGGGAAGATATTTTCCCCCACGTTGTGATATTATCAGGACTCTGGGGGGTGTTGTGCCTTCCGGCAAGGTGTTACAGGGGCTGGCGTAGCTGTGCAGCATGGGCACGTGGAGAGGTAAGTTAGCTTTCTGCAAAAACTTATGGCCATCTATTCCAATATTAACCTGCTTCTCGATTTGCAGGTTAGTCAAGGGGAAAGCGGGGGAGAAAGTGTAAGAAGGTCATGGTAGGGTTTGGATCACAGCTAAAAAGAACTCAGCAATACCCATAGTCATGTGGGGCACTGTTGGAACATAAAGGGCAGTTCACATGGACAGGTCAATTCTTTGAGCAGGGAGCAACAGAAGCGGCAGTGCGCAAGTCCTCCCATAGACACACTGTGGGAGACTGAGGCAGGCGGAATTCCGCCATAGAGAATTCCGCCACTTTTGATCCGTGTGAACTGAACTGAACCTTAGTAATAAAAATGTAATTTACCAATTCAGCTGATTCACCTTAATATTAAATTTGTCTAGGGCTCCATTTGCACACAGTGTCTGGTTATATCCTCATGCCAGAAGAATTTAAAGTGTCACTGTCGTTATAACTTTCAAAATCTAAATCATCAGTAGATGTGATATAAAGCAAGTTTGCAATTTACACTTATTATTTATTTTTTAGTTATCATGGAAAACACAGCACTTCCTGTTTTCTGACTCTGGAGAGGTGTTGCTTTTCTTTTTTACAATTTCTTTATTATAAACAATGTTCCTTTTTAGGGTAGGGTATTGGGAAAAGCTGTGTACCAGTAGGTGAGGACTGTAAAAAATGACGGTCTTTTCCTGGGGTGGTAACAGGCTGGCAGTATTGTCGAAGGGGGAAAATATAAATTGCTCCTACCACCCTGGTAAGGTCAGGCTGTTACTGCCTGGATTGCATCTGGCTATAGAAATTAGCTGAGCTAAATACTTTTTTTATTATTTGTTCATGAAAAAAAAAATCTATAGCAAAGGGCGACGTGGAAAGTATGTAAAGGAGTACGGACACCTGACAAATGCAGATAGATGTCCCTACTCTTTATAAAGCGTGTTATGCTAATAGCATAACTCATTATACGCCAGATGTATTGTACACATATTTAAGTGGCCTCTGTAAAAGCTTTAACCCTAGGTTTTCCCCCATTCCATATAAAACTCATCTGGATCTTTTTAAAATACATGATTGGGTGGACAATAGGAATATTTCTAACCAGAGTATATGTAAGATTTTGAGTAAAACTATCCTTTTTGTTGTCGCTTATTTACCTAACCAAAAAACCCTAAAGGGGACATTTATCAAGGGGTTTGCGCCTAATTTTAGGTGAATAATTGCATTTTTCACCCATTTCTAAGTTCTATTTATGAACCAATATTCGACAGGTGAATATTTTTAGATGCGACTTTTTTAAAATCTGCCTGTTTTAAGTATTTACCCAAAACTTCGCATTTTCCGGGATTAGCGCCCAATTTATCATTTGCAACTTTTTAAAAAGTCGCATAAACAGGCGCAAGCTTACGTTTAGTCAGAACCAGGTGAATAAAACTGCACAATTTTTTCATATTTGCACCTTTTTTGCGCCTTTTTCTTTAGATGCATTTACTATGGCAGTGAAACATTTTAATGAATCAGTCACAAGATATTAGAACAAAATATACACCAATCCCCATTAGAATAGTTGAACTTATTAGACTCCTTAGTAAATGTCCCTCCAAATGTTTTACAGAAAGATAATATGCTTTATATCTAAAAGTAGAAAAATAAAAGTTTAGTGACCAAAATTTGAGGATTTGAGATTTGGTTTGATTAATCTTGAAGGAAAAGAAAAAATGTTCCCAAAGTTGTGTGTTGAAACATCCCTGTGTATATTTCTTCAGAAGCTGCAGTCCCGATTTTCCATGGCATCTGAGGGGTTAAATGACAAGCATCAAGAGTTATCGCAGATTTCAACCACTGTAAATTGGTGTCAGCTATATGGCCACAACTGTTTTCTGCTACAGATGGAGTGGGCTCTGCATCTGTACTTGTACCATATTACCCCTACACGCATCTACTGTGCTTGTTCGTACCACATTTAACCAATAAGAGGCTCTACTGCCCCTTTAAACAGCTGATTTTGTGGGGGTGCCCTTATTTAATGTCCATACGATCTAACATTGATGGCCTATTCCATCAAGATTAAAAGCTCAGATAACCTCTTTAATGCACCTAAGTTCTGTGCTAACTGCTGTATACAGTATAACTTGAGAGAAATGTCAAAATCTGGAATAAAAAGAAGTGACATTTTCCGGAAGGTTTGTTCAATTTTCATGTGACTGTCACAGAGTTAATCAACATGAACGATTTCTAAGTATATATTCATGGTTAGAAATGTCAGAAAGGTTTCTTTCATTGCTATAGCCCTTCACAAACTGACATGTACTGCACAAGAAAACCTTGCTCTTTCTTACTTGCTTTAACATATGATTAAATAGCTTTCAGCTTCAGCTATTTGGGGCGCAAAGTGTTACTATGGTATCATGGCACAGTCATTTATCTGTACACTTCCTCTAGGCTTACAATTACTTATTCTCCACTGCCCTAACTTTACCTACCTACAAGAGTACCATACTGTTCCATATGTTTAGATATAGCAAATCAGGTTTTTTTTTCAGGCTCAACAAAAATATAATGTTAAAAGGGTGCTGAATAAGTTTAACTTTGGGAACATAAGAAAGAAATGATACCTACCTGTCCCTGTGCCACTCACAGTTATCTGCAGGTCTCCTCTAGCTCCCAATGCTGTGATGTCACAGCCTGTCTCAGAAATGCCTACGCAGCCAGTCAGTGACTGAGGCGGGACTCCTCTCCAGTCACTGACTGGCTGAACTGGCAAGTTCCAGCTAGGTTGTGACAACACAGTAACTGGGAGAGAACAGGAGACCGGAGGCTGTCAATGAGCTGGTGGTGCTGCAGCAACACAGGTACAGGTAAGTATCACTTCTTTACTATGTTTCCTGGATTTTTACATTTCTTTTAATTCACAGCAAAATTTTGGAAGAAATATCACAATTGTCCCTCTTTATTGTGGAAAGAGAAAGTATTTGTTGCAGATTTTTGCCCATTAATTTGATGTGGATTATTTACAAGTCAGTAGCAAAATTCATGACTGTGGATTTCCTAAATGAACATTTTTTTTTGCAGAATTCACAGAAAAATCTCAAAAAGCAAGTCTACACTAAAATATGTACAATTTGGTGCAGATTGATATGGCAAATTTCCTTGTACATACTTTGCCCATTAGCAGCATGCAGAGGATAGAGGATAAGTATCTGATCATGGGAACCCAACCGCAATCTTGAGAGTCAGACTTAAGTCTGCTTTCAGAAGGAACACATGGTAGGCACACATGCGCACCATGGCTCAATTCATTCTCTATGTAACTGGAAGCGATAGTTGAGTACAACAGTGGGCTATATCCAGCAGAGTTGTAGCTAGGCTCTCCCGCACCCGGGGCAAAGATTAAATTTGCCCCCCCCCTGTATGCGCAGTAAGCACAGGGGGGCCCATGTGTATATATATATATATATATATATATATATATATATATTTATTTTTTATGAAGTTTAGGTGAGCGATAGTTTAGATGAGCGATTCGGTCATCTTTACCAGCAGCACTAGTGTGGTGTTCGCAATATGGGATACATAATGTCATATTTACTGTGTACCTGGAATATTCCCATTTAAAATTTGGTCCCTAAGTACCTCAATGGAGGCGCCGATGTCTCCGCTGTCTGTACCTGAGGAGGCGCTGTTGTCTCCGATCCCTGCTGTTTGTACCTGTGAATTAGGAGACGGAATTGTCTCCCTTCCCTGTTGTCTGTACCTGAGGAGGCGCTGTTGTCTCCTCTCCCTGCTGTCTGTGCCTGTGAATTAGGAGGCAACGTTGTCTCCGCTCCCTGCTGTCTGTACCTGTGGAGGCGCTGTTGTGTCCGCTCCCTGCTGTCTGTACCTGAGGAGGCGCCGTTGTCTCCGCTCCCTGCTGTCTGTAACTGAGGAGGCGCTGTTGTCTCCGCTCCCTGCTGTCTGTACCTGAGGAGGCGCCGTTGTCTCCGCTCCCTGCTGTCTGTACCTGTGAATTAGGAGGCAAAGCTTCCTGATCTATCTCCAGTGTGACACCCAGTGTAATGTGATTCTATGGTGCCGTCTCCTAATGCACAGGTACGCTCAGCAGTAGAGTTGATCAAACTTCGGGAAATCCTAAGTTCGACTGAACTCGAACATTCACAAACCTGCCGCATTAGATTGCTGATGACTTCCCGGTCCATGGGTAAGGAGGAGAGTACCCAGCTATTACAAAGCCTGAATCCCAGAATTCCAGGCAGTACCCGGGCTGTCTCCTCCTTCCCCACGGACCGGGAAGGCATCACCAATCTAATGCGGCAGGTTCGTGAATGTTCGAGTTCTATAGAACCTAGGATTTCCCAAGGTTCGATCAACTCCACTCAGCAGCGGAGACAACAGCAGTAACACCTCCAGGTTTTCCATCACCAAATTCAAAATAGAAATAATTTAGAAAAATGACAGGTACAGGTGCTTTATAGATTGGCATAGGGAACCTTGCCTCACCAGCTGTTGCTAAAACTTTGGCTGTGCAGACATGATGGGAGTTGTAGTTCTGCAACAGCTGGAGAGCCAAGCTTCTCTACCCCTGCAGATACTAGGTAAGGTTTATATAAATGTGATATATATTTGGATAGGGCAGTTATTAAGGGGTTAAGTATGGAATAATGTACAGCCAGACCCCTAAATAGACATTGGACCCCAACTCTCTTGTGTGCCCCCCCCATCCCAGACAAGTGTCACCCTGTACCCCCCTGCCCCCCCTCCCCTCTCCAGACTGTTCACCCCTGATTGTCCTCCCCTTCCCACACACCTGTATCTTCTTTCTTTCTCCTCCATAGTGCAGTGTACATACAGGACCTGCGGTGACATCATAGTCACATGTCAAGGTCCTTCACCATCTCTTTACTGTACTGTCTCCTGGCTGCTGTTTAGCCCTAATTTGCGCAAAATCGCAGTAAAAACGCTGCGATTTTGCGCAAATTGCAGCTAATCAGCAGCCAGGAGACAGTACAGTATGGGAAATACCTCTTTTGATGAAGTAAAAATCGTCCCCTGCCTCCTCACACTGACAGAGAGCAGGAGCTTCCAGGCTGCCTCATCCACTGTGATCCTTCTCTCTTCTCCCTGTGATGGCGCCCCCCCTGGTCTCGGCGCCAGGGCAGCTGCCCTCCCCCCCCCCCCCCCAGCTTCGGCCCTGATATCCAGCAGTTTCCACGAAAATGAACACGAAAGTAGTAGTGATAAACAATTTTTGTAAAGTATTTGTGCAGCACATACAATGACCTGTCTTCAGTAACGTATTTAGTGTTGTATGTTAGCAGGGATATCATAGTAGTATAATCTCTCTGTGCTGTGAATTCTCTATGCATATGCGCTCTGTGCTATGTGTTTCTCTACTTTACCGCCATCTAATGATAAAACTGTACAGTGCTTGTGAGATCAGATCCCATAGGTTTTAATCAGCCCATTTATCAGGCCATATTTACCAGTAGTCACGTTCTTCAATTTGGTCACTTCCAAAGCTCAGCCAGTTAGTCCACCATAGCTTGCATGTAATTAACATGACTCAAAGAATACATTATGGCTGGGTTCACACTATGTATATTTGAGGCTGTATTTGTGAGGCTGTATAGCAACCAAAACCAGGAGTGGATTGAAAACACAGAAAGGCTCTGTTCACATAATGTTGTAATTGAGTGGATGGCCATCATTTAATGGCAAATATTTGCTGTTATTTTAAAACAACGGCTGTGGTATTGAAATAATGGCCGTTATTTACTGTTATATGGCGGCCATCCACTCAATTTCAACATTGTGTGAACAGATCCTTTCTGTGTTTTCAATCCACTCCTGGTTTTGGTTGCTATGAGGACCTGACATGAGGACCAAATACTGCCTGAAATATACATAGTGTGAACCCAGCCCCCAGCTGTAACAAATTAGGAAAATGGGCTTATATGCAGTGTACATTACATCATATAGATTACATTTCTCCCATTTGAAATTAGTTCTGGCCTTTATCTCCTTGGACTTCGCTCTGCCCCCAGTATACTGCATCACTATAAAATGGAGACTGTAGTGTAATTGGCAGGAAGAGAGGCTACATAGTTCCCACTAAGAGTCCTTTAAAGGGCACAAAAGCTGAATTTTTCAGCTGCATGGAAGATCTCTGGCTACACATCAACATTGCTTTTTATTTTTCTGCTGCTTACAGCCCGCTTACATACAAATAACGACCTGATAATACATGATATTAATTTACACAAAGGTCTTGACCTTCCTCGCAGGAAAAATGAACTATGAGGCTCTGCCATGCATTGGTGAGATTAAACACATAATGCTAGCTAGTGAGACATTAACAATGTAATGCTTGTAAGAATGTGTTCTACGAATTATTTGACTGGTGGTTAATACATAATGTGTGGCTACTAAAACAACTCACCTCATGCCCTGCCGTAACAACACCTACAGGGCCATTTGTCAACCACGATTAATACTATAGTTACACACATTCTAAGCCCCTGCCAAAAACAACACAACACAACTCAAACAAGTATGGTAAAGACTAGTCGAGTAAAGAATATATTCACATAAATTACACGCTCACTAAGTCCATTCAGATGACAAATCTATGTGTGTGCATATGTGTATTTTATAGCAGGCTTATTATTTTGAGCTTTATTACTTCTTTGCTGTTTATGTAGTTTAATTAAGTTTCCCCTTAGGCGATCTCAAGCAGCAACTCATTGTACGGTATTCATAAGACGTTGAGTGTCCTTATTCAGTCTTAGGAACTAATGAGAGTAGAAGGAGAGTGAACTGCCCTGACCCATGTTTTTCTTCATACAAAGAAAATATACAGTCACGTTGGCTTTGTAAGGAGCTGTTTATTTGACGTTGCTGTAAACTGCATGTGATTGTATTACACTGTTTATTATGGTATTGCACTATTTTACATAGTGTACCCCACAGAGACTGGCACCACCTGGCCTGTACAGTATAAACTAGAAAACTGTTGTATTAACTTTGTCATTATTTCCCAACATTACTTAAAAGTGTAGGGGGAATATATATTAAAAAAATTTGGGCAGTCTGACTGTTGGTCTTGTCTGTATAGGGCTTCTTATAAATTAAAGTGGTGCACGCAATATAACAAGTTAAACTTAGTATACAATGCACCGAAAATATGCAGCAGACAGTGACCATCATTTTAGAAATGTCCTGAAGACATTTTTTTTTTGTAGGTAAGTCATGCTTTCAGCCCAAAATAATGGGCTGTACCAGCATGGTGGAGCGCGTACAGAAGAGCCCATGTGACAAAACCAACCAAAGAAATGTCAGACACAGTTTCATTTATTCTCCCTAATGTGTGTCCCTAATTGTTAAGGTGAGAAGGTCTAGATGGCCATTAAGAAGTATGCTGGAGGGGTGAGTAAGAGAGAGAATGGCCTAGACCAGTGCTTCTGAAACTGTGAGGCGGGCCGCACCAGTGAGGCACTCCCTAGTTGCTGGTGAGGGACAGTTGGAAGAGAGTCAGTTCTCACAACCACAAGCTGCACAGTCCTTTCCCTGACTCCAACAATCTCTGCTTTAGGAAGATTATTGACTCATTTTGTACTTATTTTATGTTATACAGCGATTAGGAGACAAATGAAGGGTAGACTGAACAATAGTTTTTACATTTGCATGGACTTCTATCATAGATGGTAAGGCCCAAGCATCCTTTTGGTCAGTCTGGTGAGGCTCATTTTGTCTGTTGGGTGAGGCTCCAGTAGGAAAAGTTTGAGAAGCACTGGCCTAGACCAATGGTGGAGTCAGAGTGATGAGATGAGTAAATGAGATGAGTAAATTGATTGGCACAAATCAAATTCATTTGAAATTTCACAAATTTCAAATTTTTTGGCACATCTGAAAAAAATTACATTAGTCTCCCAGAAATCGTTTAAAAGGATGGCCAGCTTGATCATAAGACCTCAGGTGGTGGTAAGGCAGGCTTTCCCATAATGCTTTGATCTAGCACAGCCAATCATGAGGAACTATAGGTGTAGCTCACTGATGACTAAGGGAATTACTCATGGGCCACTATATAACAGCCCCACCAGGAAATCATGCCACTGCCTTATGAAACAGACATCAGTGTGTTGTAGGTATGACCTAACTAATTTATCTAATTACTAAAAGCACTGCCAAAAATCAGCATATTGTCATGTGTCCAGGATTAATACAATGTCATTATACTTCAGCCTGTGCCCAGATTACATTTTTTGTACATTTTGTACACTGCCTGCTATATGGATGTCATGGACATATTTTTACTTATTATTCTCCATATATCTAGTTGTTAGTAATCTTATTAACTCCATTAAAGTCTAGCATTGTATTAAGGCAGGGCATGCTGTGGGAGAAGTGACCTCCATTAGAACCATAACAGCATGTAACGTTCAGACAAGAGCCGCCAGTCATATTGGGAGTAACCTACAGGGGGCACTGTAGTATGTTACATTCAGGCCACAGAAAAAAACTAGTTGTAGTTCTGCATTTATTCCATCATTTATTTGTTCAGAATATTTGAACACATATGTGAGAGAAATCACAACTCATAATGTGCAATGTGCATAATGTGCTGTTTATTGTATCCTAGTGGGTGGCTGGTTAGTTACTGCACCACTTTGGACTTTGGAGCATGCCCTGGCTTGAATAAGATGCTTATTCACATTTATCTATGCATAAGTAGCCATGTCTCTCCTTGGAGAAAGTAAAAGGGGGTGTATGAACCAGCAGGCAGGTGGAACAGTGCACTGATGAGCCAAGAAATGCCCCCAGTGCACCAAATGGACTACTTTACATATTGACTTTGAATCTACTCAAAACTGTGCCACAGGGAGAAATAAGAAGACCTACACTGGAATCAGCAGCTCTGCCGCTACAGTTACATATAAGGAGGTTTGTATGTACAAGTCTGGTAATAGTTTCCCTTTAAGAACAAACCCATCTGAAACGCATTGTCATGACACCTTTTTGCCGCTAGGGAATTTTTAGACTGTATGGGAAAGCATTAAAGAAATCTGTTTCTACTTGACACAGTGCCGGTTCTTGAGTCAAAACTTTAGCTTTGGCTGTCCAGTCATGATTGGATTTGTAGTCTTGCAACAGCTGGAGGGCCGAAGGTTCCCCATTCCTGGACTCTAGGAATGCGGTATTTACACTCTACAATTTACAATTTTTCTATATACAGTATATGCTAACCCCTTCAAGACCGAGTCCATTCATGCACGGATGTCCAGGTCAAATTAATGCAATGTTCCTCCTCCTCCTTTATATTATTTTTCTTCTGATATATAATTTTAAAAAATCAGCAATCCTGGAGTTTGTTTTTTTCAACTATGCCGGTTACCGTGCGGGAAGGAGAATGGAATATTTTAATAGATTGGACAATTCCGCACGCTACGATATATAATATGTTTATTTATTTTTAATATTTTTATTTTTATAAAGGGCAACTTTATATTATTAAACTTTTATTGAGGGGTTATAGGGTTTTTAATACTTTAAAAAACTTTTTTTAATTACACTTTTTTAACAGTTTTTTCACTTTGAAACATGCAATCAACAGATTGCATATACTGATCTATGCTATGCCATAGCATAGCATAGATCAGTGTAATCGGCGATCTATGCATTGAGCCTGCCTGAGAGCAGACTCCTTGCATGGATGACCAATCCGACAGGACGGAGGTAAGTGAATTACCATCTGCCCGTTGGTACAAGCAATCGGGACCCCCGAAGCATGGCTGGCTGCGGGGGTCCTGATGACTCAGTGACAGGAGCTTGGCCTTTCACTGAGTGCCGTAAATGCAGCGATCGCTGTTGGCATTGTGGCATTTAAGGGGGTGCACTTTTTTTATTTCTTCCCCTGCTTTCCAGTTGCCCTGCCTCCCTCCAGTGGTATGGTACCTTTCAGGTTCAGCTGACGGACATCACCACTCTTCGGACCTTCTTTACTCATTGATTGTAAAGAAGTCAATGTCTTCAATGAATCTCTACAAAAGCACTCTCATAGAGATGCATTGAAGAGTGTGACCTCCGACTGCCGGCTGGCCCACAGCTAATGAGAAGAAGTCACGTGAACATCAGCGGGAACTGAACGGCGCCTTACCACCGGAATGAAGGTGTGCCGCTGGAAACCGATCGTCAATTGTAAGTATACATACATATTAGCCTGCAGCAGAGGAGGAAATAAAGAAAAAGTGTACTGTTTCTTTAAACATGGTATAAACTGTATAAACCTAACCTTACCATATGCTACTTACTTCTGTGACTTTGTGGTTTTCCAAAGAGAAACAAGTATTGCAGGGAACAGAAGCTTTTTATTGAGGCCAAAATAGCAACTCATGATGCTAAAAATATACAATCAATGTATAATGAAATTAGCTGAGAGTATGAAGATTTTATATGGAAATCAAAGTCTTGGAATCCTGTTTTGCAGAATTATAGCACTGAAGTAAACCATTTTATATTTGCTCTGTTCTTTGCCTTGGAGAGAAAAAAAATAAAAGACTTAGTAAACATCCTAAGCTCTCAAATCTTAATGCAATCCTCTCAGCACTGAAGGGAACATACATATTTAACGAAGACCTATGAGAAGTGTTGTGGATGATTAGGAGCATTTTACTTATGGAAGTTCTCACATATGAAGAATAGCACACTATAGTGGACAAGAAGTGATCTAATACCTAATGGCCGGTGCTCCTAGTCAATAGGTGTTCAGACTAGACCAATAGGTACCAAACTGTATGTCAGAGATGGTTGCTTATATCTCCTGGCAGCACAATAAAGAACTGGGGTATACCTACAGCATAATAGATTGTCCTCCATCAATGCTAGTATGCCACCTATTAAAGAAAATGCTTCTTCACATGAACACCATGTGTATGAGGGATACTATCACTTTAACCAACATAACCAACTTTTTTTTTGGTGTTGGCAGAAAAGCACAGCAAATTTAATATATGTTCTCCCATGACTTTTCTTCAGATTACAGCCCTGGCTACACTGCAAAAGTTAGGAGATGAGTCATAGAATTTTGCTGATGAAGCATTTAGCATGTGAAATAGTGTATGGTGGGATACTGAGTTGCATTGCTTTGCTGTACAGTATTTACCAGTCTGGTATTGTATTTTTTCTACTAGGTCCATATTCCATGTGGAAGGATATATGTATGCAACTGGAGGTGAATCCTTCATTACCTATATGCGACCAATACTTTTATGTTACTTGCTTACCTTATAACTCTGGAAATACCATATACAGTAAGCACTATGCACTTTGGGCATACGGATGTGTAATTTTTTTATGTGTAACTACACATGTGCAGCTCTCAGTATCATATCCTCACATTTCTTTGTCTTTATGGATTCTTTTTTCCTAAATTATGATTCAATTAACTATGATTTTTTTTTTTTTTATATATATATATATATGATGTTTGACTTTTGTCATTTGGGTTTCAGCATGAGGGGTCAAAAAAGACAAGAAAGGTCTATATGCAAAGCATTAAAAAGACTTTTCAGGAAAATGTTACTGATGCCTATCCTCTGGACAGACCACCACCTGACCAGCGGGGTGCCAACCCTTGGAACCACTGCCAATAAGCTCTTTCTCTGTTATCATACTTCATGTGTGTGTTATAATATACCCCCTCTATAGCCTAAATGCATATACATGTCTTGAACCTTCCATTGGTGCAACCAAAAGAAGCTGGACTGCAACTTAAGCATTTAACCATTTACATAATATACTGCTCAGCACAGCGGTAGTGCCCAGATGTACACAATGATTGGAGCAGGAAGCCTCTGTTTGTACGTGTTGTAGTTTACAAGCCATGCTACTGCAGCTCAGCTCCCACAGGAATGAATGGGTGTTCCATCCACGGTGCACATCTGGGCACTGAAGCTGTTCTGAATAGCTGATAGACAGCAGTACCAGCTGTTGGCACTCCACCAGTCAGTTATTAGTGGCCTATAAGTAAATGTATGCTGGGTACCTGCACAGCAGGACATTAAGATTATATGTTTTCTTAAACACTTCTAAGGTAGACATCTTAATAATACGACGTGTGTTGAAACAAGTGATTTAGATAAGATAAGTTGGGCCGATGCTATCTGCACCATATTCTGGTTACAGACAACACAATGGGATTGAGCTATACCCTTATCTGGTTAAAAAATATATATATATATATTATAGAACTATCACAGAAAGCAGCATCAAATCGAGGCAGAAACAGTAAAGAATTTACAGATTTATTAGGCTGGGTTCACACTAAGTATATTTCAGTCAGTATTGTGGTCCTCATATTGCAACCAAAACCAGGAGTGGATTAAAAACACAGAAAGGATCTGTTCATACAATGTTGAAATTGAGTGGATGGCCGCCATTTAATGGCAAATATTTGCTGTTATTTTAAAACAATGGCTGTTGTATTGAAATAATGGCAGTTATTTACTGTTATATGGCGGCCTTCCACTCAATTTCAACATTGTGTGAACAGAGCCTTTCTGCGTTTTTAATCCACTCCTGGTTTTGGTTGCAATATGAGGACCACAATAGGTGTCTTAGCTCTTTATGAGGTCCTGTACAAAACTGACAAACTCCCTTAAAAAATGCATTGTGGCTCCTTATCAGAAATTATCAAAACTACATTGTTTGTCAAGTAGAGCAATCATAGTCATATATAAAAGAGTGCATTTCCAAGGAAGTTCTTTTTTTTTACTTATTATCTTTTTATTGAAAATTATATGGAACAATAAAGAAATGCAGACTTGCCATAGTGGAAATTCACAGCAGTAAACCACTTCACAGTTTAACAGTTAACAAATGTAAAATATGTGAATACCACGATAGAGAAAACACAATATTAAAGTTGTATAACTCAAAGAGGGGAAGAAAAAGGGGGAAGAAAGGAAAGGGGGAGGGGAAGATCCCTTGATACACTATTCAGAAAGAGTAAGGATAGTCCGGTCTTATGGCCTCCAGGGTATCAAGGAGAGGAACAGGAATAGAAATAGAAGTCGAAATAGAAGTCGAAATCCACGCCTCAGAATAGTGGAATAACCGCAATGGAAAAAACAACATACCAGAGAAGATCTCCCAGTAAGGAAAGGTCGAGACAATATCTGAAGACCTTGTGTCTCCTTTAACCTATGGCTGTCATGGGGGGTGCCCGAGAAGAGATTGGGGTAGGAGGAGGAGAGGGTAGAGGAGAGTCTAATGTAGACATGGACACTTGGGAATATTCCTCCGAACCGAGAAAAGTTAGCCAGGGGAGCCAACATTTCCTGTATCTTTTGGAGTAGTTCATGCTATCAGAGAGGAGTTCCTCCATTCTATGTAAATAGTGGACTTCAGCGCACCATTCCGCAATTGTCGGGGGAGAGGTCTGTTTCCATCTTCTGGGGATAACGGCACGAGCAGCTATAAGTAAGAAGCATGTTAGGGAGTGTAGAAGGGGTCTTAACGGGCCAGGTATGAGAGAAAGAAGTGTAAGGTGAGCAGAGTTCTGTAGTGATTGACCGGTAATGTGGTTTATCAGCCTCAACACTTCCGTCCAAAAAGGCTGGAGCACTGGGCAGCTCCACCAGATGTGGGACATAGTTCCCCGTGTGCTATGGCAGCGCCAGCAGCGGTCGGAAGTATTAGGGTATATCTTAGCTAGGACTGCTGGAACTTTGTACCAGCGAGAGATCACTTTATAGTTAGTGCAATGCGTCTTACATGACATTGAGGTCTTATGGCAGAGCATAAAGATTTTCTCCCAGTCTTCAGCAGAGAAGGTTTTGCCGAGTTCCTTTTCCCAGCTTGAGAAAAAGGAAGGAGGCACTGTGCACAGTGAGTCTAAGAGGAGTGTGTAGATAGTGGAGGTAGGCTTCTCTATCGGCGAGGTAGCTATACACAAAGATTCAAAAGGAAGGAGAGATCGCCTCAGACGAAGCCTAGTCCCATGTCTACGCACAAAAGCAGCCAACTGGTTGAACTCAAGCGTATGGCGGGCGCGTCTGAAGACCGGTCGTGTGTCTGGGAAGGGTAACTCATCCAGGGGGACAAGGCCAGAGGGGGATAGGAAGGTAGAAAAGGTGACTCCTGAGTGTGCAGTAAAGCCCAGAAAAGAGGGGGCCTGATTGGTGTGAGAGAAGTTCGGTTGTCCAAAAAGAGGAGAAAGGGGGCCATCCGGGAAGTAGCCTTTGGTAAGCAAAGGATTGCTTTTACGTAAAGAGGCTATAGAGCGCGTGATGGGAGGGGAGAGGGAATTGATTGAGGAGATGTGCGAGTCTGATGACAACCACAGGAGGGAGCCTGGGTCAAGGGGTGCCGTGTGTGACTCCAGGAGGACCCATAACTTTAAGTGTCTGAAATGGAAACAGTCCAGGACCCTGTTAAAAATAGCAGCCTGGTAGTAGGCTCTACAGTCGGGGAGGGCCAGACCGCCTTTAGCTTTGGGCCGGGTGAGAGTAGTGTGTGCGATTCGTGGCTTCTTATTGGCCCAGACAAAACGGGAAAAGAGAGACATCATGGTGGAGAGGTACGCTTTAGAGAGGACAGCTGGTACCGCCTGGAACAGGTACATTAAGCGTGGTAAAACATTCATTTTTAGAATATTAATACGACCTATCCACGAGAAATCTCCCCTGTCCCATTTTGTAAGGTCTGCCTTCAAGGACGACAGCAGTGGATAGTAGTTTTCTGAGACAATAGCCTCAGGCGATGGGGTAACGTGTGTGCCCAAATATTTTAAGGAAGTTTTGGTCCAGGAGAAGGGGTAATTATCTTGGAGAGATTTTCGCAGCGAGGAGGGTATAGAAAGCCCGAGGACTTCACACTTGGACGTGTTCAGCTTATAGTTAGAATAGAACGCGTACGTGCGGATGATGTTCATAAGAGATGGCAGGGAGACATGTGGAGATGTTAGAAATAGCAGCAAGTCGTCCGCATATGCAGAGCAGAGATGGGTACGATTGCCGATACAAAGACCCTTAACATCGGGATTACCCCGTATAGCCACTAGGAGATGCTCCATACAGAGGACATATAGAAGAGGGGATAGAGGGCAGCCCTGACGGGTACCACTGCGAATTGCAAAGGACTCAGATAAGGTGCCATTAATACGGACTCTGGCAAATGGGTTCTTATATAACGCCAAGATTCTATTGATCATAGCAGGGCCCAGGGCAATTTGGCGGAGTGTGGCCTCCAGAAATCTCCAATCCACCCTGTCGAAAGCCTTCTCGGCATCTAGTGACAGCATAAGGGTTGGGATGTTGTGAGAGTGGGCGTAGTGAGCGAGAGAGAAGGCTCGGAGGGTATTGTCTCTGGCCTCTCTTTTGGGGATGAAACCCACCTGGTCAGGGTGGATCAGAGATTCCAGGAGGCCAGACAAGCGCGTCGCCAATAGTTTTGCATATAGTTTAGCGTCCAAATTTATCAGCGATATGGGGCGGAAACTAGAACAAAGGTTGGGGTCCTTTCCTTCTTTGGGGATTACCACAATATGGGCCTCCAAAAAGGAGGAAGAGAGAGGATGTAAGTCAGAAATATTGTTAAAAACTGAGAGTAAGTGAGGGGCGAGTTCCGTTCTGAGTTCTTTGTAAAACTTTGCAGAGTACCCGTCAGGGCCGGGGCTCTTACCTGCAGGGAGGTTCTTCATGGCTACAAGAAGCTCTTCCGATGAAAAGGGTTCTTCCAGAGAAGCGGAAATATCTGGTGGAATGGTGGGAAGGGCTGTATTCATAATGTACTGATTGAGAGATACATGGTCACTAGGGGTAGGGTTATTTGTATGTGGGGGCGGGAGTTGGTAGAGGGAGTGATAGTACGCACGAAAGGTTTCGGCTATTTCATTAGTCAGGTGTGAGATCCGTCCCGACTGTGTTTTAATGGAGGGGACGAAAGTGGTGGCTCTCTTGTCTCGTAGTGCTCGGGCCAACAAGCGACCTGGTTTATTGCTCCAAGCATAAAATGTTTTGCCACATACCTGCATTGCTCGTTTGTGCCGCTTATGAAGGGCATCCCTAAGCGCCAGGCGAGTGCGAATCAGGTCCTCGAGTGTATCCTGTAGGCCTGACTGTTTGTGGTTTAGCTCGAGGTGGTGTACTTGTTTAAAGAGATCTGAGATCTTTGCAGAGGCCGCCTTTTTGAGGCGTGTGCCATGACTGATCAACACGCCGCGTAAGGTGCACTTTAAGGCCTCCCATTTCATGCTTGGAGCAGTATCGTCAGCCACATGATCGGCTGTAAAGTGGTCTATGGTGCGCTTAAGGTCAGAAAGACAGACTGTGTCTTCCAGTAGAGATTCATTGAGTCTCCAGGAGTGGTGAGGTTTTGTGCGGGGGAGAAAAGAGAAAGAGGAAAAGACTGGGGCATGGTCAGAGAAGAGAGTGGTCCCTATGTGTGAACTAGTAAGAAAAGGTAAAGACGCATGCGATGTGAGGATGTAGTCTATTCGGCTATAAGATTGTCGGGGGAAGGAGTAGAAAGTAAAATCTTTGGTATTTGGATTCATGATCCTCCAGGAGTCACACAGTTGGGCATGATGGAGAGCACGATGGAGGGCTTTCAATTTAGAGCAAGATAGGAGAGAGCGTCCAGAGGACGTATCTAGGAGGGGGTGAAGGGGCGTGTTAAAGTCTCCACAGAGGATTATTTCCCCTTTTGCAAAATGGTTGAGATCCCCGATCACCTTAAGCAGGAAAGGAATCTGTTGGCAGTTGGGTGCGTAAATATTGGCCACCGTAATCGTCAGGCCCGCTATTTCACAGATTAAAAACAAGTATCTGCCGTCAGGATCAATTCGTGAATTTAAGATTTTGTGAGGTAAGGACCGGTGGAAAGCGATAGAAACTCCTTTCGTCCTGTTCTCGGGATTAGGAGCATGGATCCAATCTGTGTAATAGCGGTTTCTAGACAGGTCAGGGACATGGCCAGTTTTGAGGTGGGTTTCCTGCAGAGCAATAATTTTGGCCTTGTTCTTGTGGAGTGAGTAAAGGATGTTAGATCTCTTCTCGGGCACATTAAAACCCTTAACATTAAGGGTCGCGAACATGAGATCAGCCATTTACATATATTATACACTTACTGCTATACTGAGGAGACCTTGATCTGTACATTGAGGCGTGGATGTAAGAGAGAGAAGGTTCGACCGGAGGGACCTGGAAGAAGATAGAAAAGAGGGGGGTGAACATATAAAAAGGAAAAACCAAACATAACAATAACCAAGGAAGCGGACCAAAAGGGTACGCCAGGGAACTACTGAAGGCAGGAAAAATGTCTGCCAAGAATCCTATGGAAAGAAACACCATAGGGTCACCTATATGGGAACGGGGTTGAGCCGCTGGTTGGAGGACACGTCCTACGGGTCCGTCCATGGCCCTATGAGTACTAGTAGGGTACTAAAAAAGCACCCGGTATATGTTGCTAGCGGGAGCTACATGAACTTTTAGCAATCAGGGGAAAATGGGTCAAAACAAATCAATGCAAAACAGAGCAGTAAGGGGGTCTATCTGCACATAACACATAACCAGACAGTACTCATGGAACAATCAATGTGATTTCTTCTGTCGCTGGGGAAGCGGCTTGTAGTGAGCATCAGGCGCATTCGGCGGTCGAGTGGGGCGATGGTCCACGTTCTGACCAGGTGGGAGCAAGATGTCAGAGCAGAAGCGTTCCCATTCGGACAAGTCTACAGGGGGTAGGTCGAGAGCTGTCCGGAAACTTGATAAGTCTCTTGGTTCACGAAGAGTAGCAGAAGTCTCAGCTGTGCGGACTATGAGGGAAAATGGGAATCCCCAACGGTATTGAATGCCTTTGTCTTGTAATACTTGTAAGAGTGGTTTTAGGAGCGCTCGTTGTTTGAATGTAAGCAGTGATAGGTCGGCAAATATGGAGATCTTCGAGCCGTTATATTCCAGAGATTGTTGCGAGCGCGCTTTTCTCATGATGTCCTCTTTTACCACATAATAATGCACCCGGCATATAACGTCTCTTGGGCGGGTGGGATCGGATCGTCTGGGCTTTAGAGCCCTATGGGCCCTGTCGATCTCGATGTAGGTCTCAAGGGGTCTGTCTAAGATCTTGTTAAAGATATGAGTGAGCACTTTGCACAGGTCTTGCGTACGGACATCTTCAGGGAGTCCACGGACCCTCAGATTGTTCCTGCGATTTCTATTTTCCAAATCGTCTAAGCGATTAGTCAGCATGCGTTGTGACACAGAAAGTTTATCTGTTAGTATAGTAAGATCGTGTATACTTTTAAAGGCGCTATTGTTAGCCTTTTCAAGGGCCTTCGTACTGGCTTGCAACACCGTAACTTCAGTCTTAACCGCTCCCAGTTCCTGTCTCCAGGTCTGTTTGAGGTCCCTGGCTAGCATTTCCATATCGTGCTTGGAAGGCAAAAGGGCCAGGAGGGCCTGTAGTTCAGGATGCCCTTGGAGAGCGACAGCTGCCATTTCAGGAGAAGGTAAAGGGGTGTGTAGAGTAGGTGAAGCAGGAGTAGGTGACTGTGAAGGAGCAGGCCTATGTATGACTGAGTCAGCTGAGGAAAGTGATGAGGAGGACAGAATAGCATCCTCAGAAGAGGAGTAGTAGGCAGTCACTGTATGTTTCTGGGAATGCTTAGAGGGGGTCTTAAGGAGCTTACGTTTAGTCGGAGGACGTCTGGTGTCCTCTGAGTCCGATGAGGAAGCCCGATCCGCTATATCTGACTCCGGGCTATGTAATTCCGGAAGGCTCTCTGCCGTGTCAGTGACGGGGGGCCCCGCGTGGGAAGGAGAAGCAGTAGACCTTGCAGGGGTCTGCAGGTGCGGCCTACGTTCCTGTCCCTCAGGCTGCTGAAGTGGTTGGGCAAGAGCCGCTGACGTGGCTTCGCGGCCGACCGGAGTGCCGGGCTGTTTGCTGTGCGGCGGAACGGGTGCCGCGATGCCTAGTGTGGCTTGTGATCCCCCTGAGGGCTGATGCAAGTCCCCGCTGCGGCGCAGCTCTGTCGCGGCAGGAGACTGTGTGGGGATGCCTGGCGCCGCCATCTTGGAAGGCTCCGTCCGCACCCTGTGTTTCTTCTGGCGGTCCGGGAGCGGGTTAAAGAAGGCAGAGATGGACTGAGATGCGGTCAGGTGGGTGCTCGGATCCTGCTCTTTCTTTTTCTGTCTCTTTCCCCTCATAATCTAGGCTCTGTCCCTCTGAAAGCTGCGGCCTTAGACGGAGCTCCTTTCAGTCACGTCTTCCCTCCAGCGCGTCAAGCCACGCCCCCTTCCAAGGAAGTTCTTTATCTGAAATAATGTATTAAACATTATTAATGTTTCCTAAACTATGTGCATATTACGGCCATTTGTTGTATGCGGCATACACGAAAGCCACAACAATCAGTACATACTCAGTATGGGAGATAGAGTTGAAAATCAATGGGAACTTTGACAGCGGTAAAGAAAAATGACAGTGATCTGAGAGAATGGATGCAATGTATTCACACCAGGAAGACGGTGGTGTTCAATAATGTGTTCTCCAATTTAATTTCTCATGACCCACGGGTCATTCTCTGTCAGTATTATCTGGTGGTGACTGATATTCTGCAACACCAAGGGGATGAGAATTGCATTTTAATCATATGATTGATCAGACACAATGACCTTCAGATACCTGGGAATTGAGAGATTAAACTCTTATGTGCAGGTTCATCTTTAACTGCCTGTACATGTTAATCATTTCCTTCCCCATGCAACATGACCATGGAGCTGTAATAATAATATAGGGTGAATATCAACCTTGGACCTGCTATATAGGATTTAGGCCACTAAAATGATTGAATTTTTCTGTATCTTTCCAAGCCGTCCAAGCCATTGATCTTATTTAATTGAGTCATGAAATGTGACTGGGAACTTATTACGTCTAACTCGTCAGCTATTACAAATTTAAAGGGTCTTTCGTATAGCAGCAACCCAGCAATCAGTGATCAAAGTAGGACATACAAAGCTGCATATGACCATATAATATTACACGTTTATACAGTGTACTCATGCCAGAGTGGGCGCTGTTCTTACACAACTGCTCTCTGTTCTCTCATAGCAAGGAGTTGCAATTGGGGAACCCACCGCTATTTGGCCCAGTAAGACATATAAAAAGAAAGAAAATATATTGATGTGGTCTCAAACTATTTTATTGTGGTCTTTTTTTAACATATGCATAGTTACTAGAGATGAGCGAACCGGGTTCGGTATTTGATTAGCTGGGGCTGCTGAACTTGGATAAAGCTCTAAGGTTGTCTGGAAAACATGGATACAGCCAATGACTATATCCATGTTTTCCACATAGCCTTAGGGCTTTATCCAACTTCAGCAGCCACCGCTAATCAAATGCCGAAAGTTCGGGTTCGGATCGACTCGAGCATGCTCCAGGTTCGCTCATCTCTAATAGTTGCATTTAGTCACATAGCAAAGATGACTTGCGGCACTCACCATTTTCATATAAATACTTTATTCCACCATTAGTCGTGGAATGTGGATAGAGCTAGGCGACGGTCCCTTTCCCGCACCTCTGTGCGCTTCCTCTCACCCGACTGCTTCTCTGTTCAAGCTATTCCTAAAAAAACCTCTCTTCCATCATGAAAATGAATTGGATGGAGGCCTTGCAGAGAAAGGAGACTTGTGGAAACATTTTTTTAATTGTTGGGGGAGTTTACCTCTGCCATACCGCGTTCTATTGAAAAATGTTTCTGTATAACATGGTATAAAAAAAAAAATCAGATGACCCACCTATTGACCTAGGGTGAGTGGGAGTGTCCCATGCATACGGATTAAGGAGTCTGATTCGGGCTTCCTGTGAGAGCTTCAGATGTCTGCAGTTATTAAAGGGTACTCCAATGAAAAGCTTTTTCTCAGTAATTGAAACACATTACAAAGTTATATAACTTTGTAATACGCTTCAATCACCTATCTGCCCCCTTCCCTATCTTTTCCCCCCCTCAAACTCCCTCCAGGAAGTGAAGTAAACTCATTCTTACCTTATGACTGTTGACCCCAGGCTGCTCTGTGGCAGCCATTTTGTGACAATGGCATCATCAAAAGGGAGGTGGGTCTAAGCCCTGTTAAGACAGCCTCCCTTTGTCAGATGACACAGGGTGCTCAGTTCTGAGTGGCTCAGCAAGATGTAAGCCATCTAACAGTTTTAAAGAGTCAGCTAGACATCACAGGAGACAAAGTGCAAAATGCATAAAGCTAAAACCATGAAGTGAAGAAAAAATGAAGCCACAACTGGAGCTTCAGGGACCTGCAAACAGTGGGAAATTCAAATGGAGACAGACTCCCGAGGGATGGTAAGTGGGAAAACTATGTTTATGATTGATTGATTGATTGTTTTTTTTTTTTATCAGCGCCATAGTACCCCTTTAATGTATTTTTGTTCTGTATTTTTATTTTCTAACTACAGTGGTGCCTTGGATTACGAGCATAACTCGTTTTGGGACTGTGCTTGTAATCCAAATCCACTCTTAAACCAAAGCAAATTTTCCCATAAGAAATCATGTATATGCAGACAATTGGTTCCACACCCCCAAAATAATCATTTTTTAATTCCGAATAACATGTAAAACAAGTGAAACAAACATTTAGAAACAGCTGAATATGTCATATTATAAGTTACTGTACAGTATACCAATCAGCATGTGGTGTATAATGTATAGTAAGTGCATAAACCTGAAAAACAGCAGCAGTTTGTAGATACAAAATGGAGCTGCAGATCCCCATAATGCAGTAGCATAGTACAACAGGCTAGAATTACCTCCGCAGTCCTGTCCCCTAATGTAAGCCCCAGCCTGAAGTGGATGAAGTAAATCTGCTATGATTTGGAAGGTGAGGGAGACTTCCTGGGTCAGAGTACAGTGCTGTAGACCCCGCTATGCAGACCATGGCCCTCCCCCTCTCGCCCTCCCACCCAGTACAGGCAGCTCTTAAACCAAAGCAATGCTCTTAAACCAAGTCACAATTTTGAAAAACTGAGAGCTCTTGATTCAAATCCTTGCTCTTAATCCAAGTTATTCTTCAACCAAGGTACCTCTTTATTTCCGCAATGGGAGCTATTCTCTCTTTACCCAGTTGTTGTGTACCATATCTCTTGTTATATAATGCTATAATGCCTGTGTTTACTAATTTCAAACAATGTTTTGCTGCTGTAGAACAATTTTTATGTTCAAAATACTAATAAAAACACTTGAACGAAAATGGCCCAAGATGGAAAGAGCACTAAGGAGAAAGCAAATATCAGACTTTTTTGAGAGGCACAACCCACCCAGTATATTAAGGGGCCTGTTTTGATTCACCTTCTCTTCTATATACAGTACTGTATATTATTCATCATAGACATAAATATCTGTGCTTATGGCCAGTTTAAGGTTTCATAAAACTATTAATAGTGGCATCTTGTGACTTAAAGGAGAAAGGTGTCAAAAATACAAAACAAAATTAAAAAACATGATAATGTTTTTATTATGTTTTGACAAAGAAGTACTCACTCATCCACTCACTGAGATTAGAGCAGGTACAATACAAACGGTAGAACATTTATGTTATGTTCATTCTGTGCTCCAGCTATGCATGACAGTTTCTGAAACATGGAAAACACAAGATTTCATAGATACTTGTAACATGTTTTCTCCTTCTTGTGCCTTTCAGCTCAACATTTAGATTTACAAACCTTCTTGCAATACTTAATATGATCATCGTATAATAGTACTGGACGCATATGGTTACTTTTATGACTAGAAGTTTGCAAACTTCCTTTATATGACTTAAGGTCCCTGCCAGAAAACTGGCATGAACCCTTCCTAATAATAGCTGCATGTGCATAATAATCAAGGAACAATTAATTAAAAAAACGGCACTTTTCCAACAGTAAGATAAATATGGATTATTATTACTTATGGGTGGGGAACTCTTGGAAAGAAGACATTCCAAGTTTCTATAGTAAAACAAAAGATGGAATATGTAAAAAATATAATGTTAGGACTTAGTGTTGTAAAAACCATCTGGAAATCATTGGTGTTTGAACTAGAAGAATCATAGTTGTGAGGATGAAGCATGAGGATGCCAAAAGTCTTTATTCATAATTACCATCTCACCATCTTGTACAGTAAACTTAACATTGACTGGAAGTCCTCTCCTTCTGTGCACCTAGAGATGAGTTGTTTTCCTTAAATTTTCTTTTTTGTTAGAAGTTTGTTTTACGCATTTTGATATTTGCATAAAAATCTAAAGTTTGGCTTTTAAGAATACAAATGGTGATATTAACTTGGGTATTATGCAGCACTTCTACGAAAACATTGTACAGTACTCTACTGTACTTTCGTAGTGTATGGTGCTAGTATAGTATTTTTTTTTATTTAGGCAACTATATGGAGGTATTATTAGGGCCATTGTATGGCATCATGTATGGCAAATAAGTGTATGGAGTTTATACTTAGCTTGTGTGGTGTGATTATTGGTATACTGTAGGGCACAAACAAAACACTGCGCAAGGATCTACCTAACATAAGGCTTGCTGTGCTAGTAGTAATAGGGTGATCTACCGTTATAAACCAAAGACAAAGTAGTTGGCACTGCATATAGTCCCATCAACTGGCATATAGCAGCATATGTGGGTCAGCGAATATTCACATTAGTAGTGCTAAGTCCTTAAGTTGAAAAAAAAAGTGAAGAGAGATTTGCAGATGGCACTCGTTCAGATATGAATCTTTAATTTAATCTTAATCTTTAAAAACCGCAGCTCGCGGGGACACCAGCACCTACAATCAGGTAGACATAAACTGTATTTACCCGCCCCTGTGCCCCCGCAGCTGCAGTGCCACCACCTATGGCCACCTGCCGATCTTCTGGATTTCCCCTATTACTGTAATGCCACGACCTGCCTCAACCAGTCAGCCAGTCTGCAGTCATTGGCTGAGCTGTGAGTTCCTGCCAGGTTGTGAAAGCACAAGAAGCCAGGGGAAATAGGAGACTGGAGACTAATGGTGAGTGGTGGTGCTGTGGCTACAGGGAGTGGGTAAGTTATGTTTTTATTGTTATGTTGTCCCTTCGCCTGACCTTAGAGATTTTTTTACCCAGAGTCCTCCTTTAATCTTGCAGTGGATCGCTGTATAGCATTTACTGTAGATGTGCAGCCATGTTTCATTTCTCTCTAAAATTATATTTGGAAAGCCTTGAAATCAGGGAACATGGGGCTATAGGATGATGTAAATAGCTATTTTATTTATTCTGACTACACCTCCTTTTTAAGAAAGATAAAAGTCTGTCAGAGGTCTCTGACCTCCCTCTCTACCCTATCCTGATTTAAAATACATGCATACCTAATCTGAGCATGAATGTGTAAGGAAGATTTGAAAACCAATGGTTTTATTTATTCATCTTTTTAATCCGAGACTTTGTCACAGCTGAGTTATTACACACCAGTAGTGTTATTTGTGACACAAATACTTAATACTCATCAAATTTTGTCTTCTTGCCTCTTTCTGATTCATTGGATTTTGGTGGTTGGTGGAGGGCAACCTCATAATGTGTACCCATAGAACTAAATCAAGTGACTAGGAGATGTCCTGACTGAACCTCAATTTACACTTCTGTGAACAAAGCCTTGCATTTCCTTAAGCCTTTAAAACAATCTGGCAAATGAATCAGGATTCTATCTCCTCTTGGTCCCCTGCACCTCTGTCTGGGGAATGGATTATAAAGAGGAATTTAATTTGCCTTGACAGCGGATATAAAGACTAGAGGTTGTAACAAATTAAATAGGACTAAGAAATAGCTAACTAATTACATTATTTGGCTCTTGATAGCTTGGCTAATTGAATATTAGGTTTAGCCAATCCATGACTATAGTAGGGGCTATATGCTTAGACATGGTATATGTTAAAGATTTATCTCTTTTAAGAACAAATGGAGACTTGGCAAAGCTCATAAGATATTAAGAAAAGTTCTTCCATTGACCTGAACGCCTATAATTTACATGTTGATTCATTAACTGCCCCCCTATAAGTGTACACAGAGAATGAATAGAACAACATGAAAGAGAAATAGTTTATGGCTGGAATCATTAAAGAAGTAAATGTTTTTCTGCAATCTGTTCAGTGTTGAAAGATGTGCTCAATAATAGAGCTGGCTGGAGATATACCTTGTCTTAATCATTCATCCCATTGATTTTCTGCTTTACCAGTAGGCTTAAGTCACAATCATAAGCAAGAGGCTACATTTTTATTTTACCTCCTGTACATTAAATACGTTATATTAACCTGTGAATTTTCAGCATGGACATATAATTGTGATAATTTCTGTGAATTTTTAGCTTTATTTTTATGTGAACGGTTCCATGCTGGGAAGGAGACACCATATTGATCCAGTATGTTTTTCCTCTCTCCAACTCATTATGTTCTGTGATTGCAATTCAGGACAATAATTTGCAGGTAACACCTCCACATTCACGTGGAAGAGGTCCAAGTGTTCAATATATCACTGGAATAGAACCAAAAGAAAATATTGACTGATAAGCTGAGATAGACTATGAATCTATAACAGGTCCAGTATCTTAAGTGTGTCAGTGGTTTTACTAGTTTTTACAATCTTTACTGTAAGATGTATTTACTGAAAGATGTAGACTGTATGTCTTCTTTATTAGTGATGAGCGAATACTGTTCGATCGAATAGTAAGCCGAATCTTCGATAAATATTTGATAAGCTTTCAAATCCCCCAGCTTCCGGTCTTTACCTCCAAGTGGTCGAACAGATGTTTTTGAATAATCGAATACTTGTTCCCATAGACTTTAATGGGATTGAATATTCGATCGAATATTCGAATATTCGGGAGATATTCGTACGAATATCGAATATTCGAATATTTCACTATTCGCTCATCACTATTCTTTATGTGTTTCAGTTTCCATAGTTTATGGCTTAACATAGGACAACCATAAAAAATATAAATCTGGTTTTGTTGTATTTCATGGTTCAACACTAGATCTTATCTTTGCATAGTGTATTGTGTTTACATATAAAAATATATACAATTCTATTATGTAGAATTAAAAATATCAGAACTGCTCTCTTCCCATTGTCCTCAGGTTGTAAGTAGCGTTGAGAAGGTCTGTCGAACTGTTCAGGTTCGACAATATTCTTCGACCCTAACGCTCAGCATTTGATTCCCTGTGGCTGCAGTTGGATGCCACCCCAGGGAGCAATGGAAAACATGCATAAAGCCATAGGCTATGATCCCACAATGTTTTTACTGTCCATTTTTTTGAAGAAAAAATTATGCCCGTCATTTTGAAGTAAAAATCTGTGTGAACAACTGAAAATTAATGTCCGCTGTTTGCAAAAGACGTCCACATATAATTGATATGATCATTATTTTGACATCCGCACAACAAACGTCTTTCATTTAATACACTGTGTGCATTGGACCTCTGGCATTCCTTTGACTTTAATGCATTCCATTGACGTCCATGACCTACTGTGTAAACATAGCCAATAACTGTATCCAATTTAGTTGTAAGTGATATTACAACTAAATTGCAATATGAAACGCAAACTGGGGACAGATATGAAGCTGTTTCTGGAAAAGTTTGCTTACTTTTGTTTCTATGGCCTCTACACTTTCCTGTAAGCTCTATTATTACTGTTTTGTATCTAGTCCTCTTTATTTCACCAAGCCTGTCTGAGCTGTCCTTTAAGATTTCTCTCCCCAAGATGCAATAAATATATATATATAGAGAGAGAGAGAGAGAGAAAGAGAGAGAGAGAGAGAGAGAGAGAGAGAGAGAGAGAGAGAGAGAGAGAGAGAGAGAGAGAGAGAGAGAGAGAGAGAGAGAGAGAGAGAGCGCTAGATCCTACCAGTAGCATGATATTGGTGTTTATTGTTGTACAGTGAAAAGTACAAGTTATGAAAAAGACAGGTTTCATTCTGCAGACCCAAATCTAATTTACCTGCATCTGGCTGCGATATCCTAAAATGAATGTTCCTACTATTTTTAACTTCCCATTTATTGTCCCCATTTAGCTGCACAAATATTTTTGGCCTCAGTTTTTATGATATTACCACAAGTTGACCACCCACATTAGTTCTTAAGCACAACTAGGAATTAAGGATTAACAGGTATTTGCAAAGTTTCCAAGTTTTAAGTACATTATAACATTTATGTTGCATTTTCACTGTTACAGCCAAATAATATGTCCTGATACAGCATTTAAAATTTACTTTAAATAATGATTTGGAAGCTTTTGTGTTACCTGCCTGTTTGTCTGTCTCTGTCTGCCTGCCTGTCTTTCTATCAATCTATTTACCATTTGTGTTTCCCAGTGTAAAAAAAAAGTTTTGTCTGCAAAAAAAAATGAAATAATAATAATAATAATAATAATAATAATAAAGTGGCAGTGGATTTGGGAAATCATAGAGATATTATGAAGATTAAAGTGTACCTGTCGTTATACTGTAACTTTCAAAACCTAAATCAGCAATAAATGTGATATAAAGCAATATATAAAGTCTGCAGTATACATTCATTATATATATATATATATATATATATATATATATATATATATTTGGTTCATGCTGCACTTCCTGTGTTCTCACTCTTTTTTCTTTCTCAAAGAGTCAGTAAACAGGAAGTCCAGTGTTTCTCAGGTCATCTGAGCGCTCACAGAGAGAAGGCAGTCATGTGACTGATGGACACATTGAGCCGTGACACTCTGTACTGGCCAAAACTTCATGTGTTTAGTCTAAAAGGCTACCCTCAGGAGACTGGACCTGGATGTCTGGTAAGTATAGCTTTGTTCTACAGCATGATAATTAAAATGAATGCATATTGCAAAATTGCTTTATAGCACATCTAATGTTGATTTAGACTTTGAAAGTAATAATGACAGTGACACTATAATATTCACAGAAGGCATGCAAGACACAGCAACTGCCAGAGACAACCTGTATGACACAGAGACTGGCGGGATTCTGCAGCAGAGAGTTTTGTTGTGGAATTCTACCTCTTTTACTCCGTGTGAACTGGCCCTTAAAGTCTCCCTATAGTCTCTTACCTTCCTTTTTGTTATATTTGTATGCCCTGCCATTTTTGATAAATTCACTTAGAAATAAATATGTAAATGAATTCCCTTAAAGCGTAACTGTCATTTCAGGGTCATTTTTCTGAAACCAATAAATATCTATAGTACAAGCGATTTTAAGAAACTCTGTAATATGTTTTATGTACTAAAAGAGTTTCCTTCTGTAGTGAAAAAGCAATCTCCCAGCCTCCCCCCTCACTGCAGAAGCAGCAGGATTTCTGTGTCCATTATGTGGCTATGGAGAGGGAAGGGGCTGTTAGGAGTGACTGAGCATGGAGCTTGCACAGCACAACACCCTGCAATCTTCTCTCAGTAAGTTCATAGATAAGCACTGACCTTTCTGACCCCAGAATCCTGCGGTTTAGGTGCCCAGACAGTCTACAAACAGCTGACCTTCATGTCACCTCTTCCTGCTCCCTCATCTCCCTCGACCCCTCCCCCCTCCATAAGGATAGAATGGAGAGAGCAGAACCCGTCTTCACTGGCTTCTCTGTAATGAAGACGTGTTTGCCTGATAATGCACAGATAAAAAGTCAGGGGGGGGGGGAGGCTGGGAGATTGCTTCTTGAGGACAGAAGGTGGCTTTTTTGGCTGATGAAACCTATTACAGAGTTTCTTAAAATCGCTTATACTACTGACTTCTGCAATAAAAAAAAACATGACAGTTACGCTTTAAAGCACTGGGAGCGTTCCTTGGCCCCTCAATGCTGCGTTCCGCCCACCTGACTCCGACGTTCACGCCTACCTATGCATATTTTTAAAAGAAATACAATGAGCCACAACACTTTTCATCAAATCATCTTAAAATTCATTTGGGAGGAGAAGCATCACTATGTCCAAACAGATTTTAACCTATATTAAAAGAAGGCTTAAACTGCCCTACAATATAATAAAGATTGAAAATGATCAGCCAATAGCACATAAAAACACTGGATAGTGTATAATATATGTTTCACTGCTCAGCCCATGCCTAAAAGCAATGCAGAATACTCTGGGTATTATAACCCTCCAGTCATGGGGGCTATTACCACTGCTTGACCATAGTCTTCTTTTTATTCCAATATGGCAGATAATATTACAATCTAGAAATAAAATAAGTCAAAGAAGACTTCTGTTCACTAAAGGGAAAATGGGCATTGAAAAACAAAATATCCATATTTTGTGTGGCGCCATGTACTTCTCTCTGGTGTACACTAATCCAGGTTTAATGCAGTAAAAGATATGGATTACATTTTAGCCGCCTTTAGCTTGTTGCTCTGGCTCTGGCGTTTATAGGGGACATCTATGTACAGGAATAGCTGTGTGCTGCAGTAATGTGGCCTGCAGGTATTCCGCAATGGCTTTCCGTTAACGAGTTACATTATTTATGTCTCTGTGATTGTCAACCGCAAATCCAATGTGTTACTAGAACACCAGAAAGAATTACATTTGTATCTAACACCAAGGGATACTTCTCATTAAGAAGTGCCGCTTCTCAGAAAACTGCTACTCTAATGCAATTTTACAGATGAAGAGCACAGAAGGAAATTGCTTCTACAGATGGTAAATGAATGAAACACAAAAACAACACAAAGACACAATCAAAATTATGCTGCCATTTCCAGCCATGTGAGATTAGCCTGAATCCTTATATTACCTAGGCTCTACAATCAGTTTTCATAAAACTATGCTAATGAATATTGCTAGGCTGTGAAACATATGATAGATAGATAGATAGATAGATAGATAGATAGATAGATAGATAGATAGATGGATGGATGGATGGATGGATGGATGGATGGATGGATGGATAGATAGATAGATAGATAGATAAGATAGATAGATAGGAGATAGATAGATAGGAGATAGATAGATAGATAGATAGATAGATAGATAGATACAGTCCAAAAAAAGTCCGCAGCACTCCAACATAAAGTAAGGTGGTTTATTCCATCAACACAGGTACAAAAGAATTAGCAACGTTTCGACTCCCTCACAGAGTCATTCTCAAGCATTGTGGGAACATCCGTAGTGCATATTTATAGGGCTAACACATTAGCATATGTAAACACCAATTATGATAAAAAAGATAAATAATCATTTAAAATTATATAATTATTATTTGATAAAGTGCATTCAGGTAAACAAATCTATAGAGAGTGAAATCACCCCAGTGCTGTGCTATATGTGACCGTGAACATATAAAATCCTAAACAAGCGGCATGAATATTCATCGGGAGGGAGGAGCCACTCACCACTTCTTATGAGCCGAGAGAGCAGGTCCAGAGCAAGTAATGGCGACCGGTACACAGGCTTATCATGTATGCATTAGATACTTCGGCACATTGTTTGATTTATTTTACATTTACTCTGTCCAGTTGCTATGTACACAGTTTCTCTTGATCCGGTTGGCTAGTGGTTGCTACTAGGCGGCATGACTTCACGCATGCGCCCTAGGATATGCACCACACCAAGCCTGTGTACCGGTCGCCATTACTTGCTCTGGACCTGCTCTCTCGGCTCATAAGAAGTGGTGAGTGGCTCCTCCCTCCCGATGAATATTCATGCCGCTTGTTTAGGATTTTATATGTTCACGGTCACATATAGCACAGCACTGGGGTGATTTCACTCTCTATAGATTTGTTTACCTGAATGCACTTTATCAAATAATAATTATATAATTTTAAATGATTATTTATCTTTTTTATCATAATTGGTGTTTACATATGCTAATGTGTTAGCCCTATAAATATGCACTACGGATGTTCCCACAATGCTTGAGAATGACTCTGTGAGGGAGTCGAAACGTTGCTAATTCTTTTGTACCTGTGTTGATGGAATAAACCACCTTACTTTATGTTGGAGTGCTGCAGACTTTTTTTGGACTGTGTCTGGGACCCCCGGCCAAGGGATTTTCTTCGCAAGCACCCACTCCTTTTTCTTGGAAGTGCGGCTCTTCTCTGTACTAGATAGATAGATAGATAGATAGATAGATAGATAGATAGATAGATAGATAGAAAGAATGAGTCAGGATATAAAATGCAGAAAAGTAAACACAAGTTAACTCAAACAGTGGCATATAAAGAATAGGGGGTACACAGCAAAGATAAAAACACATTCTTGCTGTTTGTTCGGCGTCTATAGCACGGGCGGATATGCGTGCCGCAGTGAGCAGGTACGAGCGACGGAATCTGCTGTAACTTATCCACATGGATTGCGTAGTGTGAACCCACCCTTACTCCTTAAAGGACAAGTCCGGTGAAAATTATTTTTTTATATGTTATTACTTATGGAAAGTTATACAATTTTCTAATGTACATTAATTATGGGAAATGCTCATATACTGCTATTTCCCTTAATTTAGTGTATCAGGAAGTGTTAGAATTATCTCTGAAGCAGTGACGTCACGACCAACGGTGTAATTCCTATGGAGTGTCCAGCAGGGGGCGCTCTATATATAGAAGTCAATGAGTACCATTGACTTCTATATATATAGTGCGCCCCTGCTGGACACTCCATAGGAATTACAGTGTATGTAATGTAATGTAATGCACTGTACTGTTGTGACTTTATGAATACATTCATGGAATACTTTGGGGAGCAAGTGTCCTTGCTCCCCAAAGTATCCCATAAATGTATTCAATGAATAGATTTGCTGGGCACCGAGCAGGGAGGGAGAGAGGTGCCATCTACCTCCCCCTTCCCTGCTCGGTGCTGGGAACATATACAAAGTACTACTCCCCCATTATCTGCAGATAATGGGGGAGTAGTACCTGTGCTATCCCTATCACCGCCCGCGCCGCCGCCGCTCACACAGGGGCTGCTATTCATGCCCCCCGCCGCTCCCCCTCCTCCTCCCGGCATCAAACTTACGATCGCGCTGCTGATTCCCCGCCGCCCGCGCCGCTCCTAACTCCCCGCCCGCTCGCTCGCCCGCCCCGTTCCTGGCCGCCGCTCTCTGCTCATGCCGGCCGCGTCAGCCCGCCCCCCCCCCCCCCGGGGACACCAGGAAGCGCCGTGCTCCCGGCCGGGGTGGGGGGCGGGCTGACGCGGCCGGCATGAGCAGAGAGCGGCGGCCAGGAACGGGGCGGGCGAGCGAGCGGGCGGGCGGCGGGGAATCAGCGGCGCGATGAATAGCAGCCCCTGTGTGAGCGGCGGCGGCGCGGGCGGTGATAGGGATAGCAAAAGGTACTACTCCCCCATTATCTGCAGATAATGGGGGAGTAGTACTTTGTATATGTTCCCAGCACCGAGCAAGGAGGGGGGAGGTAGATGGCACCTCTCTCCCTCCCTGCTCGGTGCCCAGCAAATGTATTCATTGAATACATTTATGGGATACTTTGGGGAGCAAGGACACTTGCTCCCCAAAGTATTCCATAAATGTATTCATAAAGTCACAACAGTACAGTGCATTACATTACATTACATTACATTACATACACTGTAATTCCTATGGAGTGTCCAGCAGGGGTGCACTATATATATAGAAGTCAATGGTACTCATTGACTTCTATATATAGAGCGCCCCCTGCTGGACACTCCATAGGAATTACACCGTTGGTCGTGACGTCACTGGTTCTGAGAGAATTCTAACACTTCCTGATACACTAAATTAAGGGAAATAGCAGTATATGAGCATTTCCCATAATTAATGTACATTAGAAAATTGTATAATTTTCCATAAGTAATAACATATAAAAAAATAATTTTCGCCGGACTTCTCCTTTAAATTTTATGGCATTTTAAATCATTTTCTACTTGCTAGTTTGAAAACAAGGCAAATCCTCTGGAACGGGGAGTCCTGCACACCTTCAAAGCAAGTCAGTAGCAAAGGCGCCATTCTGTTCTTGTGCATTAACGCGTCTCTATGCTCTGGAGGAAGGCCCAGCACCCCCAGTGTCAGAGTCAGAGCAGTGTTAATGTTTTACATTGAGGCACGTATATGCCTTTTGTCTCCCTTTAAGGGGGTACTCCAGGCAGGAGCCTTTCTCCTTTAAGGGGGTACTCCAGGCAGGAGCCTTTCTCCTTTAAAGGGGTACTCCAGGCAGGAGCCTTTCTCCTTTAAGGGGGTCATCCCGCTTCAAGTATGTCAGCCTATTGAAATGAATGGGCAAGTATCCGCAGCAGATTTCCCTGCGAATTCGAAGCGAGAAATTTGCAGCGGATGTCTCGTGTGAAGCTACCTTCACCCACAGCACCTGGTTTGAATGGACACTTGCTTTACAGCACCCAATTACTGGTTTGAATGGACATTGGCTTTAGAACACCCACAGAGTGGTTGAAATGGATCCTTGCTTTACAGCACTCACAGGCTGAGTTGAACGGACACTGGCTTTACAGCATCCTCAGACTGTTTTGAATGGGCACTGGCTTTAAAGCACCCACAGCCTGAATTCACTGGACACTTACCACTTCTCCCACACACTGGGATATCTTCACCCACAGCACCCACAGACTGGATTAACTAGAGACTGGCTTCACAGCAGCCACAAACTGGGATACCAATGGGTTAACCACCCACAGCACCCACAACCTGGATTAACTGGACAGTGACCACTTCTCCCACACACTGGGATAACTTTATCCACAGCACTCATAGACACCGACCCACAATGGACTCTCCTATCCTCTCCTCTCTCTCTATGTCTCTCTAATTCTCTCCCTGCCTTGCACTAAATGCCTGCTGCGATCGTTCTCTCCTCTACACACACACACACACAGCCTACTTCCAGCATCCATGAAGTAGAAGGAGGGCTCCCTGTAAGTGACATTACTATAACTAAACATTTGTGTCCTCCATCGTGGCTGCCATGTTTAGCGAATTTGTTAATGAATCGTGTGGAATTTGATTTGCAAAACTAAGTTGAATAAACAGTGCGATTCACAGCTTATTCAGCTTCCATGGATTCAGTTCGCTCATCTCTACTTACAACAGTGACATTGTTTTGCAGTGGAAGAAAGATGGCAACCAGACAGGGAGAGAACATTCAGATCCCAGCAAATCAAAAATTTTGACTAGTTTCTGTGACACGTTAAGTGCCCTATGAGTAGCTGAGATCATCGCTGTAGCCTGTGATTAGCTGTTCTGGCTAATTCTGTGTGTGGGCCTAGAGCGAGAATGAAGAAGCACTAACAGAGAAGACTGGCACTGTTGGAATATATAGCACAGGCAGCAGGTGAGTACAGTTTGTTTGTTTTTTTTTGCATTAGACTGCCAGAGAGAACCTGGCAGACCCCAAACAGTTCAGCCTCTCCACTCAACACTCATCTTAATGCTATGACTGATCGGTGTTTGATTATTATATTACAGATATTCCATTATATTTTTACACGTTTGGATACAGATTTGACATTCCCTCCAGACTTCTGCTTAGCCTTTTCCGTTCTTGTTATATACATTGGATGTTCATGGAACAGTTCTGTGTTTTTTATAAGGTCAGGTACATGTTAAAATTGCATCATCCATGTCCAGCGTCCCGATAGCTCATATGCCAGTGCAGTCATGGGTGTTATGTGGCAGCCAATAAAACTCTCAATCAGTTGAGTGCACTTTACTAAATGAAATAATGTTGTTAACTTGAGTTTATATGATTCCTTTTTTAGCACTTCATTTGTGAATGCACAAGTTTACTCATTATACTGGTTTTATAAAGCTTCACTATAAAACTTTATGGTTAATATGATGACACAGCATTCGCTATCAACTTATATTTTTTGCCTTGGAAATATCTTTTAGGGGACCTGGTGAGCTGTGGTCCATATTTATACCTGGGACACCAGCTGTCCAGACCCTGCAGATATACTTCATAGGTGCATTAGGGGAGGACTAGAGATGGACATATCACTTGTGCAGCCTGGTCAGCTGCACAGGGGCCCAGGCCAATAGAGGGGCCCGCAAGGTCAGCTCAGCATGGCTTATGTTTGTAGTGGGCCCCTCGGGCGGTATCAGCATCAGGAAGTTACTGGATGCTGGGGCTGGTTCTTCTCTCTCCTCCTGCAAGCTGCTTCTGACAGCCCCTCCCCCTTCTGTACTCCACCTTCCGGCATACCTTGTGTGAGGAGGAGAGAAGAGAGAGCGTGTGGTGACGGGCTGGAGGGATCCTGCAGGGTTATGGCTTCCAGGGACAGGACTTTGAAGAGGAGCAACAGCAGCTCTGACAGTGAGTGATTATTGTCAGTGTGTCTGTCAGGCTGCTGGATAGAAGGTCCTGTCATTGGTTAGAATTAGGATGTAATAAGTGGCATTTAATAGAAGTGAAGAGAACTATTACTATTTTCTTTTTTTTTCTGGCCATTTTGGTGTTCAGATAACATACAAACTCTTTGCAGATGTTGCCCAGCACTGCAAGACTACACTGCTAACCACTGAGCCACCTAGTTACTTGAACTTCTGGGGGCAGAAGCAGCAGGAGTGACTGCATGTCATTCGGGTGAGGAAACATAATGACCAAGTGAGGTATAATTTTGTGTCAGAGTTAAAGCAGTATGTATGGCTATGGTAAACGGATGGTCCACGTGGTAACTAACAGCTTGTTTAAAAAGGCACTACACCAGTGGATATTTTAGGTTTTTAATATTGAAAGGTCTAAAATTATACCATTTTGGTGGCAGATGCCTGTCTGTGTTTATACACACACATGTATTACACAAAGTGGTACACAATTATTGCTTTTTGGTGGCAGATGTACAGATGTATTACACATAGTGGTACACAATTATCGCTTTTGGGTAGCAGTAACAGTTTTTGCTCCTGGTAAGGGAGGAAGCAATGAGTTTATACAAGCCAACTAAAGAATTATCCCATTTCATGGAGTAGTGAATTTATTGGGTCTTCTGAAAGGATTTGGGGTCTCTTTTGTGCTGCTTTTCACAACAATTAGTGAACCACAAATAAAGACTGACACACTTAACTTGTAACGAAACAGATCTTGTGCTGATACAGAATACCCTGCAGTGCTGCTTTAAAGTGTCACTGTCATTTGTAAAAACTTTTGACATGTAAAAAGTTTTGATCGGCCCTGGTCTGAGTGTTTAGACCCGTACCAATTGTGAGAATGAGCGGGGAGAGGACCACGCGGCAGGGTTCTGGATGACCCTGGACCAGGAGATGACCCTGGATGTACAGGCTTATCTCTGCTTACAATTCCTGATTTATGATTTGTCCAGTATATAATATAGCAATAAATAGAGATGAGTGAACTTTTAAAAGATGGGTTCTTCAGGGTGTGTAGAACTTTTAAGAAAAGTGTTGGTTTGTCCAAATGAAACCTTAAACGAACTGCACTAAAAGAGCTAAACGCTTGCAGATGTTTAGCTGATTTATTGTGGTTTAGCAAATTTGCCTATCAATAGTTACCTGTATTTGCTCCCCTGGTGTTCCCTATTAATCTCAGCTACCCCAACTTCCTGACTGAGGTGAGAGTGATAGCCCGCTCAGCCAATTCACTGGCCGAGATGATGTGCTGTCTCAGTAAGTGACTGGTAGAGTGTGCTGGAGGCAGCTACAATCAGTGGGGCACACCAGAAGCCTGTAAAAGGGTACTGGGGGAGTGTGGACAGCTGAGCATACCCTTTTTTTGTTTTCTATGTGTATTTAATTGTGCGGCCTCTATCTTGGACTGGGTTGATTACAAACAATGTTCTCAGTTTGTGTTCAGTTCACCCATCTCTAATAATAAACCATTATAAAATAATCCATTATAAACCAATAAACTTTATGTAGTACAGAATTCACAGGTGTTTAAAGACAAATCTGTCAGCACCTGACCCCTACTTGAGGTGCTGGCATTGTGCTGTAGCTGGCAGTGAGCATGTTGCCTATTGGTAATTTGTCCTTAGAGTGAGTTATGCACAACCTTGCTTCTCCTACTATAATAAAGAGTCAAAGAGGAGTTGTGGCTTAGTGTTTGTTCCAACTCTAGCACTCCTCACCACTCCTTCCATCTCCCCCTTCCTCCTGAATAATCAATGCTGACGGCCTCCTGCTCCCTCTCGCTGTCAGCCATTATCTGCCAATACAGGACTGATCTGCAAACAGATACAGTTGAACCTCCTAGCCTGTGTAGCAGCTGTGGTCTAGGGGTAAATCACCTGTGTAGAGACTAGCACCAGTTAATATTCTTTGGTTTGAAAGTTATTTATTTTTTTATTATTATTTTATGATTTTTAAAAGAGCAAAGAGTTCTGAAACAGGGCCAAATTAGTTGAGAACAAATAAATATATTATATATATATATATATATATATATATATATATCTTTTTTTTTTCAACATTGTATTTAAAAAAGCAAATTTAAAAAATAATTTGGACCTGTTTAGGAATTCTTTGCACTTTTAAAAAGATACAATGAGGAAAAAAATTGATAATTATATTTTGTTTTCATCAAGGGAATCAAACCAAAGAAAGCCAGCTATTGTTGGTTTCTAGGAAGGTGAGATACCTCTAGACCATTACCCTAGGCCAGGAGTTTCAACTATATCTGATTGCAGATCAGTCCCCTGTTGGCAGATACTGACTTACAGCTGAGTGAGCAGGAGACCAGCCAACATTCATTACTCATGAACAAGAGGGAGGAGGAAGTGGTGTGGTAGGCTAGAGTGCGGTACAAGCACTGAGGCACAACTCCTCTTTGACTCTTCCTCACACTAGAAGTTGCGAGCTTGTGTATAATCCACTCCATGGACAAATTACCAAAAGGTAACATGCTCACTAGGGGACTGCCAGATAAAGCACACTGTCAGCACCTTTACGTTTTAAGATACAATTTACAAGTTAACTTAAAATGGGGACACTTTCATTGTGCTTTACAAGGAAGAACACAGGTATTGCATTGTTACTGTTATTTTATCTGCTACAAAGAGTGAACATTGACATGATGGTGCTATTGTGTTATAAGAGGAGATGCACTGTAAGGCTAGACATGCATTATGGATATATAACTATCCTTATTATAGCTATATACTGTGTATACTGTACCTCGTATGCCACCTTATTATAGAAGTGGATTTCTTCATCAAATTCTCTGTCACAAGTGCATCATACTGCAGCATATGGAATGCTTACTTATTCATAATATGTAGACACAGCAGTAAAAAAAAATGTTTTTTCCTTTTCTTAGTAGTATCCTAAGATAATGTTTAATATCTTTTATGTATGTTAGAAAATAATCTTTTTTTATTTGGGTTAAAAGATTTTATTCAACCATGATAAAAAAAGATAATTTTTCTAATGCCTCAACAAGTAATGTTTTCTGGCACCATGATAAATCACACAAGCTGTGTACACACCTGGTCATAAATATGTGCAACTGCATATTAATTCATGAGGGGAGGGGGTCTCCTCTAACACATTCGCTTTGATAAATCTGTTGCATAGTCATTGCATAATGCCCTCCATAAATGAACGGAAAAAATTCTGCTCAACGATTTTAACCCCTTAAGGACAGAGCCTGAAATGGCCTTAATGACAGAGACAAATTTTATGAATATGACCAGTGTCACTTTAGTCATTAATAACTTCGGGATGCTTTTACCTATCCGGCTGATTCTGAGATTGTTTTCTCGTGACATATTGTACTTTACATTTCTGGTAAATTGGAGTCGATAATCATAACAAATCTTTATGAAAAAAACCCAAATAATGTGAAAAAATGTGAAAAACTGCATTTTTCCAACTTTGAAACTTTTTTGCGTATACAGAAAGTGGTTATTTCACATAAATTATATATTAAATAGCATTAGCAACATGTCTACTTTATGTTGGCGGCATTTATTAAATGATCTTTCATTTTTTTTAGACAATAGGAAGCTTAAAACATTAGCAGCAAATTTCCAAATTTTCAGTAAAATTTCAAAATCAGATATTTTTAGGGACCTGTTCAGGTTTAAAGTGTATTTGAGGGGCCTGTATGTTAGAAAGCCCCACAAAGCACCCCATTTCAGAAACTGCACCCCCCACACTCTGCAAAAGCACATCCATAAAGTGTTTTAACCCTTTAGGGGAGTCACAGAAATAAAAGCTAAGTGTGTAAGAAATTTGAAAATTTTAATTTTCTGTGCAGAGATTTTATTGTAATCCAATATTTTTCATAATTATAAACCTATTACCAGAGAAATGCACCCAAATAATTATTGCCCCGTTTCTGCAGTTTATAGAAATACCCCATATGTGGCCCTATTGCGCTATTTGACGCAACCACAAGCCTCAGATACAAAGGAGCGCCTAGTGAATTTCAACGCCTCCGTTATATTTGGTCATTTCTGACTGTACCACTTCAGGTTGGCAGAGGCTCTGGGGTGCCAAAACCTAAAAAACACCCCTAAAGGGACACCATTTAGAAAACTACACCCCTCAAGGAATGTAACAAGGGGTGCGGTGAGCATTTGGACCCCACAGGTGCTTCACAGATTTTCCGAACAATATGGCGTGAAAAAAGAAAAATTTATTTTTTACACTAAAACGTTGTTCTAGCCTTCAATTTTTCATTTTCTTAAAGGGATAAGAGGAAAAAAAAGACACAAAATGTGTAGCGCAGTTTCTCCCGAGTACGGAAATACCCCACATGTGGCGATAAAATGCCAAGGGGGCGCAGGACGAGCCTCCAAAGGGAAGGAGCGCCAATTGGCTTTTGGAAGCTGAATTTCACTGGAAAGGATTTCAAGGGCCATGTCGCATTTACAGAGCCCTCGTGCTGCCAAGACCCTGGAAACCCCCCACAAGTGACCCCATTCTGGAAACTACACCCCTCAAGGAATCTAACAAGGGGCACAGTGAGCATATGGACCCCACTGGTGACGGGCACAAATGTGGAACAATGTGACGTAAAAGTAAAAAATTTCATTTTTTCACTTTCATGGCACAAATGTGCCCGTCATCAAGGGGTCCATATCCTCACTGCACCCCTTGTTAGATTCCTTGAGGGGTGCAGTTTCCAGAATGGGGTCACTTGTGGGGGGTTTCCAGTGTTTTGGCAGCACGAGGGCTCTGTAAATGCGACATGGCGTTCATCATCCATTCTAGCCAAATCCAACCTCCAAAATCCAAATGGCGCTCCTTCCCTTCGGTAGCTTGCCCTGCGCCCACATGGCACTTTATGTCCACATGTGGGGTATTTACGGACTCGGGGGAAATTGCTCTACACATATTGTGTGTTTTTTTCTCTTTTAACCCCTTGTGAAAATGATAAATTCAAGGCTAAACCAACATTATAGTGTAAAAAATGTAATATTTCATTTTCACGCCACATTGTTCCACATTTGTGCCCGTCACCAGTGGGGTCCATATGCTCACTACACCCCTTGTTACATTCCTTGAGGGGTGTAGTTTCCATAATGGGGTCACTTGTGGGGGGGTTCAACTGTCTTGGCAACACAGAGGCCTTTTGAATGCAACATGGCCCCTTAAAATCCATTCCATCCAAATCCAGCCTTCAAAAACGAAATGGCGCTCCTTCCCTTCGGAGGCTTACCCTGCACCCGAATGGCGCTTTATGTACACAAGTGGGGTATTTCCGTACTCAGGGGAAATTGCTCTACACATTTAGTGTTTTTTTTTATCTTTTAGCCCCTTGTGAAAATGAAAAAATCATGACAAGATTAATGATTTAGAGTACAAATTTTACAAAAATTACACTAAATGTTGGTCTAGCCTTGATTTTTTCCATTTCCACAAGGGGTTAAAAAAGAAAATGAACACAAAACGTGTAGGGTAGTTTCCCCTGATTACGAAAATACCCCATATGTGGGCATAATGTGCCATATGGGCACAGGGCAAGCCACCAAAGGGACAGAGCGCCATTTAGAGGCTGGAATGGAGGATGGAGGCCATGTCGCAATTACAAAGCTCCTGTGCTGCCAGGTCAGTAGATACCCCCGACAAGTGACCCCATTCTGGAAACTACACCCCATAAGGAATCTAACAAGGGGTGCAGTGAGCATATGGACCCCACTGGTGACAGGCACTTACGTAGAACATGTGCCGAGAAAATAAAAAATACCATTTTTTTTCATTTTCACGTCCCAAATGTGGCCGTCACTTGGGGGCCATATCCCCGCTGCCCCCCTTGTTAGATTCCTTATCGGGTGTAGTTTCCAGAATGGGGTCACTTGTGGGGGGTTTCTACTGTCCTGGCCGCACAGAGGCTTTGTAATTGCATCATGGCATCCTCTAATGGGAATGGCGGCCATACCTACTTAGCTGGGGAAAAAGGGACAATTCTAATTTATTTGGGGGTATTAGGCCAATTATTAGTTTATAAGGTTGGAAATGACAGGTGTCCATCAAATTCAACCTGTGTTGATCCAGAGGAAGGCAAAAAACCCTCGTGAGGCAGACGACAGTAGCCTCATCAATGGGAAAAATTCCTTCCCGACTCCATAATGGCGATCAGAATAATCCCTGGACCAACGTGACCCCTGAAATAGGAATAAGGGACAGAATTTAGATAATGTAGAACCCCAGTGACGTGTGGTGCGCCTTGAAGCGATCCAATATGCAGAGGCCGGGAGGATCAGGACGGGCGTCACACTGGAAATGGTGTCCTTCCTGATCCCCCTGTTACGCCACACTCTGCACTTCTTCTGGGGTCTCCTGTTCTCCAGTGTGGGGGACGTCACCTGGAAAATGTTGTCCTGGTGCGATACGGGGTCCCTCATATCCAGAAGCGCTGGGTCCGCTCCATGGCTGCTAAATATTAGGGCGCTATTACTACTTCTGATATGTTCGGATCGTGCCGCAAGCTACAGTAGCTCGGGCAGTGAGGGACCGGAAGAGGGGGTGCTGGTATAAATGTTATCCCCGTACAGGTGGTGGTAACCTTTATCCAGCAGTGGGAAGATCAGCTCCCGGACGATCTTCCCACTTGTTCCGAGGATGGGAGGGGAGGGGGCATCTGGGGCTGGATTCGGGTGTTCCTTCCTACATACACTCTAAGGGTACATGCACACTGCGGAATCGCGACAGATAACCCTTCGTGCATTCCGCAGTTGGCACCCGCCGGCGGACTGATGCAGGTGCACGTCTTCGTCCGTGTCATAGACTCCATTCTATGCACGGGCGGATTCCGCTCTCCGTCCAACGTGTTCATTCTTTGGATGGACGACGGAATCCGCCCGTGCATAAAATGGAGTCTATGACACGGATGGAGACGCGCGCCTCCATCAGTCCGCCGGCGGGTGCCAGCTGCGGAATGCACAAAGGGTTATCCTTCGCCATTCCGCAGTGTGCATGTACCCTAAATCTGTAAGTGTACCCAGAGGTACGCTCACAGAGTTTGTAGAATTTCACACCATACCGTCATCTCTTATTGGGACGGTACTGGCGGAAAAGACGTGTCTGGGGGGCAGCGTACGCTACGCTACCCCCAGACACGTCACTGGATGATGAGGATGAATGGAGGAAAGAAGGATCCCCCCATTCATCCTCACTGGCTGTTTCGGTGTCGGAGGCAATAATAACGTATCCCTCTGACACCGAAAACACCCTGGGGGCCATCTTTATATGGGGACTAGTATATGGGGTATGTAGTGGTGTAGTGTCAAACTTTATTCAATGTAGTGTGGTGTAATGTAGTGTTTTTTACGTGTTTTTTTTACAGTAAGTATAAAAAAAATCTACGCCAACAAAGGAGTTGCTGATAAATGCCGCACTTATGTGCGGCACTTATAAGCAGACCGTGGCAGTAGAATATAGAAAAAAAACACCCTACGCCAAAAAGGAGGAGTTGCTGATTAGCAGCGCACTTTCGTGCGATGCTAATCAACACTCAGCGGCGATAGGGTGCGGAAAATAGAAAAAGAAAAATTGGGGAAAAAAAAAAACACTTTTTCTATATTCTGAATATCCCTGTAGCTGCTGATAAGTGTATTACACATATCAGCCGCTAGGGGGCAGCAGAGCGCAAAATCCGGAAAATGACGAGGCTGGAGCCGAAAATAGCCGAAAGAAGACGACGAGGACCGCCGGAAAGACCCGAAGAACGAACGGAATGACGGAGGACGCCGCGAACCCGGAAGCCGCCGATCAGGAGCCCGGGACAGGTGAGTAATGTACAAATACCTGCTCTGGACCCCTCGGCTACCTAGCTGAGGGGTCCAGGGCAGGTATTTACTATTTTGTGGGACCCTGATCGCCGTGCCACCGGCCCGATCGCGATCGGGCCGGTGGCACGGCGATCAACATTACTTTTTACAGTAATGGCGGTCGGTGCCGTCCTCGGACAGCACCGACCGCCATTTTTTTCCGGGTCATCGGGTCACCGATGACCCGGAAAGGTTCCGATCGCTGCTATAGGCTGATCAATTCAGATCAGCCTATAGCAGCGATCGTAAGCACGGGGGGTGTTAACCACCCCCCGTGCCGAGAAGCTATGATGGCCTGCTATGATTTATAGCAGGCCATCTTCCCCGACCGCTGTGTGTGAACACGCAGCGATCGGGGAAACATCGGGCGTAAATTTACGCCCTGATGCGCTAAGTACCAGGGCGCCAGGGCGTAAGTTTACGCCCGATGTCGTTAAGGGGTTAAAGACTAATTTACATAATGTTATGGAGAAAACATAAAATCAACAAAAACTTTAAAAATATCCCTCAGATAACTCTTATGTAATCCTCCACTACTGGAGGAGCACTAATGCAAGGAGCTGCAAGCCTCGGTTCATTTATGGGGGTGCTGGGTGTCACTACCCTGCTCATCAGGTATTGTGTAACGCCTGGAGTCGTGGATCCACTGAACTGTCACTAGCGATGGTGGTAACAGCACCAGGGAGCGGAGTCTAAGGGGCCGCTGGTTTTCACCAGAGCCTGCCGCAAGGAGGGATGGACTTGCTGCGGCAGGCGACCCCCAGGTCGCTACCCCTGGCTTGGTTGCTAGTGACAGCAGGCGAGGCGTGGCAGGAGCAGTAGGCAGATGGTAATGCAGGCGAGACCGCAGGTGGCAGGCAGCGCTCAGGAACAATGCGTAAGCAGCGGACAGGGACTAGGGACCGGGACTGTAGACAGGGACTAGGAACAAGGACTGAGGTCAGGAACAACAGGGAGCTGGGCCAAACGCTATGGGAAGCTTGTAGAGGCTCCAACACCTGGGAGAGGGCAGGGCTGGAACTTATAGGGGAGTGATGACACTAAACCAATTAGGAGCGCACTGCCCCTTTAAATCTGAGACAGCCAGCGCGCGCGCGCCTTAGGAGGCGGGGACGCGCGCGCCGGCCGGCACAGTGACAGGCAGGAACGAGGCAAGGTGAGGCGCCCCCTTGGGCTGAAGTAGCCGCAGCGCCAGGTCCCTGCCTGTGGACACCGGCTGCTGCAGAACTGGGTGAGGAGTCACGGCGGCGGTCCGGAGCGCGGGACGCCGTTGTGGCCCTAACATATTGATAGTGTCTGGCTTTGGCGGTGACCCATGCCCCAGGCTGCAATCGCACCCGCTCTCCCTGGCAGCTGTGCGCTGCAGACACTGAAGCCCATTTGCAGGGGCCCGATGCTGCTGTCTCTTTGGCCCTGCCAGTAACTCCTGCCCATGGTTCCTCTGCGTGATTCATGCCTGTGACTTCTGCTCGTGGTTTCAGCAGTGATCCCTGCTCTTTTCCTGCCTGCCTGCCTACCCAGCTGCACCTCGCCCGCTACTGCTAGTAAGCCAAGCCAGAGGTAGTAACTTGGAGGTCACCTGCAGCAGCAAGTCCATTCCGCCTTGCAGAGGGCTCTGGTTAAGACCAGCGGCCCCTTAGCTTAGACTCCACTCCCTGGTGCGGCTTTCCCCATCACTAGTGGCAGCTCAGACTATCCACGACCATTGCCGTTACATATAACTTGTCCTGAGGACAGGCTAATAATCAAGTTTACCTGGAAAACTCCTTCAAATAGGCACTTTCATGAATGTTCAGACAGCAACCGATTGGAAGAACGAGTAAGGAGAAGGCCGTATTCTGCGCGTTCTATCTTAACTTTGAGTCACATGATGAGATGGCCACATAATACAAGTCTGTGGGGTACATCTATTCCCACAGTGGTGTCATTAGTTTCTACTGATTGGTCAGGGTCAAACAACAGAAACCCTGACTGATAAAAACTTTTGACTTGTGTCCTTGACATGTCAAAGTTTTTTTTCTTGACAGGTAGACTTATGCCTAAGATACATATATATCTATCCTATGATCAAAAGTAGGGATGGTCCGAACCGAGTTCGGTTTGGGTTCGTACGAACCCGAACCCTTGGTAATGATCCACGCTGTCTGCCCGCTCCGTGGAGCGGGCGGATCCAGCGGGAGGACCGCCTGGAAAACTGGGATACAGCCATAGCCATAGGCTGTATCCCAGTTTTCCAGGCGTTCCTCCCGCTGTATCCGCCTGCTCCACGGGGCGGGCAGACAGCGGGAATCTGCTGCCGAGCGTTCGGGTTCATACGAACCTGAACCTCGGCAGGTTCGGACCATCCCTAATCAAAAGGAAATAATATATTGACAGACCAGATGGAAAGGTTCAGAATCTTTCAATCTGTTTACTGACAGTTTAGGGAATGTTTTGGAGGTGACAGAGTCCATTTAAGAGGAAGTGGCTGGCACATAGTTACAGAGGGTAATGGCGTGGTAGTCCCCAGTACCCAGCCACATGTCATCCTATTTGGTTTGTGCTTATTGAGACAATCGTTTGTTATTAACTGATCAATGGCCATGACTGAACACTCCTCCAAGCTATGAAGAGACTAGTTGACAAAGAAGATTATCTGTAAATGATGGAGTTGGAGTGCAAGGTAAAGGAAAAGCAGCCACCAAGTTCTCATCACCTCTGCAGACTTCCCTGAGACTGTTGGGAAACCATTCCAGGTTATTACGCCGTTTTGTTTTTCCCCCACGGAATTACTTAGTATATTTTGCCCCTTCATCTGTTTGGTTTTTTGTTTCTGCTTTGGTTACTCCTTCTATAACCAAGTGTTTTCAATTTGAAATTCTATATAGGGTCTGTACCTACTGTAGCTCTCTCCAGTCTTTTAGCTGGGAGCACATGGTGAGCTATTCCATCTGCTACTGTTTGGTGGGATGGTCATTGTGGCCTCAGCATGGTGTCTGTTGGGTGGTGGGGCCAAAGTCATCAAGTCTGGCTGCAGTGGGGCTGCTGTATTACTGAGTTGCTCCCTCCTCTGGCACTGTTGTTGTGATGGTGGCCGCTGTGCAACATTTTAGATTAGGGACCCACATGAATCAGGAACCTTGAAGCAGTATGTGGGCTTATACATTTTGATCAAATTGTAACTAACTGTCAGTAATAAATAGTGCATGTGGATGTGCAGCCATGTCTGTTTTTCTTTCTCCATGAAATTACTGATTACCCCATGAAATTGGTTGAGACAATACTAAGAGCATGCAAAACTGTCATCAAAGCACCGAGGGCGCCACTTTGAAGAATCTAATTATGTGGGTTCCTTAATAGTTTTCACGTCTTTAATATAAATCTACAATGTAGAAAAAAAACATGAAATAGCAAGGAGTTGTATGTCCAGAATTTTCATATATATATATATATATATATGTATATATATATATATACAGTATATATATATATATATATATATATATATATATATTCCAAAGCAAGGGAAGTTGAGCAGCCGCACTGCTCCCTTATATTCCACGAGTTAGAAACATAATTAGCTCAGTGGTTTGGAACAAGAGGAAAAGTGACTACAGCCAGAAGATTGATCGCCGTTTTCATTGTGAGAGTGATGATAAACGGAGAGCTTTGTTATTGCGCTAATAAATGTGACCTCCTTGAAGGTTGCCTGTGAAATGGAAATATAGGAACTGCTCTGACGGACAGAAAATTGTAATTATCCAGCATTTTTTACAATCTCTGGCTGGTATTAGTTGTCAGACCCTGCTCCAGGCACCACAGATGGTGTTGCCTAATACACTTTGGCCATATTGTTATTATGAGCATGTGCCTACCACATGATATCTATTAAGCGATATGCCCTGTATATGATATCATCTCTTGACAGCCAAGACAGAAGGACAGATTTCATGGCCAAGAGAGAAAATAAAGACATTGCAACTGATTTACTTGATGCCAGCCTTTTTATGAAATTTATAATACAGCTTTGTGAAAGTGTATACAGAATATATTCAACACAAAGACACTAATTTATTTATTATAACTAGGGATGGTCTGAACTCTCCGAATCAGATGGTCTGAACGCTCGGCATCAGATTCCCGCTGTCTGCCCGCTCCGTGGAGCGGGTGGATACAGCGGGAGGACCGCCTGGAAAACTTGAATACAGCCTATGGCTATGGCTGTATCCCAGTTTTCCAGCCGGTCCTCCTGCTGGATTCGCCCGCTGCACGGAGCAGGCAGACAGCGGGAATCATTACCAAGAGTTCGGGTTCGTACGAACCCGATCCGAACTCGGTTCGGACCATCCCTAATTATAACGCATGTGTTATTGAGAGTGTGTGAGGTTTAGCTGTTTCAATGGAAAATACTAACAATAGAACGATTATGATCCCATTAGGAAACTCTCTGTCCATTTGGTGGATTGTTGCACAGGACCCATCTCTACTAATAAATCACAGAGCTGAGCCCACTGTGGGAGTAAATGTTATAATAATTGGTCAGTGACCCAGTTAGGGCTCAGAATCTAAATTACAACCAATTTTTTTGTAGTGTGGGAGGAAATGATAGTTCCCAGAGAAGACCACCGATATGGAAAAGCATGCAGTAGTTTACCTTGTTCGGATTTGCACTGCAACAATGCTAGCCACTGAACCTCGCAGTTACCTATTTATTGAGTTACTGTAAGTGCTTAAAGGCAGTTCTTAAAGGGCCAAAATGAATACATTCAACTCTCACCTGAAAATGGCCATCTTTGAGCAGGTTTTGTGTAAACCTCACCCATTTTGAATTCTGGTTTACATGTTGTCAACCTAAAATTGAGATCAATGGCAAGTCTACCAATAGGCCTTAAAGGACAACTCCGGCGGGACCCCCCCAAAAAAATAAAACACAGACACACACAGACACCATACTCACCATCCCTCCGGTGACGATCGCCACTCCATTCGCCCGCCGTCCGCCTCACCGTCACCTGCGTCCTCCGTCCAGCGATGTCTCTTGCTTCCTGGTCCATGAGAGAGAAAAGGCTGCCAGTGCGCTTGCGCATCGGCAGCCTTTCCGTTGGCTGGAGCGCATCACATGGCTTCCAGCAAGCTCAGCCAATCAGGGCTGAGCAAGCTGGAAGCCATGTGATGCGCTCCAGCCAATGAAAAGGCTGATGGTGCGCATGTGCACCAGCAGCCTTTTCTCTCCCATTCACTCTCAATGAAGACGCCGAAGAGGAAGAAGACCCTGACCGCCCCCCAGCTCTGACGTCACCCGTCACCAGATGCCGCCCGGGAGAAGAGGACCGTGACGACCGTAATAGGTAATGTATACATTCTTTAACTTCCGGGGTGGGGGGTCGGGAGTCGGAAAGTGGGGGAAGGGGCCCAGACCGGGTATTTAACCACATTACAAAGTTATATAACTTTGTAATGTGTGTTAAATAAGCCAAAAAAAATTTTCGCCGGAGTTGTCCTTTAACCTCTTAAGGACATAGGACGTATCGGTACGTCCTATGTCCTCACTTGCACTTCAAAGCGGGGCCGCGCGGCGGCCCCGCTTTGAAGTGCCGCGATCCCGGGTGCCGCGTGTAGCCCGGGACCGCCGCTATTAGCGGGCACGGTCTGATCGCCGTGCCCGCTAATTAGCTAATCGGAGGCAGCTGTCAAAGTTGACAGCTGCCTCCGATTACCGGAGGCAACGTTTCCCTGGTGTCTAGTGGGGGAGATCGCTCCTCCGGGACCTTGTCCCGGAGGAGCGATCTCCGTTACTGATGCCGGCCGGGGACGCGTCCAAGATGGCGCCGTCCTCGGCTCGGCACTCGTTTGTATTCGGCTGCAGCAGCCGAAAGCAAACGAGTGCCGATCTCATGGATCTCTGCAGCATATCTATGCTGCAGAGATCTCAATGAGAGATCCAAGTGTATATACTAGAAGTCCCCCAGGGGGGCTTCTAGTATATGTGTAAAAAAAAAAAAAAAGTGTTGTTAATAGTAAAAAGCCCCCTCCCCTAATAAAAGTCTGAATCACCTCCCTTTTCCCAGGTTTTAAATAAAAGTAAACAAATAAATAAATAAATAAACATGTTTGCTATCGCCGCGTGCGTAATCGCCCGAACTATTAATTAATCACATTCCTGATCTCGTACGGTAAACGGCGTCAGCGCAAAAAAATCCCAAAGTGCAAAATTGCGCATTTTTGGTCGCATCAAATCCAGAAAAAATGTAATAAAAAGCGATCAAAAAGACGTATATGGGCAATCAAGGTACCGATAGAAAGATCACATCATGGCGCAAAAAATGACACCTTACACAGCCCCATAGACCAAAGGATAAAAGTGCTATAACCCTGGGAATGGAGCGATTTTAAGGAACGTATATTGGTTAACAACGGTTTGAATTTTTTACAGGCCATCAGATACAATATAAGTTATACATGTTATATATCGTTTTAATCGTAACGACTTGAGGAACATGCATAACAAGTCAGTTTTACCCCAGGGTGAATGGCGTAAAAACACATTTCCCCCAAATAAAAGAAATGCGTTTTTTTTTTCAATTTCACCACACTTCGAATTTTTTTCTGGTTTCGCAGTGTACTTTATGCAAAAATTCAGCCTGTAATTGCAAAGTACAATTAGTGACGCAAAAAATAAGGGGTCATGTGGGTTTCTAGGTGGAAAAATGCAAGTGCTATGACCTTTTAAACACAAGGAGGAAAAACCGAAAACGTAAAAACGAAAATGGGCCATGTCCTTAAAGGGTTAATACAAACAAATATGTGATACTGGTCAATATTAGTGTTGAGTTGAGCCTGTTCGGTCAAGCATAGTGCTCGATGGAGCATCAGGGCATCAAGCTCAATTTTCAACCGAGCACCTTGGGGTGTGTTAGTGTGTACAGTAGCAGCGTGAATATTTAAACTTTTTTGGAGCTCCTGGCATCATCCCTTTTTATCATTCCAGTAGCTCCGAAACTGATTAGGGATTTCTTCACACATAGTGGATTTCACTCTGTGAATTTCGCAGAGAAATCCGCTGTGATACTGAGCACCATTAAAGTCTATGTTCTTGCAGAGAGAATGTAGTAACATAGGCTTGTTAAACCTAAGATGCTGTGAAGTTGCTAAAGGAAAGAACTATGAAACAGCCATACTTATCTTTCCACATTCCCCCGATGCCCTACAGTGTCGGCTCCAGTCACCAGCTCTAATTTGTGCAGCCCTGCCTGTATGATTAAAAATTTAAATTTTTCTTAAAGTGTCACTGTTGTTTGTAAAAACTTTTGACATGTCAAAAGTTTTGATTGGTCAGGGTCTGAGACAGGTACCGATCAGGAAAACGAGCTGGGAAAAGACTGTGCTAAGCACGGTTCTCTCCCAGCTCCCTATAACATGATGAGTAAGGCTCATCTAATCTAAGTAAGTCTATGGAGCCCAATTCTTTTTTTCTCACACAGAGCGGGGAGCGGATGTGGTGTAGCGCTTCCCCCCAATCAGTACGAGTCTGAACACCCAGACGGGCTGATCAAAAGTTTTGACATGTCAAACATTTTTACACACGACAATGACACTTTAAGCTCTGTGAAGTATGTTGGCATTTTATAGGGTTGTTTTTGTTATCCGTATTATCTACTTTATTACATTTTCTGAAATTGCTGTAATCTTCTTCTGTTTATATAGTATTAATAAGGATCGAGCTACATCAAGCATTGAATTTCAGTGCTGTTTTCTATCAGCTCCTATGTTAAATGTAATATTGATGGCCTCTTGGTTAATAATCAGCCAGTTAGTAGATGATTAGTTGGCTTGCCAATGCAGCACAATGTTTCTGTGCTATAAAGTAACACAATTACTGCACATTAAAGTCAATGTGAGGCCACCAGGGCTACACATATTCCCACTTCCCAGTGCCTGTATTGTCCTGTAAATCTATTTAATAAGCACTTTGCATTGTTGAATATTTTATCGCTTACATTTAAAACAATATACTAGATAAATATTTTAGGAATAGTGACATCTATAAACTGGGCTTTCTTTAAATAAATCCCCTCAACGAGATGCACACAAACCTTTTCTTTAATTTCCCTAAGGAAAAACAAAATGGAGCAGGGTAAACGCTAACCGCTTGAAGGGGAACAATTGATTTATTGTACTCAGGTAAACTAGCTAGCAGTGCCAGTTCAGATGTGCTTATTTAGGCTACGTGGAGTATACTTTGCATTGTCAAACACTTATTAGCTCATTTGCCAGGGGCCAGAATGACACTATCCTCTTAGCATTCTCCTGTTTGACTTGTGAAAAGGCAAACAACTTGGTTTGCAGGTCTAAAAAAAAAAAAGCTCTGAGGCTTGGAGGCTTGGATTACTGGCATCTCTGGGATTCACAGAGGTTCAAAATAGATCAGATAATATAACATAATATAGGCACTAAAGACACTAAGATTTATCCGAAAACAATCCATTATTTACAGGTTGAGGCTATGTTCACACTACGTATATTTCAGTCAGTATTGTGGTCCTCATATTGAAACCAAAACCAGGAGTGGATTAAAAACACAGAAAGGATCTGTTCACACAATGTTGAAATTGAGTGGATGGCCGCCATTATTTCAATATAACAGCCGTTGTTTTAAAATAACAGCAAATATTTGCCATTAAATGACGGCCATCCACTCAATTTCAACATTGTGTGAACAGATCCTTTCTGTGTTTTCAATCCACTCCTGGTTTTGGTTGCAATATGAGGACCACAATACTGACTGAAATATACGTAGTGTGAACCCAGCCGTAGAGGGGGGAAATGGGAAAAAAAAACAAACATCACAATTAATTTAAAAAAAAAATTCTTTTAAATCATACGCCAGGCAGTATAAGATGTTATCTAAGGCAGTACTATAGTGACAAAACCGTTTAAAGACTAAAGTGTACCTGTCTCATATATATTTTTTAAGAAATCAACATGGGTTGTGATTGCAAGCAGTTTTGCAATATACGCTCTCATTTTTTTTTTTTACATGTTTAAATTAATGTATTACAAAACTGTGGCCCCTGATACCTCCTTGCTGATATCTGGTCTTTTTTCTGTTCATAAAAAGAGACCAAACACAGGAAGTCTCAATCCTTTGCGCGCTCACACAAGGAAAGACAGCTGTTTACTATACAGGTTTTGTAACAAGTGAAGGCTAATTATATTATTAACTTTAGCTCATTATATTATCAACAACGCATGCTTACTAGAAAAACTAGTAACATTGCGACGCTGAGGCCCGGCCTGGCTAGAAAAATGGTCCCCCCGCAATCACATCGCGGGTGGAAAATCTGTCCCACTAGACACCAGGGACACCGGGAGCAGAGCACTTAATAGCAGCTGTCAGGTTTGACTCGCGCTGGCTAATAGAGGTGCTCCCTGGCGCCGTTTAGAGCGGGACCCCTCTCTGAACTCCAATTGCACCACCATGATGTACCAGGTACGCCATGGGACGCTAATGGGTTAAGGAACATTTAGGTTTTTTTAAAAAAGAGTTTAATTTTTTAAAAGCTGCCAAATACAATAAAAGTTAAGATATCGTTGTAATCGTACTGACATGAGGAACATATATAACGTCAGTTTTACCCTAGGCAAATGGCGTAAACACAACCCACCCCATTTAAATAAAATTGCGTTTTGTTTTCATTTTCACCACACATATCCATTTTTTCCTGTTTCGCTGCATATTTTATGCAACAACTAAGTCTGTCATTGCAAAGTAAAATTAGTGACACAAAATATAATTGCCCATATGGGTCTGTTGGTGAAAAAATACAAGCGCTATGGCCTTAAACATGAGGAAGAAAGAACTAAAGTGAAAAAATGAAAATTGGCTCAGACCTAAGGGGGTTAAAAGAATTTTTTTTTTTTTTGCTCTACTACGCCTTAAGGCTGGGTTCACACGCTGTAACTGTGCGGCTGTATTTTTTATGCGGCTGTAAATGTGCGGGTGAAAAATAGACATGCGGCTCAAAACATACGGTCATTTACTTGGAAATCTGGTTCAACTAAAAATAACAAATAAAATGTTAAGAAAGTGATGGAAACACCTCTGGATGCATCTGGGAAAGCAGGGAACACAGTTTACATGAATCGCTATTACCGGGGTTTGCGATCCTCTGCACTATAGCCGATGTGTCTCATGGTTAATATATTGAATTAATAAAACACATTTTCTGTCTAATAAAGTCCCTTTTATTGTTCAATAATTAAATGTAAACGATTCCATCATTTTGCAATTAAATATACTGTTAAAATAAATATATATATAAATAAATGTATATTTATATATATATTTATTTTTTGACAGTATATTTAATTGCACAATGATGGATTCGTTAGAATTAAATTATTGACCAACGAAACTGAATTTATTTAAACGAAAATGTGTTTTCTTAATTAAATATTAATTAGTACAGGAAACTCCATAAGCCGGTAATTCATATGCCGGCAATAGAGCATTCTGTACTAATCATCACTTAACTTTAATGAAAACATCAAATGTTTCTTCTAATTCTGTTATCACAATAGCATTATTAGAAGAAACATTTAGAATTATATGTGCGCTCAGCTGATTGGCTGATCGGCTGAGCGCACATATAATTAGCGGGTCCGCAGCACAGTGACTTCATTGTGCTGCGGACCAGCGAAGAGGACACATCGGGGTGAGTATAGAGCTCTCCCCACCCCCTCCCCAGCACTGCACCCCTCCCAGCAAGGAAGGGGGGGGTCACTTAACCCCTTCCTTGCTGGGATGGGTGCAGTCTGACATCAGTCTGGCCCCCAGGGGGTTAAGGGGGATGCAATACATCCTCCCTTAACCCCTTGGGGGTCAGACTGTAAGCAGCGATCTGTAAAGATGCTGCATACTGTAAGGAGCACAACACCGCTCACAATGATGGTTGTTGTGCTCCTGTTTGTGTGTTTTTTGTGTGTTTCTCCCTTTTTGTTTTTCAGATATCGGTATCCTGGGGATTACGTCGGATTCCGTGGACTACGTCGATGACCAGCGTTTTTTTAATGTTTTTTTTTAATAAAATGGTCAATGAGGGGTGTGGGGGTGTTTTTATTTGAATAAAAAAATTTGTAAACTTGTGTCTTGTCTTTATTTCTTTACTTTATAGACTTAGTAGTGGAAGCCGTCTAATAGACGGAATCCATTACTAAGTCGGGGCCTAGTGTTAGCCGGTATAAAATGGCTAACACTAACCCCCTATTATTACCCCAGTACCCAATGCCACCAGGGGTACTGGGAAGAGCCGGGTGCCAGTGGTCCCGGACCGTCAAAATTGGCGCTCCTGGACCGGGCGGCAGCAGGCTGGTAAGATTTAGGCTGGGGAGGGCCTAAACCAATGGCTCTTCCCACCCTGGTGTTACCAGGCTGCTGTCGTTTGGTTTTTAACCCGGCTGGTTATAAAAATAGGGGGGACCCTATGCGTTTTTTTTAAATTATTTATTTATTTAAAAAAAAAAAACGCATAGGGTCCCCCCTATTTTTATAACCAGCCGGGTTAAAAACCAAGCGACAGCAGCCTGGTAACACCAGGGTGGGAAGAGCCATTGGTTTAGGCCCTCCCCAGCCTAAATCTTACCAGCCTGCTGCCGCCCGGTCCAGGAGCGCCAATTTTGACGCTCCGGGACCACTGGCACCCGTCTCTTCCCAGTACCCCTGGTGGCATTGGGTACTGGGGTAATAATGGGGGGTTAGTGTTAGCCATTTTATACCGGCTAACACTAGGCCCCGACTTAGTAATGGATTCCGTCTATTAGACGGCTTCCACTACTAAGTCTATAAAGTAAAGAAATAAAGACAAGACACAAGTTTACAAATTTTTTTATTCAAATAAAAACACCCCCACACCCCTCATTGACCATTTTATTAAAAAAAACATTAAAAGAACGCTGGTCATCGACGTAGTCCATGGAATCCGACGTAATCCCCAGGATACCGATATCTGAAAAACAAAAAGGGAGAAACACACAAAAACACACAAACAGGAGCACAACACCCATCATTGTGAGCGGTGTTGTGCTCCTTACAGTATGCAGCATCTTTACAGATAGCTGCTTACAGTCTGGCCCCCAAGGGGTTAAGGGAGGATGTATTGCATCCCCCTTAACCCCTTGGGGGCCAGACTGATGTCAGACTGCACCCATCCCAGCAAGGAAGGGGTTAAGTGACCCCCCTTCCTTGCTGGGAGGGGTGCAGTGCCGGGGAGGGGGTGTGGAGAGCTCTATACTCACCCCGATGTGTCCTCTTCGCTGGTCCGCAGCACAATGAAGTGACTGTACTGCGGACCGGCTTATTATATGTGCGCTCAGCCGAACAGCCAATCAGCTGAGCGCACATATAATTCTAAATGTTTCTTCTAATAATGCTATTGTGATAACATAATTAGAAGAAACATTTGATGTTTTCATTAAAGTAAAGTGATGATTAGTACAGAATGCTCTATTGCCGGCATATGAATTAACGGCTTATAGAGCTTCCTGTACTAATTAATATTTAATTAAAAAAACACATTTTCGTTAAAATAAATTCAGTTTCGTTGGTCAATAATTTATTTCTAACGAATCCATCATTGTGCAATTCAATATACTGTCAAAAAATAAATATATAGATAAATATACATTTATTTATATATCTATTTTTTTAACAGTATATTTAATTGCAAAATGATGGATTCGTTAGAAATAAATTATTGATCAACGAAAGTGTCTTGATTACAAAGAAAATGTGTTTGATTAATTTAATATATTAACTATTAGAGGCATCGGCATTCGGCATCATTGCCGCCTATTTTTGAAGTACTCCGTACGGACCGCCTGTCAATCCACGGCCGCATATTCAGCCGCAAACAATGGTCTTGTTCATTTTTTACGGGTCCGTTTACGATAGGGCCGTAGATTCATACATAGTGTGCACTGTGCAGCCGCATATCCTATACTTCCAAGCATACACACGAACCACCAAAAATACCGCCGCACAGTTACAGCCGCAAATACAGCCGCACTCTTACAACGTGTGAACCGAGCCTAAAAGTAAGTGAGCAATGCTTCATGCAGTACTGGATCAGGCATTCTGAAGTGGAGTTAGAGCATTATTGAGTAGAGTTGATCGAACCTAGAGTTGATCGATCGAACTCGAACATTCCCGAACCTGCCGCATTTGATTGCTGAAGCGCTCCCGGTCCGTGGGGAAGGAGGACACTGCCCAGGTAACGCCTGGAATTCCAGGATTCAGACAATTACCTAGGCTGAATCCTGGAATTCCAGTCGGTACCTGGGCACTCTCCTCCTTCCCCACGGACCAGGAAGGCATCAGCAATCAAATGCGGCAGGTTCGGGAATGTTCAAGTTCGATCGAACCTAGGATTTACCGAGGTTTGCTCAACCCTACTCTTGAGCAGGAAATCCAATACCTCACCAGACACAGCATTAGTGAGTGATGCATTAAGCATTGCAGGCTTACTTTTTAGCCACAATCTGTCCATGCTAAAAGGTTTGCATGGGAAAGTTTATGCTAGACTCTCTTGTAGTGTTGTATAATATGAGCACACTATGATCAGCACTGTTAAATTACTGATTAGACGTTGCATTTGTTAGTGGTATTTTTTTTATTAGTTGTTAGCTAGCTCATTAGTTAGTTTTAAAGTTGTTTTTTTTTTACAAATTACACACAAGGTTTGAGATAAGGGGAACGGGGTAATCTAACAACTTAGGCTGCAGTACCACCCTGCACCACCAGATGTCACCTTATCAAATAAAAACAACCCACACTATATACAAACGAACACTGGGCTTAGTTCATAAAAAATATATATAATTTTTATTATGTATACATTGGTACCAAATACATATTATATCTTATTCAAGTAAAATTTAAAAAATGACCACAAAAAGTTAATTAAAAAACATTACATAAAAAACTGGTGTCAGCAGATATAAATCATCATGGAAGGTGCAGCTATGATAATATCTTTTGTTTTAGCACTTTACCTCAATATGCTGCACAGGGGTATATATATATATATATCTGGGAGCTAAAGAGTCTCCTAATATCCCATATGCTTACATACAAATTACAAGGGGTCTAAAATCAGCTACTATTATCCTCTAGTTCTATTGCACTCACCCATGCTACCAGAACACCAGAAAGACAGATTGACAAGTGTAATTTAAGTTTTTTTTTAATTTCCCTCACACATTTAATAGATTTTTTTTTATTTAATAGACACATTGCCTCATAAGAAGACGTCAGTATTATGGCTTTCACGTATCAAGTCAAATATTTTTTAATTTGTAAACAGCATGACACAATATAAATATTGACATCTGTTTATTTGATCAAAATGGGAATAAGCACATGTTATATTCTGTGAAATATACAAATATTTTGTTCTTTATGTCTCATGTTCTGTTCCTAATCATTCTTCTCTTAGACATACAGTATTGTGTACACCTCTCTGCACAGTAATGGGGTCAGTAATGAAAAATAACCTCATCCTTGTCATCAGAAACTATAACTGATGAAATGGTTTGCACATCACCATAAACATTCTAAAAATAAACTTTTCAATGGATATGTTCCTCATCTGCAATAATGTAAGTCATTAGTTGTGTAGGTGAAAGGTTTGCTGATGTAGTGGGAGTATGGGTTATAAGTACAATATCATGTGGGAGAAATCACTGCCACAGGCAACTTTGTCAAGTTTAGACACTTCCAGATGTAGTGCTTTAATATCTTATTAAAGTGATTCTAAGCAGACACCATGGCAGGGAATGTCTTCTCATCCTGAGGAAATAATACTAATATATGCTGCACCGACAGGTAGCACAGTGCTATATGAAACAAGAAGTCCCGATGTATATTTACATTTAAAGGAAAGTGACATGTCAACCATATTCTTAATGATAATATTTTAGAGAAGTATAAATTAAAGTTTGAAGATATATATATATATATATATATATATATATATATATATATATACATACAGACATATACTGTAGCTTAATTATGGTCTTAATTTACAATGTATCACAATGCTTTGGCAAGGCTAATAATCAGATTGATGTCTTAAAGAGATACTATAAAGTTTTTGGTACAGAATATATATATATATATATATATATACACACACACACACTAATAAGGGGAATGGAGCATCTTAGTTATGAGGAGAGATTAAAAGAATTACATTGTTGTTTAAGGGGAGATATGATTAATGTATTTAAATATATAATATATTTGGCCCCTACAAGGAATATGGGGAAAAGATGTTCCAGGTAAAACCCCCTCAAAGGACAAGGGGGCATTGCCTCCGCCTGGAGAAAAAAAGGTTCAATCTCCGGAGGCGGCAAGCCTTCTTTACCATGAGAACTGTGAATCTGTGGAACAGTCTACCACAGGATCTGGTCACAGCAAAAACAGTAGAGGGCTTCAAAACAGGGCTAGACAAGTTCTTATACTAAAATAACTTAAAGCGACTCTGTACCCACAATCTGTCCCCCCCAAACCACTTGTACCTTCGTATAGCTGCTTTTAATACAAGATCTGTCCTGGGGTCCGTTCGGCAGGTGATGTAGTAATTGTCCTAAAAACAACTTTTAATCTTGCAGCGCTGTGTCTAACGGCCAAGGCTTACATTTGTATGTGCATTAGGCTGGCACACCCTCTCCGTCCTTCCTCCCCACCCTCCTCATCATTAGGAATGATCCAGGAACATTTACTGCTGTTTGAGCTTTGCACAGGTGTATTAACGATCCAGCCCATGTTCATTATACACACAGGTGGGGAATAGGAAGCAATCTGCCTGGAGCATTCCTAATGATGAGGAGGGTGGGGAGAAAGGACAGAGAGGGTGTGCCAGCCTAATGCACATACAAATGTATGCCCCGGACGTTAGACACAGCGCTGCCGGATTAAAAGTTGTTTTAATGCAGTAACTGCATCCCCTGCCGAACGGACCCCAGGACAGATCTTGGATTAAAAGCAGCTATCTGAAGGTACAAGCGGTTTGGGGGGGTCAGATTGTGGGTACAGAGTGGCTTTAAATGCATATGTATAGAACCTAACATCCCTCCCCCTTCCCTGTATCCATCCCCTCCTTGGTTGGACTTGACGGACATGTGTATTTTTTTAACCGTATTAAAGGGGAACTCCGGTTAAGAAAAACGTGTTTTCTATTAAAAGTACATTAAAAGTTAAATATATGTGTCTATACATTGTATTACTGTATCTGTATGGTTCTGGCACACTGGTAGCTGATAGAAATCCAGGAAGTGAAAAAAATGGCCCCTGTGCAAATCCACATTGTCTCCTGCTCCTTCTGCTGTCCCACCTTAGGAGACAAATCTTCCATGCCTCTGTCTCACATTGTGTGTGTTTGCTGAGCACAGGCTGATGATGCAGACAGGGGGCAGGGCGTGATCTCCCAGGAGGCTTGGCTGGATCCCCCAATCCCCTGAGTAATACACCATCTCTGACCGGCCAGAAGCTGGTGTTGCACTGATTTCTCTGATTGTGCAGAAGTGTGCAGTTAAATTAGGGCTGTGTTCATACATGTTGGAGTGTTATTGCAGTACTGCAGCTTATTCACAAGTAAATGATGCTAAGCTAAGCCCACAGGTACAAAATATGTAACAAAATGTAACATAATATCACATAAACTCCTTATTGTGCGGCTCAACTTCAAAGATAAAAGATGCTTGATCATAATATGTGCGTGAAAATGAAAAGAAAACAAAATTCAAAAGTTCTTTACTTTATTCCAATATCAGAGTTACAGGTAGAGAATACAGCGTGCTGTGCGGTGTTACAGGTAGAGAATACAGTGTGCTGTGTGGTGTTACAGGTAGAGAATACAGCGTGCGGTGTGGTGTTACAGGTAGAGAATACAGTGTGCTGTGTCATGTTACAGGTAGAGAATACAGTGTGCTGTGGTGTTACAGGTAGAGAATACAGTGTGCTGTGTGGTGTTACAGGTAGAGAATACAGCGTGCTGTGTCATGTTACAGGTAGAGAATACAGCGTGCAGTGCGGTGTTACAGGTAGAGAATACAGTGTGCTGTGTGGTGTTACAGGTAGAGAATACAGCGTGCGGTGTGGTGTTACAGGTAGAGAATACAGTGTGCTGTGTCATGTTACAGGTAGAGAATACAGTGTGCTGTGTGGTGTTACAGCTAGAGAATACAGCGTGCTGTGTGGTGTTACAGGTAGAGAATACAGCGTGCTGTGTGGTGTTACAGGTAGAGAATACAGCGTGCTGTGCGGTGTTACAGGTAGAGAATACAGTGTGCTGTGTAGTGTTACAGGTAGAGAATACAGTGGGCTGTGTGGTGTTACAGGTAGAGAATACAGTGTGCTGTGTGGTGTTACAGGTAGAGAATACAGCGTGCTGTGTGGTGTTACAGGTAGAGAATACAGCGTGCTGTGTGGTGTTACAGGTAGAGAATACAGCGTGCTGTGTAGTGTTACAGGTAGAGAATACAGCGTGCTGTGTAGTGTTACAGGTAGAGAATACAGCGTGCTGTGTGGTGTTACAGGTAGAGAATACAGTGTGCTGTGTGGTGTTACAGGTAGAGAATACAGTGTGCTGTGTGGTGTTACAGGTAGAGAATACAGCGTGCTGTGTGGTGTTACAGGTAGAGAATACAGAGTGCTGTGTAGTGTTACAGGTAGAGAATACAGCGTGCTGTGTGGTGTTACAGGTAGAGAATACAGCATGCTGTGTAGTGTTACAGGTAGAGAATACAGCGTGCTGTGTAGTGTTACAGGTAGAGAATACAGCGTGCTGTGTGGTGTTACAGGTAGAGAATACAGCGTGCTGTGTAGTGTTACAGGTAGAGAATACAGCGTGCTGTGTGGTGTTACAGGTAGAGAATACAGCGTGCTGTGTGAGTGGTACAACAATAAAATGATAAAGTACTGCAAATAATTCAGTAACACAATGAAACTGCAATGTGTGAAAACAGCCTAGATATTCTGCAACAGCTTTGGGCGGGGAATAGGCAGGGTGGAGGACTGTGATGAACAGCTGAGGGAAAGCATTGCATTCTGGAACCTGTAGTACTGTGTACAACTGATAAACCAGGAAGTGCAGAAACACAAAACAGAACAAAACCCCCCAAAACAAATGGATTTATGGTAGTTTCAAAAATGGAATAGATAGGCAAGTAATGCTTTAGGCTATGTTCACACTACGTAAGAGACTGGCTGTTCCGTGCCCGCATCAGAGCTTCCCATAGCACACAGTGAAGCAAGCGGCCGGAGCCGCTCGCTTCACTGAGTGAACTGACAGGGCTTTCTGCGGCCGTAATTCCCTGAATTACGGCTGCAGAAAACTGACATGTCAGTTATTTGCGGCCCCGTATGGGATCCTGGCCGGAGCGTGTACGATGTGTATACGCTCCTGCCGGGATCCCATTGAAAGTAAGGTATTGTTCCACTGCGGCAAAAGTATGACCGTTGTTGCCATTGGCAACAACGGCCGTATTTCTATGTAGTGTGAACATAGCCTTATGCTTCTGCAGATGTTTCATTTTTTTTAACCTCTACCTGGAGTTCCCCTTTTACTATGTAACTATATATATATATATATATATATATATATATATATATATATATATATAGCCAGAATACCCCTTTAAGGCACTTTAGCCTCATACAGTAATAAAGATTTTTTACTATAGCTTTTCCCTTTTTTTTTCTTATATCTACCTTTTAATTTTAAAAATTGTCACACTTGTCACACTTGTTTTATGGGAAGTGTTCCATTCCAGGTACTAAAAACTTACTGCTTTTAATTTTTTATTTTTTTTTTAAAGGAAAAACATTTTTGGATTGTGTTGCCATATTATTTTTTTGGTGGACTTTTATCAAGTCTATTTTCTTCAGGGTAAATAGTTAAACCTTTTATTGGTATGATTTTGGTGTAATTAAAATTTTTAAATGCTTAAATAATATGATATTTTAATAGCTCAGATCTTATGTTGTAAAAAAAAAAAAAGTTTTTCTTGTTTTTGAGATCTATCTGTCTATCTATCTGTCTATCTATCTAGTCCTTTTTCCTTTTTTATATATATATATATATATATATATATATATATATAGTCCAATAGAAAATATACTCTGCAGCACACAAAGATAAAGTGAAAAAACTTGTGTGTTTATTCCATAACTCGTGCAATAACTAGAAACGACATATGGCAGGACGCGACGTTTCAATGGACTTTTTTTTTTTTTTTTTTTTAAAACATATATTTTGTTGATGAAGGCAGAATATGTAAATGCCTGAAGATATGACTAATCAGGGCAGACATTTCACTGATAACACCCTTATATTACTGAAGTACATGCGCTAATTGACTATCTATTAACGCCTCTCTATGGCACAGTAAGGTACTACATGTTCCTTTCAAAACCAGGTGAGTACAACTCCATGTTAGTTTTATATGTACCATACAATACCTTGAAGAAGTTCCTGTTACCTACATTAAAAAAAAATTTACAAGTTCCAGCAACTCCTTCTGACTTGTGTATGGACTTGCTTTATCCATAATTTTTATCTGCTTATATTTTGCATTTTTATTATTTTATTATTTTAGGTTGACATTTTTAGGAACTTACTAGGCACTATAGCCCAGTATTAGTTTTAGTTATACATTTGGTCTCAAAATATAATAGTTTCAGCTTACAATGGCCACCCTGGAGCCAATTATTATTATAACCTGAGGGTTCAGCTCTAAAAGGCAGTAAAGTGGTCTAATATGACACATAGGGGGCTTATCAATGATTCCAGGTGTTGCAAGTGGATGTCAGCTTAATACACAGCTAGCACACACCACTTATGGATCAGGCATGATGTTACGAGCCCCAAATTTTGACATATATGTACATCAAATGTCGGGAACAAGTTAAAAGGTTGGTCGCTGACTAACATGGCAATAACGTAAAGATGGCACTAGAGAGGCAAAATTCTTTCTTCTAGCGGAGAGCTATTTTACTTTCCCAGGGATCATTGTCCTTTCCACCAACTACATCTCCTCAAGGAGAATCAGTCCTTTTGTACATAAGGCTAAATGCTGATACAAAACAATGTCTCATTGACCTTGTACTGTAATCATAAATCACGCTGACCTTATGTCATCTGTTTAGCAGCTGGAAGTTTTGACATTTCAATCTCAGTGCTGAATGCCAGGGTATGCATATTTGTTTAGGTTTCTAAACCTGCTGTTTTCTTCTCATTTGCTCTTAAACCGCACCACAAAAGTTGCCAATAAATAATTTTTATTATTGGCCAAATGACAGCACTAGTGAGCGTCCCCTTGCTAATATTACCCTTGATAGCATCTTAGCCATAATATACTGCACAGTAATCCATCCTACTGGCTGCATTACACAATTATTCATCACAGCGGATTCACTATTCCATGCCATAACTATAAAAAAAGTATTACTACTACCCTGTTTACGATTAGAGATGAGCGATGTGAATCTGGCGAATCAAGATTTGCAATTTGGTTCATTCTGCAAAGCAAATTCCCAACGATTCGTTAAGGAAATCCGCAAAAAAAAACAAAATAACCACCGTACATACTGTCCGGAGAAAGGGATCAACCATAATCCCTAGTGCCCGTTCAATCAGCTGCAGGCCCCTCTGTGATGTCAGCACTTCCCCCTCACCTTCTACATAAGCAGGTTCATTAAGGAGGTGGCTGTGTGTGGAGGAGAGAGCAGGATGGCAGCAGGCAGTTACAGCAGAGCAGGAAGAGACTAACAACACGATATAGGGGAAGAGAGGAGAGGATAGGAGGGCTCATTGTGGGTGAAGTCAGCATCTCCCCCCCACCCTCTATATAATGTGGTTCGATAAGGGAGGTGGCCAGTCAGCTCTGTGTGCAGGAGAGAGCAGGATGGCGGGAGGCAGTTAGAGCAGAGCAGGGAGAGACTAACAGCGACTTAGGGACAGAGAGGAGAGAAATGACGAAAACTGACATGTGGATCAGTGCAGGATATGTTAAGTGATCGCTTTTAAATGGCTTATTTACTAAAACCTCCTGTAAACTAATTGTCCACTGAACAGAAAGCCCGAAACAAACAGCCATGGTTGGGGAAAGGCTTCGGGCATTTGGAGGGGAGATAATTTCCCAGAAGGGCAGGGAATAAAGAAAAGGTCAAAATGTTATTTAAATGGATACTATTTCAAGCAACCTCTTTCCAAATCAGTTCCTGTGACATCAAGGCAGCACAAGAACTGCCTGCTCAGCCAATCACTGGTGAAAGCAATGTTCCTATGGTGCTGTGATATCACAGGAACCATAAGATAGCCAGGTAGTGGCTGTGGGGGACCAAGGCAGGTGAGTGTAACTTGTTTAACACCCCCTGCTGCCCTGCATTTTTTATTTTGCCCTTTAAGATTTTACAGGAAATAATATTTCCTTTCCCCGTTCTTTTACATTTTTTACCATCACAAATAGGATTCGATAAATGGTCTTCCAGTAAGATAGTGTTATATTTTTTCAAGTGACAACAAGTTTTCTGTCTCCTGCTTCAAAGCTGTTCACATCAACTTCAACATTGCATCCGAAGGGCAAAACTACAGTGAGCGGTCTTGTTATGATGCTTTAATAAGGAAGCTGCAAGCTACTAGACTGTTTTTTTTTTACTTTCCAACTGTTTGATGTGAAATTGTCAGGGGCAAAAGATTTTCTGTGGTAATTTATATATAGTACCACAGAACTGTCCATATGTTATTGCACTTGTAGAGACATGTTTCAGCTATTTTATGTTACAAAAACTAGTACTAGTAAAAAGCTCTGCTCTATTCACACTACCATCCAAATTATTTATTAGGGTGCCCTCACACATGCTTTTTGTGTGGCGTTTTTCAGGCCTAAAAAAATAAATAAAAAGGGATGCGTTTTTCCATGTATAGGTGTTTTTTTTTCTGGAATTTTTTCTGGAATTTTTTACTTTATATGGGAATGATCTTTTTTTGGGCATTTTTGTGTGCTGAACATGACCTAGCTGATGAACCACAAAAGGTGAAAAAAAAAATGCCAGAAACCCACAGCAATGGTCATTTTTGAGACAACAAAAAAACATCTGATTGAAGTCTAAGGAAGAAAAAATGCCACAGTCAGCATGCTGTGTTTAGGAAAAGAGCCTCAAAAATGGCAGAGAAGACAGAACAACATCACACGGAAAAAGAAAACGCCTTGTGTTTAAGGCAAATCATAAACTTCCATTGATCCCCTGGCTGCTGGTGTTTAAAACAAAAAAAACAAAAACAAAAAACCCGATGCCTTTTATATGTTTTTTCAAGATTTTAAGGCAGTGTGAAGCCAGTCTAAAGGAGCATTGTTATAGCTCCTTTTGAGCTTCATTAGTTGACTAATTCTTTCCACCCTCTCATTTCCCTATCAGAAAAAAACAGTCTCACACTCTACCTGGCATATAAAGTGAAATTCTTAAACTATACATGAGGATCCATTGTACCAGGGGCGGACACAGACTGCAAAGGGCCGCAGTGGAAAAAAATGTGCTTGGTCTCCATATAGTAATAATGTTCCTGCTGTGCCCCCATATTGTAAAAATGATCCCTGCTGTGTCTTTATATAGTAATAATGCCCCTTGTCCTGCTGTGCCCCTATGTATTAATAATGTCCCCAAGGTAGTAATTTCACCTGCTGTGTCCCCATTGTAATAATGCCCCCTGTGCTTTGCACCTATATAGTAATAATGCCCACTGTGCTATGCCCTCATAGTAATAATGGTCCCTACATTGCCACAACACAAAAAAAACATGCTCACCTAATCCAGGCATGAAGTGGGTTCTTGTACCTTCTGTCTCCCTTCTCCAGCCTGTGAGCTGTGGGACAGATCCTCCAGCAGGCTCAATGATGTCATATTACTGCGCCTACTGGAGAGATCACGTCCTGGCCTCTGTGTCACTGTTGATTGAGGTGGCGACACTGAGCACAGGCCTGTGGGTAGGGGTTGGTGCTGCTGCTTTATTAAGACGATTTTTTTTACAACATTGACAAAAGTATACATATGGCTGCTGCTTGGGGGCTATAGGTGTATTGACTGCAACAAAATCCAGGATCAAAATAAGCAGCAATGGGTAATAAGTAGTGATAAGCGAGTACTAAAATGCTCGAGTGCGAGCATTTTTGCAGGGGACTCAAGTTAGGTAGAGGGAAGGTCGTGTGAAAACCTGTCAACCTCAGAAAATGATGAAAACACCACGGAAATGGACAGGAAACAGCAGTAATACAGGGATCGGCATTACGGGGGTTAGCGATCCTCTGCAATAATGCCTATCCCTGTATTGGTTAATATATTTAATTAATAAAACACATTTTCGTTCTAATAAAGTTATTTCCCTTGTTCAATAATTTAATTCTAACGAATCCATACTTGTGCAATTAAATATACTGTTAAAATAAATATATATATAAATAAATGTATATTTATATATATATTTATTTATTTACAGTATATTTAATTGAACAAGTATGGATTCGTTACAAATTAAATTATTGAACAAGGGAAATAACTTTATTAGAACGAAAATGTGTTTTATTAATTAAATATTACTTATTACAGGAAGCTCTATTAAAGCCGGCAAATTCCTATTGCCAACAGTAGAGCTCATTGTAATAATTAATACTTAACTTAAATTAAAACATCAAATGTTTCTTCTAATTATGCTTTTACAATAGCATTATTAGAAGAAACATTTTGCTTTATATGTGTGCTCAGCCGATTGGCTGAGCGCACATTTAAAGAGCCGGTCCGTCCGTAGCACAGTGACTTCATTGTGCCGGGGACCGGGGAAGAGGACGCATCGGGACATCGGAGGGTGAGTATAAAGCTATCTTGTCTTTATTTCTTTACTTTATAGACTTAGTAGTGGAAGCCGTCTAATAGACGGAATCCATTACTAAGTCAGGGCCTAGTGTTAGCCGGTATAAAATGGCTAACACTAACCCCCCATTATTACCCCAGTACCCAATGCCACCAGGGGTACTGGGAAGAGTCGGGTGCCAGTGGTCCCGGAGCGTCAAAATTGGCGCTCCTGGACTGGGGCGGCAGCAGGCTGGTAATATTTAGGCTGGGGAGGGCCTAAACCAATGGCTCTTCCCACCCTGATGTTACTAGGCTGCTGTTGCTTGGTTTTTAACCCGGCTGGTTATGAAAATAGGGGGGACCCTATGCATTTTTTTTAAAGAAATAAAGAAATAAAGACAAGACACAAGTGAAAAACATTTTTTATTCAAATAAAAACACCCCCACACCCCTCATTGACCATTTTATTTTAAAAAAGAATCCAAACAACTGCTGGTCATCGACGTAGTCCATTGAATCTGACGTAATACACAGGATACCGACATCTGAAAAACAAAAAGTGAGAAACACACAAAAAACACACAAACAGGAGCACAACACCCATCATTGTGAGCGGTGTTGTGCTCCTTACAGTATGCAGCATCTTTACAGATCGCTGCTTACAGTCTGGCCCCCAAGGGGTTAAGGGAGGATGCATTGCATTCCTCTTAACCCCTTGGGGGCCAGACTGATGTCAGACTGCACCCATCCCAGCAAGGAAGGGGTTAAGTGACCCCCCCCTTCCTTGCTGGGATGGGTGCAGTACAGGGGAGGGGGTGGGGAGAGCTTTATACTCACCCTCTGATGTCCCAAAGCGTCCTCTTCGCTGGTCCGCGGCACAATGAAGTCACTGTGCTGCGGACCGGCTCTTTAAAGAGAACCAATCACCTAAAATTAACTGTCCCTATAATAAAAGTTTCTCTCTCCCTAAGTCTATTCCTGAAGATACAGACTGCATTTACAGTCTGTATCTTATACTGTACCCAATCCTGTATAGTAGTAAAAGTATTGCTGGGCGCCGCCATCTTGATGACGTCACTTGCGTTCCAGCGGTGCGTTCCAGCAGTGGAACGCAACTGACGTCATGAAGATGGCGGTGCCCGGGAATACTGCACCGCTATACAGGATTAGGTAAAGTATAAGATACAGACTGCAAAGGCAGTCTGTATCTCCATAAGGTCTACTTATAAAGATACAGACTGCCTGTGCAGTCTGTATCTTATACTTTACCTAATCCTATGTAGCAGTGTAGTGAGCCGGGCGCCATCTTGATGACTGGAACGCTTCGCTGGAACGCAAATGACGTCATCAAGATGGCGCCCGGCATTACTGCACCGCTACAAAGGAGTAGGTAAAGTATAAGATACAGACTGCAAAGGCAGTCTGTATCTTTATAAGTAGACCTTATGGAGATACAGACTGCCTTTGCAGTCTGTATCTTATACTTTACCTACTCCTATGTAGCGGTGCAGTAATGCCGGGCGCCATCTTGATGACGTCATTTGCGTTCCAGCGGTGCGTTCCAGTCATCAAGATGGCGCCCGGCTTACTACACTGCTACATAGGATTAGGTAAAGTATAAGATACAGACTGCAAATGCAGTCTGTATCTTCATGAGAAAACTAATAGGTTTAATTAGGACAGATATACACAGCGATCTCGCGCTGTATAGCGCGAGATCGCTGTGTATTTACAGAGCGGCGGGCAAAGGCTCATGGGAGCTCTTCCTGCCGCTCTGCATGCCGGGAGCTTCCTGTCACGCGCCGACTCTTTTGAAAAGAGCCGGCGCGTGACAGTGAAGAGAGACATGAATAAATTAAAAACGCGGACAGAAAATTCCTTAATTCTATTTACAAATATTAATAAAAAAGTAATTTAAATAGAATTAAGGAATAATAATAAAAAAAAATCTTCCGTGATTGGTTCTCTTTAAATGTGCTCTCAGCCAATCGGCCAATCCTCCCCTCCATCCCTCTGATAAAGACTTGGGCTTTAATAGTAAGCCTCACTGTTTGTTGAAAAAACATATAGTATTTATAATGTTGTTTTTTTGTTTTTGTATTTGTTTTTGTATTTGTATTTATGTTGTTGTTGTTGTCTTTTTTAAATTTTGTTTTATTAGCAGCCACCTCTGTTTCCCATGAATTTTAGTCCCATTTACTAGACATCCGGTGCTTAGTGCTACATCTGATCTTGGGGGAGGCATTACAAGTAAGTAACAGTAATATCAAGGCACAAGAGCATTTGTTTAATTATTGTAGAATTGCTATGGTTTGCACAATCTAATAGAGAAATTTAATATTATCAAGGGGGAAGCCTTTTAATAAAGCTGTGGTGAGCTTATTTCCAAAACAGGTGTGCATGTCTTCCTCAAGGCCACAGCTTGTGGGAATACAGGTTGGCTCCGTTTATTAGTGTGTGATGTGCTTTTGGCTGTCACGTTAACTTTAGGAGACCAAGACTACTGAAAATGCAGCATCACAGTAGAGGAAGGATTGGCTGCAGAATCACTATACAGTGTTGTTTTACAGCTGTCTTCCATAGTCAGGACTATTATAGGTTTGACTCTTCCCGGAGTGAGAGTTGTGTATTTTGGTTACATGTCATACTGTTTTGTGCCAAAATGATGCTAATATTTCTATTCCTATGTCAGAAATAACAACAACTAGTTGGAAAGTAAATGACCTCTCCATATATTACTATGTATAAAATTAGAATGCTACCATTCTCCTCTCTGAAGATGTCCTTTCTCATATGTCAGAAAATATAATGATCAATTACTGCAATTAAATGATGCATTCACATTTTATTGTCACTGCATTACTGCATGTGTGAACACAGCCTAAAGAGAATTATCACACTATTATTATTAACCCCTTCACGTCAGCCATATGACTGTGTACGTTCCTACTGCACACACCCCATGCAGCAGGAACATATGTTAACGTTTCTAGCTGTGAAGGGGTTTTAATGTGTGCAGGGCCGTTTCAATGCAATCAGCCCTGCTCACATTACTGTCCCCATACCAAGGCATGACAGGCAGCCGCAGCCCCGCAGCTGCCTGTCATTAACCCCTTAAATGCTGCAATGCACAGCGAACGCCGTGTTTAACCCCTTAATGACTGATGACGGCTAAACACGTCATGAGTGGATGAACGATCCTGCCTCATGACGAGTTTAGCCGTCATCAGCTGTAACTGTTACTGCTGTTGCTGAAAGCATGACAGCACAGTAATGATTGCTGTCTGAGACAGCTGACCGTTACTACTAGCTGTCCGGGGACCGATGGCAGGGGTCTCTGGACTGCTTCTGGTAACAATCAGCTGTCTTAAGGCCCTATTCCACGGAACGATTATCGTCCGTATTCGGACTATATCGGCCGCTACGGACGATAGTCGTCCCGTGGAATAGAGTGCAACGATCAGCCGACATCGTTCATGTCGGCTGATCGTTGCAGTCTCTTGTTTTTCAACATGTTGAAAAACAAGCGACTGATACAGCAGCGATCTGCTGCCGTCGCTCCGTTGAATAGGAGCATCGGCAGCAGACGCTACTATATCCTATGGGCTGCCCGGACGATCAGCGATCACCCGGGCAGCCCCCCCATAGCTCCCCACCGCCCCTCCCGCACTCACCCGCTCGCTGCAGCCGCGCTGAATAGCGTCGGCAGCGAGCGGGGAACGAGGAGCAAACGAGCGCTGAGAGCGCTCGTTTGCTCCTGTTAACGGCCCGTGTAATAGGCCCTTTAGACAGCAATCGTTACTGTGGAGTTATGCTTTTATCAGCAGCAGCAGCAGTAGCAGCTGCTGCTGTGCTGAGCCGCCCACAGCCTGTCCGTCCTCTTCCGCATTCCTCCTCCTCCCCCCTCCTCAGATTCACTCTCTCCCTCTCTCTCTTCTCGATCACTTCCTCCCTGAGTGTCTCTCCTGTCTCTCCTCCGTGATCACCCCCCCCCCCTTCCCTCCTTCTTATCTGTCATCTCCTGCGTCCTCCTCTTTCTGTGTGCCATGCTCCTCCAGCTGATCGGACCACCCTTGTACACTGTGATTGGTCAGTGACTGACACAGTCACTGACCAATCTGTCACAAGTGGTCTGATGAGCTGTCAGATGTGGTCTGATTGAGCTGTCACAGCCCTGATCCTGCACACACAGTGACACAGATGTGTGCAGGTGCAGGGCTGTAACAGCTCCATCAGACCCAGGCTCAGACCCATACTTTGACAGTGATTGACGTGATTGGCCAGTGACATAACTGTCACTGACCAATCATAGCAATCAATGTTACAGAGCTGTCACAGCTCCTCCAAGCCTCCTTACTCCTGTGCATAGAGAGGACATTGGAGCTGTGACAGTCTACTGTCCAAACTACTGTGCCCCCAAACACCACAATCCCTTTTCCCACATAAATAATAAACATGAATAAATAAATAAATATACATAAATAAATAAAATAAATAAATAAAAATAAATAATAAATAAAATAAAAATGACAAAGAAGGGTTTGTACACAGTACGGAATCAGCGCGTATGACCCGCGGATCCCATCAGTCGTACCCACACGCGGCAGCGCGCATCTCAACCCGCCATAGACACTATTCTATACACGTGTGGATTCCGCATTCCGCCGAAAGAATCGACATGTTACTGCTTTCGGTCGAATGTGGAATCCGCCCGTGAAGAGAATAGTATCTATGGCACGGACGGAGATGCGCTCCGCCGGTACGAGCGACGGGATCCGCGGGTCATACACACGGATTTTGTAGTGTGTACGCACCCTACATAAGTATAACTCAATAAATAAAATAAAACAACAAATAAATACCGTAAGTATAAATAAATAAATACAATTTTATTCACACATGCACTGAAGGCTAGGACATTAGTGTAAGGCTGCCTTTACACAGGCAGATTTATCTGACAGATCTTTGAAGCCAAAGCCAGGAACAGACTATAAACAGGGAACAGGTCATGAAGGAAAGATTGAAATTTCTCCTCTTCTCAAATCCATTCCTGGCTTTGGCTTAAAAATGGCTTTGGCTTGAAATTCCGCCTGTAAAATATGTACAAAGCAATGTACAATTATTGTTTACACGGCGGAATTTACGCACAAAATGTTCTGATGGGATCCAATTTCCACTCAAATAAATGACATGTTAACTCTTTGGGCGGATTCCGCTAGAGAATCCTAAAGAAGTCATCAGGGCCTCATATTTCTGCTACTGGCTTCCTACTCGAATTCCACTCGAATTCCGCTGGAATTTTGCTCCTATAGCGCCAGAGCTGAAGAAGAGGAAATTTCAAGCAAAGAACTTTCCTTTTCAATTCCTCGCCTATTCCTCAGTGTGAACATACCCTTAGCTTTAGAGTTTAGGGCTAGAGTGCTTACTGCTACCCTGCTGATTACTTTAGGGGATGCAGTTTTCATAATGGGGTCACTTATGGGGGTGGGGTATCGTTCTGGCAGCTCCAGTCGTTTGCAAAATGGAACCTATAGGTCACGAAGCCTAAAATAATGTACTGAAAGCCAGTGGGTGCTCCTTTCCTTCCTGCCATGAGACCAAGCAACCAGATGCAGCCTAAGAGGGGATACCGTCTGATACAGGACAAACACTGTGATAAAATTTGGGGTGCTTTTCCTTCGTTTTACAAGGTTTTTTTGTGGAAAATATGTTCCAGAACGATGCATTAGTGGAAAAAAAGCAGATTTAATTTTTTTTTTAATCTGATTTTGCAGTAATACTAGTATCACTGTAAAACCTGAAAGTGCTCACTGCTGGCCCAAATGATTACTTTATGGGGTGCAGTTTTCATAATGGGGTCACTTATGGGGGTGGGGTATAGTTGCGGGAGCTCCAGTCGTTGGCAAAAATGGAATGGGTCATGAAACCTAAAATGATGTGCTAAAAGCCAGTGGGTGCTCCTTTCCTTCTGAGTTCCGCCATGAGGCCAAGCAACCAGATGTGGCCTAAATGGGGATACCGTTTGATACCAGACAAACAGCGTAGTAAAAGTTGGGGGGCTTTTCCTTCATTTTATAAGTTTTAAGTGGAAAATATGTCCAACAAATGATGCATTCCTGAAAAAAAAAGATAATTAAAATTTTTATATTCTGACTTTGCAATAATCCCAGTGCCACAGTAAGGGCTCAAAGTTCTCACTGCTTGCCTAAACGATTACTTTAGGGGGTTTAGTTTTCAAAACGGGGTCACTTATGGGGGTGGTATATTGTTTTGGCAGCTCCAATCCTGGGCAAACACATTATGGTGCCTGTAAAACATCTTAATAGAAAAGGCGGCCACAAAAACCACGGGGTGGTCCTTTACTTTTGAGGCCTGTATGCATGCCCAGCAGCACACCAGGCTCACAGGTGGGATATTTCTAAAAACTACAGACTTGGCGTAATAGATATCTTGTTGAATTTTTTGGTTAATATCTGCTATGTTACAGAAAAAAACATGTTTAAAACTGAAAATTAGCAAAAAAGGCATATTTTTTTTTAATTTCCCCTCCACTTTGCTTTAATTCCTGTGAACCATTTAAAGGGTTAACAAAGTTCAAAACATGTGTTGTGAATTCTTTGAGGGGTGCAGTTTTCAAAATGGGGTCATGTTTGCAGGTTTGCAGCATACAAGCCTTTCAAATTTTTTTTTGAAATGAACTAGTCCCTTTAAAACATCAATTTGGGAAATTTCATGAAAATTTTTTAATTTGCTGCTAAACTTCTCAGTCATCTAATGTCTAAAAAAATGTAAAAGAGCCCTTACCAAATGATGCCAACATGAAGTAGACATATTGTAAATGAGAATTCTAAAATAATTTATGAGGCATGATCATCTTTCTTGCAAGCAGTGACTTTCAAACATTTGAAAATGCTAATATTTTCAATTTTTTACAACATTTTTGAAGTTTTTAACAAAAAAAGTTGAATGTGTCGACCAAAATTTACCACTAACTTAAAATACAATGTGTCACGAAAAAACAATCTTAAAATCACTTGAATAAGTTAAAGCATCACAGAGCTACAAGCACGCAAAGTAAGACAGGTCAAGTTTAAAATATGGGCATCGGTCATTAAGTGACATACAGGGCTTTTTAGCTCAGTCATTAAAGGGTTAAGGTAGTCAGTGACAAGCGGACATGACTTCAGGGGTCCCTATCACTTGTACTGACAGGCGGGGGTAAGCCACTTACCTGTTGGATCTTCGATCTGTATATAGTCTGCTCTCAGGCAGACTCTATGTACAGGTTGTCGACAATACTGATGAATGTTAAGCTAAGACATAGAATTCATCAGTATATGCAGTCAGAACATTGCATATATAAGTCCCCTAAGGGGGGAATAGTAGTGGCAAAAATAATGGGAATAGTAGCAGCAGTAGTGATAGTGGTAGCATCAGGAGTGCGAGTTGGAGTAGCAATAATAGTAGGAGTAGTAGGAGTAGTGGGAGTGGTAGTAGCAGCAGTGGTGGGATTAGTAGTAGCAGTAGTAGGAATAGTATTGGGAGTAGTAGTAGTAGTAGTAGCAGTAGTAGTGGGAGCAAAGGCAGAACTACAACATGAGGGGGCCTGGTGCTGTAATAGACCGGGCCCCCTAAGAAGAAATCACTTGCAGCACCCCGCCACCAAGTGGATCTCTGGGGTGCTGCAAATGGCGTCCCAAGCACCCACATCTGGCCCTTTAATTGTGGGTGCTCCAGATGAACCCTTGCAGTTAAATGTGGAGCTGTGATTCACAGGATCAAGAGCCATTGGCATAAGCCCCCTTCTCCCCTCCACATGCCATCTATAGTACTATACTGTAAATTATCTCCCAGCACAGTGACAGCCTTTTGTGCACAGTTCAGTTCTTCAGTGCTATGTTATTATCCAGACAAGTAAGGGAAAGGAAGGCCACATGTGAGTACTACTGGCAAACAGCTCATCTCTAACCCCCACCTGAAATGGCTGTGCTAGGCTCAATACCAGCAGCGAGAGCACTAGAATCCTCTTGTTACCACTCTGAAGAGTTAATGTAGCAAAGCTGCTTTAAGAAATGCCTTTTGAGAAATTCAGAATCAGCAGTTAATATTGTGTTTGGGGACAGTTACGGCATATATAGAAGTCTCATCAAACATTTAGGTCAGATTGATCCACTTAATAAGGAATATAATGGTAAAAGCTCTCCAGAGAGTTGAGCTGGCAGGCAGTGATTCTGCAATTAACAATAACTAGTCCTGGAGGACCTACATCATAGTGCCTGATATAGTGCTTGCAAAATTGTAGGACTATATGGTCTACTTGTAATGTATGAACCTATGGGCACAAGTACAGATATTCTACTGTTCATGTCCCAAACAAATACGAATATTTATGCCAGTTACTTTATAAGCCACATAAGAAAATTATTAATGGACCAAAATGTAAGCAATTTAACTCACCCCTTCTCCTGCCTCCGTTGCACTGTCACTCCAAAAGGAGCTGCTATTGTCTTCTACTGGTGCTATCTACCCTTGTCATCTGTTGCTGTAATACTGTACAGATCACTTTACAGCATCTTCCTCTTATCACCACAGACAGAACAGGAGGTCTCAATTTAGTTTAAGCCCCAGTGGTGAGAATGAAAACTGCAAGATTGCAGTATTATTTTATAATATAGACAGTAAAATGAAAAATTTGAAAAAACGTCAAATATGTTTAACATAAAAACTTAATTGACAAATTCCCTTTAAATTGTCTATTTGATAATTGGTAAAAGTCAAAACAAATGTGACTTTATCCTAGGAGTTATTATAAAAATATATATGATTAGTATATATATTATAATATATATATACTATATATTATAGTATATATATTTACTATATTATATATATACTATATATTATAGTATAATATAATTTAGGTGACATAGCCAAAAAGTCGTAAATATTTGTATAAATCATCATTGTATACAAAGATAATAATAATTAATAAATAATAATAATGTTTTTATTTGTATAGAGCCAGCTGATTCCACAGCACTTTTATGGCTCATAATGTAAACTTTCATATGTTTTCAGTGGAAACCGGAGTACCCAGAGGAAACCCACATAAATACGGAGAGGACATAAAACTTCTTTGCCGGCTACAGCGCTTCCCACTAAGCCATCATGCTGCCCAACTATGAATTCCCACCAACGTGTTTGATTTGAATGGAAATGTATAACATTAAAACCACAGTATCAGATATAGTTATACCAGACAGAGCCTATAGCACAACACCTAGAAAAGAACCAGAGGATGGAATGTAGCAGTTGTGTCTATCCTTGTGTCATCTCTAAGTATACCTGTCCTTGTTTAGACATATTTATTATTTTGGTGTAGGGCACATAACAAATCTATCCTGTTCTTTATAAGATGTGTCAAAAGTCTGACCAAATATACACACTGTTAAGACCATTTTCATTATAGTCTATTTTAGAGACAAATGCCGACACTATGCCTACATGTTTCCTTGTTCAAGAGAAATTAGAAACTGCCTAGAGTGCCACAAGAAGACATTCCTTCTGGTGTAAAACTTTGATCCTTTTGTCAAAAATGCAATGCACGAGTTTTGGCACAGTTCATGCCGAGAAAGTGTTGTAACAGATTGATAAATCCTCCTCATTTGGTTATCAGGGTAAGGGCTCTTTTACATGGCAGCAAATGGGTGGAAAGCAGGGCCGTATTTACCACTAGGCACCCGTAGTCCGATGCCTAGGGCAGCACCTTCCAGGGGGCAGGGGGAAGGAAACCACTTTTTTTAATTCTTTATTTTTCACCTCCCAGTTAGATTTGCCAGTAAATCTGGTGTCTTTTCAAGAGGGGGTAGGGTATGGTGGTATTGGTCAGGTCTGGTGTGGTGGTGTTAAATGTGACGCCTGGAGCTATTACCTATCAATCTACCAATCCTGTAGTGAAATTTGTTTATGTCTAAGTCTCAGTTAAAAAACCTTGCAAAACGTGATTCATACAATGTTTCTACGTGTAGAGAAATGCATGTGGCCCAAACCACTCTTCCATTTCTTCATGATGCTAACTGGTGCGTGAAGATGGGGCGCCTTCAGGTTTAGTGCCTAGGGCAGCAGCAGCTATTAATAACGGCCCTGGTGCCAAGCAGTGAGATCGGTGTTCGTTGGCAGTGCCTTCACAAGCTGGATGAATTGTGTGGTCGGGCTGCACATGCTATAGCAGGATCTTTGTGCTGTCATTTAAATACACTGTTTTCAGTGCACAAATGATTCAGTTACCAAACGAGTGGGCAGATTACTAGGTAAATTACTATGTAAAGGACCCTAAGACACTGTTTAGTTACTACAGTAGAGATGAGCACAACTCGAGCGTGCTTAAGTCCAATCGTTTGGCATTTGAATACTGGTGGCTGAAGAAGTTGGATGCAGCCCTAGGGAGTCCAGGAAAACATGAATACAGCCATAGGCCATAGGCTGTATCCATGTTTTCCTGGATTTCCTAGGGACTGCATCCAACTTTCTCAGCCACCAGTAGTCAAATGCCAAACAATTAGACTTAAGCACGGTCGAGTTGTGCTCATCTCTATATTACAGCCTTTCTGGAAAAGATTATAGTTGTTAGGCAGAAATTTCTTATCAACCAAGTTGTCCGAGAAGCCAGTGAGTTGTTCTGATCACAAGTAGATGATAGGTGACAGCAGGAAAGGCGAAAACATCCTAGCAACAGTGAAGCCGTGCTTTTCTCTATGGCCAATCTGCTCATCTTTATATCTTCGGCATCTGTACATCTTCAGCATCTGTACATCTACAGCAAATTGCCAAACTATTTCCTTAACCGATTGCTGAACATTTTAGTGACTGTTTTTGTTTAATATCGTTGGGAATAACCCATTTATATTAATGTATTCTTATTAAACAATAGGGATGCATGCACGGCTGAACACAGGCTGAGGAATAGACTGTATATACTTGTCCCCTGTGTATTTCATTTTGATGAGCTTGCTGGCTTGTGCTAAGTCCCTTTATGTTGAGTAAACCTCTTCACCTTCCTGTACTGCATGTTCCTTGTTTGTTTCTCATGGGGGACATTTTTGGCCTTCAGTTAGCAAGGAACTGAACTGACTACAACTTTCAGCTGTTTAGTCTGTGGATTACGGAGAGGAAGCAGACATACAGGATGTGATTCAGGACTAATCAGGCAGCTCCAGAAAGACATGTTATTTCACTGAATGTAAACTCACATTTCATGTCAGGTTTAATGGCTGGATGATGTATTGTAAAGTGGATTGGACTTAAGTGTCTTCAATCACAATGCAGGACACTATGGTGGTTTGCTCTCCTCCGGCACTCTGCTTATTTGAAAACCGGGCACTTGTTAGGATTGTCCTCTTGTTAAATCTGCTTTAGGATCACAGCATCAACCACCAGACAGGGAAAGCAGAGGATGCAACATTTTTTTTCTGTTTGGGTCATTGCTCCAAATGATGTGACAGGAAAGAAAACAGATGGTGGGAATTAGATTGGGTTTATACGACATACACCAAAGTTATATGCTGCAGGATGAGTAATATCTGGAGACTCAGACTGGGATATATTGTTTGTCATTGAGACATTTGTAAAAGAAATAAATATTTTCGGCTAGTGACATAGTGGTGATTCAGCTGCTGCTTCACATTAGATATTCAGGAGATATTAAAACATATCAACAGAGCACCACTTACTAGTCTATGGAACCATTGCATTGCATGCTAATTACTGTATAATATTCCATGCTGGAGGTAGTAAGTAGTTGGATCAGCTCACCTGGATATGGCAGACAGCTAGTTCCCTGCATGCTGTAGGGGGATGGGTGGGTGCACGGATCCCTGACGCGGCCGGGCGTGGATTCACAAGTAGGAACAAAAGAAAAAAATGTGTACGGTCCAGCACTCCAAGACGTTTTTTTTTTTTTTTTTTGTTTTTTTTTCTAACGTCTTGGAGTGCTGGACCGTACACATTTTTTTCTTTTGTTCCTACTTGTATAATATTCCAACTGCTAAAGGGCAACTCCACAAAAAAAATTTCAACTGGTGTCAGAAAGTGCCAGAGATTTGTAATTTACTTCTATTAAAAAACCTTCACGTACCCTATTTTCCAGCGTATAAAGCGACTGGGCGTATAAGGGCGACTGGGCGTATAAGCGGATTTTCCGCTGCGGATCCACGGCAGATCCGCAGCTAATTTGATCTAAATAACTGAACACAGCATTAAATCTGCACCATCAAATCTGCTGGGGATCTGCTGCAGATCCAATGTGTGTCAAGGCACCCTCAGGGTGAAAACACATATCACAGTTGTGTTGTGGTTGCATAGCATCACGGTTGTGTATTTGCAGTAACTGCTTCTGCAATGCAGCTTAAAACTTGGATTTATTTAGCAATTATGCTGGCTTCACACTGCCTTAAAATCATGGAAAAACACCAACAAAAAACTCCATGGGATTTTTTTTTTGCCAGATGTTAGCTGGAAGTCAGTGGAAGTTTATGAAATGCCTTACACACATTTTGACGGCTCTGTGGCAGTTTTTCCAAAATGTAGCATGGTGAGGGTGTGGCTTTTTTTTTTTTTTTTTTGCAAACTGTGGTGTTTTTTTTCCCCCATAGAGATGAATGGAAGTGCTTCTCTCCACTAAATAACACCATAGCTTAAAAAGTCATATTCCGGCTCCCAGCGGGTTAAGTTACATCCTGTGGGCCAGACTGTGCTCTGTTGGGGGGTTTGAACTTACCCTTCAGGTGTCCTCCCAGTCTTTTCCCAGTCTATGCCAACATATCTTACTGATAACACTTGCCCCCTTGGGGGAATCATCAGTGGGAGCTCGACCTAGGGACAGAGACCTAGGACTCGTATTACCCTACCTGGCGATCTCCGAGCTGGTAGGGCAGAAGGCAGTCATATATATACAAGAAGTTCTTCTTTCAAGTATCTACACTTCAGTCCTGACAGAGTATTGCACTAATTTTACAAGGGCCCCTACATGGTCCCTACACAACCTTGCTACACCAGGTCTTCCTCTACTTTCTTCACCTCTACCTAAAGTCTACCTCGACTTGTATTATTTTTGCACTAGCACCTGTTTTCCCTACTGTATGTCTTTTGTATTACACTAAAACTTTTACACTGAAACTTCCCTGCGATGCACCTGCACCTTCACACCTTTCTACCATACTATTAAAGAACTGGTGCCCGTGTGTCCACGGGTGGGTACTGTCACTTCTGGCCACCGTGACAAGGTTATCCCAAACACCAGAGCCCAGCAGCTGCCACAACATCCGTATACAGAACTCGGGTCACAGCACAAGACCTGCATGTGGATACATAGCACTGCAATGTTTTTCTTCCAGTACTAACAATTCTACACTCACATGATACAGTTACACAAACTTTTTACCCTCACTAGAGTGGCTACTGGTTAAAAAGTTCTGCACCAAATCTTCATTGACTACTTTTTATGTGGACTTTTTTGGAACTGAAATGCTGTGGATCTGCTGTCTAGACAGAAATTTAAAAAAATCTACTTTGCTGGTACTGTAATCTGCTGGGCAACGTTCCACGCAGCAAATTTACCCTTTTACCCTCATTGTGCATCCATAAGACAAGGGAAAGGGAAGTCTTATTACTGTTGAAATCTCCTGTAATAAGTACTGCCTTTGTTCTACCTACTAAATGTATATTACCAAGTAGTGTGGGATGGATGGAAGTATGATTTCCTATTATAAAAGTATAGCATTAGTGTATGAAATCAAGATGTAGGATAAAACTGACATGAAGAGGAGAATTTTAGGTAAATCCAGGATTACTGATTATGATGGATTGGTTGTCTGTGTTCCTTGGGTTTAGATGTATAACACTCTCTATATATTAATTGCACTACAGCAATGTTGTAAAATTGCTTATGCTGCAATTCCTGAAGGCTCGAGGCAATGCAAAAAAATGACAACTATCATTTGTCATGTGAGAACAAAAAGGTATAAAATTGCTGACAGCAATTGCTGTAACCAGAAAATAAAGTAATAATAAGATAGCACCATGATGTAAGAATAAAGCAAGTATATATATATATATATATATATATATATATATACATATACACACCTTCTCATTCAAAGAGTTTTCTGTATTTTCATGACTATGAAAATTGTAAATTCACACTGAAGGCATTAAAGCTGTGTATTAACAAATGTGAAATTATACAGTATACTTAACAAAAAAAGTGTGAAACAACTGCAAATATGTCTTATATTCTAGATTCTTCAAAGTAGCCGCCTTTTGCTTTGATTACTGCTTTGCACTCTTGGCATTCAAGAGGTTGTCACCTAAAATGGTCTTCAAACAGTCTTGAAGGAGTTCCCAGAGATGCTTTTGTTGGCCATTTTGCCATCACCCTGCGGTCCAGCTCACCCCAAACCATCTCGATTGGGGTCAGGTCTGGTGACTGTGGAGGCCAGGTCATCTGATGTAGCACCCCATCACTCTCCTTCTTGGTCAGATAGCCCTTACACAGCCTGGAGGTATGTTTGGGGTCATTGTCCTGTTGAAAAATAAATGATGGTCCAACCAAACGCAAACCGGGTGGAATAGCATGCCGCTACAATCTACAATTTTCATAGTCACTCTCTTTGAATAAGAAGGTGTGTCTAAACTTTTGGTCTGTACTGTATATAATATATTAAGGAATACTATAAGTATAAGCAGACTATAAATGTATTTTATATTAAGGTATATAAATTAACTTATAGCATAAGTATGTATGTGTATTAAATACAAGTGTAATATTTTGGCCGAAGAAGACAAAGTGCCATGTAAACAAAGTAGCTAGCTCATTATACACGATTAATAATAAAATTATAAAATACAAGGTTGAAACAAATTCCACAATGATATTAACAGTAAAACACAATGTAACAAGTATGGATAATATAGTCTGGGATGGTCTAGAGCCCCAATGTACATTCAGGGGTGAGGTGGGGTAGATACACAAATAGTTTACAGAAGATGGTGCATGAAACAAAAAATATTTGAGAGACAATCATTTGGAGCAAAATTATTGCTAGCAAAAATAAAAATAGCCAGTTATTGGCCAGACTGGCACAGACTATTGTGTAAACATCTACAGTGTAGGGAGAAAAGGTAAGTGAACCATTGAATTTAATAAAGTTAAACAACATTCACGTCTACCAAATATTTCCTGTAGCTGTCTTTAATAAAAAGTTATAACAGAGCATTCTGATAGGTTGAGGTAAGTGTATGGTCATGGACGTCTGCCTTTAACATTCTCCTGCAAAATGTTTTGAATGAATTTTTTTCTCAATCATCCCAAGGCATTCAGGCCCTGAATCAGCAAAGCAGCCCAACCCTGACTTTATTGAAAGTGCAGGATACCTTTTCCCAAGGTGCATTCAGAGGTGCTGGGAAGGCTGCCAGATCCTCCTGGACCCATGGAGTAGGTGGTGACTGTGCTGAGCTATAGGGCAAAGTGCAGGAAAGTTGGGTTGGCTAGTGGCAGGTCTAATGAGACAAGCAGTGGACCAGTGACTTTTGGGGCAGCATAGAATCAGGGCCATCTCAACACCATCTTATAGGCCCCTGGGCAGACCTGTGAACTGGCCAGGGACAGTTGTAACTGGGAGGCACAGTACATGGGGAGGGACAGTATGTGGGAGGAACAGTAGAACATGGGAGGGGAAGAAAAACATGGGAGGCACGGTAGAACAATTGAGGCACAGAAGTACCTGAGTGGCACAGCAGTACATGGGAGGTACATCAGTACCTGGGTTGCACAGCAGTACATAGGAGGCACAGTAGTACATAGGAAGGCACAGTAGTACATGGAAGGCACAGTAGTTCATAAGAGCAACAGCAGTACACGGGAGGCACAGCAGTAAACAGAAGGGAGAAAGAGTAGTCAGGTCTCTGGCCAGGCTCGGCGCACGTACAGATGAGAGATGGCAGAAGAACAGGCTGCTCTCCTGCTGCAGCTCTGATCCTCCTGTTTCTGTCCGTCTGAGGGGCAGAAGAACATAGGCACGGTAGAACAATGGAGGCACAGCAGTACAGGGGAGGCACAGTAATACAGGGGAGGCACATCAGTACATGGGTGGCACAGCAGTACTAGGGGGGTACAGCAGTACCTGGGTTGCACAGCAGTACATAGGAGGCACAGTAGTACATAGTAAGGCACAGTAGTACATGGAAGGCACAGTAATTCATAAGAGTAACAGCAGTACATGGGAGTACACAGTAGGGAGGCATAGTAATACATGGGAAGCACAGCACTACATGGGGGCACAGCACTACATGGGAGGCACAGTAATACAGGGGAGGCACAGTAGTACAGGGGAGGCACATCAGTACATGGGAGGCACAGCAGTACCTGGGTGGCACAGCCGTACGGGGGGTACAGCAGTACCTGGGTTGCACAGCAGTACATAGGAGGCACAGTAGTACATAGTAAGGCACAGTAGTACATGGAAGGCACAGTAATTCATAAGAGTAACAGCAGTACATGGGAGTCACAGCAGTACAAAGTAGGGAGGCAGAGTAGTACATGGGAGGCACAGTAGTACACAATAGGGAGGCATAGTATTACGTGGGAGGCACAGTAGTACACAGTAGGGAGGCATAGTAATACATGGGAAGCACAGCACTACATGGGGGCACAGCACTACATGGGAGGTATGATTATTTAGTTAAAAAATAAATAAATAAATAAATAAAGCCAGCAGATAATTTCTGTGCATTGTGTATATTCCCTACCAGCAATCATAGCAGGTCAGGTCTCTGACTGCACATACAGATGAGGGGAGGGGGAAGAACAGACTGTTCTCCTGCTGTAGCTCTGACCCTCCTGTTCCTGTTGTATGCAGGGGCGGATTAACTTTACCATAGGCTGTTCACCAAGCCTGCCCCCCACCCCACTGACACTATGGCAGCACTAGCATGGTGTTTATAGTACAGGATAAATAATGTCATGATGCCCTGATTTGTGCAAAATTGCGGTAAAAAAGCAATGATATTTTTTGTTAATCATGGCAGAGCTGTAGCCAGGAGACAATACACAACTAAAAGTATAGTCTTTTTGGGTTCCCATGGGCCCCCCAGGAACTCAGGGCCTCGGGCTACCGCCCGAAATGGACCTATTATAATCCACTTCTGGTGTGTTGCCTCAAGCAGATACTCTCCTGCCTCCATCCTCCTCACATCTCTCCTTCTAACAGCCAGCACACTGCTAGCTGTATCACTGGGCCTGAGTGACCTATCAGTGCAGCTACAGTGTATGTTACAAGGTGATGGGAGGGCCCTGACTGGCCAGAGGGGCCCCCTATAAGTCATGGGCCCCCAGGCAGCCGCCTACCCTGCCCAACGGGAAAGATGGCTCTATAGCGTAATGAAATTTTGCTAAAATTAAAAATAAGGATTACACCCTAAGTTTAATATCTGATGGTTTCACATAATGTAGCTATGTGAGGGTTAAAGGTACCTTCACAGCCATACCTTTAGATAAGCTTGTTTTCGCTTGTGAGGTAGGAATGTTGCATTTTTTCATGTATGCAAATTACTAGTATGTTCCCACAGGGTTATACTGTGCCCAACACAGCGCAAAAGCTGTCAATCAAATACAGGAGAATGTGGCAAGATGTCATATGCTTTTAACCCCTACATGCAGCTGTGTTTAGTTACACTTTGTGAAAACATTCCAATGACTCCCTTTATGAGCAGTGCATACTGTATATAAGGAGATTTTCCTGGCATATGTAACAAATGATGAAATATAAACATTTTAAGATGTGCTCTTAATGCATAGCACTTTGTCCCTTTAAGCAAGGTTCACCCACTGTAAAATATAGGCTACATACAACTGAATTTGAACTTAATTGCAGACACTAATCTATAATATGTGTGCATTTTCGGCCAATTTCCTATGGACTCAAATGGAACGCATTATTAAGCCACGTTCACACAACGTATGTTTAGCATAAATGACGGCCATTGTTGCAATTTGCATCTGCACCACCTTCGCCAGTGGGGGGGGCAGATGCACGCAGCGGAGGCACGGCCTCTGCGTGCGCCACATTTATCTTTTTTCCGGTGGAAAAATTATACTGAAACCTATGCCAGCTCTGGACGAGCTCCGTGCAATTGGGATTTATGTAGAGGTAGTGCGCCTCTACATAAGTCCCCTGAGCTCCGGAGCTGCGGGGACATTTTAAGCCTGGCAAAAAAAAAAAACGGCCACACAAAAAACTGATATGTCAGTTTTGTGCGTCTACTATTCATTGAACATGTCAGTTCACACAATGGAGCGTGTTTATCCGAATTTACCAGAAATGAAGATCATCCGGCTGGTACTGCAGTCTCGCCAGGGATGATCTTCAGTAATCCCAGCCGTTCTGTGAAAATACGGCTGTATTTTGACAGCAAAATTACAGGCGTATTTCACCCTTATTTTATTTTAGGTAGATGAGCTACAGCACTAGGTATGCCACATTACTCAGCAATAGTTCACCCCAGTATGCCTCCATATAAAATTAATATGGCGGCAGAATATGAAAGATAGGTCATCAATTTTTAAAAGTCAGCAAATCCCAAACATTTTAAAGATACAGATACATCTTCTCACGTATGTATATAGATGGAATATAAAGCATATTGCAAGGTTAATTAACTTCCAATTATTGAAAGACTTAAGACTTAATAATAACTGTTGAGCTTGTTCACATGACAGTTTGATCCTCCGTTACGTACAGTATATAAGTTGTCAACCTGTCAAAACCAGTTGCTGACGTGTACAGTATGTGCATGGGGATCTGTGGTCTCCCCCTCAATGACATTTTATTCAGACTCAAAAGCATGGTTAGCTGTGCTTTAAGGCCATTTTAAAGGGGTTATCCAGCGCTACAAAAACATGGCCACTTTTCCCCCTACTGTTGTCTCCAGTTCAGGTGCGGTTTGCAATTAAGCTCCATTTACTTAAATGGAACTGAGTTTCAAAACCCCACCCAAACTGGAGACAACAGTAGGGGGAAAGTGGCCATGTTTTTGTAGCGCTTGATAACCCCTTTAAAAACATATGTACCTGTGTGAAATGTTCCAAACAGGGTCACTAACTACAGTACGTTACAATGTTAAGGCCATTTAAAAAAAAATAGGGCCAATGGACAAAATGCATTACTAATCATTACCAATCCCTATATAGAATGGACTGGCCCTCATGTTACACTATCAGCAGGTGTCCCCATTGCATTGATGTGATCACTATGGGCTCATACACACTGAGCAATAGACAAGGAATTTTGCTTGAAGATTTCTGCTTGAAATTCCTCTTTAGGGGTATGTGCACACTGAGCAATTCTCGAGGAATTGAAGCAGAAAGTTTTCAGGCAGAATTCAAGCAGAATTTAAGCCCCCCATTGACTTCTACATGTACATATTTTACGGGAGGAATTTCAAGCCGAATTTCAAGCTGAATTCCTCGCCTTTTCCTCAGAGTGCACATACCCATAGTAGTCAATGGGGGGCTTAAATTCTGCTTGAATTCTGCCTGAAAACTTTCTGCTTCAATTCCTCAAAGAATTGCTCAGTGTGCCCATATCCTTACTTCTTTGGCTATGTGCACACTGAGCAATTCTCGAGGAATTGTAGCTGAAAGTTTTCAGGCAGAATTCAAGCAGAATTTAAGCCCCCCATTGATTTCTATAGGATTCCTCTAGCAGATCTACAGCAGAAAATTCTGCTCAGAAATTCTGCAGTGTGAACAACAGAGCAGAAAACCCATTGAACACAATGGGACTTTGCTCTGTACATATTTTACGGGAGGAATTTCAAGCTGAATTTCAAGCTGAATTTCAAGCTGAATTTCAAGCTGAATTCCTCGCCTTTTCCTCAGTGTGCACATACCCCAATTCCTCGCCTTTTGCTCAGTGTGCATGAGCCCTTATTCTGCTGTGGCAGAATAGGAGCAGAAAAGAATTTGAGTGGAATACGAATGGAATGCAAGTAGAATTTTAGGGTAGATCTGTGCCCTGTACATTCTATGTGCAGACAAACTCGCAGCAGGATGGACATCCCGCTGCAAGTATGTCAGCAGCCTGCCCTGTCAACCCCTAGCCACCAGAGTGTATACTTCAACTGCTCCTGGCGTCTTCATGTCCTGCTCAGCCAATCAGTGCGCTGCGGTGGGGCAGCGCACTGATTGGCTGAGCGGGACGTGCCGTGAACCTCCGAAGCAAGCCGGAGCGTAGAGAAGGTGATGTATACTTTTCGAGTGGGGGGGGGGGGTTTAACGGGGCGGGCTGCTGACATACTCGCAGCGGGATGTCCATCAATGTGACATTGTTCATATTTTACAAGAGGAATTTCAAGCAGAATGTAAGAGCGGATTCCTCTTTAATTCCTCGCATTTTGCTCAGTGTGCATGAGCCCTAAAGCAGCTTTAGTCTGAACTGTCCAGCTGGGTCATACATTTTAGGGAGCACAATTTTGAGCTAAATAAATTTCAGCAGACATCGGATGACAAATAAAAAATAATAATGTCTACCTTTTGCATCTTGCTGGGCAATGGAATAGAATTTGAGAAAGCACTAGAGACCGAGAGAGAAGCTCTAAGTCTCTAAATGTTAGTCTGCTGCCTCTGGCTAATTGACTATTATTTAAGAATTAAATGTCACTGGAAAGTAGCCAGCCGTAATAAAGATCTAATGTTATACTGGGAATGGTTTCAGAGAATGGGTACGCGAAGTCCCGAACAAAGGACATACAGATTCACATCACAAACTCCAATTCTGCTCAATTGTACTCAAAACTTTCTTCTTTTCATTGCCATACATATCACATTTTATAGCAGCTCCAGATTATTTCTCAAATTACTGTGCAGGTTGTTTTATCTGTGCCATGTCCATGCTAATCGCCCCCATATGAGAATGTGATTGTTCTGTTACTATTACTCTGATACAGTTGCTAAGCTCAGTAATTGTGTCAGGTCAGCACAATGAGAGAGTCCGATTGTTCAGCATTTGATTACCAGTGGCTGAAGAAGTTGGATGCAGCCCGGAAGCTGCCTGGAAAATGTAGCCTATCATTACCCTATCACTGTATTAATGTTTTCCCAGATTCCGTAGGGCTGCATCCAACTTCTGCAGCTACCAGTATTCAAATGCTTAACAATCAGTCTACAGGATGCTCAAGTTATGCTCATCTCTACTAAAGACCTCATATATGTGGTGTCCCACCACGGGTATTGCTGTTAGTTACACCCTTCGTAAAATCCTGTACTTTTTGGATGTAAGTGGTGATGTAGTAGTGTTAAATAAGTATGTGTATTGAAGGGTTATTGTTTGTTTATATGTCACATGGATCTGTTGACCAATGAGAGTACTTTCTTCTTCTATCCTACCATTTCCCTCTTTACTTCTCCTATATGCACTCTTCACCCATTCACAGCACATCTTACAGCGGCTGTAGGTAGGAACTCACATGGGTAGAGGAAGCGTAAGGTCTTTTGCCGCTAGACTCTGTAGAGACAGAACGTTACCTACAGTTTCTCCTCAAGTAATTCTACTCAACACTATGCAGTGTTAAACTCTTCACTAGAGAGGGCAAGTCAGAGATCATCTCAACCCCCAACGTAGACGAGGAGAGACACAGTGTAGGACAGTATCCATAGAGAAAGTAAAGGAACTGATCCGGATACAGCAAAGTTGCTAGAAGCCTATGAACTTTATCTCGCAGCGCTAGAGCGGACAGGGAACCCTCAGCATTCCACTCATCCCAGGTAACAAGGTCAGGGGCTTGTGTCACCCACTAGGATGGGTCTCCCGACACTGGTAGGGCAATAGGTGGTGCAAAGACCAAACAGTCAAAACACAGGCACAAGTATTCTCTCTCTTCTCAAGTATTCTTCTATTTCTACCCCCGACATCCCGGCAGAGCACAGTACTACTTGGGTTGGGACTCTCACTACATCCTCCTCTCTATTCTTCTGATTCTTCTATATATCTCTCAGCACGCAACCCAGTCAGCATGACTGTACCACTCTCTATACTCTCACTGCAGATGTGGATCCTAAACTAACAAGTGTCTTATTAAGTGAAAAGTGTTATATCCATGCAAAGCTGTATGATCTGCTGCATACAAGTATCTTCAGAGCAAACCAGCTTTTATTTATGATAAAGAGACTCTGTGATTCCTCATCAAGCACCAACACAGTGCACACGCATTCCTTGGGTCATCTCCCCTTTCTGTGGGTGGCAGTGCCAATAGTCCGGGTGGGTCACTATTCCACTCTGGACTCCGTGACAACAACCCAAGGGACTCTGCAACAACCCGGCAGGTCACTGTTCAAAGGGGAACAAGGTATAACCGGCCATTTAAAATAAAAGCAGGTGTGCCACCATACCTGTGTGCCCAACCGGCACTGGCGTCACAACATAACATCACTGAGCCCGGCTATACCTCAACCAACCACCATAGAACTAGAATCACATTGCAACCTCCCACACTGGGGGTCTACCACATATGTACAAGCCTATTATGGATGAGTACAGCCCCTGACTATAATATAGTTTCCATGGGGTGTCTATGGGTGCTGCTGTGGTCTGTGTTTACAGTAAACTGTCTTACATTACTTACATTTATTATGAGTATTAGACACTTTATAGACATTTCCTGCCAGTTCTGACACGAGGTGTGGTCTATGCAAAAAAAAAGGCAGAACCAAAACTGTGCCAAAATTTTGCTGCACATACCCTAGGGAGTCCTGGAAAACATAGGTGCAGCCATAGGCTGTACCCATGTTGTCCTGGCAGCCCTAGAATCCAACTTCTGTAGACACTGAAAGGTAAATGCTGAATGTTCGAGTTCAGAGAACATCCACTACACTAGCAATAACTTTAATCTCTGTAAGAAGTCTTAAAGCATTTGTCTGGGAATTGCAAATATCCATGCAAATATAGGAGTTGATTTGAAATGGAAAAAATAAAAATAAAAAATAAAAACAATAAAAATAAAAACTTACCCCTCCTGGTTCCTCCCAACTCCTACACTGATACTGAGGTGCCTCGACTTTAATGCTACTTCTTTGTGATGATGTGATCCTGACCTTGGCAAGAACTGTTTTAAAACTTCTTGCCAAGATTATACTTCATATATAAGAAGGTGGAAACAGTCAGGGCCAGACACCAGGAGTGTTGGCACAGCAGCTGTGGTGACAAGGTAAGATGAGTATTGATTGTTTTTTTTTTTTAATTTGTGACCCACCCAGAGCCATAAATATATATACAGAGAGAAAGAGAGATTATTCTTTTCTTCTTTTTTTTTTTTTAAGCTGAGACTTTGGGACAGATTCCTTATCAAATCTACACCATCTACACTTAGCCTATAACTTCTTGCAAAAATCTACTTTAAATCACAATCTACATCCAATGCAAGTTTATATCGATTTTGAAACTCGTGCTAACATGCAATGGTATATAACAGTGTCAGCTGTTTAGAACCTAAATTACAGCCTCATGAACGGACATCTTCATGACTTAAACCACAAAAAAATAATAAGGGGTACTCAGCATGAGTATCCTCAAATATTTGATCCTTTCCTCACCAAAAAATAGTAGAAAATGTTATCTGGAGGAGAATGGGTGTTTCACAGTTATGTGGGGTAATATAACCTCCATAACGTTTATTATCAAAATCAGCAACAGAAATCTGCACATCAGTCAACTGGAAAATCTGACAGTAATCTATTCTGCATCAATCTGCATTGTTATGGATACCCATAATTTTCCAGAATGATCGAAAATATACAGCTCTCATGCGGTATATGATTTTGTATCCATAGTCCTTTTTAAATAGTTATAGATTCTTACTGCGTCCAAAATAATATTTAATCAAAATTTAATGACTAATTTAAATATATAATTTGCAAATGAATATTTACACTGATAGACAGCTTGTCCTAACAGCTGTGCTCTACAATCTGGACAAGCCATCCTTCTACCTTTTTTTAGTATTCTGTATTTCTAGTCTTCTGTATGTACTTAAAGGGGTATTCTTATTATGACAATCACTTTGGGGGAGATTTATTAAAATAAGCCCCACCCCAATTACTCAGCCAGGTATACTAAAAGGTGCACACTGGAAGCTTGCGCAGAAATCTCTTTCTGCATGATTTCTACACGGTTTATGCATATTTCCAGACATAAACTATGATAACTTAGTCCATCAGGCCAGCGGGGATTAGATCTAGCATACGCCACAAAAAATTAAGAATCTGCACCTTTTTTTGTGGTGTACGCTAGGGGTGCATTTTTAAAGGGGTTATCCAGCGCTACAAAAACATGGCCACTTTCCCCCTTCTGTTGTCTCTAGATTGGGTGGTGTTTTGAAACTCAGTTCCATTGAAGTAAATGGAGCTTTATTGCAAACCGCACCTGAACTGGAGACAAGAGTAGGGGGAAAAGTGGCCATGTTTTTGTAGCGCTGGATAACCCCTTTAATAAATGTGCCGATTTGTATATTCCTTAGTAGAGAGAGATCACCTACTTAGTTGTCACCTTCTGTAAGCCAGACTGGAGAGATGCTTAAATCGGAACAGTACAACACTACCCTGCAACACTACTGAAGCCTTCAGCAGCAATGTATGACTGGACACAATTTCCAAACTACACCTTTGGAAGGAATGAGACAATAAAGCATCCCCTTAAGGAGCCACAAAGTTTTCATGTACCATAGAAGAATTGGATACCATTATACAAACAAGTTTGTGTGGGTTATCTGAGGAATAAATCAGAAATTCTGGTTGCATGTCCCACATTTTTGGCCCGGTGCTCTGGGTGCCTCTGTAACCACTAACCACCATACAAATATAGGAGGAAAATACCCATATCTGCTCTACTAGTTACAGTAAAATATTTGCTTCTGACCCCATTCCACCTCCAAAACAACCCTTACATTGTGCCTGTGCAGGGAAGACGTCCATTTTTGAACTGCTTACCTACAGTAGGGGCACCTAACAAAAGCCACAAAGATATGAAAAAAAACATTATAAGGACACAGGAAACATAGAGAGGAGGAGATAGGAGTGCTTGGAGACACAGGCAGAGAGAGACAGCTTAGAGACAGAAATCAGGGCATAAAGTGGGGAAGATAAGAATTCCAGAAAATCACATTGTATTATTTTTTAAATAATTGTTACGCATTTTATTGAAAGAATTAAGTATTTGACCACCTACCAAATAACAATATAAAAATACAAATGGCTGAGTATGCTGTAAGCCGGTATCACAGGTGAAGGATTTCTTCCAGTGTCCTACAGCTGGGATTGTCTCACACACCTAACCGTACTAACTACAGGCCTGATGTTGGTCTTAGAAAATTTGGTGTGCACGCTTACTGACCCGCGTCTCTTTTAGATAGATGGCCTGTCACAGTTACTGAGTGGGGGGCCCCTCCTGACAAAGATCTGTACCAAAGTTGGCTGTTGCTTCTCTTCACAACTGGATTTAACACTATGATGTCTCAGTGGATCTCTCCTCTCTCAATGGGACCCAGTTACAGACCAGTATAGCTGCTCTCTACAGCAGTTGGGGAATCCCAGAAGAAGGATACTTCATGTGGATAGCATCGGGTCTCCCAGTCTGCATCTACTACAGCCAGCCCTCTCATCAAAATGGCTGCTCCAGACTTCCCTCAGCTCCTCTTTCTTCTTCCCTGATGTCACATCTTCAAACTGTCAGGTTTGTCTCCCTTGAAAACAACACAGCCTTAACAACACAGGCTGTGTACTGTAAAACAGCGACATCTTGTGGCCAAATGCAGAATGTCAGTTTAAAACCATATATCATACATATTATATATACAGTTATATCTGTTGTTTCACCATCTCACAAGCTGGCAGAAATGGCATAGAACTTTTTTTTTTTTTTTTTTTAAATATCAAAATATAAAATATTCACATATTTTAAACCATAATGTCCTGCTGTGAAGTTCTTTTTTAATTTACTGTACCATAAGACAGTGGGTAAGGCTGTAGAATGTGTCAGTTCTAGTCTCCTCTTTGTAGGGTATAGTTCTGACTCTTTGGCGACCAGTGGCTACTGGAAGCTGTTATTTTATCTGATTTCAATTGATTTACTATTATACAATGATGATGTGGCACTTAGCAATAACATCGATGCTGGTAGCCCATTGTCTATGTTGCATCCCATGCGACAAACATGGGAAGGAGGCAATGGATGAATTCACCAACCTCATCCAAGACCAACAGCTGGAGGAAACCCTGAAGGGTAATACCACCATTAAGCAGATGGCCAATGCTGCTCAAAACCAGCTGCTGGAATATCTAGAAAAGGAAGTCCAGATAATGGGTAAATGATTTTCTTACATTTATTATAATATCTGTGCAAAAATTCAAAAAAGAGATTCATGAAAAGAACTAATTTTATTTTTTTTTCCCAGATAAATTTGCCATAGCGGACATTGTGTCTGAATACAAGCAGACATTAAAGATCATCGGGGAAACGGAATTTAAAGGTAAATTCAGAATTTTCAATGTAGATTAACAGAATGTGACGTAAATAAGCAGAAATGAAATGGAGAAGAGACTTATATCTGCCATTATCTGTCTTCGTATATTCCAGGGGTCCAGCTGGTCACAAGATCCAGTTCCAACTCCAAATACTACATGAACGGATTAAGGATATTGTTGAGGAGGCGGAGAGAAGTAAGTGAACCATTTCTTCATGTCTATACAGAATCAGCATTGTTATTAGATACACAGCATCACCTGGATGTTATATCTAATACCGATACTTATTCTGGCTTTTATTGATGTAAACCTGTTGTAGCAGAGCCACTTATTCTAGCCGCTCCCAGCTCGGAATGTAGAATGTTGGCAGGTGGATAGGATATGGTTGCTATGGCAACAAGGCCAGGGCAGTTGGGCAGTTAAGATCAATGCTAATGATAACGTAATACATTACATGTACCTGCAATGCTACAAAAAACCATGGAGAACACTGAGATTATGAGGAGTTGAAATTCAGCTCCTTGCTATATGGGTTTCTGCTACCAGATGTATTGCACAGCTGCACTGACTTTGCTTTTACATAAAAAAAAAAAGTTGCATCCATTGTCTTAATTTTACTAAAAGACATATAAGGGCAAATAGCATCTACTGTGTGTTGGGAGCTTTGCTGACATATAAAGCACTTATAGAACCCCAAAACTGGTATGACCCAAAATACTGCATGAACCCATAGATTAATTTAACGTTCAAAAAAGAAATGTAAATGTTTCAAGCTAAAAGAAAAAAAAAAAAAAAAGAACGTTTATTGGTATGGATTCTTGCCCAAAATCCACACCAAATTGCAGCTATACTTTGCCATAGAAACTGCAGAAAATAAAACAGCCAAATACTGTATGAGAATATAGAGAATATAGATCTAGGGTAATATGCATGTATACCATATCATATTTAGGCTTTGTTACCACTTCAGGAACAAATCAGGCAAAGGCGGCCATGCTGTTATATAGACAACTTATAATAAAGATCATGATCCTTGTTAGTGGCTGTATATATATATAATAAACCGGCTGCCCTCGTCCAATATGTTCCCAAAGTGGAAACATAGCCTCAGTGTGTCACTCATATGCTGTTTTTTTTTACTAACAATTTGCATTTCTATATTTTAGGGAGTTGCTCAAACAACCAAGGTGAGTGCAATGAGTGCAATGTCATGTGCTAAATACAATGCAGTCCACATTCCAATTTCTTCTACAGACAAAGTGCCGCCCCCCCCCTCTCATCCCCCCGCTGTGCCAGCATCTCTGTCCAGTCTTCTCCCCCCTGACACCATTCCCTGCCGCCTACAACAATCTGCTCATCCCCCGCTGCCCCAGCATCCCTGTCCAGTCCTCTCCCCCCGGACACCATCCCCGCCACCTGCAGGAATTCACCCCCTCGACACCATCCCCCGCTGCCCACAGCAATCAGGCCCACATGCTTTACCATCACTGTAACTAAATGTGTAAAACAATTGCTTTTCCCCAGATTCCCTTGTGCTGACCTACACTCGCTGCGAGACCTGTGAGAAGGAGAAGGTCACATGTGTGGAGGGCTATCCAAGTACCCAAGGTATGATTAATAGGAAGATTTCATCATACACTAGTTGATAGTAATATGCAAGCACTTGTTGATTTGTTTTTCTACCTATGTTGCCTGTATATTTGTCAATGCTTTTTATTGTTGTGAAATTCGTTTATGACTTAGGAATTTTTAAATTGTTTTCTTGATGGTTTCTACTACTCAAACTGTCTTTTTTTTTTTTTTTTTTAGTTAGAGAAGAAGGATCGGGAGACGTGAGTGGAGTGACTGAAAATAATCCACTTCCTACACTTCCGGCTGATCTTGAGCTCCCTGTGACTGTGTCAAAGCCGCCAGCACCAAAAGTCACCCAACATCATCATCATGGAAATAACAAGATCTTTCTTGCAATATGTGGAGCTGTAGCCATCACCATGATTGTCATGTCTGCTGTAATATGGTAGGTAACACTTACACTGTCAGAAAAAAATAACAGGTAAGGCCCCCTTCACACTTCATAGAAATCTATCTAGATTTCTTACCAGAAAATCCGGATAAATTTTCCAACCTGATTTGTGTATTATGCCATTTTCAGAGCAGATTCTATATAGTGTCTGTTCACACTGGAGGATGTGTTTTCTCTTGATCTGGCAGACATAGATCTGTTATGGGTCAATCATAATCACAAGTCTTGATGTCAGTGTGATGGAGGATTATTATTTATTACAATTATATTGCAAATACTATCAATAGGATCAGTCCTCATATGTAGCACATAACCTAAACCACATGGCGTGGAGGACATCTGATCACATGTTTAAGATCATTTTCATCTCATTTGTAGACAGCAAATAACTGGTGTTCATTTTTATCTCTTTCAGTTTTATCATGTGGTGGTGGAAAAATAAGAAAGCCGAACAGGGAGAAGACATGGTGTAACAACACAGACAATAAGAACAAAAGATCAACAACAAACCGAAAAAAAAAACCTTGAAAAAACTTTTTCCTTTACCCTACAGCCTTGAAAAAAAAACTTCCTTCCCTTTACCGTTTACCTTTAAAAAATACTTCTTTCCCTTTACCCAATCCACCAAAAAAAATTCCTATACCTGATTTCCCCCCCTTCCCAAAAAAATAAAACCCAAACTTATCCTCATGTCATCCTCTTGTTTTCGTTTGTCATAATCCTATCTGTACACTTTGAAATTTGTGTCCTTGGAGCAAATTGATTCATTAGTTTGTGGGAAAAGATTCTGTATAACTTTTTTTTGTTCATCCCCTTCATGTCAGCCATACGGCTATATACGTTACTACTGCCGATGCCCTGTGCAGCAAAAACGTGTATAAATGTTTCTGCCATAAAAGAGGTTTTAATGTGTGCAGGGCTGCTTCATTGTTTCTAGTAATGCTCCTGGCCGATAATTGGCTTATGTAAAAGTCCTTTTACTTCTTTGTGTTCCAATCAGCAGTCAGGTCATAGAGACTGCCCCAGTATGTATGTAATAGCATAGCAGTGATCAGTATATGCACTCAGGGCCGGTGTTAGGGAAGGGGGGCAAACAGGGCAATTGCCCAGGGCCCCCATCCCCAAGGGGCCCCCTGCAGCTTCAGGGTCAGCCTGTCCTCATAAACCTTGCTCCAGCTTGCTGCTGGATGAGGACCTCAGCTCCGGAGTTAGCAGCTGCACTTGTGACATGTCGGGACGGCAGGGAGGGAAGACGTGTGTGCAGACGCTGTGCAGCTACCTGAATACTTCCTGTCCCGGTTATCAGGCTTATTTGTCAGCCCCCCTGCACCCAGCTCCTTCATGAAGTGTGAGTAGAGTTATGTATAAGGTGTGTGTGTGTGTGTGTGTGTGTGTATCTTTATCTGTGTATGCAATGTGAACATTGTGTTATGTATGTGTGTTTATTGTGTGCAATGTGTTATACCCGTGTGGTATGAGTCTATACATGTGTGTGGCTGTATATATATATATACTCTCCATTAGTGCTATACCTGTATTGTTCTAAATACTGCCCCCAGCCGGTTACCCCAGGCTCAGGAGCCCAATTGCAATTACCCTTGCCGATTATGCATAACACCCAAATACTCCCGGGACACCACCCTGCCAGGAGCCCAAAATCCTCCAAGTAACCCGATGATCCATTAACTAAAAAGGGGTGCACCACTCCTCATGTACCCCTTTTCCATCCATTTTAGCAAACCCCAAGGACCCCCTACCCCGCCACACTGCCGTGACAAACAAAAAACGACCCCCCCCCCCCCCGGCCCCATCCCCCAGGTCAACCCAACCAAAACGTACCAAAATATATAGGGAGGGTGGGTGGGACTCTTACACTGCTCCCTCACGTGTGCTGCTTCCTGTTGCTGTAGGAGCCTTATAACACCTCCCCTCCCCACCAACTCCACCCCTAGCAGCTCCCGCCCTAGCCGAACCTTTCACCTTAACCCACTATGTGCCATTTTCCCTGTCATGCCGGCCTTCCTTAAACTGCGTTACGTCTGGCCTTTACTTGACATGGGAAAAATAATCCCGCCGTGGCCCCACTTATCCCCTTATGCCTACCCCTTAAGGAATAAAGACACCGACCCCAGTTTGGATAAATCTGGCCACAGCAGCCAACTTTATTAACAAAATACATACATAAAATAACAGTAATGAAATATCAGTAGCAATAAATATGCTACCCAAACTATCCCAAACTTCTCTAAACGGGAGGGGGTCCTTGAAGCTAAAAACATAACCGGCCACCCATAGCAATGCACTCTCCATTAGTGCTATACCTGTATTGTTCTAAATACTGCCCCCAGCCGGTTACCCCAGGCTCAGGAGCCCAATTGCAATTACCCTTGCCGATTATGCATAACACCCAAATACTCCCCGGGACACCACCCTGCCAGGAGCCCAAAATCCTCCAAGTAACCCGATGATCCATTAACTAAAAAGGGGTGCACCACTCCTCGTGCACCCCTTTTCCATCCATTTTAGCCAACCCCAAGGACCCCCTACCCGCCACAACGAGCACCTTTGACCACCTCAAACGTGCGAGCTCCTCCACAAACACAGGGCCCTCTCAATACCCTCCTGTAGCGCCAACGCCCACAAGTCAATCCCCACAGCGTTCAAGTGGATGACATCCCCAAGCCAGAAATTTCCAGCGCAATCCTCCAGATCCCGATGTCGCACTGACACCCCCCCATTCCGAGCAACAAATGAACTGACAGCCCGATTCACCTTCACCCGCGCCTTATTCAGTCGCTCCACCTAGCCACCTTCCACGTCTTCCTTGGCACAATGTCAGACCAGACAATCAGCACCCCCGGAAACGTACTCCAGAGGCGCAAGATGTCGTATTGAATGTCCCTAATTAACTCGCGAAATGGACGGACCCCCAGATCATTGCCACCCACGTGCAGCACCAGTATATCCGGGGGCCTGTCCAGCCGCGCAAAACTATTAAACTCAGCCAGTACATGGTTCCACCCCATACCACTCACCCCCAGCCACCGAACGACAGCCGTCCTTATGGAAAAACCGAGCTGACGCCCATCCAGGCGCACCGCTGCCCTCTGCGCGCCCCTGCAGACATAAGAATGCCCCATAATCCACACGAGCGTGGGGCCGATCCCTGCAAGAACAAAAGAACAAGGAAAAGGAGGGATGAAACCACACAGAAAACAACCACCAACCCCCGCAACCAAACTACACACCCCCTTTAAACTGGCAGTAAATGAGGCCTAACATACGACCTGTAACGCCCGGACTCCCACCGATCCATACGGCGCACCACTTCCGCACTCAACCCCCAGCCCGCCGCTTCAGTTGCTGCCCCTATTCGGAAGGAATGAGGAGCGAAGCCAGTCCCATCTAGCCCCAGCACCCCCAAACATTGCCGGAAAACCGCCGAAAATTGATACCGGGACAAAAAGGAACCGTCACCATGCCTCAGCAAGGGGCCAGCCCCCATCCCCGCAAACAAAGGAAACGCCGCCAGACAACGTACCGGACAATCTCAGACTCCCCCACAGCATGCAACACGACTTCCCGCCCTCTACCCCTTTGATCTGTCTTAGATCGACGGATCCGGAAGACCACCCTATCCGCCCCCAGCCTTAATGCCCCAAAAAATGCCCACGAAAAAGCCAACCTAAACAAGTAAACCTCCCCCGCCGACTTACAAACTGACCCCAAGCAAGCCCCCAGCCGCTCCAACAAAACAAAAGACACCGGCCTCCTCGCATCCGCCTGCATCCTTCCTCTCCGAAAACCTCTAACTGCCTGGCCCACCATGAAATCCTTTGTGACGTCACGAAGCCCGCGCAACTTCAAACCAAAAGCAAGCGCCGCCACAAAGCGATTCACCCGTGCCACTGACCAGCCCGCCACTGCCCAACCAACCCAAAAACGCCAACACTCGCTCCTGATCTGACCGCACATCACCCCAACCATTCTCCCAAGACAGCCACTCCTCCCATGCAGTTGAATACGCTTTCCAGGTGCTTTCCGCCAGTGAACACCACACGAGCTCTCCCGCCCTCAGCAGACATGCCTCCACAGATGCTCCGGGCAGGCGACCCCGTCCGTATCCGCCTCCGGGACCAACGACCGGAACCAATCCCACTGCTGGCGAGAAAGAGAATCCGCAACTGAGTTACTAACACCTGGGACATAAACCGCAACCACCCAAGAATTAAGGGCCAAACAACTAAGGACCAAATGACGCAGCAAGCGAACCACCAGAGGGGAAGAAGCCGAACCCGAATTGATGGCCGAAACCACCGCCTGATTATCGCAGTGAAAATGGACATTTCTGTCCCGGAACTTGTCCCCCCACACTGACACCGCAACAACAATGGGAAAAAGTTCCAGGAGAGCCAGGTTCCGCACGAGGCCTGCCTCCACCCACTCCTTGGGCCACAACCCACCACCGCCCCTGGCAGTAAGCCCCAAAACCCACACCCCCAGCCGCATCCGTGAAAAGCTCCCAATCAAAGCTATCCACCACCGGGGCCAGAACCAACGACCTCCCATTGTACGTGTCCAAGAAGGAAGACCACACCCCTAAATCCTCCCGCAACTCCTGAGTCAAACGGACAAAATGATGCGCCGCCTTCACCCCCGCAGTCGCCCCCGCCAGCCGCCGGCAAAACACCCTCCCCATGGGCAGAATACGACAGGCAAAATTCAATTTGCCCAGAAGCGACTGAAGCTCCCGCAACTGGACCTTATTCAAAACCTGAGCCCGCCTCACCTCCACCTTCACAGCCTTAAGCTTATCCTCAGGCAACCGACACTCCATCCGACCGGAATCAATAGTCATTCCCAAGAATTGGAGCACCGTCGCCGGACCCTCCGTTTTTTCTCTAGCAAGGGGGACCCCAAAACGACCCTACACCCACTCCATGGTTCCTAGCAGAGTACTACAAATGGGCGACCCGGGAGGCCCGATAAACAAAAAGTCGTCCAAATAATGGACGACTGACTGCACACCTGCCAGATCCCGAATCACCCACTCAAGGAAGGAACTGAACGCCTCAAAGTAAGCGCACGAAAGGGAGCAGCCCATGGGAAGACACCTATCAACAAAGAAGGCGCCCCCCCCAATGACAACCCAGCAAACGCACGCTGACCGGATGTACAGGAAGAAGACGAAAGGCAGACTCGATATCCACCTTCACCATTAATGCCCCCTGACCATACTCTCGCACCCATGCCACCACCGCATCAAACAAGGTGTAAACCACAGAGCACAGCTCCGGGTCTATGGCAGCATTGACCGACCTGCCATGGGGGTGAGAAAGATGGTGAATAAGCCGATACTTATTTGCCTCCTTCTTGGGGACCACCCCGAGTGGGGACACAACCAGGTCCCCCCAAGGAGGGCCCGCCATCCTGCCCAGGGACACCTCCTTCGCCAATTTCTCGGAAACCACCGAGGGGTATAAATAGGCCGACCGCAAGTTCCGCAACGAGAAGGGAACCGCATACGGAGGGGGCGGGATAACAAAACCGTCCGTAAAACCCCTAATGAGCAGATCCGCCTTGACCCTGTCCAGGTACCTGTCTAGAAAGGGGAGCATCGCACCCACCTTCACCGGCGTCACCCCCTTGTCTAGCACCACAGCCCCTGCCTGTCCGAAAACATCGGGCGGAACCGTGGGAGGTCCCTCCACACGTCCCGCAAGCATGCCTGAACTTACAGGCCGTCCCGTACTTGCACTGGCCGTCATTAAACTGCCAACACAAGCCGCCCCCCCCCCCCCCCAAATTGGGAAAACTGCCCCTGCGATGAAGACCGGCCGGACACGCCGCAACCCTCTCCCCCCCCCCGAAAGGGCTGCCCCTGACGCGACGGCCCCATGACCCGCAACCAAAGACCAATATCCTTCTGGTCCCACTTTATACTTGGCCGCACTGCCTTCCGCTGCCTGAATTGCTCGTCATACCGGAGCCACGCCTGACCGCCGTAGACCTGGTATGCCTCTCCAATTGAGTCCAGATAGCAAAAAAGGCCCGAGCAATTAGCCGGAGCCTTTTCCCCAATCACGCTCGCCAAAATAGCGAACGCCTGGAGCCAGTTGGTAAACGTCTGAGTAATCAGACGCCACCGGCGCTTCTCCTCCTCCTTCAATTCAAAACGCTTACCCTTATCCAAATTAAACTTCTCCAGCGGGAGCAGGGAGAAAATCTCCACATATTCGTCCCGCCAGATTTTGTTTTTAACGTCCTGTTTCAAATGGGCCCCCAAAGACCCTTCGAAACACACGTACACCTCGCCCCTCGCCCGATCGTCCAGCCGCACCCAGTCTACCTCCTTCTCACGATCAGTTTGAACCGACACCGCCACCCCCGCCGGCTCACCCACAGACGGCCCCCCCACCGCAGCCGGTGACGGAGTCACCGACGAAACCCCCACCCATGCAGCAACTGGCGCCTGCGACCCTGTCACAACTGAAGGACCCACCGCCCCCTGCCCTTCAACAACCCGCGCAGACGGCCCCCCTTGACCTGCTACACCCCACGCCACAATAGCCCTGAGGCTAGACAGGAGTTCCAGCCAGCCAGCTCCCATACCCGCCCAAGGGCCTAAACCCTCCCGACCAACCCCAGCTGCAGGCACACCCTCCCGGCCAACTCCCCCCCCCCCCTCCCCACATGCTTGCAGGCAAACACACAGCAGACAGAGACTCACCGGGCTGCCTGGGTGCTGTGGGCCCCACAGCCGGAGACTCCAGATCCATCCGCTGACTCTGTATCTGGGCACTGGGACCAGGCACCGGACGGGTCTCCAACGACTCAGGACTGCGGGCCAGGGAAAACGAGACAGAGGCAGGAGAGATCATCCCCCCCCCCCCCGGAGTGCTAACCGCTGGCAGGCTGGTACACCGAGGACCGCAGGGGAGCGCGCGGACGTCCGCCGCTGATGACGTCATCGCTGGAGCACCCGGCCACCGACTGCAGTCGGCGCGTAGAATCCTGGGAGATCAGAAGGCCGGGGGCAAGACTGGCAGACGGCCCGGCCTGGTCATCACGGGGGGCGCCTGCCGCTGCAGAGGACGTCCGGACAGGGGGAGGAGGCCCGAACATGGGGGCGGAGACCTCCCCCGGCCCGCAGAAACCGGCCACGCTCCCAGATTCCTCACAGAACGGCCCGACCCCGGGTGGTGGGGAGGGAAGTCCGACCTGGATTGTCCCCGTGGGGGCTCCTGCGCCGGCTCCGGGATCTAGGGGGAGAAGTCGGGCTCAGGCGGGCTGGAGGCCTAGAGCGCCGCGAGCTCCGTTGCCGGGCAGGAAGGGGCGGGCTCACCTCCACCTCCTGAGAGCCGTCCGGAGCAGGGGAGGACGCAGGGCCAGGAGACGGCTCACGATCAGGGGACACCACAGCCGCGGGGTCCAAGGCAGACCGAACAGGAGAGCTGGCCGCCGGTGAAGGAGCAGAGGTAGCCAGGATAGCCTGCACCTGGGTATCCAACCAGCCCGGTCGGGGAACGCCACCGCCGCCTCTCTCAGGTGCTGCAGGAGCTCAGGAACCGACAGCGCCATCGGGGTAAGGACTTCTGCACGTCTCCGGTCACAGCAAGAAAAGACCACATCACAGGGATCACCACACACGTCCACACTCTTACATTGCTCCCTCACGTGTGCTGCTTCCTGCTGCTGTAGGAGCCTTATAACACCTCCCTTCCCCACCAACTCCACCCCTAGCAACTCCCGCCCTAGCCAAACCTTTTACCTTAACCTACTATGTGCCATTTTCCCTGTCATGCCGGCCTTCCTTAAACTGCGTTACGTCCGGCCTTTACTGTACTACCAGTCCTATTACACTGTATGTATATGTGCAGGGGCTAGCTGGTGGTGATGCTACTGTACTACCAGTCATATTACACTGTATGTATATCTGCAGGGGCTAGCTGGTGGTGATGCTACTGTACTACCAGTCCTATTACACTGTATGTATATCTGCAGGGGCTAGCTGGTGGTGATGCTACTGTACTACCAGTCCTATTACACTGTATGTATATCTGCAGGGGCTAGCTGGTGGTGATGATACTGTACTACCAGTTTTAATACACTGTATGTATAGCTGCAGGGGCTAGCTGGTGGTGATGCTACTTTACTACCAGTCCTATTACACTATGTATAGCTGCAGGGGCTAGCTGGTGGTGATTGGTTCCCTTTAGGGCTAGGTTCACACTATGTAACTGTGCGGCTGTATTTGCGGCTGTAATTGTGCGGCGGTATTTTTGGTGGTTCATGCGTACGCTGGAAAGTATACTATATACGGCTGCACAGTGCACACTATGTATGAATCTACGGCCCTATCGTAAACGGACCCGTAGAAAATGAAAAAGACCATTGTTTGCGGCTGGAAATGCGGCCGTGGATTGACAGGTGGTCCATACGGAGTACTTCAAAAATAGCCGGCAATGATGCCGAATGCCGATGCCTCTAATAGTTAATATATTAAATTAATAAAACACATTTTCTTTGTAATAAAGTCCCTTTCGTTGGTCAATAATTTAATTCTAACGAATCCATCATTTTGCAATTAAATATACTGTTAAAATAAATAGATATATAAATAAATGTATATTTATATATATATTTATTTTTTGACAGTATATTTAATAGCACAATGATGGATTCGTTAGAATTAAATTATTGAACAACGAAACTGAATTTATTTAATCGAAAATGTGTTTTATTAATTAAATATTAATTAGTACAGGAAGCTCCATAAGCCGTTAATTCATATTGCCAGCAAAAGAGCTTTCTGTACTAATCATCACTTTACTTTAATGAAAACATCAAATGTTTCTTCTAATTATGTTATCACAATAGCATTATTAGAAGAAACATTTAGAATTATATGTGCGCTCAGCTGATTGGCTGATCAGCACAGCGCACATATAATGAGCCGGTCCGCAGTACAGTGACTTCAATGTGCTGCGGACCAGCGAAGAGACAACATCGGGGTGAGTATAGAGCTCTCCCCACCCCCTCCCCAGCACTGCACCCCTCCCAGCAAGGAAGGGGGGTCACTTAACCCCTTCCTTGCTGGGATGGGTGCAGTCTGACATCAGTCTGGCCCCCAAGGGGTTAAGGGGGATACAATACATCCTCCCTTAACCCCTTGGGGGCCAGACTGTAAGCAGCGATCTGTAAAGATGCTGCATACTGTAAGGAGCACAACACTGCTCACAATGATGGGTGTTGTGCTCCTGTTTGTGTGTTTTTTGTGTGTTTCTCCCTTTTTGTTTTTCAGATATCGGTATCCTGGGGATTACGTCGGATTCGGTGGACTACGTCGATGACCAGCGGTTGTTTGTTGTTGTTTTTTTAATAAAATGGTCAATGAGGGGTGTGGGGGTGTTTTTATTTGAATAAAAAAAAATTTTAACTTGTGTCTTGTCTTTATTTCTTTACTTTATAGACTTAGTAGTGGAAGCCGTCTAATAGACGGAATCCATTACTAAGTTGGGGCCTAGTGTTAGCCGGTATAAAATGGCTAACACTAACCCCCTATTATTACCCCAGTACCCAATGCCACCAGGGGTACTGGGAAGAGCCAGTGGTCCCGGAGCGTCAAAATTGGCGCTCCTGGACCGGGCGGCAGCAGGCTGGTAAGATTTAGGCTGGGGAGGGCCTAAACCAATGGCTCTTCCCACCCTGGTGTTACCAGGCTGCTGTCGTTTGGTTTTTAACCCGGCTGGTTATAAAAATAGGGGGGACCCTATGCGGGTTTTTTTTTTTTTAATAAATAAATAAATAATTTAAAAAAAACGCATAGGGTCCCCCCTATTTTTATAACCAGCCGGGTTAAAAACCAAACGACAGCAGCCTGGTAACACCAGGGTGGGAAGAGCCATTGGTTTAGGCCCTCCCCAGCCTAAATCTTACCAGCCTGCTGCCGCCCGGTTCAGGAGCGCCAATTTTGACGCTCCGGGACCACTGGCACCTGGCTCTTCCCAGTACCCCTGGTAGCATTGGGTACTGGGGTAATAATAGGGGGTTAGTGTTAGCCATTTTATACCGGCTAACACTAGGCCCCAACTTAGTAATGGATTCCGTCTATTAGACGGCTTCCACTACTAAGTCTATAAAGTAAAGAAATAAAGACAAGACACAAGTTAAAAGAATTTTTTATTCAAATAAAAACACCCCCACACCCCTCATTGACTATTTTATAAAAAAAACAAAACAACAAACAACCGCTGGTCATCGACGTAGTCCACGGAATCCGACGTAATCCCCAGGATACCGATATCTGAAAAACAAAAAGGGAGAAACACACAAAAAACACACAAACAGGAGCACAACACCCATCATTGTGAGCGGTGTTGTGCTCCTTACAGTATGCAGCATCTTTACAGATCGCTGCTTACAGTCTGGCCCCCAAGGGGTTAAGGGAGGATGTATTGTATCCCCCTTAACCCCTTGGGGGCCAGACTGATGTCAGACTGCACCCATCCCAACAAGGAAGGGGTTAAGTGACCCCCCTTCCTTGCTGGGAGGGGTGCAGTGCTGGGGAGGGGGTGGGGAGAGCTCTATACTCACCCCGATGTGTCCTCTTCGCTGGTCCGCAGCACAATGAAGTCACTGTGCTGCGGACCCGCTAATTATATATGCGCTGAGCCGATCAGCCAATCAGCTTAGCGCACATATAATTCAAAATGTTTCTTCTAATAATGCTATTGTGATAACATAATTAGAAGAAACATTTGATGTTTTAATTAAAGTAAAGTGATGATTAGTACAGAAAGCTCTATTGCCGGCAATATGAATTAACGGCTTACTGGAGCTTCCTGTACTAATTAATATTTAATTAATAAAACACATTTTCGTTGAAATAAAATCAGTTTCGTTGTTCAATAATTTAATTCTAACGAAACCATTATTGTGCAATTAAATATACTGTCAAAAAATAAATAAATATATATATATATATATATATATATATATATATACTGTATATATATATATATATATATATATATATGTCGCACTGAAAAGATAGGATATTGTCTTAAAATTTTTAAAAAATAACTTTTATTCTTCATTAGTTAAAAAATTCTATATTCAAAAAGTCACCAGATGCTTAAAGACTTAATTTCTATTTACACAGCCATCACCAATAATTTAGCTTGTACAAAAATGCAAAGAGTTTCTTTCCCCTCTTTACAATAAATATCCGTGCACTTTTGTTCTTTATATTCAGCCCACGTATTTTATTTACAGTTTATTTGTATTCTTTATGTCCCTTTCTTTTTAAAGTCTTTTTCTTTTTAAAGTCTTTTTTATTTTATTTTTTATTATTATCTTCAATGTGAGTGTTCAGATTACTGCGTTTTTTCCACAGACATTTTTTAACAAAAAGAAGTGAAGATTTTACTTCCCTTATCTCTTTTCTCGGGTTCTCTTCACATCACATAGCTTTCAGCCCAACGCGTTTCCTGTTACCACACATCTTCAGGGGCTATAGGGTTAAACTCACGTATTGCCAGGGACGTTGTTTTATTCCTCTGTACAGCTCTGGTGATGGCCGTACACTGAGTCTGAGCACCCGGCTTCTATTTATATGGTGCATGTGCCCGCCCACTCCTATGTGTCATTGATCACTTGCCCAATCATTCATCACGCTTCCCACGTTGTGTGAGCAATAGAGGTGTGATCCGGAGTGCCGTGTCACATGATTTATTACGTCATCCTTGTTGCTTAGTTACCCGGGACGCCTCTGCATCCCAAGCCTCCTTTTGGATTGCGTCCTTGAGCCGCACTGTGTATCCTTATGAAGGTTAGAAAGAACCATTTTGTTGTAAGAGGAATTTAGCAGAATGACATATATGAAATATAATCATTTAAACCATGCGGGCGCATTGTGTCACAATATGTGCAGCTATGGATAAGGTTTATAGACGATGTGCTACTGATTTGGAACTCCACTGAAGAAAACTTTAGCACATTTGTAGGGGAATTAAACCAAAATGAGCTAGGTTTAAAATTTACTAAAACCATCAGTAAAAATCATATTGTATTCTTAGATCTCAACATCCATGTGATGGCGGATGGGAGGCTCAATACAAGTGTTCATAGAAAAGAAACAGCTACCAACTCACTGCTGAGATGGGAAAGCTGCCACCCGCGTCTACAGAAAGCTGGCATACCGGTGGGCCAATACTACAGGATACGGCGCAACTGTACCACAATCACAGAATTTAAAGAGAAAGCGCGAGATCTGAGGGATAGACTACTACAAAGAGGGTACCCCAAAAAGGTGCTAAGAGAGGCTTATTGGAAAGCAATAAAAAAGAATCGTAATGAACTGCTTAGTCCAAAAGTACAGGAGATGGATTTGGACCAAAAATGTCGGATAATAGGTACCTATGATGTAAAATCTAAGGAGGTAAAACAAATATTATCCCAGTATTGGCCAATCTTAAAACTGGACCCCGCCATAGACCAATTCCTTCCAAAAAATCCAGAGATTACATATAGAAGGGGCCGAAATTTAAAAGATAGGCTGGTGCACAGCTATCTACCAACAAACAGAAAAGAAATATCAAGGAAAAGCATTACAGGGACATATCCATGCAGTAAATGTACGATGTGCAAATATATAAAAACAGGAAAGCAAGTTCAAAGCTGCAGTACAGGACAATACTATGAAATAAGGGAGTTTGCAAATTGCAATACAGTGGGTGTCATTTACATGCTGATATGTCCGTGTCCTAAAAACTATGTGGGAAAGACTTTTAGATCCCTCAAAAAGAGGCTAAGCGAACACATAGGGGATATAAAAAATAAACGTGACACCCCTGTGGCTGCTCACTTTCTACAACATCATGAAGGAAATTGGGAAACATTAAAATGTCAAGTGATTGAGGTGGTTCAGAAATCAAGATTACGTGGCAATTATGACAAAAAATTGTTACAATGCGAGGCGCGGTGGACTTTTCAGCTTAATACAATGCGCCCGCATGGTTTAAATGATTATATTTCATATATGTCATTCCGCTAAATTCCTCTTACAACAAAATGGTTCTTTCTAACCTTCATAAGGATACACAGTGCGGCTCAAGGACGCAATCCAAAAGGAGGCTTGGGATGCAGAGGCGTCCCGGGTAACTAAGCAACAAGGATGACGTAATAAATCATGTGACACGGCACTCCGGATCACACCTCTATTGCTCACACAACGTGGGAAGCGTGATGAATGATTGGGCAAGTGATCAATGACACATAGGAGTGGGCGGGCACATGCACCATATAAATAGAAGCCGGGTGCTCAGACTCAGTGTACGGCCATCACCAGAGCTGTACAGAGGAATAAAACAACGTCCCTGGCAATACGTGAGTTTAACCCTATAGCCCCTGAAGATGTGTGGTAACAGGAAACACGTTGGGCTGAAAGCTATGTGATGTGAAGAGAACCCGAGAAAAGAGATAAGGGAAGTAAAATCTTCACTTCTTTTTGTTTAAAAATGTCTGTGGAAAAAACGCAGTAATCTGAACACTCACATTGAAGATAATAATAAAAAATAAAATAAAAAAGACTTTAAAAAGAAAAAGACTTTAAAAAGAAAGGGACATAAAGAATACAAATAAACTGTAAATAAAATACGTGGGCTGAATATAAAGAACAAAAGTGCACGGATATTTATTGTAAAGAGGGGAAAGAAACTCTTTGCATTTTTGTACAAGCTAAATTATTGGTGATGGCTGTGTAAATAGAAATTAGGTCTTTAAGCATCTGGTGACTTTTTGAATATAGAATTTTTTAACTAATGAAGAATAAAAGTTATTTTTTAAAAATTTTAAGACAATATCCTATCTTTTCAGTGCGACATAAACATATATAGGAAATTAACATTATTTACAAATAATCAGAGTGCTATATATATATATATATATATATATAAAAATATACATTTATTTATATATATATTTATTTTAACAGTATATTTAATTGCACAATGATGGATTCGTTAGAATTAAATTATTGAACAACGAAAGGGACTTTATTACAAAGAAAATGTGTTTTATTAATTTAATATATTAACTATCAGAGGCATCGGCATTCGGCATCATTGCCGGCTATTTTTTAAGTACTCCGTACGGACCGCCTGTCAATCCACGGCCGCATTTCCAGCCGCAAACAATGGTCTTTTTCATTTTTTACGGGTCCGTTTACGATAGGGCCGTAGATTCATACATAGTGTGCACTGTGTAGCCGTATATCGTATACTTTCCAGCGTACGCATGAACCACCAAAAATACCGCCGCACAATTACAGCCGCAAATACAGCCGCACAGTTACATAGTGTGAACCTAGCCTAAAAATCCAAAATGCCTCTCTTCTATTCAGAGTTCTATATCTATTTGTTTCAGTGTTATGTATTTGTTCTATGGGCATTACACTGATGCAACCAAAATTGCCTTGATGTGCTTCACTGAGGTACCTGGATACCCTGTGTTTGATAAAATGGGAACTGGCATTAAAACAGTGACCTGTGAGTCTCCTCCCCAGTGTCTGGGTGGTTCTCCCTACATATTGGAGTCCACACTCGCACTCAAGGAGGTAGATCACAAAGTCAGATCAAGTGGCGAAGCTATGGAGGTTGCAACAGTCGCCACTGTGGGCCCCCAGCCCACGCATATAACTATGTCCCCAGCCCCACTGACTTAACTGATGGCACTTGCTGTCATCTGACTAGATCTCTTACCTAATCAGATGACAGCAAGTACCAGCGTCCTCTCCTCCAGATATGTGCCCCAGGAGATATGGCAGGGTCCTCCTCCGTGCAGGCAGCGCTTGATCTGTGAGGAAAATGAGAGGATTGAGCTGCTGCAATCCACCTCTCATCTCCCCATCACTGTAAGCGGCTCCTGCAGGATGAAGACCTATATATATATATGCAGAGAGAGAGAGAGAGAGAGAGAGAGAGGAGAATACTGGTCTGCTATATACAAGGGGCACATGGAGGGATACAGATCTGTCTACGGGGGCACATGGGGGCATACAGATCTATCTACAGGGGGCACATGGAGGGATACAGATCTATCTACAGGGGGCACATGGAGGGGTACTGGTCTGCTATCTACAGGGGGCACATGGAGGGATACAGGTCTATCTACAGGGTGCACATGGAGGGATACAGATCTATCTACAGGGGCACATGGAGGCAGGCCTGTATTTAGAGTTCATGCTGCCCTAGGCACTTTGCACGCAGAGGCGCCCCCCCACCCCCCACGTTGCTGTACATGCATGGTATATAACCTGGCACTTGGGTGCCGCTCTGCTTGATGCCCGCTGTTCTCATCAAACAGACGTGATGGAGGAAGGAAGGAGGCCGGGGACGTCTTAGTTTGGGGACTGGTTCTGTCCAGTGTTGGACTGGGGTACCTGGGGCTCACCAATATACAACCAGTGAGACACGACATGCTGACCCGCTTCTTTCCTGAATTCATCTGTATCTGTGACAAATCTCAGAACACCCTCCATTTATACAGCTCTCAGGGTATGCTGGGAGTTGTAGTCTCTGAGAGGACAACCCTTTAATAAATCACTGTGTGCAGAGTCTCCTGGGGGCTGAAATCTGTGGGTGACAACCATCAGCCCTGAAGGTCCAGCAAAACATCTGTCTACAGCCGCAGTTATCATAGGATTGTACTACTTTACTACAACTCCCTGCATATCCTGAGGGCTGCAGACTGTCAGTACATGCTGGGAGTTGTAGTGCCTGCAGCTGTTGTAGTTGGATCCTAGGTGCATCATACACTGGATGCTTTGTGGCACATAAGAATACATAGATCTGTGGGGGCTCAGTGCAGGGAAGTGACCCCAGAACAGCACTAATAGGGGATAGAACAAAAACATCTCCCCCAATATCTTATTAGTGATGTTCTGGGGTCACTTCCCTGCACTGAGCCCCCACAGATCTATGTATTCTGATATGCCACAAAGCATCCAGTGTATGATGCACCTAGGACCCAACTACAGCAGCTGCAGGCACAACAACTCCCAGCATATCCTGAGAGCTGCAGACTGTTCTGGGAGTTGTAGTGCCTGCAGCTGTTGTAGTTGGGTCCAGGAGGCGTTGTGGGAAATCAGAATACATAGATCTGTGGGGGCTCAGTGCAGGGACGTGACCCCAGAACAGCACTAATAGGGATAGGGGGAGATGTTTTTCTTCTATCCCCTATTAGTGATGTTCTGGGGTCACTTCCACACACTGAGCCCCCACAGATCTCTGTATTCTGATCTCCCACAAAGCCTCCAGTGTATAATGCACCTAGGACCCAACTACAACAGCTGCAGGCACTACAACTCCCAGCATTTACTGACAGTCTACAGCCCTCAGGATATGCTGGGAGTTGTAGTGCCTGCAGCTCTTGTAGTTGGGTCCTAGTTTAAAAGTTTGGGTTAGTGTACTGTAGTGACCGCAGGGCTGTGTCAGTACACTACCGCAAACAATACACTGACCCATTGAGACCCCAATGGTACACAGGCTCTGCACACTATAGAAGTGATTACAGAGCAGTTACTAATGACTCACAGGTGACGTCTTCTCGAATTGTTGTCGCTAACTTTTTGCTTTCTTCTCCATCTGGCGCAGCATCATGAAGACTTCTCTGACCATAACTCGTCTGCAGGCGGGCAGCTGGGGGTGACTGGGGCAGGAGGGCAGCTGGGGGTGACTGGGGAAGGGAGGCAGCTGGGGGTGACTGGGGAAGGGAGGCAGCTGGGGAAGGGAGGCAGCTGGGGGGAGACTGAGGAAGGGAGGCAGCTGGGGGTGACTGGGGAAGGGAGGCAGCTGGGGGTGACTGGGGAAGGGAGGCAGCTGGGGGTGACTGGGGAAGGGAGGCAGCTGGGGGTGACTGGGGAAGGGAGGCAGCTGGGGGGGGGGACTGAGGAAGGTAGGCAGCTGGGGGGGGGACTGAGGAAGGTAGGCAGCTGGGGGGGGACTGAGGAAGGGAGGCAGTTGGGGGTGACTGGGGAAGGGAGGCAGCTGGGGGTGACAGGGGGAGCAGCTGAGGGAGCCAGGGAGAGCAGCTGGGGGAAAGGGAGAGCAGCTGGGGGGCAGGGGAGCAGCAGGGAGGGGCAGCTAGGGTGGCAGGGGAGAAGCTGGGGTTCAGGGGGAGAGGTTGGGGTTCAGGGGGAGCGGTAGGGAGGCAGTGGAGAAGCTGGGATTCAGTGGGAGAGGCTGGGGGCAGGGGGAGAGGCAGGGGGTCAGAGGGAGCGGCTGGGAGGCAGGGGAGCAGCTGAGAATGCAGGGGGGAGAGGCTGGGGGCAGCGGAGAGGCTGGGGGGGCAGGGGAGAGGCTGGGGGGGAAGGGGAAGAGGCTGGGGGGGGGAAGGGGAAGAGGCTGGGGGGGGAAGGGGAAGAGGCTGGGGGGGCAGGGGAGAGGCTGGGGGTCAGGGGAGAGGCTGGGGGGTCAGGGGAGAGGCTGAGAATGCAGGGGGAGAGGCTGGGGTCAGGGGAGACGCTGGGGGGCAGGGGAGAGGCTGAGGGTTAGGTGGAGAGGTTGGGGGGGCAGGGGAGACGCTGGGGTCAGGGGAGTTGCGGGGGGCAGGGGGAGAGTCTGGGGGGCAGGGGGAGAGTCTGGGGTCAGGGGAGATGCTGGGGGGCAGGGGAGAGGCTGAGGGTTAGGCGGAGAGGCTGTGGGGAGGGGAGAGGCTGAGGGTTAGGGGGAGAGGCTGAGGGGCAGGGGAGAGGCTGGGGGGGCAGGGGAGAGGCTGGGGGCAGGGGAGAGGCTGGGGGGCAAGGGAGAGGCTGGGGGGGGGCAGGGGAGAGGCTAGAGGGTCAGGGGAGAGGCTGAGAATGCAGGGGGGAGAGGCTGGGGGGGCAGGGGAGAGGCTGAGGGTTAGGGGAGAGGCTGGGGGGGCAGGGGAGAGGCTGAGAATGCAGGGAGGAGAGGCTGGGGGGCAGGGGGAGAGGCTGAGGGTTAGGTGGAGAGGCTGAGGGATCAGGGGAGACGCTGGGGGGCAGGGGAGAGTCTGGGGGGGGCAGGGGGAGAGTCTGGGGGGCAGGGGGAGAGTCTGGGGAACAGGGGGAGAGTCTGGGGGACAGGGGAGATGCTGGGGGCAGGGGAGAGGCTGAGGGTTAGGTGGAAAAGCTGTGGGGCAGGGGAGAGGCTGAGGGTTAGGGGGAGAGGCTTAGGGTTAGGGGAGAGGCTGGGGGTTAGGGGGAGAGGCTGGGGGGGCAGGGTAGAGGCTGGGGGGGGGGCAGGGGAGAGGCTGGGGAGAGGCTGGGGGGGGCAGGGGAGAGGCTGAGGGTTAGGGGAGAGGCTGGGGGGTTAGGGGAGAGGCTGGGGGGTCAGGGGAGAGGCTGGGGGGTCAGGGGAGAGGCTGAGAATGCAGGGGGGAGAGGCTGGGGACCGGGGGAGAGGCTGAGGGGTCAGGGGAGACGCTGGGGTCAGGGGAGACGCTGGGGGGCAGGGGAGAGGCTGAGGGTTAGGGGGAGAGGCTGGGGGGGCAGGGGAGAGGCTGGGGGTTAGGGGGAGAGGCTGGGGGTTAGGGGGAGAGGCTGAGAATGCAGGGGGGAGAGGCTGGGGGGGAGGGGGAGAGGCTGAGGGTTAGGTGGAGAGGCTGAGGGGTCAGGGGAGACGCTGGGGGTCAGGGGAGAGGCTGGGGGGGGCAGGGGAGAGGCTGGGGGCAGGGGAGAGGCTGGGGGGCAAGGGAGAGGCTGGGGGGGCAGGGGAGAGGCTAGAGGGTCAGGGGAGAGGCTGAGAATGCAGGGGGGAGAGGCTGGGGGGTCAGGGGAGAGGCTGAGGGTTAGGGGAGAGGCTGGGGGGGCAGGGGAGAGGCTGAGAATGCAGGGAGGAGAGGCTGGGGGGCAGGGGGAGAGGCTGAGGGTTAGGTGGAGAGGCTGAGGGATCAGGGGAGACGCTGGGGGGCAGGGGAGAGTCTGGGGGGGCAGGGGGAGAGTCTGGGGGGCAGGGGGAGAGTCTGGGGAACAGGGGGAGAGTCTGGGGGACAGGGGAGATGCTGGGGGCAGGGGAGAGGCTGAGGGTTAGGTGGAAAAGCTGTGGGGCAGGGGAGAGGCTGAGGGTTAGGGGGAGAGGCTTAGGGTTAGGGGAGAGGCTGGGGGTTAGGGGGAGAGGCTGGGGGGGCAGGGTAGAGGCTGGGGGGGGGGGGGCCGGGGAGAGGCTGGGGAGAGGCTGGGGGGGGCAGGGGAGAGGCTGAGGGTTAGGGGAGAGGCTGGGGGGTTAGGGGAGAGGCTGGGGGGTCAGGGGAGAGGCTGGGGGGTCAGGGGAGAGGCTGAGAATGCAGGGGGGAGAGGCTGGGGACCGGGGGAGAGGCTGAGGGGTCAGGGGAGACGCTGGGGTCAGGGGAGACGCTGGGGGGCAGGGGAGAGGCTGAGGGTTAGGGGGAGAGGCTGGGGGGGCAGGGGAGAGGCTGGGGGTTAGGGGGAGAGGCTGGGGGTTAGGGGGAGAGGCTGAGAATGCAGGGGGGAGAGGCTGGGGGGGAGGGGGAGAGGCTGAGGGTTAGGTGGAGAGGCTGAGGGGTCAGGGGAGACGCTGGGGGTCAGGGGAGAGGCTGGGGGGGCAGGGGAGAGGCTGGGGGGGGGCAGGGGAGAGGCTGGGGGGGCAGGGGAGAGGCTGGGTGGGGGGCAGGGGAGAGGCTGGGGGGGGGGGGCAGGGGAGAGGCTGGGGGCAGGGGGAGAGGCTGGGGGGCAGGGGAGACGCTGGGGGCAGGGGAGAGGCTCGGGGTTAGGGGGAGAGGCTGAGGATGCAGGGGGGCCGGGGGCGGGCAGAGGGGAGAGGCTGGGGGTGACGGGGCGGGCGGGCGGCCGGGAGAAGGATGGGCAGGCAGGCTGGTTCCCTCCCAGATCTTCTCTCCTGCTCTGCGATGACGTCACATCACGTGAGCGCCGCCGAGCAGGAGACAAGATCCGGGACCGCGGGGCTGCAGCTGGGAGCTTCCGGCCTCTGTCACACTGTGTGTACCGGAAGCTCAACACCTGCCCCGGACCCCGGTGCTGCATGGGGGGAGGGAACCAGCCTGCCTGCCCATCCTTCTCCCGGCCGCTCCGTCACCCCCCCTCCCGGCGCGGACTAGGCACCCGTGGGCCGGTGCCTACAGAGTTTTTTTTTTTAAGTAATAAAAAAAGGTGTTCCCTGCGGGTGCCGCCCCCCGCAGGGCGCCGCCCTACGCACCGGACCACGGGTGCCTAGTGGCAAATACGGCCCTGCATGGAGGGATACAGATCTATCTACAGGGGGCACATGGAGGGATACAGATCTATCTACAGGGGGCACAGGGAGGGATACGGATCTATCTATAGGGGGCACATGGAGGGATACAGATCTAACTACAGGGGGCACAGGGAGGGATACTGGTCTGCTATATACTGGGCGCACAGGGAGGGATACTGGTCTGCTATATACAGTGGGCACATGGAGGAGTACTGGTCTGCTATATACTGGGGGCACATGGAGGGATACTGGTCTGCTATATACAGGGGGCACAGGGAGGGATACTGGTCTGCTATCTACTGGGGACACATGGAGAAATACTGGTCTGCTATATACTGTGGGCACATGGAGGAGTACTGGTCTGCTTTATACAGGGGGCACATGGAGGAATACTGGTCTGCTATATACAGGGGGCACAGGTAGAAGTACTGGTCTGCTATATACAGGGGGCACAGGAAGGAGCACTGGTCTGCTATATACGGGGACACATGGAGGAGTACTGGTCTGCTATATACAGGGGGCACAGAGAGGGATACTGGTCTGCTATATACAGGAGGCATAGGGAGGAGTACTGGTCTGCTATATACAGGGGGCATAGGGAGGAGTACTGGTCTGCTATATACAGAAGGCACAGGGAGGAGTACTGGTCTGCTATATACAGGCGGCAAAGAGAGGAATACTGGTCTGCTATATACAGGGGGCACAGGAAGGAGTACTAGTCTGCTTTCTACCGGGGGCACAGGGAGTGATACTGGTCTGCTATATACAGGGGGCACAGGGAGTGATACTGGTCTGCTATATACAGGGGGCACAGGGAGGGATACTGGTCTGCTATATATAGGAAGCACATGGAGGAGTACTGGTCATCTATATACAGGGGGCACAGGGAGGAGTACAGGTCTGCTATATACAGGGTGCACAGGGAGTAATACTGGTCTGCTATATACAGGGGGCACAGGGAGGAGTACTGGTCTGCTATATACAGGGGGCATATGGAGGAATACTGGTCATCTATATAAAGGGGGCAAAAGGAGAAATACTGGTCTGCTATATACTGGGGCACAGGGAGGAGTACTGGTCTGCTATATACAGGGGGCACAGGAAGGAGTACTGGTCTGCTATATACAGGGTGCACAGGGAGGAGTACTGGTCTGCTTTCTACTGGGGGCACAGGGAGAAGTACTGGTCTGCTATATACAGGGGGCACAGGGAGGAGTACTGGTCTGCTATATACAGGGTGCACAGGGAGGAATACTGGTCTGCTATATACAGGGGGCACAGGAAGGAGAACTGGTCTGCTATATACAGGGGGCACAGGGAGGAATACTGGTCTGCTATATACAGGGGTCACATGGATGAATACTGGTCATCTATATACAGGGGGCACAGGGAGGAATACTGGTCTGCTATATACAGGGGCACAGGGAGGAGTACTGGTCTGCTATATACAGGGGGCACAGGGAGGAGAACTGGTCTGCTATATACATCGGGCACATGGAGGAATACTGGTCTGCTTTCTACTGGGGGCACAGGGAGAAGTACTGGTCTGCTATATACAGGGGTCACAGGGAGGAGTACTGGTCTGCTATATACAGGGTGCACAGGGAGGAATACTGGTCTGCTATATACAGGGGCCACAGGAAGGAGAACTGGTCTGCTATATACAGGGGGCACAGGGAGGAATACTGGTCTGCTATATACAGGGGGCACAGGGAGGATTACTAGTCTGCTATATGCAGGGGGCACATGGAGGAATACTGGTCATCTATATACAGGGGGCACAGGGAGGAATACTGGTCTGCTATACAGGGGGCACAGGAAGGAGTACTGGTCTGCTATATACAAGGTGCAAAGGGAGGAATACTGGTCTGCTGTCTACCGGGGGCACAGGGAGGGATACTGGTCTGCTATATACAGGAGGCACAGGGAGGGATACTGGTCTGCTATATACAGGGGGCACATGGAGGAGTACTGGTCTGCTATATACAGGGTGCACAGGGAGGAGTACTGGTCTGCTTTCTACTGGGGGCACATGGAGGAGTACTGGTCTGCTATATACAGGGGGCACAGGGAGGAGTACTGGTCATCTATATACAGGAGGCACAGGGAGGAGTACTGGTCTGCTATATACAGGGGGCACAGGGAGGAGTACTGGTCTGCTATATACAGGGTGCACAGGGAGGGATACAGCTGTTGAGTCAAAGGTTAGAAAAAAATTAGAGAATGACACACTTCAGTCCATTAATAATAGGGACAGTAGTACAGTACATGAGGGGACATTATTTAACTTTCCCTTTTATTTTCTGCTTTAATTTTGCTATCTTCACTTCTTTTGTGCAGCTCGGGGCTAAAATATTGTTGAGGGTTTCTCCCCTTCTAAACGTGATTCTTGGCTTCTTGGGGACGACAGTTTTAAGTACAGGATCTTTAAAGCGACTCTGTACCCACAATCTGTCCCCCCAAAACCACTTGTACCTTCAGATAGCTCCTTTTAATCCAAGATCTGTCCTGGGGTCTGTTCGGCAGGTGATGCAGTTATTGTCATAAAAACAACTTTTAATCCTGCAGCGCTGTGTTTAACAGCCGGGGCTTACATTTGTATATGCATTAGGCTGGCACACCCTCTCTGTCCTTCCTCCCCGCCCTCCTCATCATTAGAAATTCTCCAGGCAGATTGCTTCCTATTCCCCACCTGTGTGTATAATGAACATGGGCTGGATTGTTAATACACCTGTGCAAAGCTCACACAGCAGTAAATGTTCCTGGATCATTCCTAATGATGAGGAGGGTGGGGAGGAAGGATGGAGAGGTGGTGCCAGCCTAATGCATATACAAATGTAAGCCCCGGCCGTTAGACACAGCGCTGCCGGATTAAAAGTTGTTTTTAGGACAATAACTGCATCCCCTGACGAACGGACCCCAGGACAGATCTTGGATTAAAAGCAGCTATCCAAAGGTACAAGTGGTTTGGGGGGACAGATTGTGGGTACAGAGTCGCTTTAAGTAAAATTTTCCAATAATGTTCCAATGCTCCTCTGATCTCTCTATTATGGGTGTTGTAACCAGTAATGAAATTAGACTTAAAATTATCATTAGTGTTCTTACTACTCTTAATTTTTTTATCTTCATTCGGATATAGAATCTCTTTCTGTGTCTCTGCTAGATTGGACTTATAGGCTGCTGACAAAAGGGGTTTCGGATAACTCTTTTGTCTTAACCTATTTTCCAAAGTCTTAGCCTGTATTTTGAAGTCATTGGTGGAACTACAGTTCTTACAGATCCAACTATATTGATTCAAAGGAATATTTTGAATCCATTTTTTGTAGTGGGCACTGTGATAATCAAGGTAACTGTTCGTGACCTTTATAAAATGGGTGCTTGTCAAAATCTTTGCCTACTCAAATTTCACCTCTATATCCAAAAATACAATTTTTTTCGCATCAATGTGTGCTGTAAATTGTAGGCCCCACTCATTGGAGTTGAGATGTTCTACAAAGGATTCTGCAGATTGTTTGTCCCCCTTCTTAATTAGGAAGAGGTTATCAATATACCTTTTGTAGTAAATTACGTGGTTGGAAAACCACGGGGAACCGCAAATATACAGGGACTCAAACCAGTCCATAAAGATGTTAGCATAACTGGGCACGGCTCGAGTCCCCATCACGGTCCCCCGCCTCTAATGGTAGATGACACCTGAATATGTAAATACATTATGAGTGAGTATAAACTCTAATCCCTTCGCCAGAAAATCAATTTGACCCTGGTCTCTAAAACAGCCCCTAAACCTAAAGAGTGCTCTATGTTAAAGTAAAGGGCTGTTACATGGAGAGATAACAGGAGATAATCCTGATTCCACTCTATCTCATACAGATCAAGGATTAAGGAGGTGGAATCCTTAAGATATGATGGTAACTTAATCACTATTTCTTGGAGATGTAGATCTATAAAATGAGACAATTGACTTGTGAGGCATCCAATGCCTGATATAATAGGCCTTCCAGGTGGGTTTTCTTCATTTTCATGGACTTTAGGTAGATGGTAATAGAATGTCATGTTAGGGGAGTCTACTTGGAGGAATCTCTTCTCTTATTTAAAATTCCCTTTTTCGCCGACTCTTCGATTAGTAACTTAGGTAAATGGCAGATGGATCTTTATCTAAAACCTCGTAATATGAGGAATCAGATAAAACTCGAAGCACCTCCTGGTGGTAGTCATTTGAGTTTTGGATGACTACTCCCCCACCCTTATCAGCAGATTTAATTACTAGATCTGTATTACCACGTAGTTGTCTTATGCTCCTCTATGACTCTATGATATCCGAATACTCTCCTCATCCTTCTACATTGTATCATTATGCCAGACTACTCTCCTCATCTTCCTCCATGATACCATACTACTCTCCTCATCTTCCTCCATGATATCATACTACTCTCCTCATCTTCCTCTATGATATCAGACTACTCTCCTTATCCTCCTCCATTGTATTATGATTCCAGACTATTCTCCCTTTCCTCCTCCATTGTATCAGATTACTACCCCCATCCTCCTCCATTGTACCAGACCACTCTTCTTATTCTCCTCCACTGTACCAGACTACTCTCCTCATCCTCCTCCGTCCTGTCAGTAATCTATAGTATAGGAGGCAAGTAAGCTCTCCCTCAGGTAGCCATTGCCCCCTTGTAGTAAGCCCCCCTCAGGTAGCCATTGCCCCCTGGTAGGCAGTACTCCTTTTTCTCATGTGGACAATGCCCCCCTGTACAGTAAAAAAAAACAACATATACTCACCTCTGTAGCTGGGCTCCTCTGTCCTCCAGCGTCTGTACTCCCTGCTCTGTGTACATGAGTGACGTCACTCATGACGTCACTATGGGGGAGAGAGCGACCTCTTGTGACCAAAAGCAGAATGATGTCATCGGCCACAAGCGTTGTGGCAGAGCAGAAAGCCGATGTCTCCTGCTCTGCCGGTGTCACAGGGGTGTGGGGGCTAGCTTAGGAGGGGTCGTGGGGCTAGCGGGACACATGGGGGCTGTCCCAGGATGGCAGGACATGACCCCAAAATCGGATCCGGGACAGTTGGGATGTCTGATCTCTGGGTGTACACTCATATAGGCAAGGCTGATAATCACTGATTATTTTTTTGTGTATAGTGCATTTTAATTACAACATACTATATAACTGATATGCTAAATATATTTTACAGGCAAGGCCGGACTAGGTATCTGGCAATTCAGCAAATGCCAGCAGGGCTGCTGTACAGAGTGGACCAGTCTCCTCTTCCCCTAAACAACTTCCCTGCACTTCCCCTAAACAACTTCCCTGCACTTAACAGGAGAGGGGCTGTTACATTGTACCCAGTCAGCCCGATATTCTACCTCTAGAAGACACCCATCAGCCCCCACCTCCTCACAGGGAATAATAACAAGAGGATGGGGCTTAATCCAGGGGTGGAGCTTAGACTGGCAGGAATGTTAGGTGCAGGGTCCTGCCAGCTCCTGCTCTCCAACTACAAGATCCACCAATCAACAAAGAAATAAAGCAGGTGAGTATATCTGTGTGTGTGCGTGTGTGCGTACCCTACTTAGTAATGGATTCTGTCTCTTAGACGGCTTCCGCTACTAAGTCTATATAGTAAAGAAAAAAAGACAAGACACAAACAAAAAATATTTTTTATTCAAATAAAAACACCCCAACACCCCTTGTTGACCATTTTATTAAAAAAAAAATCCAGACAACCGCTGGGCATCCCCGTAGTCCACCAAATCCGGTGTAATCCACAGGATACCGAAATCAGGGTGCATTGCATCCTCCTTAACCCTTTGGGTGCCAAACTGAACAATCTGGCCTCAAGGGGGTTAAGTAAGGATCCCAACTTAACCCCTTGGGGGCCAGACTGATGTCAGACTGCATCCATACCAGCAAGGAAGGGGGTTAAGTAACCCACCTTTCTTGCTGGCATGGGTGCAGTGCAGGGGAGTGGGAGGCAAAGCTTTCTACTCACCCTCTGATGTGTTCTCTTTGCGGGAGCCCGCCACACTGAGCTCAGTGTGTCGGCTCCGGCCTTTTATGGGTAGCTTTACATGTACCGGATCCGCAGCGGATTTCATGCTGCGAGTTTGCAGCGAAATCCACTGTGGATCCTGTAGTGTGAAGCCCGATCGCACCCCTCTCCACTGACCACCCGCCCGATAGCCCCCCTCGCCCCCCCCCTCACCGGACTCCCGACCGAATGCCACCCACAATGGGTGCCCGCATGCCTGATCGCCCCCCGCACTTGCCGCACGCACGCCCGATTCTGCACCGGGCGCCCGATCACCCCCCCTGCAGCCCTGGCCCCGAGCATACATTACCTGCTCTGGCCGTGGCTGTGTTATGCTCCTGGCTCCCCTTGCTGCCCATCAGCATCAGTTCCATGCAGGGGAGCCGGGAGCATCACACAGCCGCGGCCAAAGCAGGTAATCTATGCACGGGGCCGGGGCTGCAGGGGGCGATTGGGCGGCCGGTGTATGTGTGGGGGGGGGGGCGATCGGGCGGGCGTGCAGGTGGCCAGTGCAGGGGACGATCGGGCATGCTGGGGGCGATCGGGAGTGTGGGTGGCCGGCCGTCGCGGGGGGGGGAGGGGGCGATCGGGCGTGTGGCCGATGAGGGGGGGGGGGTGATCTTGTGGACAAATGCAGAATGTCAGTTTAAATCCATATATCATACATATTATATATATAGTTACATCTCTTGTTTCACCATCTCACAAGTTTGCAGAAATGGCATAAATCAAAATATATTAAATATTCCCATTTTTTTACCCATAATGTCCTGCTGTGAAGATGTTATAGTAAAGTTCTCTTCTGATTTTTTCAGTTGCTCTTGTGTTACAATGTCTCATTTGCATATTTCTAATGACATCATGTTATGATGATGTCATGATGACATATACTGTACCATAAGACAGTGGGTAAGGCTGTAGAATGTGTCAGTTCTAGTCTCCTCTTTGTAGGGTATAGTTCTGACTCTTTGGCAACCAGTGGCTACTGGAAGCTGTTATTTTATCTGATTTCAATTCATTTATTATTGATGATGTGGCACTTAGCAATAACATCGATGCTAGTAGCCCATTGTCTATGTTGTATCCCATGTGACAAACATGGGAAGGAGGCAATGGAGGAATTCACCAACCTCATCCAAGACCAACAGCTGGAGGAAACCCTGAAGGGTAATACCACCATTAAGCAGATGGCTTACGCTGCTCAAAACCAGCTGCTGGAATACCTGGAAAAGGAAGTCCAGATAATGGGTAAATGATTTTCTTACATTTAATATAATATCTGTATGAAAAATCAAAAAAGAGATTCATGAAAACAACTAACTTTATTTTTTTTCCCAGATAAATTTGCCATAGCGGACATTGTGTCTGAATACAAGCAGACGTTAAAGATCATTGGGGAAACGGAATTTAAAGGTAAATTCAGAATTTTTAATGTAGATTAACAGAATGTGACGTAAATAAGCAGAAATGAAATGGAGAAGAGACTTATATCTGCCATTATCTGTCTTCGTATATTCCAGGGGTCCAGCTGCTTCACAAGATCCAGTTCCAACTCCAAATACTACATGAACGGATTAAGGATATTGTTGAGGAGGCGGAGAGAAGTAAGTGAACCATTTCTTCATGTCTATACAGAATCAGCATTGTTATTAGATACACAGCATCACCTGGATGTTATATCTAATACCGATACTTATTCTGGCTTTTATTGATGTAAACCTGTTGTAGCAGAGCCACTTATTTAGAATGTTGGCAGGTGGACAGGATATGGTTGCTATGGCAACAAGGCCAGGGCAGTTGGGCAGTTAAGATCAATGGTAATGATAAGATAATACATTACATGTACCTGCAATGCTACACAGAACCATGGAGAACACTGAGATTATGAGGAGTTGAAATTCAGCTCCTTGCTATATGGGTTTCTGCTACCAGATGTATTGCACAGCTGCACTGACTTTGCTTTTACATTAAAAAAAAAGTTGCATCCATTGTCTTTATTTTACTAAAAGACATATAAGGGCAAATAGCATCTACTGTGTGTTGGGAGCTTTGCTGATATATAAAGCACTAATAGAACCCCAAAACTGGTATGACCCAAAATACTGCATGAACCCATAGAGTAATTTAAACTTCAAAGAAATGTAAATGTTTCAAGCTAAAAAAAAAAGAAAAGAAGGTTTATTGGTATGGATTCTGGGGACACTGGGGAAAGTATGGCTAGTTTCTGGGCTTTATAGGCTGTAAATCTGTCAGGGGCCTTTTTACAGCTCAAACAGCCAAATACTGTATGAGAATATAGATCTAGGGTAATATACATGTATACCATATCATATTTAGGCTTTGTTACCACTTTGGGAACAAATCATGCAAAGGCGGCCATACTGTTATATAGACAACTTATGATAACCCTAACCCTTGCCCAATATGGAAACATAGCCTCAGTGTGTCACTCATATGCTGTTTTATTTTTTACTAACAATTTGCATTTCTTTATTTTAGGGAGTTGCTCAAACAACCAAGGTGAGTGCAATGAGTGCAATGTCATGTGCTAAATACAATGCAGTCCAGATTCCCATTTCTTCTACAGACAAAGTGACGCCCCCCCCCCCTCTCATCCCCCCGCTAAGCCAGCATCTCTGTCCAGTCTTCTCCCCCCTGACACCATTCCCTGCCGCCTACAGCAATCTGCTCATCCCCAGCTGCCCCAGCATCCCTGTCCAGTCCTCTCCCCCCGGACACCATCCCCGCCACCTGCAGGAATTCACCCCCTCGACACCATCCCCCGCTGCCCACAGCAATCAGGCCCACATGCTTTACCATCACTGTAAATGTGTAAAACAATTGCTTTTCCCCAGATTCCCTTGTGCTGACCTACACTCGCTGCGAGACCTGTGAGGAGGAGAAGGTCACATGTGTGGAGGGCTATCCAAGTACCCAAGGTATGATTAATAGGAAGATTTCACCATACACTAGTTGATAGTAATATTCAAGCACTTGTTGATTTGTTTTTCTACCTATGTGGCCTGTATATTTGTCAATGCTTTTTATTGTTGTGAAATTTGTTTATGACTTATGAATTTTTATATTGTTTTCTTGATGGTTTCTACTACTCAAACTGTCTTTTTTTTTTTTTTTTTTTTAGTTAAAGAAGAAGGATCGGGAGACGTGAGTGGAGTGACTGAAAATAATCCACTTCCTACACTTCCGGCTGATCTTGAGCTCCCTGTGACTGTGTCAAAGCCACCAGCACCAAAAGTCACCCAACATCATCATCATGGAAATAACAAGATTTTTCTTGCAATATGTGGAGCTGTAGCCATCACCATGATTGTCATGTCTGCTGTAATATGGTAGGTAACACTTACACTGTCAGAAAAAAATAACAGGTAAGGCCCCTTTCACACTTCATAGAAATCTATCTAGATTTCTTACCAGAAAATCCGGATAAATTTTCCAACCTGATTTGTGTATTATGCCATTTTCGGAGCTGATTCTAATTAGTGTCTGTTCACACTGGAGGATGTGTTTTCTCTTGATCTGGCAGACATAGATCTGTTATGGGTCAATCAGAATCACAAGTCTTGATGTCAGTGTGATGGAGGATTAATATTTAATACAATTATATTGCAAATACTATCAATAGGATCAGTCCTCATATGTAGCACATAACCTAAACCACATGGCGTGGAGGACATCTGATCACATGTTTGAGATCATTTTCATCTCATTTGTAGACAGCAAATAACTGGTGTTCATTTTTATCTCTTTCAGTTTCATCATGTGGTGGTGGAAAAATAAGAAAGCCGCACAGCGTCAGGGAGAAGACATGGTGTAACGGCACAGACAATAAGAACAAATGATCAACAAAAAACCTTGAAAAAACTTTTTCCTTTTCCCTACAACCTTGAAAAAAAAAATTCCTTCCTTTTACTGTTTACCTTTAAAAAACACTTCTTTCCCTTTACCCAATCCACCAAAAAAATTTCCTATACCTGATTCCCCCCCCCCCCCCAAAAAAAAATAAAAAATAAAATAACCCAAACTTATCCTCATGTCATCCTCATGTTTTGGTTTGTCATAATCCTATCTGTACACTTTGAAATTTGTGTCCTTGGAGCAGATTGATACATTAGTTTGTAGGAAAAGATTCTGTATAACTTTTTTTTTTTATTTAGCCCCTTCATGTCAGCCATACGGCTATATATGTTACTACTGCCGATGCCCTGTGCAGCAGGAACGTGTATAAATGTTTCTGGCATAAAAGAGGTTGGGGGCTATGTTCACACTACGTAAGTCTCCGGACGTAGCGCGTTCCGTGAATAAGCGGCCGGAGATTTACGTAGTTTGCGTACAACGGAAAGTATACGATGTACGGCTGCACAGTTCACAGTACGTAAGAACTTACGTCAGGATCGTATGCGGCGCTGTAAAAAATTAACCAGACCATTGTTTGAGGACGAAAATGCTGTAACTTACGCCCATAGCGTAACATGTGGTCCCGTACGTAGTGGTGATTTCTTCATTTTAGCACTTTTCCTTGCCGATCCAAAAGGTTCTGTGGGGTGTCCAGGGCTAGGCGAAGATTTCCAAGTAAAAGACCGCTGTCAGATCGCTACGTAGGGCGCTCGGGAAGCGTAAGTAGACTACGAGCGTAAGTTCGCGGACCGTACGTAGCCGGCCACAACTTACGTAAATCCCCGGCCGGAGTTTAACACATATATGTCCGGCCGCGAAAATATGCGGCCGGACATATACATAGTGTGAACATAGCCTTAATGTGTGCAGGGCTGCGATGAGCTGAGCCCCGATTACACTGATCAATGTATGTAATAGCATAGCAGTGATCAGTATATGAACTCAGGGCCGGTGTTGGGGGGGGGGAAATAGGGCAATTGCCCAGGGCCCCCATCCCCAAGGGGCCCCTTGCAGCTTCAGCTACCTCTGTTTTAATGGTTCTCTGTGTTCTCACTGCCATGCTGTGTCAGGCTGAGTTTTTGGGTGGTCCATATGCCTACCTCTGTTTTAACCAGGCTGTTGCACAGAATTAGGCATAATGGTGCCATTAAGCAGCCTCAGAGGCATTCATACATGCTGCCCCTGCTGTTTCCTGTCCACTTCCGTTGTGTTTCCAGGTTTTCACACGACCTTCCCTCTACCGAACTTGCGTCTCCTGCAAAAATGGTCGAGTCTCCCATTGACTTCAATGGGGTTCGTTACTTGTAACAAGCACTCGAGTATCAGGAAATACTCGTCTCGAGTAACAAGCACCCGAGCATTTTAGTGCTCGCTCATCACTACTTACAGACCATTGCTGCTCAACTGAGAATTCTGGGAAGAAACGATATAGAAAATAACTCTCTTGGGCAAAGAGATGTCCCTTCAAGTCAAATCTCGCTCAGTCAAGAAGCCTTAGAACATTGACTGGGGGTTTTATGCCAAGCCTCCAAAAGGAAAGATTTCCCATCTGCAGACAGCTGTTTCGGGGTCAGGCAGGGTAGTTATAGATTAATAGGTAGGCAGATATTAGCCATGGAGCTTACTGTATGCAATAGATCAGATGCAATCACTTAGTTGTGGCAGTTTGTGCTCCCCAATGTAGTGATCTTGTAGTATTCAGCAACAGTGAATGTTATGTGGAATAAACAGAAAGCAATCCATAGATAGTTTGTAACATAGAGTATAAAACATATAGGTGAACCCAGCGCAGACTATTAGTGGGTCAGTTAAAATAAGGAGGGTCAGGATTGTATAGGTGACGAATACCTCTATAGAACTCCAGCTGGAAAGGTGAATATAACACTTGTATGGATGCCGATAACCGTAGTCCACATCCAGCTTTTGTGCACTGTAGAGGAGTTGATCAATAGGGAGAAATTTTCTGTACTAAGCAGATGCTCACACAGTCACAGAAGTTCACATAGTCCAATTTTCTGTGTGCTACTGGAAACATGAAACCAATCGATTATGTTACCACCCTGATATAGTCAGTGTTCTCAGTATCAGACTGTATTACATTGATTCATACATTTCTAGTAGAAATAAGAGAGGAACCTAAGAAAACATGTTCCAGAACTGCTCTCTTATATACAAGTGTCTATTATAACAGACATTTCAGGAGAGTTATTAATAATGGATAAATGAATGAAGGTACCAGAACTGTGGGTTTAGTCTCTAATAGCTGATGTCCAAACAGTAATAGGGGTCAAGAGGGTAGTGACTCTCCTTAACGAGAGCCCGTTGTAGAGACATGTGAAGGCTAAGGCTTCGTTCCCACTGAGCAAAACTAGCGGAATTCCCTGCCATTAAGTAGAAAAATGTCCTCCACGGAATGCCGTTAGCCTCCCTCATGTTCATTCTTTAGCGCGGACAGAGCAGGAGCGCGCGCCTCCCATAGACTCCCATTATGAGAGGGAGGCTAACAGCATTCTGTGGCGGACAATTCCGCAAGTTTTGCTCAGTGGGAACGAAGCCTTACAGACCATTGCTGCTCCACTGAGAATTCTGGGAAGAAACGATATACAAAATAACTCTCTTGGGCAAAGAGATGTCCCTTCAAGTCAAGTCTCGCTCAGTCAAGAAGCCTTAGAACATTGGGGATTTTATGCCAAGCCAAACAATCTCTCCAAAAGGAAAGATTTCCCATCTGCAGACAGCTGTTTCGGGGTCAGGCAGGGTAGGCAGATATTAGCCATGGAGCTTGCTGTATGCAATAGATCAGATGCAATCACTTAGTTGTGGCAGTTTGTGCTCCCCAATGTAGTGATCTTGTAGCATTCAGCAACAGTGAATGTTATGTGGAATAAACAGAAAGCAATCCATAGATAGTTTGTAACATAAAGTAGAAAACATATAGATGCACCCAGCGCAGACTATTAGTGGGTCAGTTAAAATAAGGAGGGTCAGGATTGTATAGGTGACGAATACCTCTATAGAACTCCAGCTGGAAAGGTGAATATAACACTTGTCCACATCCAGCTTTTGTGCACTGTAGAGGAGTTGATCAATAGGGAGAAATCTTCTGAACTAAGCAGATGCTCACACAGTCACAGAAGTTCACACAGTCCAATTTTCTGTGGCAAAAGTGGGATTCTGAGTGACGTCACTCTCCTTAGGCATGGATCCTAGTGCAAGCCAGAAGTTATCCTTTGCATTTTAGTGTACACAGACACCTTCATCAGGGATAGGGCTTTTCCTTGGATCCTTTCTTATCCCTGATGGTGTCCGTGTACACTGAAATGCATAGGATAACTTTTGGCTTGCACTAGGACCCATATCTTAGAATACTACTTTTGCCATGGAAAATTGGACTGTGTGAACTTGCGTGCAGTGCTGCCGGCCGGAGCACCTGCCTAATTCAGAAGATTTCTTCCTGTTGATCAACTCTACACTGCACAAAAGCTGGATGTGGACTACGGTTATCGGCATCCATACAAGTGTCATATTTACCTTTCCAGCTGGACTTCTATAGAGGTATTCGTCACCTATACAATCCTGACCCTCCTTATTTTAACTGACCCACTAATAGTCTGCGCTGGGTGCATCTATATGTTTAGTCTATAATCTGTATAATTGGGGGAATATAGGGTGTCCCCCACACACCTAGCAGCATTTTTTTCCTTATACAGCGCTAGTGAGCATACACAGTAAGTTCCAACACAGCAGTACCAACACAGTAAGTTGACTGCATTACCAAATATACAGTATAGTAGAAAACACAACCTGTAGATTTTTAGCAAGATTCTCCTCTGGAGACATAAGTTTGGTGAGTATCTGTAGTATGTTTGTCCAAGGCAGTTTCTAGGTAATTTTGGCAACAGGACGAATCTTGATAAAAGATATCAAGATTCGGGTTACTAGAAAGAAACAGTGTGTGTATTGCGGCATAGAGAGGTGTTGCACTTGCACCCTTACCAAATAATGGTCAACTGAATACAAATACATCATTCAGTGACCTACAGTTGACGTCTTCTTTAATCTGAGGCATCACTTTCCTTTTCCTCTCCATCTGGCCCAGACCACCATTACGATCTTTTGCAGCTACAATTCACCTCTTCAGAAACTGCCAGTTATACATCGTTGGCTCTGCACTTATCCAGCAACTTCCTACCCCTTTTCCCTCCTGTACAGTTCCATACTGTAGTGATTTTGCTGTTTGGTGCAGTAAAGTCAGCTGAAAGCTGTGTGACCTCCATTACACTGACATACAGGTTGATGGGAAAGCTGTGTGACGTCCATTACACTGACATACAGGATACTGGGAAAGCTGTGTGACCTCCATTACACTGACATACAGGATGCTGAAAAAGCTGGGTAACCTCCACTACACTGACATACAGGATGCTGGGAAAGCTGGGTGACCTCCATTATACTGACTACAATAAACACAAAAATGCTACAGCTTGCCGCAATGGCAAGATACAGACCCACTACAGACATGAAAATAGTTAAAAGCAGCCCCCCCAACTGCTAAAAAAATTCCCACAAAAATAATGGGGCTCTTGGTTACCATTTGCAAACAGTGTAAACCACCCCACCAACGATAAGGTGGCCCCATGCTGGGGTGGACCTACACTGTGCTCTGGCCTCTCCACGGCATGTAATAGACCTATGTTCTTTGCATGCAGGATCCATCTTATACTGGCAAAAGGAATTACACCACCTGGGTGGGATGGGTGGAGTGCACGACCAAGTAGAGGCAGCCACTCCCCCCCTCTGGAACACAGAAAAAAAGGACAATTTGGTCAGCTCTCCTAGAACACCATTCACACTATGCAGAAGCAAGTTGCTATGGCTGACATTGCAAACACACAAAAAAACACAAAAATGCAACAGTTAACCGCAATGGCAAGATACAGACCCACTACAGACATGAAAATAGTTAAAAGCAGCCCCCCCCAACTGCTAAAAAAAAATACCACAAAAATAATGGGGCTCTTGGTTACAATTTGCAAACAGTGTAAACCACCCCACCAACGATAAGGTGGCCCCATGCCGGGGTGGACCTACACTATACTTTTGCCTTTTCTTGGCATTTAATACACCTATGCTCTGGGCATGCAAGTTCCATCTTATACCGGCAAAAGTAAATACACAATTTCAGCCATAATAACGTGCTCCTGCCTAGTGTGAATGGTGTTCTAGGAGAGCTGACCAAATTTGTCCTTTTTTCTGTGTTCCAGATGGGGGGGGAGAGGCTGCCTCTACTTGGTCATGCACGCCACCCATCCCACCTAGGTGGTGTAATTACTTTTGCCGGTATAAGATGGATCTTGCATGCCCAGAGCATAGACATATTACATGCCATGGAGAGGCCATAGTACAGTGTAGGTCCACCCCGGCATGGGGCCACGTTATTGTTGGTGGGGTGGTTTACACTGTTTGCAAATGGTAACCAAGAGCCCCATTGTTTTTGTGGAGATTTTTTGCAGTTGGGGGGCTGCTTTTAGTGATTTTTATACTGTATCTGTATTAGGTCTGTATTTTGCCATTGTGGTGAGCTGTTGCATTTCTCTATGTTATTGTGTGTTTGCAACTCCAGCCATAGCAACGTACTCCTGCCTAGTGTAACTAGTGTTCTAGGGGAGCTGACCAAATTTGCTCTTTTTTTCTGTGTTAAAGGAGATGTCCGGCCATTAAAAAAAAAGAAAAAAACTCTGGGGGACATAACTAACTATTCTGATTTGCCTCTCCAGCACTGGAAAACTGCTTCAGGTCCCCACCAAGCTTCAGGATTTCCTGCAGAGCCAACGTCAAAACCCGGTCCCCTGGATGTACCCAGGACATGGTTTAGAACCACCCACTGGACTTTTAATTGCCAAATGAACAGAAGTTCATTGATATTATATATTATATATTGATATTATATTTGGGGTAAATGGAAATTTTTTAAATCAAGTTTTATTATTTTTTGCCTGAGATATAAGTAAAAAAATTTCATGAACCTGTTTTTTCCCGCACTTTTTCTTTACACTGTTCACATTGCAGGAACAATTTTGTTATATTTTAATAGACCGGACAATTCTGCACGCTATGATACCAAATATGTATTATAATAATACTCAGGACTTTGAAATCAATATTCGACCACTTGGAGGTCACCAAGTCCACAACTTTTGGTGGTTCCTTCCTACCCAAGGGCCCTATTACACGGGATGATTATCGTTTATTGTTCGCTTATCGTTCCGCATTTGTTCACTACTCGTTCAGTGTAATTGCACATACTGTAGTTCATTGTTTTGCTGGGATCAGATGGAGTAAACTATCGTAGTAATGTTCGCAATAACGATCGGAACTAACGACTATAGTTCTGTGTAATATGGTGAACGATTTCAGGTTAACGATAAACAATCTTGTTTGCAATCATTTATCGTTTGTCGGTAAACGTTAAAAATCGCTTTGTCTTATAGGACCCTGAACACACTGGGGGAGATTTATGAAAGGGTGTAAATATACATCTGGTGTAAACTGCCCACAGCAACCAATCACAGCTCAGCTTTCAGCTCTGGTAGAACATAAGGTGAGCTGGGATTGGTTGCTGTGGGCAGTTTACACCAGGTGTATATTTACACCCTTTTATAAATCTCACCCACTGTCTCAAAACAGCTTCTAAATCTCTGCTTTCTATGCATTTAGCCCTAACATGGGGTCCCATGTTTATTGGCTACTATTCGCTCATCACTAATTTTTACTTGTAAAAGGTAAAAGGGGGTTAATTCAACTTTTATTGAAGGAGGGGTTTTGTTGTGTTTTTTAAACCCTTTTTTTTTACACTTTTTAAGTGCACCTAAGAGTACCTACATATACAATCATTAGAGTGCACATACTGATCACTGCTATGCTATTGCATACGTTGATCAGTATAATCAGCGCTCTGCTCATAGAGTCTGCGTGGGGCAGTCTCTATGACTGACTGCTGATTGGACCACAAAGTAGTAAAAAGGCCTTTTACACGGGCCGATTGTCGGCCAGGAGCATTGCTAAAATCACCATACATACATTAAAACCCCTTTTATGCCAGAAGCATTTATATATGTTGGTTCAGGGAAGAAACAGAGTGCTGCACCTCACACCTATGGCTGATACTAGTGCCGCTTGGCTAAATAAAAAACACATCAGAATTTTGTGTATGAATTGATCAAGCCATACTGCCCCATGTACCTCGTGCCGGTATCTGATACACATGGGTCCCTACACTAAGTCCACACCGTGCCAGTCAGTGGCCACCAACCCCGCAGGCGTGCACAGCCAGGGAACGGGGGCCATGGGACGGCCCTGCGACCCCCATGCCACAGGACCAGACCCAAAAACACCACACCAGAACCCGGCCAGCACCGCCGGCGGAGAAGGTCGCCCCCAAGCAGCACAAGTCTGGATAAGGTATAGCGCTCACCATAGCTGCAGCAAACAGAATGGGAAAAAACAGGAGGGATTAAAACCATGTGCACTCAGGTGTCTCCTGCTAATTGCGGTCATGTGGGTCTCACCAGGAGGAGTGCAATACACGGAGAAAAGAGAGAAACAAAATGCGGTTCAGGGAAGAAACAGAGTGCTGCACCTCACACCTATGGCTGATACTAGTGCCGCTTGGCTAAATAAAAAACACATCAGAATTTTGTGTATGAATTGATCAAGCCATACTGCCCCATGTACCTCGTGCCGGTATCTGATACACATGGGTCCCTACACTAAGTCCACACCGTGCCAGTCAGTGGCCACCAACCCCGCAGGCGTGCACAGCCAGGGAACGGGGGCCATGGGACGGCCCTGCGACCCCCATGCCACAGGACCAGACCCAAAAACACCACACCAGAACCCGGCCAGCACCGCCGGCGGAGAAGGTCGCCCCCAAGCAGCACAAGTCTGGATAAGGTGTGAGGTGCAGCACTCTGTTTCTTCCCTGAACCGCATTTATATATGTTCCTGCTGCACAGGGCATCAGCAACAGTAACGTATATAGCCGTATGGCTGACCTGAAGGGGTTGAATTAAAAAAAGCTATACAGAATCTTTTCCCACAATCTAATATATATATATATATCAATCTGCTCCCCATCCCACCTGGACACTATAATAGATAATTGAGAGATACCAAGGACACCAATTTCGAAGTGTAAATAGGATTATGAGAAACGAAAAGAGAAGGATGACATTGGGACAAGATTGGTTTATTTTATTTTTTTATTTTTTTGGGAAAGCAGGTAAGGGAAATTTTTTGGTGGGTTGGGTAAAGGAAAAGAAGTATTTTTTTAAGGTTGTAGGGTAAAGGGAAGGAAGTTTTTTTTAAGGTTGATTGGGTGAAGGGAAGTTGTTTTTTTTTAAGTTGTAGGGTAAAGGGAAAATTTTCTTCAAGGTTATCTTTTTCTTTTGTTTTGTTGCTTTTTTTTTATTGTCTGTGCCTTTACACCTTGTCTTCTCCCTGAGGCAGTGCGGGTTTCTTATTTTTCCACCACCACATGATGAAACTGAAAGAGATAAAAATGAAGAACAGTTATATGCTGTCTACAAATTAGATGAAAATTCTATAATCTTAAACATGTGAGCATGTCAATATATCTGCCAGGTCAAGAGAAAACGCATCATATATTCTAACAGATCTCATGGCCTATAATGGCATTGGTCAGGTGTCTATATATTTTGCTAGGTAAAATAAAGTAGCAGACTATGATAATAAAATCCTAACAGAACTGCAGATAATTGGAGAGAACCAATAGGTCTAATTTCACTATTATTTATTTATTTTTATTTTTTTAACATAGAGGAATACTCTAGTGTAAACGGACAGTAAATAGAATCAGTTTAAAAAATTTCATAATACAGAAATCAGGTTTGGAAACTCATCCGGATTTTCTGGTTAGAGATTTCCATGACATGTAAAAGGGGCGTTACATTCTATTTTATTCTGACAATATCTTATTGTGTTACTTACCATATTACAGCAGAGATGACAATCATGGTAATGGCTACAGCTCCACATATTGCCAGAAAAATCTTATTATTTCCATGATGATGATGGGTGACTTCTGGTGTTGGCAGATTAGACACAGCAACAGGGAACTCAAGATCATCCGGAAGTATAGGGAGTGGTTCATTTTCTATCTCTTCACTCAACTTTCCTGATTCACCTTCTTTAACTAAAAAAAACATCAAGAAAACAATGTAAAAAAATATTACAAGTCATAAAGGTGTTTCACAATAATTAAAAAGCATTGACCTGCAGGGTGAGTACAAATATACAGGTCACATAGGTAGAAAACAGCTCTACAAGGGGTGTGTGAACAGGGTCACACTCTATATTTAGGAACTAGAATCTTCGACAACACCATAGTCAGATATTAATCCAGTAGATCTGAATCCAAAATTCAGTTAAGTGTCAGTGATAATAGGCCCTTACCTTCCACATTGTAGGTAAATTTAGCCACTGGTATGCCGGAGTTGAGAATGGTCATACACGTGTATTTTCCGGAATCTGGTCTTTGAACTCCTCTGATTTCTATATTGGGTTCATCTGTAATTTTAGGCTCGGGCTCAGCGTTCTGGAGGGATAAGAAAAGAGACTGTTAGAATCTTCTAATTGTCAGTGGATTTTAACCAAGATCATGGTGATGACTATGGGAGGAAACTAACAAGTTCACTTTAAGGTTATGTTCACACATAGTATTTCCGTCAGTCTTTTGGTCAGTTTTTTTTTTCAACCAAAACCAGGAGTGGGTTAAAAAACACAAAAACTGTGCAAATCTTTCCATTATAATTTTGCCCTGATAGTTTCACTTTTCACTATTTTTTTGGTTGAAAGCAGACTGACCAAGAGACTGACAGAAATACTATGTGTAAACAATGAAATAAGAATGAAATCACTTTCAGGTTCATTTATAACATAACATTATTGTTAAGTAAAACACAGAAAACTATACAGGATTGGTATCGCCATGTCCGTAACAACCGAAACAAGAAAATTATACTATTATTTATACCACGCGGTGCATGAAGTAAAAAATTAAAACATTTTATTAATAACATTTATAAAAATACATTGTGAATTGTTGCTGTATTTACCTTATAGAATAGGTTTTTGTATCCATCCTCGAGTCTGGTGAACCATTCAGTATTGCATTTTAGGATAAGGTCTTCTCCTTCAGCAATTCCTAAGCTTGCGTCTATACAAAAAAAAAGGGTGACATGAAGTATTGTATTCCTTATTTTTAACTAGTCGGTGTTTGTCAGAATAGGGAGATGTCTGTACATTATAACTTATAGCACACAATAATCCAGTTACTATCTACTTACCTCCACAGTTTATAACATTTTCCAGATAAGAGGCATAATCACTACATGGTGTGCACTGGTACCTGGTCTTTAGATCTGATACAAGAAGAAAAAGTCAATTATGAGTAAAGCTTTATAATATTTCTTTCAAATAAATCTCAAAGTCACATGGTCAAAACCCAGGCTGCTCCAAAATTAGCCCTCTATTCTGCTTATGGTACCTGAAGGATTCTTAGTGGAAAATTATATTAATGGAAATATCCTTCTCGTCCATAATCTATGGGCTATTAGTCCAGATTCACGCGTACCTTATCACAGCGGATTTCACACTTTGAGTTCTGCAGCAAAATCCACTGTGATACCCGATACTGTCATTTTCTATGGCTTTACATCCTCGCCGCAGACTCATTCCACTGCAAGAATGTCGCCTCTTTCCACTTAACCTACCACTGCTGGGCTGATACGTTACGAAAAGCAAGTGCAAGCGCAGCCAGGTAACATATTAATGGTGGGTTGAGCAGGAAAGTGCTTTACATTCTCACAGCGGAATGAAAGATCTGCAGTGAGGATGTAAAGACATAGAAAATAACAGTAACGGGTATCACAGTGGATTTCGCTGCGGAACTTGCAGCATGATATCCGCTGCAATGCGATACGTGGGAAGTTACCCTTAGAATGCTACTAATAAAGTGTACAAGGGTATTTCCGGTCCAGTACAGGCTGGACTGAGGCGCAGGCTTAAGGGAGGCCTGCATGACTGGGAACTGGTGGGACTGGGAGTGCTGGAAGGTGCCAGAAAATTAATGTATTAGGGATTATTATTGGGATAGGAGGTGGGAGGGGGTGAGAGAGTAAGGAAAAGGGGAAGGATAAGGGGTGGGTAGTGGGAGGTAGGTGGAAGGGGATTGGAGGGACTAGGCGGTATGGCAGGTAGGTGATTGAATGGGAAGTAGATAATGGGGGGATGCGGTATATAAGGCACCTTTGGGGGGTGTGGGGGGCTCATAGCCAGTTTTTCTGCTAAAGATAGAGGAGCAAAACTCCCACACACCCTCCCTGGTTTGAAGCGATAGGTGTTTTTTTTTAGGTGGAGCATGGGATGCAGTTGTCTCAGCAAGCTGCGTGCTACGGGATAGTCTGGAGTTTATTTTGTCGCAGCACTTGCTGGTGTGTAATGCAGGGGGTCCTCAAAGTCGGAGTGGTACACTGGCATTGGAGATGGAGGGGGGAGGGAACAAACGGGTGGTTCCGTACTCCCTATCTTATGAGGGCATGGCGGTCTTTATTGGTAAGCAGGTCTGGCTGGTGGAGGGGCTTCGACCCAGGAGCCATCAGGTACTTTTGAGGGCACATAGGCATGTCATTTGGATGCCTCCGAGTCAAATGCGATTCATTTGGAGGTAGAACCTATGTGTGTGAGTTGGGAGTGTTTATGTTGGGGACCACCTGGTTTGGGGCTTAACCCCTTAAGGACAGAGCCTGAAATGGCCTTAATGACAGAGACAAATTTTATGAATATGACCAGTGTCACTTTAGTCATTAATAACTTCGGGATGCTTTTACCTATCCGGACGATTCTGAGATTGTTTTCTCGTGACATATTGTACTTTACATTTCTGGTAAATTGGAGTCGATACTCATAACAAATCTTTATGAAAAAAACCCAAATAATGTGAAAAAATGTGAAAAAATGCATTTTTCCAACTTTGAAACTTTTTTGCGTATACAGAAAGTGGTTATACCACATAAATTATATATTAAATAGCATTAGCAACATGTCTACTTTATGTTGGCGGCATTTATTAAACTATCTTTCATTTTTTTTAGACGATAGGAAGCTTAAAACATTAGCAGCAAATTTCCAAATTTTCAGTAAAATTTCAAAATCAGATATTTTTAGGGACCTGTTCAGGTTTAAAGTGTATTTGAGGGGCCTGTATGTTAGAAAGCCCCACAAAGCACCCCATTTCAGAAACTGCACCCCCCAAACTCTGCAAAAGCATATCCAGAAAGTGTTTTAACCCTTTAGGGGAGTCACAGAAATAAAAGCTAAGTGTGTAAGGAATTTGAAAATTTTAATTTTCTGTGCAGAGATTTTATTGTAATCCAATATTTTTCATAATTATAAACCTATTACCAGAGAAATGCACCCCAATAATTATTGCCCCGTTTCTGCAGTTTATAGAAATACCCCATATGTGACCCTATTGCGCTATTTGACGCAACCACAAGCCTCAGATATAAGGGAGCGCCTAGTGAATTTCAACGCCTCCGTTATATTTGGTCATTTTTGACTGTACCACTTCAGGTTGGCAGAGGCTCTGGGGTGCCAAAACCTAAAAAACACCCCTAAAGTGACACCATTTAGAAAACTACACCCCTCAAGGAATGTAACAAGGGGTGCGGTGAGCATCTGGACCCCACAGGTGCTTCACAGATTTTCCGAACAATATGGCGTGAAAAAAGAAAAATTTATTTTTTACACTAAAACGTTGTTCTAGCCTTCAATTTTTCATTTTCTTAAAGGGATAAGAGGCAAAAAAAGACAAAAAATGTGTAGCGCAGTTTCTCCCGAGTACAGAAATACCCCATATGTGGCGATAGAGTGCCAGGGGGGCGCAGGACGAGCCTCCAAAGGGAAGGAGCGCCAATTGGCTTTTGGAAGCTGAATTTCACTGAAAAGGATTTCAAGGGCCATGTCGCATTTACAGAGCCCTCGTGCTGCCAAGACACTGGAAACCCCCCACAAGTGACTCCATTCTGGAAACTACACCCCTCAAGGAATCTAACAAGGGGCACAGTGAGCATATGGACCCCACTGGTGACGGGCACAAATGTGGAACAATGTGACGTGAAAGGGAAAAATTTCATTTTTTCACTTTCATGGCACAAATGTGCCCGTCATCAAGGGGTCCATATCCTCACTGCACCCCTTGTTAGATTCCTTGAGGGGTGTAGTTTCCAGAATGGGGTCACTTGTGGGGGGTTTCCAGTGTTTTGGCAGCACGAGGGCTCTGTAAATGCGACATGGCGTTCATCATCCATTCTAGCCAAATCCAACCTCCAAAATCCAAATGGCGCTCCTTCCCTTCGGAGGCTTGCCCTGCGCCCACATGGCGCTTTATGTCCACATGTGGGGTATTTACGGACTCGGGGGAAATTGCTCTACACATATTGTGTGTTTTTTTCTCTTTTAACCCCTTATGAAAATGATAAATTCAAGGCTAAACCAACATTATAGTGTAAAAAATGTAATATTTCATTTTCACGCCACATTGTTCCACATTTGTGCCCGTCACCAGTGGGGTCCATATGCTCACTACACCCCTTGTTACATTCCTTGAGGGGTGTAGTTTCCATAATGGGGTCACTTGTGGGGGGTTTCAACTGTCTTGGCAACACAGGGGCCTTTTGAATGCAACATGGCCCCTCGAAATCCATTCCATCCAAATCCAGCCTTCAAAAACCAAATGGCGCTTCTTCCCTTCGGAGGCTTACCCTGCACCCGCATGGCGCTTTATGTCCACATGTGGGGTATTTCCGTACTCAGGGGAAATTGCTCTACACATTAAATGTTTTTTTTTATCTTTTAACCCCTTGTGAAAATGAAAAAACATGACAAGATTAATGATTTAGAGTAAAAATTTTACAAAAATTACACTAAATGTTGGTCTAGCCTTGATTTTTTTCCATTTCCACAAGGGGTTAAAAAAGAAAATGAACACAAAACGTGTAGGGTAGTGTCCCCTGAGTACGAAAATACCCCACATGTGGGCATAATGTGCCATATGGGCACAGGGCAAGTCACCAAAGGGACAGAGCGCCATTTAGAGGCTGGAATGGAGGATGGAGGCCATGTCGCAATTACAAAGCTCCTGTGCTGCCAGGACAGTAGAAACCCCCGACAAGTGACCCCATTCTGGAAACTACACCCCATAAGGAATCTAACAAGGGGTGCAGTGGGCATATGGACCCCACTGGTGACGGGCACTTACGTAGAACATGTGCCGAGAAAATAAAAAATACAATTTTTTTCATTTTCACGTCCCAAATGTGGCCGTCACCAGGGGGCCATATTCCCGCTGCCCCCCTTGTTAGATTCCTTATGGGGTGTAGTTTCCAGAATGGGGTCACTTGTGGGGGGTTTCTACTGTCCTGGCCGCACAGAGGCTTTGTAATTGCATCATGGCATCCTCTAATGGGAATGGCGGCCATACCTATTTAGCTGGGGAAAAGGGACAATTCTAATTTATTTGGGGGTATTAGGGCAATTATTAGTTTATAAGGTTGGAAATGACAGGTGTCCATCAAATTCAACCTGTGTTGATCCAGAGGAAGGCAAAAAAAAACCCTCGTAAGGCAGACGACAGTAGCCTCATCACAGGGGAAAAATTCCTTCCTGACTCCATAATGGCGATCAGAATAATCCCTGGATCAACGTGACCCCTGAAATAGGAATAAGGGACAGAATTTAGATAATGTAGAACCCCAGTGACGTGTGGTGCGCCTTGAAGCGATCCAGTATGCAGAGGCCGGGGTGATCAGGACAGGTGTCACACTGGAAAATGGTGTCCTTCCTGATCCCCCTGTTACGCCACACTCTCCACTTCTTCTGGGGTCTCCTGTTCTCCAGTGTGGGGGACGTCACCTGGAAAATGTTGTCCTGGTGCGATACGGGGTCCCTCATATCCAGAAGCGCTGGGTCCGCTCCATGGCTGCTAAATATTAGGGCGCTATTACTACTTCTGATATGTTCGGATCGTGCCGCAAGCTACAGTAGCTCGGGCAGCGAGGGACCAGAAGAGGGGGTGCTGGTATAAAAGTTATCCCCGTACAGGTGGTGACCGTTATCCAGCAGTGGGAAGATCAGTTCCCGGACGATCTCCCCACTAACTCGGAGGATGGGGGGGGAGGGGGCATCTGGGGGCTGGATTCGAGTGTCCCTTCCTTCATACACTCTAAGGGTACGTGCACACTGCGGAATCGCAACAGATAACCCTTCGTGCATTCCGCAGCTGGCACCCACCGGCGGACTGATGCAGGCGCACCTCTCCGTCCGTGTCATAGACTCCATTCTATGCACGGGCGGATTCCGCTCTCCGTCCAATGTGTTCATTCTTTGGATGGACGACGGATTCCGCCCGTGCATAGAATGGAGTCTATGACACGGGTGGAGACATGCGCCTCCATCAGTCCGCCGGTGGGTGCCAGCTGCGGAATGCACAAAGGGTTATCCTTCGCCATTCCGCAGTGTGCACGTACCCTGGATCTGTAAGTGTACCCAGAGGTACGCTCACACAGTTTGTAGAATTTCACACCATACCGTCATCTCTTATTGGGACGGTACTGGCGGAAAAGACGTGTCTGGGGGGCAGCGTACGCTACGCTACCCCCAGACACGTCACTGGATGATGAGGATGAATGGAGGAAAGAACGATCCCCCCATTCATCCTCACTGGCTGTTTCGGTGTCGGAGGTAATAATAACGTATCCCTCTGACGCCGAAAACACCCTGGGGGCCGTCTTTATACGGGGATTGGTATATGGGGTATATAGTGGTGTAGTGTCAAACTTTATTCAATGTAGTGTGGTGTAATGTAGTGTTTTTTACGTGTTTTTTTACAGTAAGTATAAAAAAAAAAACCTACGCCAACAAAGGAGTTGCTGCTAAATGCCGCACTTATGTGCGGCACTTATAAGCAGACCGTGGCAGTAGGATATAGAAAAAAAACACCCTACGCCAAAAAGGAGGAGTTGCTGATTAGCAGCGCACTTTCGTGCGATGCTGATCAACACTCAGCGGCGATAGGGTGCGGAAAATAGAAAAAAAAAAATTTGAAAAAAAAAAAAATAAAAAAAATTCTACATTCTGAATATCCCTGTAGCTGCTGATAAGTGTATTACACATATCAGCCGCTAGGGGGCAGCAGAGCGCAAAATACGGAAAGAGCCGACGCTGGAGCCGAAAATAGCCGAGAGAAGCCGAACGTGACGTCACGGAAGAAGCCGAAGACCCGAACGAAGACGAGAACGCCGCGAACCCGGAAGACGCCGATCAGGAGCCCGGGACAGGTGAGTAATGTACAAATACCTGCTCTGGACCCCTCGGCTACCTAGCTGAGGGGTCCAGGGCAGGTATTTACTATTTTGTGGGACTCTGATCGCCGTGCCACCGGCCCGATCGCCGTGAACGGCCGGCCGGCCGTTCACGGCGATCGGGCCGGTGGCACGGCGATCACCATTACTTTTTACAGTAATGGCGGTCGGTGCCGTCCTCGGACAGCACCGACCGCCATTTTTTTCCGGGTCATCGGGTCGCCGATGACCCGGAAAGGTTCCGATCGCCGCTATTGGCTGATCTGAATTGATCAGCCAATAGCGGCGATCGTAAGCACGGGGGGTGTTAACCACCCCCCGTGCCGTGAAGCTAAGATGGCCTGCTATGATTTATAGCAGGCCATCTTCCCCGACCGCTGTGTGTGAACACGCAGCGATCGGGGAAACATCGGGCGTAAATTTACGCCCTGATGCGCCAAGTACCAGGGCGCGAGGGCGTAAGTTTACGCCCGATGTCGTTAAGGGGTTAAAGACCTCCTTCATGTCTGTAAGGGTTGTCAATGTAATTGGGGGGGCTCATAGGGTTGAGGTCAGGTTAAAATGTTTGTAACTTTATATTTTTGTTAATTAACCAGCTGCTGTGGCCGATGCAATCCATGCTGGTGTCTTATTTTGGGGAATAAGAGGGACTCAACAATAGCTAGTCATGTGTTTTGTACTGCCTAAAATATATGAATTTATATAAGAGAATATAAGCAGATACTTTACCGAAACATGAGTGTTGGGTACACACACAGCTGCACTTGTCAAAGTATTCTGTAAAGAGAGAGAAACATCTTACATCATATATCATCCGGTCTATTCTCTATACAGCGCCCTCTATAAAGTGCCATGCACAGATGTCCCCATAGCATGCTAGCCAGATATTGTTACCCGTCATTCTGGCCACCATGATGAATGTTACTATCGACTACTGTATGATGAAATCTTCCTATTAACCATACCTTGGTTACTTGGAGGGCCCCCGGCACATATGACCTTCTCCTCCTCACAGGTCTCACAGTGGGTGTAGGTCTGCACAAGTAAGCCTGGGGAAAAGCAATGGTTTTACACATCCCTAATGTTAAGACATGTGGGCAAGAACTTAGCCGCAGTTATTGCCCATGTAAAAATAACTGAATATAAGATATTAGAACATTTATATGAAAAATAAATCTACTTACCACAGTTGTCAAAATCTGAGAAATAACAGAAAAATAGAATTATTAGGATTTCATTGTCAGATTCATAAACCAGAAACATTTCATTAAAGCTTTCTTTACATGTTGTATATAAGAATCAACATTTCTAACCGTCAATGTGTCTGGAGAAGAAATCTAAGTCTGGATTACATTGTATTTAGTACATGACATTGGTATACAGGCTAATGAATGGGAAACATAACGCCAGTTCTAAAAGTCTAGAATTGACCATTGTGTCTGGGTTTTGACAAATGTGAGGTGCCTAGTAATTCCCCAGTCTTAGGAAAGGAGGAAATTTCTACTTCCAGATATCAGAATAAAGTATAAAGCATAAATGATCTGCGCTCCTCTCCCTCTGGCTGCCGGCTCCGTCCAGAGAAAGGATACTGCGCGGGGACCACCTGGAAAACTTGGATATAGCCATAGCCGGCAGCCTGGAAGAGATGAGCGCAGATCAGTTTTGCTTTATAAGAAGCAACGATTAGAATTGTTGCACTGTAAGCGGCTATTTCTTGTGTTTCTATACAAGGTCACTATGTATTGGTTACTATGTAATGTGGATGTGTAATGTAGAATTTTCTAATAGAAAAATATAAGAACTCACCTTGCTTATTTGGGCACTTCCCTAAAAGGTGAAATATAGAAATGCAAATTGTCAGTGAAAAGAAACCCAAAAAAACAACATATGAGTGACACACTTTGGGAACATATCAGACAAGAGCACCCGGGCTATTATATAGACGGCCTAATAATGATCATAATCTCTATTGTAAGCTGTCTATATAACAACACAGCCGCTTATATTGTAAGCTGTATATATAACAACACAGCCGCCTTTGCACAATATTTTTTCTTGAAGTGGAAAAATAACCTAAATATAATATGGTATATTACCCTACATCTACTGTATATTCCCATCCATTATTTGGGTGACAGATGTTTTACAGTCCCCCATAAAGCCCAGAAACTAGCTATACTGTCCCCAGTGGATTCTGTTATTTTCTGCGGTTTCTGTGGCAAAGTATAGCTGCAATTTGGTGTGGATTTTGGCACAGAATCAATGCCAATAAATCTTCCAACTGAACATTTGTTTAGCACTAGCTTTAGCTATTACATTTTCTATAAATGATTTTTGGGCTATAGAAAAAAACAGCGCTATACAAGAAAGGGGCAGTATTTTGGGTCATACCAATTTTGGGGTTCTCTATGTCCTTTATATCTCTGCGAATCTCCAACACACAGTAGGTACATATGTTATTTGCCCATAAATGTCTGTTAGTAAGATATAGACAATGGAGGCATCTTTTGCCTTTTTTTTTTTTTAACTATAGCTAAAAGCAAAGTTAGTGCTGCTGTGCAATACATCTGATAGCAGAAAGAAAAATTCAGCAAAGAGCTGAATTTCTTCCGCAAAACTCCTCATAATCTCAGTGTTGTCCATGGTTCTGTGTAGCGTTGCAGGGACATGTAATGTATTATGTTATCATTAGCATTGATCTTAACTGCCCAACTACCCTGGCCTTGTTGCCAGGGGCGGTCTTGACATTTCTGGGGCCCCAAGCGAAGTTATGTCTTGGGCCCCCCACCTCGACACGCATTCCAAAACAATAGACCGCTGTGTGTTACCCCCAGTAGTATATACCCCTTGTGCACTACCGCCAGTAATATATACTCTTTGTGTGCTGCCCCCAGTAGTATATACCCCTTGTTTGCTTCCCCCAGTAGTATATAGACCCCTGTGTGTTCCCCCAGTTATATATAGCCCCCCCGTGTGCTCCCCCAGAAGTATATAGACCTCCTGTGTGCTGCCCCAGTTGTATATAGACCCCCTGTGTGCTGCCCCCAGTTGTATATACCCCCTGTGTGCTCCCCCACTAGTATATAGGCCCCCTGTGTGCTCCCTCAGGGGTATTTAGCCCCCCTGTGTGCTCCCCCACTTGGATATAGACCTTCTGTGTGCTCCCCCACTTGGATATAGACCCCTGTGTTCTCCAGTAGTATATAAACCCCCTGTGTGGTTCCCCCAGTAGTATATAGACCCCCTGTGTGCCCCACCAGTATTATATAGACCCCTTGTGTGCTTCCCCAGTAGTATACAGACCCCTGTGTGCTCCCCCAGTTATATATAGGCCACCTGTGTGCCTCACAAGTAGTATATAGACCCCCTGTATGTTCCCCCAGTAGTATATAGACCCCCTGTGTGCCCCACCAGTAGTATATAGACCCCTGTGTGCTCCCCCAGTAGTATATAGCCCCCCTGTGTGCTCCCCCACTTGGATATAGACCTCCTGTGTGCTCTCCAAGTTGTATATAGACCCCATTCTGCTGCCCCAAGTAGTATATAGACCCTCTGTGTGCTGCCCCCAGTAGCATATAGACCCCTCTGTGAAGCCCCAGTAGTGTATAGCCCCCCTGTGTGTTCCCCCTGTTATATAGCCCCCCTGTGTGCTCCCCCATTTATATAGACCCCTGATGTGCGCTCCCCCAGTTAAACAGACCCCTGTGTGCTCCCCCTCCCATATAGTATATAACACAATAAAACAAACACTTATACTCACCTGGGTCCGGGCGTCTCCTCTCCTCTTCACTCTTGTGGCCCCAGGAAGGGTTTTCCCTGCGATCATAAGAGGCCGCACTCCCCTTGTCCTGGCGCCGATGCTTCAGTGATGTCACTGGAGCGCCGGCACCACAAGGACAAAGCTTCCACTTGTGACTACAGGGAAAACCCTTCCTGCGGCCACAAGAGTGACTGACAGGAAGGGAGCCAATGTCTCCCGCCCTACCAGTCCTGCTGCATGTAACTATGAGTGCTCATTACGAGTGCTCATAGTTACAGTTCAGATGGCAGCAGCGAGCGGGGCAGCGGCCCTGTCCAGCGGTCTTGAGCACAAGAGCGGGGCGTGGGGGCCCCCCTGGATGTTGGGGGCCCCAAGCGATCGCTTGGGGTGCTTGGTGCCAAAGACCGCCACTGCTTGTTGCCATAGCAACCACATCCTGTCCACCTGCCAACATTCTACATTCCGAGCTGGGAGCGGCTAGAATAAGTGGCTCTGCTACAACAGGTTACCATCAATAAAAGCCAGAATAAGTATTGGTATTAGATATAACATCCAGGTGAGTGCTGTGTATCTAATAACAATGCTGATTCTGTATAGACATGAAGAAATAGTTCACTTACTTCTCTCCGCCTCCTCAACAATATCCTTAATCCGTTCCTGAAGTTTTTGGAATTGGAATTGAATGGTGTGAAGCAGCTGGATTCCTGGAATACACAAAGACAGATAATAATGGCAGATATAAGTCTTTTCTCCATTTCATTTCTGCTTATTTACGTCACTTTATGTTAATCTACATTGAAAATTCTGTTTTTACCTTTAAAGTCCATTTCCACAATGATGTTCACCACCTTATTATACTCAGACACGATGTCCGCTATGGCAAATTTATCTGAAAAACAAAAAAAAACTGAGTTAGTTCTATTCAGGAATCACTTTTTTGTATCTTCACACAGATATTGTAATAAAAATATGAAAATCATGTACCCATTATCTGGACTTCCTCTTTCAGGTAATCCAGGAACTGGTTTTGAGCAGCGTAAGCCATCTGTTTTATGCTCATATAACCCTGCAGGGTTTCCTCCAGCAGTTGGTCCTGGATAAGGATGGTGTATCTATCCATTGCCTCCTTCCCACGTCGGTCGCATGGGATACAACAAAGACAATGGGCTACTAGCATAGATGTTATTGCTAAGTGCCACATCATCATTGTATAGTAATAAATCAATCAAAATGAATTAGATCAGATGAAATAACAGCTTCCAGTAGTCACTGGTCGCTATAGAGTCAGAACTATACCCTACAAAGAGGAGACTAGAACTGACACATTCTACAGTCTTACCCACTGTCTTATGGTATATGTCGTCATGACATCATCATTATGTGATGTCATAATATGTAAATGAGGCATTGCAACAAGAAAACTTTACTATAACATCATCATGGCAGGACATTATGGCGGTCACTCATAAACATTATTGTATTTATTCATACATAGAATTAATGGGGCTGTCTGAGAGGTTGGAAAATAGGAGTTGGGAATATTTTATAGTTTGATAATTTGGGGGGTGGGGGGTTTAATGCTCTGCTTTATGCAATTCCTTTCTTATTGCTACTGGAAACATGAAACCAATTGATTATGTTAGGCTAGGTTCACACTGCGTTTTCAGCATCCGTTTAACGCATCAGTTTTTTGCAAAAAACGCATGAAAAACGGATTGCAAAAAACGGATTCATTTGTGTGCATCCGTTTTTCCATGGCGGACCAAAACGGACCAAAAAACGTTGCTGACCCTATTTTTCTGGACGTTAAAAAAAACGGATCCGTTAAACGGATGCTGAAAACGCAGTGTGAACCTAGCCTTACCACCCTGATATGGTCAGTGTTCTAAGTATCAGACTGTATTACATTGATTCATACATTTCTAGTAGAAATAAGAGAGGAACCTAAGAAAACATGTTCCAGAACTGCTCTCTTATATACAAGTGTCTATTATAACAGACATTTCAGGAGAATTATTAATAATGGATAAATGAATGAAGGTACCAGAACTGTGGGTTTAGTCTCTAATAGCTAATGTCCAAACAGTAATAGGGGTCAAGAGGGTAGTGACTCTCCTTAAGGAGAGCCCGTTGTAAAGACATGTGAAGGCTAAGGCTTCGTTCCCACTGAGCAAAACTAGCGGAATTCCCCGCCATTAAGTAGAAAAATGTCCGCCACGGAATGCCGTTAGCCTCCCTCATGTTCATTCTTTAGCGCGGACAGAGCAGGAGCGCGCGCCTCCCATAGACTCCCATTATGAGAGGGAGGCTAACAGCATTCTGTGGCGGACAATTCCGCAAGTTTTGCTCAGTGGGAACGAAGCCTTACAGACCATTGCTGCTCCACTGAGAATTCTGGGAAGAAACGATATACAAAATAACTCTCTTGGCAAAGAGATGTCCCTTCAAGTCAAGTCTCGCTCAGTCAAGAAGCCTTAGAACATTGGGGATTTTATGCCAAGCCAAACAATCTCTCCAAAAGGAAAGATTTCCCATCTGCAGACAGCTGTTTCGGGGTCAGGCAGGGTAGGCAGATATTAGCCATGGAGCTTGCTGTATGCAATAGATCAGATGCAATCACTTAGTTGTGGCAGTTTGTGCTCCCCAATGTAGTGATCTTGTAGCATTCAGCAACAGTGAATGTTATGTGGAATAAACAGAAAGCAATCCATAGATAGTTTGTAACATAAAGTAGAAAACATATAGATGAACCCAGCGCAGACTATTAGTGGGTCAGTTAAAATAAGGAGGGTCAGGATTGTATAGGTGACGAATACCTCTATAGAACTCCAGCTGGAAAGTTGAATATAACACTTGTCCACATCCAGCTTTTGTGCACTGTAGAGGAGTTGATCAATAGGGAGAAATCTTCTGAACTAAGCAGATGCTCACACAGTCACAGAAGTTCACACAGTCCAATTTTCTGTGGCAAAAGTGGGATTCTGAGTGACGTCACTCTCTTTAGGCATGGATCCTAGTGCAAGCCAGAAGTTATCCTTTGCATTTTAGTGTACACAGACACCTTCATCAGGGGTAGGGCTTTTCCTTGGATCCTTTCCTATCTCTGATGAAGGTGTCCGTGTACACTGAAATGCGAAGGATAACTTCTGGCTTGCACTAGGACCTATACCTAAGGAGAGTGACATCACTTAGAATCCCACTTTTGCAATAGAAAATTGGACTGTGTGAACTATGTGCAGTGCTACCGGCCGGAGCATCTGCCTAGTTCAGAAGATTTCTCCCTGTTGATCAACTCCTCTACACTGCACAAAAGCTGAATGTGGACTTCGGTTGAACTAAAATGATATCAGCATCCATGCAAGTGTCATATTCACCTTTCCAGCTGGAATTCTAAAGAGGTATTTGTCACCTTCACAATCCTGACCCTCCTTATTTTCCTCCTTACCCCCAGGCAAGCCCTGATGATGAGGTGGGTGCGGGACGGGGACTGTCAGGCGCCCCATGCGGTGTCCCAGCTCTAGAAACAGCCCTGTGTTTGAGTATATTGGTAACGAGATGACTGGGATCTTTAGTTTTACACAGTACTAGTCCAAGTATATTTTACAGACATTTGCTCACTAGTCTGGGGAGAGGTTATGTAGTAGTAAGTAAAGCATCTGGTGTCTTTGACACCTCTCACCCGTCCCGATAGGGAAACAGTGGCAGGATCTATCAGGGCCGGTCCAGTGCAGTGCATCCTTGTTAAGGGACACTAGCGGTTCACACACTCTGCGTGGCCTCGACCTGGATGCTCTCACCGTCCTGTTGATGTCGGTTGCTGATGCAGCAATATTCAGGTATAACCACCAGTGTAGGTTATCAGACAGACTATTGCGTGGCATTCCACTGATAACCTCTGACCTCTACTCTTCCTGCCAGTAAGTAGAAAAATGTGTGGGCCAGAACCTGGAAGTCATTAGACCAGCAGCAGGGCCATCTGACTACAGGGGGCATACCTGGCTACAGGATCATATGTTTGCTGGGGTGGGGGGGGCATACCTGGCTGCACGGGCATCTGACAACAGAGGAGGCATACCTGGCTGCAGGATCATATGTTTGCAGGGGGGGGGGGCATCTGACAGATGAGGGGGCATACCTGGCCAAAGGGGCATATGTCTTCAGGGGGGGTATACCTGGATACAGGGGAATATGCCTAATGTAGCCATATGCAATGCTTCTTGCTCACAGTGTTGCACCCAAGGAGTTAAGTGAGGATGCATAGCACCCACACTTAACTCTTTGGGGGCCAGACTGAGCAGAACAGTTTGACCTTCAGGGGGTTAAAGGAGGTACAAACACGCAAAAACATAGAGAAATGTAACAGCTCACTGCAATGGCTATATCTTGCTATTTCAGTGAGCTGTTGCATTTCTCTATGTTTTTGTGTGTTTGCAACTTCAGCCATAGCAACGTGCTCCTGCCTAGCTTGGTCAAGAACTATAGGAAACACCTGACCACTGTAACTGCAAAGAAAGGTTTCTGTTTATGTGTCAAATATTAAGTTCTGTTTTTCTATTGTTATAAATACAATAAAATGCTAAATAAATATTTAAAAATCTTAAAATGTCATTTTGTTTATGATTAATTGTTCATGGAGCTTTAAAAGTGATTCTGATTCACTAAATCTGAAAAAAAAAAAAAATACACCTCCCAGCTTTTTGCTGACAAAAGTAACAGCACTTCTGTGGGTTGGTGGTGCTTGAGGTAGAAGAAACCAGGTAAATAATATAGAAGACCCGTCACTCCCCAAGTTTGTTTTGCTGTTTATTAACTACCCCTAAGCTGATGAAGGCCATACATGGCCGAAACGCGCCCTTACCTGTATATACCTGATGTTACCCGCACCTTAATAAACAGCAGAACGAACTTGGTGAGTGCCGGGTCTTCTGTACTATTTACCTAAAACTAACATGTAGTCACAAAACGACATCCTCATGGAACACACTGACATCTATATATAGAAAGTGGAACATTCCAATCAAAGTGAATTACAGATATAATAAAGATGCAATGACCAACTGGAAGGTTTCAGCCTGTGCTTAGTTCTTGTGTTCCACAATAAATCCCAACTAAAGCTTTTGTGTATATTTTAGCAGAAATCGGATGGCAACTTGTACCGAGCACAGCATGTAGTGTGTCATTGCACAGACATATTTACTGCCTCTCACTCATCGGTCTTGGCCACGGTTTGTCACACTGCAGGAAGCCTATTCTGTATGCTCCATAAATGTCACAAGGCTCTGTGCAGAAGTATCCTCAGTCTCCTTAATGTAGCAGGAAGCTATAAAATATGATGATTCACACATATGTAGGATTAACAAATACCATGGGAAAAAGCATAATTTTACACATGGGAAAAGAACAATAAGACGGGAATAAAAAAAAAACCTGATACTAAAGTTAGACAAGTATGTTCAACAGGTGTTTCCTTGTGGTAACATGCTCTCCTTTGTGAACATACAGGATAAGCAATATTTCACATTACATCCGACCAGACTGCTCCTCAGAGAGTTATTAAGGTCAGTCAGTAGAGGAACCTCCAAGTCAATAAAGACATGTCAGCAAAACGCTTCTTGATCATGGGACACTTCCCTTAAGGGTCTATTGGTGTTTCATAACATATGTAATATATGGCTAAGATCATGGATTTATAGGAGCAGGAAGGACGAGTGGAATATAAAGTTAACTGCATATAGAAATACTGCTTATTCCTACATGAATGCATATTCTGGCTTGGCTAGAGTAGTCTTCTTTCTTCTGGAGGAGAGCAAATTTGTATACTTTTACCCATGGGACATTGCTCAAAAAGGCTCCTAACCACTGATCTCTTTAATGAGAAACAGTTTCCCCCATAAGCCACATGTAAGTGAATTTACATAGAATACATAGACAGTCAAATATACATTATATTACCAACAGAAACTCAGTATTATGTGACAATGTATGCACATCCCAATCTTGCTAAGAGAACATTCCTGTTTTTTACCTTTTTATTTTGTAGGTAGAAAATTTAAAAATAGTAAAGTTTTAAAATTTCTCCTTACTGCTTTTTGGGCATCTCCGACCAACCAGTTTAACTCAGTTCAAAAATCTAAGGGAGGCATTTATTAAGTCCGGCGTTTTTTACGCCGGACTTAAAAATGCCCCCGCAGCTCCGGCGGTACGGGGATTTATGTAGAGGCGGACTGCCTGTACATAAATCCTGTGCGCGCCGGTGCGCACCGCCGAAAACCTACGCCAGCTGAGGACTGGAGTAGGTTTTCGGCGTACATTTGGGCGGAACGGATGATAAATCGCGCGGACTCTGAGTCCGCGCCCTCCGTTCCGCCCACTTCCCGCCTACTTTCTGCCCCCTTTCCGCCCCCTGGCGTACTCGGCGGAAAGTGCCGATTTGCGATTATTTTATTCGCAAATCGGCCATTTGCGTATAAAATAATACGCAAATCGGCACTTTCCGCCAAAAATCATCCGTCCGCCGGATGATAAATGTGGCCCTAAGAGTATTGTTGAATGGACTTGTCAAACTGTTCAGATTCTGCAACGTTCTCTGAACCTGAACGCTCTGCACTTGATTCCCTGCTGCTGCTGACATTGAATACCAGTACTGGAAAACATGGATACAGCCATAGGTTGAAGGATGGTCATTGAATAATGTGATAATCTGTAGTGCAGATAGCACTAAATTAAAATTTTTAATGCATATCTTTTTGTGGGGCTTTTTGGGTGCAGAGAATAGTATGACTTGATAAAGATCTGGGATTCCTTGGGATTGTAATACCAATTCTCACAGCCAGTATCAGACTGGGATGCCTTGAGCCCACTAGTAACATTAACTCTAGGGCCCATTCTAAACGTACATGCAAATATTACCCATTTATCGTAATTTAGGACTGCTAGATGGCACCAAAGCACTGCAAATTTACCGTGATTTGTCCAACGCTGGTATGTTTTTGCCACCGTTTTGTATAGATCACAGTAAAAGCCATGCCTAGGTGATATTTAAGGCCCACTGTTCTCCCGTGGGCCCATCTAAGAGACCACCAGTGTGTGAATAAGGGAAAGAAAATGGCAACATGGAACCATAGAGAAATGAAAGACCATTGTCCTTGTGTTTACCATGGTGGGCTACAAACTTCTTGAGAGACTAAACATGCTGATGTATCTATCTCTAATCTGTACAAGCCTTTGCATGCACAAAGTCCCATTGCAGTGGTGTGGTCTGTCTCTATGCCAGGTAACTGTAAATCTTAAAAGGGTTGTCCTATCACCCCCATTCTGCTCAGCCTTACCGCATCCCACTCACACTCTTGGGTTTCTGCAGGGGGAGCGAGGCCAGGATGCAGTGGGGCATGAATGAGCCTGGCATTGTACATGCTTTAGGGACAATCCATGACCTGGAGACATGTGGGATGTCAGAGGGAGACATAAGATAAGTAAAAACATACTTACTAGCTCCCGAACACCAGTCCCATCACTGCCCAGACACCACTATCAGCTATGTGATAGCGGTGGTCAGGATCCAAGGCAAAGGGACACTTTTTTTTCAAATAATGCAGAACCAAAAGGTTAAATAGATTTGTAAATTACTTCAAAAAAAAAATATCAAACCTTCCAGTACTTATCAGATGCTGTATGCGCTGCAGGAATTGGTGTATTATTTCCTGTCTGACATGGTGATCTCTGCTTCCACCTTTGTGTCAGGACTCAGGAACTGTTCAATGCAAAAGGGGTTTTCTATAGGAATTTGCTCCTGCTCTGGACAGTTCCTGTCACAGACAGAGGTGGCAGCATAGAATAGTGTTTCAGACTGAAACGAATATACCACTTTCTGCAGGACATACAGCAGCTGATAAGTACTGGACTTTACTTTTTTAAATATGTAGTGTCCTAATATGGGTTTCTTCTATCTTCACACACCCAAGTAAAACTAGTTCTGTCAGGTGCCACAGTTAGTATCATTAGCTGCTGTTCCCTACTTCAGCCACTAGGTGTCTCACTCCCCCTGTGCACAGCTGTAGTTCAAGAAGTAAGGAAGGTGTAGCCTGTCACACCCTCTCACACACACCACTTCCTGTGTAGCTCAGTTAGTTGTGGTTTAGATAGAGAAAAGTAAAGACGGATTTCCTTGCTTCAGGACAGTCAACCCCCTTAAGCTGTAGAGGAAAAGAAAGGCTGATCTGCAGGAGAGCACAGATGCAAGTAAGGTTTGGTTCACACTAGGTTTTTTTTGTGTGTGTGTGTGCATCTGTTTTTCCATTGACTTCCGTTATTTAAAAAAAAAAAAACGGATCCGTTTTTTTAAGGGACACAAAAATGAGGTTAACTACGTTTTTGTGTCCAGTAAAAAAAAAAAAAAAAAAAAAGCATCCGTTTTGATCCATTTTTTTTTTATAATGGAAGTCAATGGAAAAACGAATCAAAACAGATGCACACAAATGCATAATTTTTTTTCATCCTTTTTTGCAAAAACAGAAAAAAAAAAAAAAAAAAACGGATTGCAAAAACGTAATGTGAACCCAGCCTAAGCCTTTCTACTGACTACGCTCGACTAAGTAGGAAAGCTTCTACTAGTTAGCTTCACCCAGAGACAGAGGCCTGGGACTCGTACTACCTATCAGGGCCGTCACAAAACTGAGAGGCAGAAGGTGGTCAGATACATAACAGTTATCTAAACGTGAGTACAAGGAGTTCTTCAAGTCACAGACTTCACACACATGCCGGCAGAGTACTTACTAATTAGGAAAAATCTACTGCTACAGAGTTTCCTATTCTATTTTACTTCAAGCTATTGTTTTTATTACCATCATTTATTGCACTAAGTACCAAAACACTGTTATATCCTTTTGTATTACACTGAAGATATTTTCAAGTAAGGGCCAGTTCACACTGAGTAAATTCAATTGTTAATTCTTTAAACAGAGAGCGAAGGAAGCAGAGGGTGCACAAGCCCTCCCACAGACAGACTGTATGACACTGAAGGAGGCGGGATTCTGCAGTGGAAAAGTCTGCCGCAGAATTTACTCAGTGTGAACTGGCCCTAAAGTTAAGCATTGTTTAAGTGTCATCTCTGCCGTTGCACCCTGCACCTCACACTTGTTCTACCAAAGGTTCGGTTGCCTATGTGTCAGGGGTGGGTGTTACCACTCCTGGCCACCATGACAAATCGCCCTAAAACACCAGAGCTGGTTCAACACCAATATCCAGCGCCCCGGGCCACGGCAAATAGAAGTAACTTACAAATCTGTATAACTTTCTGACACCAGTTGGTTTGAAAACAAGTGAAAATCCAGCACTGGTTGACTTTGTTTTAGCAGCACATATTTTAGAAAAGTTTCTGCAGTGAAAACTTCCTGGCTTTGGTTTAATTCTCCTCCTTTTAGTCATAAAGCATTGTTAGGGAATATGGTAATTCAAGTCTAATGCTTAGTAATGACCACATATCACCCAAACCGAGCGCATTTGTATCAGCCTTTGTAGAACTTAAGAGGAAAATGAAAAGATTTATAGTTCGCCTCTATGAGGTAACAAATCACAGTGCTAGCATTATTAGAAATACTTGAATCTGACACTTACTGTATATTAATCCAAAAGTTCTACCAGAAAACTCATCCCATGTGAATGAGAAATAAACTTGTGGTAAATTGGGAAAGAATTGCAATGAAATCCTATCAGTACCTGTCAGCAAAATAATAACAGTAGAACGCACAGCCCGCCCTGATCCTAAGGCTCGGAATAATGAAATGTATAACAATGGATCACTCACACACTGCATTATTGCTTCCAGCATCGCCCTGATTATTATCACTGCTCGGTGTGAAGAAGGGCAGAAAAGTCATTGTGTGACTATAGAAATTGCTCGGTGGTAAGTAAAATCTTTCTGTAATGAGGACATATTCTGTAGCTGCCGTGGAATCTTTGTGAATTTTGGCATTTCGGTGAAAGTGAAAAATGATGAGGCCTTTAGTTCACACTGACATGCCATTTATTTGCAATCCTATTAAAATGTTAATCATAATTTGGAGCCCATGTGTGGTCACCGTAAAAAACACTTATTGTTAGATTGTATCAGAAGTAGAAATGAGCAAACCTGAGTGTGCGGTATTAGATTAACCGTGGCTGAAGAAGTTGCTGTCCAGAAAACATGATACAGCCAGAGGCAATGTTCACACAACGTATGTTTAGCATAATTAACAACTGTTGTTGCAATTTGCAACAATGGCCATGATTTATGCTAAACACATGTTGTATTTGAATGAATGGAATCCCGGCCAGAGTGTATACACATAGTACATGCTCCGGCCAGGATTCCACCCGGCTGAACGAAAAACTAACATGAATAGCGGCCGCACAGAACATGTCAGTTCACAAAATGGAGCATACGGCTCCGGCCGCACACTCCATTGTGTGCAGCGGTGAACTGGGATGCGGGCACACCCGCATCCCAATGTATGCATACAACAGCACTGTTTAAAAAAGGCTGACATATGCCGAAACGTTGCACACCGATGTGATATTAAACCACCCACTACTTTTTGAACGTGCTGTCTCCTTCTTTATTTCTTTGATCGCACCCGCATCCCAATTCACCAGGAAATAAGATCATCTGGTCGGTACTGCAGTACCGGCCGGGATGATCTTCAATAACACCAGTTGTTCTGTGACCCGGCATGGTCACAGAAGGCCAGTGTTATACACAATGTGAACATGGCCTATGGCTGTATCCATGAGCGATGCCCTGACCCGTGAGGGCCACTCCGCAGTGCAGGTGTTACTAGCAGGCAGGAACCGGGGCAGCTGCAGGGTATAGAGTTGTCACGGTACTGGCACGAGGGTGGCACAGCTGGAGGCCGGTCTGCGGTACTATGCGGGATACTGGGCATGCAATTCTTCGCTGTACCTAGTCGGGGCACCAGATAAGGGACACCAATGCCAGGGTTCAGTAACAGTGGTGGTTACAAGTTTATTGTAACTGAGGTAACTGGTAGCAACAGTCTCTTCCGGATGCAAACAGGTATATAGCAGGTTTAAACAGACAGAGCAAAGGTGGTGCTGCATAGGCTGAGGTGAAGCGTGCCGGATGATGGGAGTAGTAGGGATAGAGGAATAGAGAGGCTGGGTGGATTAAAGTACTTGCAGTGAATATCTTGAGTTGATGAGGAGATGGAGAGCAGGAACAACACCCAGATGAGAGGATACTCCAGGCACTTGAGCAGGCGGACAGCCAGGAACTGCTACAGCAACGCACCAGCCACCCTTCTGAAGGTGAATGGGGGCTACAGGAACACCTCCATCCTCTCTGAGGTAGAGAACGGAACTGCACAGCAAGGGGAAGTCACATGGTACTCCTGGCCAAAGCTAGACGGCCATTGGAGGAACCATGGTTACAGGGGGCACGGTCACGTGATCACCAGCCTTTGCATACCACTGCACATAGTTATGCACACAAGATATACATGAACCTGAGAGTAATAGGGATTACACAGTAAACAGTTGCAGTGCATATAGTTTCCAGGACAGGCTATAGCAATAAAAGTAACCTTAAAGTGAGAAACAGACAGCCTGTTCTGGGACACTGCACATGTTTTACAGGAATCCCTAGAGCTGCATCCAGCTTCTTTACCCATCGGTAATCAAATATTGCGCGCTCGGGTTAAGAAAAAACGAGGTTTGCATGTCTTAAATCAGGATATTTAGGTTACAATCAGACACTTTTTTTTTTTTTTAGTTTTTTGATAATCATGGTCATTATTTAACCCTTAGACGACCCAGGGCGTATAGTTACGCCATGGAAGTCTGTCCCCAGACGACCTAGGGCGTAACTGTACGCCCTGGGTGTTTCTCCCGCTATGAAGCGTGCTCCGGAGCGGAGCGCGCTTCATAGCAGGTGGGGGCCGGCTGCAATCAGCAGCCGGAACCTCAACGGTAATGACACGCTGCAGCGACCGCGGCGTTTAAGTGTAAGTGACAGGGGGAGTCCCCTGTCACTTACCGATCGGGACCCCTGCAGTGTGACTACGGGGGTCCCGATCGGTAAAACGGACCGCCGGAGGTCTCTCACCTTCCTCCGTGCGGTCCGATCGGCGATCTGCTGCACTAAGCCTGCAAGGGCAGGCTCAATGAGCAGATCGCCGATAACACTGATCAATGCTATGCCTATGGCATAGCAATCATCAGTGTACAAATCCAAGTACTGGATGTAAAAGTCCCCCAAAGGGACTTCAAATGTGTAAAAAAAAAAAAAGTTAAAAACACTAACACACAACCCCAAAACCCCTCCCCCAATAAAAGTCTAAATCACCCCCCTTTCCCATTATATAAATAAAACATATAAAAATAAATAAACATATAATATAACGTAGCGTGCGTAATTTTCCGATCTATTAAAATATAACAAGCGTCATTGCGAACGGTAAACGGCGTACACGAAAAGAGGGGAAAAAGTGCGCGGATTACCGATTTTATGTTACATTATATATAAAAAAAAATTAATAAAAAGTGATCAAATGTCCGATTTTCACAAATATGGTAGTAATAAAAACTAGAGATCATGGCGGAAAAAATGACACCCATACAGCCCCGTAGATGAAAAAATAAAACCGTTATAAGCGTCACAATAGTCCCATTTTATTTATAATTAATTGCCAAAAAAAAGGATTTCATTTAAAAAAAATATATAACATTAGAGAATCTGTGTAACCTACATATGGTTGTGTTCGGACTGACCTATAGAATAATTGTATCATGTCCCTTTTACCATATAGTGCATTACGTAGACACAGGAACCCCCCAAACGTTACCATATTGCATTCTTTTTTATCATTTCACCTATTTATATCTTCATAAATAATATATTTGGAATTCCATTATACATGTTATGGTAAAATGAATGACGCCATTACAAAGTACAACTATTCCTGTAACAAATAAGCCATTACATGGCCTTGTAGATAGAAAACTGAGAGTGCTAGAGCTCTTAGAAGGGGAGGAGGGAAAAACGGAAACACTAAGATCAAAATTTGCGCGGTCCACTGGGTCATTTTGGGCCTGGTCCTCAAAGGGTTAAGTCAATCCTCAAATAAAAGCCATTATTATATAAAAAACAAACAAACAAACAAACAGTGTTTTCATTGCAACAGTTAAGTCTTAGAGAAAAGTGTTGCCAAGACTTAAAGCAAATATACCATCACAGGTACAGATTTTTACTTTTATTTTTTTGCAGTACCTGCTTGGCACCAGCATCCTGGTGATGCGGTCCTTGTTTCAAAATGCCACCAGATTCCCACACTTGGTGATGTTTTCTGCTTGAGCACTGGCCAGTTTGAGTAATCCAGGTCATCCATGTAATAGTCCCCTAAAAATGTGTCATAGCCCCTCCACCAATAAAAAGTTGAAATCACTCCCCTTCCCATTTTGTAAATAAAACACATGAAAATAATAAAATGAATAAACATATTATATGTAACAAGGCACGTAATCATCTGATCTATTAAAAATGAAAAGTGATCAATACGTCCGATCTACACAAATTCTGATACCAATAAAAACTAGAGATCATGGCGCAAAAAATGATGCTCCATACAATCCCGTGGGTAAAAAAATAGAATTCATATTGCTGTATTTAGACTGATTAACCCCTTAAGGACAGAGCCTGAAATGGCCTTAATGACAGAGACAAATTTTATGAATATGACCAGTGTCACTTTAGTCATTAATAACTTCGGGATGCTTTTACCTATCCGGCTGATTCTGAGATTGTTTTCTCGTGACATATTGTACTTTATATTTCTGGTAAATTGGAGTCGATACTCATAACAAATCTTTATGAAAAAAACCCAAATAATGTGAAAAAATGTGAAAAAATGCATTTTTCCAACTTTGAAACTTCTTTGCGTATACAGAAAGTGGTTATACCACATAAATTATATATTAAATAGCATTAGCAACATGTCTACTTTATGTTGGCGGTATTTATTAAACTATCTTTCATTTTTTTTAGACGATAGGAAGCTTAAAACATTAGCAGCAAATTTCCAAATTTTCAGTAAAATTTCAAAATCAGATATTTTTAGGGACCTGTTCAGGTTTAAAGTGTATTTGAGGGGCCTGTATGTTAGAAAGCCCCACAAAGCACCCCATTTCAGAAACTGCACCCCCCAAACTCTGCAAAAGCACATCCAGAAAGTGTTTTAACCCTTTAGGGGAGTCACAGAAATAAAAGCCAAGTGTGTAAGGAATTTGAAAATTTTAATTTTCTGTGCAGAGATTTTATTGTAATCCAATATTTTTCATAATTATAAACCTATTACCAGAGAAATGCACCCCAATAATTATTGCCCCGTTTCTGCAGTTTATAGAAATACCCCATATGTGGCCCTATTGCGCTATTTGACGCAACCACAAGCCTCAGATATAAGGGAGCGCCTAGTGAATTTCAACGCCTCCGTTATATTTGGTCATTTTTGACTGTACCACTTCAGGTTGGCAGAGGCTCTGGGGTGTCAAAACCTAAAAAACACCCCTAAAGGGACACCATTTAGAAAACTACACCCCTCAAGGAATGTAACAAGGGGTGCGGTGAGCATCTGGACCCCACAGGTGCTTCACAGATTTTCCCAACAATATGGCGTGAAAAAAGAAAAATTTATTTTTTACACTAAAACGTTGTTCTAGCCTTCAATTTTTCATTTTCTTAAAGGGATAAGAGGCAAAAAAAGACAAAAAATGTGTAGCGCAGTTTCTCCCGAGTACAGAAATACCCCACATGTGGCGATAGAGTGCCAAGGGGGCGCAGGACGAGCCTCCAAAGGGAAGGAGCGCCAATTGGCTTTTGGAAGCTGAATTTCACTGAAAAGGATTTCAAGGGCCATGTCGCATTTACAGAGCCCTCGTGCTGCCAAAACACTGGAAACCCCCCACAAGTGATTCCATTCTGGAAACTACACCCCTCAAGGAATCTAACAAGGGGTGCAGTGAGCATATGGACCCCACTGGTGACGGGCACAAATGTGGAACAATGTGACGTGAAAGGGAAAAATTTCATTTTTTCACTTTCATGGCACAAATGTGCCCGTCATCAAGGGGTCCATATCCTCACTGCACCCCTTGTTAGATTCCTTGAGGGGTGCAGTTTCCAGAATGGGGTCACTTGTGGGGGGTTTCCAGTGTTTTGGCAGCAGGAGGGCTCTGTAAATACGACATGGCGTTCATCATCCATTCTAGCCAAATCCAACCTCCAAAATCCAAATGGCGCTCCTTCCCTTCGGAGGCTTGCCCTGCGCCCACATGGCGCTTTATGTCCACATGTGGGGTATTTACGGACTCGGGGGAAATTGCTCTACACATATTGTGTGTTTTTTTCTCTTTTAACCCCTTGTGAAAATGATAAATTCAAGGCTAAACCAACATTATAGTGTAAAAAATTTAATATTTCATTTTCACGCCACATTGTTCCACATTTGTGCCCGTCACCAGTGGGGTCCATATGCTCACTACACCCCTTGTTACATTCCCTGAGGGGTGTAGTTTCCATAATGGGGTCACTTGTGGGGGGTTTCAACTGTCTTGGCAACACAGAGGCCTTTTGAATGCAACATGGCCCCTCGAAATCCATTCCATCCAAATCCAGCCTTCAAAAACGAAATGGTGCTCCTTCCCTTCGGAGGCTTGCCCTGCGCCCACATGGCGCTTTATGTCCACATGTGGGGTATTTACGGACTCGGGGGAAATTGCGCTACACATTTTGTTTTTTTTCTCCTCTTTTAACCCCTTGTGAAAATGATATATTCAAGGCTAAACCAACATTATAGTGTAAAAAATGTAATATTTCATTTTCACGCCACATTGTTCCACATTTGTGTCCGTCACCAGTGGGGTCCATATGCTCACTACACCCCTTGTTACATTCCTTGAGGGGTGCAGTTTCCATAATGGGGTCACTTGTGAGGGGTTTCAACTGTCTTGGCAACACAGGGGCCTTTTGAATGCAACATGGCCCCTCGAAATCCATTCCATCCAAATCCAGCCTTCAAAAACCAAATGGCGCTTCTTCCCTTCGGAGGCTTACCCTGCACCCGCATGGCGCTTTATGTCCACATGTGGGGTATTTCCGTACTCAGGGGAAATTGCTCTACACATTAAATGTTTTTTTTTATCTTTTAACCCCTTGTGAAAATGAAAAAACATGACAAGATTAATGATTTAGAGTAAAAATTTTACAAAAATTACACTAAATGTTGGTCTAGCCTTGATTTTTTTCCATTTCCAAAAGGGGTTAAAAAAGAAAATGAACACAAAACGTGTAGGGTAGTGTCCCCTGAGTACGAAAATACCCCACATGTGGACATAATGTGCCATATGGGCACAGGGCAAGTCACCAAAAGGACAGAGCGCCATTTAGAGGCTGGAATGGGGGATGGAGGCCATGTCGCAATTACAAAGCTCCTGTGCTGCCAGGACAGTAGAAATCCCCGACAAGTGACCCCATTCTGGAAACTACACCCCATAAGGAATCTAACAAGGGGTGCAGTGAGCATATGGACCCCACTGGTGACGGGCACTTACGTAGAACATGTGCCGAGAAAATAAAAAATACAATTTTTTTCATTTTCACGTCCCAAATGTGGCCGTCACCAGGGGGCCATATCCCCGCTGCCCCCCTTCTTAGATTCCTTATGGGGTGTAGTTTCCAGAATGGGGTCACTTGTGGGGGGTTTCTACTGTCCTGGACGCACAGAGGCTTTGTAATTGCATCATGGCATCCTCTAATGGGAATGGCGGCCATACTTATTTAGCTGGGGAAAAGGGACAATTCTAATTTATTTGGGGGTATTAGGCCAATTATTAGTTTATAAGGTTGGAAATGACAGGTGTCCATCAAACTCAACCTGTATTGATCCAGAGGAAGGCAAAAAAACCCTCTTAAGGCAGACGACAGTAGCCTCATCACAGGGGAAAAATTCCTTCCCGACTCCATAATGGCGATCAGAATAATCCCCGGACCAACGTGACCCCTGAAATAGGAATAAGGGACAGAATTTAGATAAGGTAGAACCCCGATGACGTGTGGTGCGCCTTGAAGCGATCCAGTATGCAGAGGCCGGGGGGATCAGGACAGGCGTCACACTGGAAAATGTTGTCCTTCCTGATCCCCCTGTTACGCCACACTCTGCACTTCTTCTGGGGTCTCCCGTTCTCCAGTGTGGGGGACGTCACCTGGAAAATGTTGCCCTGGTGCGATACGGGGTCCTTCATATCCAGAAGCGCTGGGTCCGCTCCATGGCTGCTAAATATTAGGGCGCTATTACTACTTCTGATATGTTCGGATCGTGCCGCAAGCTACAGGGCAGCGAGGGACCGGAAGAGGGGGTGCTGGTATAAAAGTTATCCCCGTACAGGTGGTAACCTTTATCCAGCAGTGGGAAGATCAGTTCCCGGACGATCTTCCCACTAACTCCGAGGATGGGGGGGAGGGGGGCATCTGGGGGCTGGATTCGGGTGTCCCTTCCTACATACACTCTAAGGGTACATGCACACTGCGGAATCGCGACAGATAACCCTTCGTGCATTCCACAGCTGGCACCCACCGGCGGACTGATGCAGGCGCGCGTCTCCACACGTGTCATAGACTCCATTCTATGCACGGGCGGATTCCGCTCTCCGTCCAACGTGTTCATTCTTTGGATGGACGATGGAATCCGCCCGTGCATAGAATGGATTCTATGACACGGGTGGAGACACATGCCTGCATCAGTCCGCCGGCGGGTGCCAGCTGCGGAATGCACAAAGGGTTATCCTTCGCCATTCCGCAGTGTGCACGTACCCGAAATCTGTAAGTGTACCCTAAGGCACACTCACAGAGTTTGTAGAATTTCACACCATACCGTCATCTCTTATTGGGACGGTACTGGCGGAAAAGACGTGTCTGGGGGGCGGCGTACGCTACGCTACCCCCCAGACACGTCACTGGATGATGAGGATGATGAGGATGAATGGAGGAAAGAAGGACCCCCCATTCATCCTCACTGGCTGTTTCGGTGTCGGAGGCAATAATAACGTATCCCTCTGACGCCGAAAACACCCTGGGGGCCATCTTTATACGGGGATTGGTATATGGGGTATGTAGTGGTGTAGTGTCAAACTTTATTCAATGTAGTGTGGTGTAATGTAGTGTTTTTTACGTGTTTTTTTACAGTAAGTATAAAAAAAAAACCTACGCCAACAAAGGAGTTGCTGATAAATGCCGCACTTATGTGCGGCACTTATAAGCAGACCGTGGCAGTAGAATATAGAAAAAAAACACCCTACGCCAAAAAGGAGGAGTTGCTGATTAGCAGCGCACTTTCGTGCGATGCTGATCAACACTCAGCGGCGATAGGGTGCGGAAAATAGAAAAAAAAAAAATTTGAAAAAAAAAAAAAAAAAAATTTCTACATTTGAACATCCCTGTAGCTGCTGATAAGTGTATTACACATATCAGCCGCTAGAGGGCAGCAGAGCGCAAAATACGGAAAGAGCCGAACGCTGGAGCCGAAAATAGCCGAGAGAAGCCGAACGTGACGTCACGGAAGAAGCCGAAGACCCGAACGAAGACGAGGATGCCGCGAACCCGGAAGACGCCGATCAGGAGCCCGGGACAGGTGAGTAATGTACAAATACCTGCTCTGGACCCCTCGGCTACCTAGCTGAGGGGTCCAGGGCAGGTATTTACTATATTGTGGGACTCTGATCGCCGTGCCACCGGCCCGATCGCCGTGAATGGCCGGCCGGTACCGGCCGGCCGTTCACGGCGATCGGGCCGGTGGCACGGCGATCACCATTACTTTTTACAGTAATGGCGGTCGGTGCCGTCCTCGGACAGCACCGACCGCCATTTTTTTCCGGGTCATCGGGTCGCCGATGACCCGGAAAGGTTCCGATCGCCGCTATTGGCTGATCTGAATTGATCAGCCTATAGCGGCGATCGTAAGCACGGGGGGTGTTAACCACCCCCCGTGCCGTGAAGCTAAGATGGCCTGCTATGATTTATAGCAGGCCATCTTCCCCGACCGCTGTGTGTGAACACGCAGCGATCGGGGAAACATCGGGCGTAAATTTACGCCCTGATGCGCCAAGTACCAGGGCGCGAGGGCGTAAGTTTACGCCCGATGTCGTTAAGGGGTTAATAGAATAAAGATATCATGTCAATTTTACCATAAAGTGCATTACATAAACACGGACCCTTCCCCCTCCAAATAAAATAATAATTGCATTTTTCCCCAAAATTTCACCCTATAAATGATATTTTAAGGGTTCTGTCATTAATTTTATGGTAGATTGAAAGGCACCGTCACAAAGTACAGTTGTTCTTGAAAAAAATAAAAAAAAAACTTACATGGCCCAGTAGATGAAAAAATAACAGCATTATAGCTCTTAGAAGGCAAGAAGCAATTTTAGGCTCTGTCCTTAAGGGGTTAAAGCAAATGTACCATCAGATACATTGCTGCGACACATGAAGCGACACAGTCAATAATTTTAATGGAGCCATGTCACACAAGGGAGGAGGTTTCTTCTCACTGTTGGATGGCAGGCCTGCCCCCAGTGCTCTGGGGTGGGCCAGTGCTAGGGGAAAGACCAGCGTGGAGCACAGGAACTGGGCTGCATTTTAAATAAAGACTGTGCCACTGGTGCCAATTGGTTAAGGTTAAAAAAAGGTGGTTCATTTGCTTTAAGATCCCAAATAAGAGATGAACAAACCACCTGTCTAAACAAAGCGAAGCACTCGTTTTATCGGCAAGTGGCTGATCAGCCGCCCGTCTTTCACCTCTGTTTTGCTCCCTGACACTTCTCCCTGGGTGTCGGAAAAAGCTGGATCCAGTCATGGGGAAACTAGGACAGGTTTCCCAGGACTGGATCAAGCTTTTCCCATCACCTGGGGAGAAGCGGCAGAGAGCTAAACAGAATTGAAAGGCGGGCGACTGGTCACCAAATTTTTACTTTATAGTAATGCAGTGGCCTTAAGTGCCATAGCATTACTGTAAATACATGTTATTTTTTTGGCCTCTGTGAGGCGCTATACCAGTTTTTATGAACTGTCACGCGCCGGCTGTTTTCAAAAGAGTCAGCGCGTGACAGCTCTGCTGGATGTTCCCGGCATCCCCTGTGCTCTTGAGCTACAAAGCAAGATTGCGAGATCGCTCTGTAGCTCTTACTGTTAAAGTCCCTGCAGCCTATAACTTAGGCTGCAGAGACATTAATGAGTAGTTCCCCCTTGTCCCGGCGTTCTCCTCCTCTCTCCCTCTTCACCTTTTCTGAGCTGTCAAAACAGCTCAGGGTCCCCACCAATACATTAGGGCAGGGGAGCTGCTTTTGACAGCTCAGAGAAGCTGAAGAGGTCAGGCAGTGATCAGGCTGAAGATGCAGACACAGGGGAGAGATAGCAGCTATTAGTATAAGTGCTGCATACTCATTCCGGGGGTGTCAGCCGTTCTCAGATCCGCCACTCCATTCCCGAGTTACAGCGTTCTTTGAATGCTGGTGTCAGGTCTGATCCATCAGCATACAGAGAAGGTCGTAACTCCGGAACGGAGCGGCAGATCAGAGAACATGGCAGCCCGATTCCGTGAGTATGCAGCACTTATACTAATATATACGGCCCGATTCTGTGAGTATGCAGCACTTATAGATTTACTTACAGCCTGGCCCAGGGAGGCAGGGGTTAAGGCTATTAACCCCATTCTTCCCCAGGCCAGGCTGTGTCCTGGAGATACAGACACAGGGGAGCTGCTATCTCTCCCCTGTGCCTGTATCTTGCCCTGCACCCAGCCCTTAACCCCCTTCCTTGCTGGTATGGGTGCTGTGTGAAATTTCTGGCCCCCAGGGGGTGGAGTGTGGATGCAATGCATCCCTACTCAACCCCTTGGTTGCCAGTCTGTAAGCAGCTATATGTAAAGATGATGCTAGTGTAAGGAGTAGAAAACGGCTGCCTTTTTTGTGTACCTCTTGTTTTTCAGATATCCGCATTCAGTGGATTACATCGGATTCCGTGGACTGCATCCATGACCGGCAGATTTTCTTTTTTTAATAAAATGGTCAACAAGGGGGTTAGAGCGTGTGTTTTTTTTTAAATAAAAAATATTTATCAATTGTGTATTGTGGTTTTTTTTCTTTACATTAAAGGCTTAGGCTGGGTTCACACTGCGTTTTTGCAATCTGTTTAGCGTATAGGTTTTATGGAAAAAAACAGATGCAATTGTGTGTCATCCATTTGGATCCATTTTACATTGACTTCCATTATAAAAAAAAAAAAACGGATCTACACGGATGCGTTTTTTAAATGTACAGAAAAGTAGTGTCAATACTACTTTTCTTTATGTTATAAAAAAGCACCCGTTTTAATCCTTTTTTTTACAATGGAATTCAATGGAAAACAGATCCAAACGGATGACACACAATTGCATCCTTTTTTTGCATCCGTTTTTTTCCCATAAAACGTCTACGTTAAACAGATTGCAAAAACGCAGTGTGAACCTAGCCTTAGTAGTGGAGGCTTTCTGATAGACGGCATCTATTACTAAGTCAGGGCTTAGTGTTAGCCGGTATAAAATGGCTAACACTAACTCCCCCAATGTTACCCCAGTACCCAAAGCCACCAGGGGTACTGGGAAGAGCAGGGTGCCAGTATCCCCGGAGCATCAAAATTGGCGCTCCTGGACTGGGAGGCAGCAGGCTAGTATTATTAGGCTGGGGAGGGCCAAAATAAATGGCCCTTCCCACCCTGGTACTACTAGGCTGCTGCTGTTTGGTTTTTTAACCTGGCTGGTTATGGAAATAGGTGGAACCCTACTCGCTTTTTAAAAAAAAAAAAAAATGAATAATTTAAAAAAACTCATAGGGTTCCACCTATTTCCATAACCAGCCAGGTTAAAAAAAAAAAAAAACAGCAGCAGCCTAGTAGTGCCAGGGTGGCAAGGGCCATTTTTTTGGTCCTCCCCAGCCTAATAATACTAGCCTACTACCTCCCAGTCCAGGAGCACTAATTTTGACGCTCCGGGACTACTGGCACCTGGATCTTCCCAGTACCCCTGGTGGCATTGGGTACTGGGGTAATATCGCAGAGGGGTTAATGTTAGCCATTTTATACCGGCTAACACTAAGCCCCGACTTAGTAATAGATGCCATCTATCAATTTCCACTACTAAGCCTGTACTATAAAGGAAAAGAAACACAAGACACATAAAAAAAAAACAACTTAAACCCCTTGTTGACTATTTGACTATTTAAAAAAAAAAAAAAAAAGCTGGTCATCAACATAGTCCACAGAATCCAAAATAGTCCTGGAGATACCGGTGTCTAAAAAAGAAAAAAAAGTTAGTAAATGAAGGGTGGAGCAAAGGGGCTACTTTCTGGCCCACAGAATGCCCTGGGGGATGGGGGGGATGAAAAGAATAACACCCACTTACCTCCCTGACTACTTTCCCTACTACAACACCCATCATGTCCTGCTGGCACCCCATGATGGGAGTTGTAGTTCTGCAGTCTGTGTCTTTCCATGTTGCAGAACTACAACACCCATCATGTCTTGCTGGCAGCTCATGATGGGAGTTGTAGTTCTGCAGTCTGTGTCCCTCTATGTCGCAGAACTACAACACCCATCATGTCCTGCTGCCAGTTCATGATGGCAGTTGTCGTTTTTTAGCTGGAGAGTCAAAGATTTGGAAATATTGATTAGAGAAGCAGTCCATTAATTATAAGGGACAATGGCACAGTACATGAGGGGGACACAGTGAAACAATGCAAGAGGTGGAGGCAGTAGCACAGTACATGAGGAGGACAGCGACAGTTCATTAGAACACGGTGGCACATTAGGGGACATCACTTTAGGGTGCGTTCCAACTATGGAACCCGCAGTGGATTCCGTTCCTCGCCCCCTGCTTGCGCACATCTCTGCCTGTGCCATAGACTTCATTCTGTTCTGTTCTGTAGTTAACCCCCGTCATAGTTAACCCCTAATAATGCTAGAAGAATTATAGATAACCCCCAGTGATCTGCACCCTGTAATTACATCAGTCCACAGGATTACCAATTAAACATCTGTAATTGATCAGTATTGATTATGGCATCTAAACAATTAATAGACAAGCATAGGAGTGATATCAGATGTGAGCCATACTGATGGGTGTCAACTCATCTATACTCAAGTATAGTACCTGTGCCATACTGCCTCACCTGCTCCATGCCCATAATGGCAAGTCATGGGTTGAGAAGGGGTTAAGTGAAAGATTACAATACACATGGAGAATCAAGTTGAAAGTTTTGTCTAATCGGTATCATGTGAAAGAAATATTGTATAAACATATGTCTCAATTCTTTTTCACTAACCGGAAACAATTAGGATTATTGGACCACTATGGGAATAATTTAATATTTCAGTTTTACAGAAAGAAATTGCAAAACTTTTTTTTTTTTTTTTTTTTTTAATAAAAGGTCCTTTTTCCATTTAGAGCGCTACAAAACCTAAAAATAAACTGATGAGATACAAATATGTGGTGGTCTGGAAACACGCTGCTCCTAGCTTATGGAGAAACAATTTATTTCCACACACTGTAATATAATCTATAAACAAGCTGCGTGGACAAGTGACACAATGATATCAATGGCTAAACTATTGTATGATATGTTTTTATGATGGTCAGATAAGGTAAATGAAAGGTAAAGTACTAAGTCACCAATCATGGCATCCTCTGTCTATAAGCCCTATGAGTGTTTTAGAGTGTGGCCACCTGCTTGGGGGACCAGTCCATCCATGTTTTTTACAAACAGTTATTTATTAAAATTCTACATGTAAGACTGACTGAAACTGTGATGATAGCTATCAATGGTTGTATGTAAAGTCTATCTGTAACATTCTTTGGACATGATCAGACCCCGAATAATCCATGGAACAGTGAGGAGCACATGGCTCAGCACTTCTCACTGTACTTTCTGTACGTGCTATGTGAGACAGTACAACAGGAGTTGGTCTTGGTCAGATGCACAAAGCCAGATAGAAAAAATGCTTAGTAGCCACATTTCCTGGCATATTCTAGAGAGCAATCGGGGTCAAAACAACCAGAACCCAACCGTTCAAAACATTTCTTTGGATGCTGTTGGAATTTGATTTCCTGCATGTATTGCTCCACTTTTCTGGGATTGTGGACACTAGCTTGCAGCCTCACCATTTACTGAAGCCTACCAATTGCTGCTGCACTCCATTGTGTTTTGTATGTCAAACGTCAAAAGTTTTTTATTTTCAGTCTGACACAGTGCTCTCTGCTGACATCTCTGGCCGAGACAGGAACTGTCTAGAGCAGGAGAGGTTTTCTATGGGGATCCAGGATCTATGGGACAGGATTTTCTGGCAACTGTAAAACCCCTGTTGAACTTGAATTTTATGTCAGACCCCTTTATAAATCTACTGAACGGAACTTACAGCACCATTGGATACAATTGGGTCCCTCGCCACAATACCAGTCACCAAAGAATCACTGAATATTTTGTTCAAGGGTACAGAAATTACAGAACTGAGTTCCCTAAGAACTCTGGGGTGTAATCCTTCAGGAGCTTTTCTTACATTCAATTTATTTAATTTATTTTTGACCTGCAGTGAACCAGTTCAGTACATTACATGACAAAGAAGAATCACTTGGCCACTTTAGCCCCTCTCTTGTCTCCAGTTCAGGTGTGGTTTGCCATTAAACTCCATTTACTTCAATGTAACTGAGTTTCAAACCCCCCACAGTCTGGAGACAAGAGTGTGGCAAAAGTGACCATGTTTTTGTAGCACTGAATAACCCCTTTAATATAATACAGCACCATAAATCTGACCCAAGGTACCTGCTGTGTGTTTCTGGTGCTGCCCCCTGGTGGTCTCCCTCTATTTTTTCCCTCTATCTTATATATGTCTGTCTGTCTATCTATCTATCTAATCCACTCTTGATTTTCTAGAGTGCCCTGGACTTTTGTTTTTTGTTTATCTATCTATCTAGACAGGTATTATCTGGAGATATCGCTATCATATATGTGTATATGAAATGGCTTTGATGTAAGTAATGGTGGAGTAAGATTGCAGGCCTTACCGGAGATTGTGCCCAGTCTTTAGTCATTACAGTCTTTGTACGGCACTGTAGAAAAATAACATTTTCAACAATTTTCCCTGCAGGCCCATGTAGTGGTCTGAAAAAGTCCTGACAGGGAGCAGCTCCTATGAGCTTTTAAATGTTCATTTATTCTTGATATTGTTGTATCTGAAGAAATGTTAAAGTGTCACTGCCATTATAACTTTCAAATCCAATTCAGCAAGGTGTATGATATAAGGCATGTTTGCAATTTACATTCATTATTTATCATGCTTTAAAAGAAAGCTATGGGAACACCATTGTTTTTACGCCATTTGCCCTAGGGTAAAACTGACTTGTTATACATGTTCCGCAAGTTGTTACGATTACAATAATATGTAACTTGTATAATTTTTATTGTATTTGATGGCTTTTAAAAAATTAAAACCTTTTTTAAAAAAATATAAGTTCCTTAAAATTGCTCTATTACCATGCTTCTAGGGCTTTTATCCTTTTGTCTATATGGCTTTGTGAGGTGTCATTTTTTGCGCCATGATCTGTACATTCTATCGGTACCTTGTTTGCATATATGCGACTTTTTGATCGCTTTTTATTACAATTTTTCTAGATTTGATGCAACCAAAAATGCGCAATTTTGCACTTTGGAATTTTTTTGAGCTTATGCAGTTTACCATGCGAGAGCGGGAATGTGATAATTTAATAGCTCAGGTGATTACACACGAGGCGATACCAAACGTGTTTGTTTATTTTTTATTTATTTTTATTTATAAAGTGGGGAAAGAGGGTGATTCTGACTTTTATTAGGAGAGGGGATTTTGTATTAATAAAAAAACATTTATTTATTTATTTACACACCCCTGGAGGACTTCTAGTATGCCTGCTTTGATCTCTCATTGAGATCTATGCAGTATAGTTATACTGCACAGATCAATGAGATCTGGACTCTATTGCTCTCAGCTGCTGCATCGGAAAGCAATAGAGTGTCGAGCCGGGATCAGCACTATTATGTTGCAGACCCCGGCCGGCTTCAGATGTGGGGATTGCTCCTCCGCGATTGCGTCGTGGGGGGCAATCCCCCCACTAGACCACCAGGGAAGGGCTACAATGAGTATTTAGATGCAGCTGTCAACAGCTGCTTCTAAATACCTAATTAGCGGGCACGGCGATCGGACTGTGCCCGGTAATAGCATTGGTCCCGGGCTGCATAACGACCTGGGATCGCAGCAGTTCAGAGGGGGGTCACCAAGTCCTGGTACAGCTATGGGTTAAGTAAAACTGCCTCCCATTTTAAATGTAACCATTAAGCCTTGTGGCTAAGTTGAGATTTGCAACCAGCCAGATTGCAGTATGTGAAAAAGCTCAGTTAAAGGGGTTATCCAGAGCTACAAAAATATGGCCACTTTCTTCCAGAGACAACACGACTCTTGTCTCCAGTTCAAGTGCGGTTTGCAATTAAGCTCTATTCACTTCAATGGAACTAAGTGGCAACCCCCCCCCCCCCCCCCCCCCCCCCCCAAACTCGAGACAAGAGTGGTGGTGCCTCTGGAAGAAAGTGGCCATGTTTTTGTAGGGCTGAAAAACCCCCTTAACTTGTCTGTTAATGTCCTTGTGGATATCATGCACATTTTATTTGATGGCTTTAAAAAAATTAAAACCTTTATAAAAAAATTCTATCCGTACCTTACTTGCATATGTGCAATTTTTAAAATCACTTTATGTGACAATTTTTCTGGATTTGGTGCGATCAAAAAATGGGAATAGGGGGGTGATTCAAACTTTTATTAGTGGAGGGGATTTTTTATTAATAAAAAAAAGCTTTATTTTTATTTGCACACACATTTATCAGAAACTCTCTGGGGGACTCCCATTGAGATCAATGCTATGTATATAATAGAGCACTGATCTATTTGACAGCTGAATTAAACTGTCCTAATTCAGGTTGTGGGGAATGCCTGAGAAAAGTTGTGCACCCCAATACAAGACGAGTGTGAAAGGATGGGTATGCTGCGGGCGACCGAGTGATGGCCATCAGGGAAATTGGATGGTCGGTGGGAGGTGACCCCCTAAACAGTGAATAGGAGGGTAGACACACACCTCCTGGGCTCCCTCTCTCTCCACTGTCAGCTGCCTGCGTGAAAAAAATACAAAAAATACCGACCTGCCAAAGATCAAGTTGGTTAACTGCGGTATCAGTATTTTTACGGTTTATCACCCAGCTCTTTTTAAACCATTTGCCCTATGTTATCTATGTTCCTCAAGTCAGTATGATTACAACAATATGCAACTTATATAACTTTTATTTTATCAGACTGCTTTTAAAAAATAAAAACCTTTTTCAAGAAAAGAAACTAGAGGTGTGGGTCATGTGACCTTTCATCCCTCTCTCTTGCCAAGATGCTCAGAGGCCCTGCTCTTTCTATGTCTTCTGATGTTCAGCCCGCTCACCCTGCTTTACAGTGAGCAGGCTGAACTTCAAGATACGCTCATCTCTATATATAACCCACCAATAGAGGAACATTTTCTTATAGCAGAAAAAGACACAGAGCACCGGTAAGAACTTAAGAATAGAGTAATAACTTGGCATGACACACACTGTACTAGGGGAGTTTACAGCTGAGCAGGAACAAAAAGTAGAAAGCCAAAGCTCAATTAGTACATGGTCCATAGGAAATAAAAGGACAATTTAATTTATAGAGAACTTAATCATATTTGAAGGAAAAATAGTTCTCCTTTATAAGAACCAAAGTAGCTATAATGACTGTTGTCCGTCCTCCAGCCTTTGTGGAACCTCTGTGCAAAATCTCACCAAAGTCTCAAGGCAAACATCCCCAGGCTTCCATGTCACTAATTTATACTCCAGAGTCAATGTAAAACCGCTCATTGGTCTCCAGCCAGATAAGTGTTGACTATAAAATCTGGAGATACAATTTGGAGAAAGAACTCCTGTAATAAATACTAGAAGTCTTTTCCATGCAGACATAAATATTGTGTCCGGGGTTTAATAACATCATATATATGCATTTTTACTGCGGTTAAAGTACTTAAATGTCTTATTTAAACTCAGCAATTAAACTCCAGTATGTGTATTTGTTGTAACCATATATTCAGAGATATATGAGTGTGAGCTTGTTTAACCCCTTCACCTCCCATGACGACCTTGTTCATCATGGCGGCACGAGAGGAGTTTAGAGAGGGCCCCGATGAAGTCACGTGATGTGACGATACGCGTAGGGTGTGCAGTCCAGAGCCCCAATTCAAAGCCGTGGGTGATATGTGATCTTTATTTATTTTTTGTTATATATGGGTTCCTTTGTTTGTCACACGGAGGCAGTTTATTTGGTGGTATCAGAGTGCTTTGCTAAAGTATGGTCACTATTAGATGTATGGTTATTTGCATGAATTTATTACTTATTTATTGATCTGTTTATTTATGTGGACACTTGCACTTTAAATAGATTTACATACAGGGTTTTCAGTTTACATTATAGGGATTGTGTAATATAGTATTGTGTTTGGGGCTACGATGGGAGTGATAGGTATATTTTTACATACCTCCCTTGTGATGGTTTACCCCTTAGTGGGTTTTTAAGTGTTTTTAATCTGGATTTTCATTTGTCATGTTTTGATGTAAGCAGAATAATAAAGTTGCTATTGATTTTCTGAGATATTTGTGTGGGTGAGCCATTTATTATTTCACTGTCCTTAATTGGTAGTATATACAGTGTGAACCCTACCTCTAAATGTATGCATTTATGGCAGAAATGAAAGAAAGTAGATGCACAGGATAGGCAGGTCTTGCACGTATCCTGTGTAAATTCATTAGTAAACTGCAATATCAATATAAGTCCCTGTAAACGCTCATTCATTTTGCATGGATTATAGAGAAAGGTGATTTAGGGTTCAATAGAAGACAAGACACTATGACTAATAAAAAGGATTTTCCAGACATACTCGGGTATAAATCTTAATGCCAATGTCCAAAGCTGAATAGACCTAGGTATTGAAATTTTTTATAATGGACAATTAATTGCAGGGTTTCTCGATAGCCCCCAATCCCCCTCCTCTCTGTTATTAGCTTTATTCAATTAAGATCCTATTTCACCTGCAGTCAAGTGCTGCATGCACGGTTATAATGGAAACCCACAGATTCCCTTTAAAAGGTAAGAGAGCGGAGCTGTAGACATTTCTATGTCAATAAGTCACATAAAAGCTTTCTGGAAACTCATTAACTCAGAGGAAGGGGCTATTTAACCCTGCGTGAGATAGTAGCTGGCCATTTACACAAATACCTGTACAGAAGAAAGCTACACATCGAGTCATTCATCTCTTGTCCCCCACCATGTTCACTCATTTGTCACACAAATCAATTCAGATGTACAGTATACAGAGAGAGGCAGAAATTCATTACAACCCCTGTACCCTACCTGGAATATAGATCATGCTTAATGTACAGCATGTACATAATGTACAGTAATGTACATTGTATATTTCATGTATAAACACAGCGTGAAATATAATCACATGTAATTAATGACTTCCAGCCTCAAGAACAATTAAAATGCTTGTATATATAACAGAATATTATAATTTAGACCAAATTGGTGACTAGTGCTACTGTACACATGTAAAGGGGTCGACCATGATTCTCCGTCTTTACCACCATCATCTCTCGTGGTAGTTCAGGACAGCCCCATACACACTAGACTGACGGCAAAACACAGTATACCGCAAGTGGACAATAGTCTAAAACTGTATAGGGATCTTAAAGTGTACCTGTCGTTTGTTAAAACTTTTTGACATGTCATAGAGACATGTCAAAACTTTTGATCAGACAAGGTCTGAGTGATCAGACCTGTACTGGTTGGGAGACCAGGCAGGAGAGGGCAGGCTGCAGCACGGTCCACATGTTAGAAAAAAAGTGTCAGGCTTATAATGTAAGTCAAGAGCCAGACTCTTTTTTTTTTTTTTCTTACACAGAGTCTTACACACTTGTCCCATTAGTACTGATGTGGTGGTGGTCTAGCCTGATTATGGACAACCGGTCACTTACCAGATGGGGATGTGTGACGCCACTAATGTAGTGGATGGTCGGGATATAGCTCAGCCAGGTGGTAGATTGTTGTGACGCCAGTGCCAGTAGGGCACACAGGTATGGAGGCACACCTGCTTCTGGTTTAAGGGAGCTGGCTGTATCCCTTACCCTGTGACCTGCCGTGCTGCGAGAGGGGTCCCTTGGGTACTTATCACGGTGGTCCGGAGTGGAGTTGTGACCCACCCGGACTATCGGTACCAACACCAACAGAAAGGGGAGATAGTGACTGTGTAGGTGCTGGAACAATAATCACTGAGTCCTGTTATCATAAATAAAATCTTCTTTACTGTAAGAATACTTTGTACAGTAGCTGATGACATGACAGAAAATAATCTGCGCTAAGAGCCTTTGGAGTAGAAGAGCTGAGCTGACTTGGTTGCTGAGAAGTAGAGTGAGCTGAGAACAGTAGAGAGGAGTTTGTGGAAAGGAGTTTGTGCCGAGAGTCCCAACCCATGGAAGAGATGTGCTCTGCCGGAACTATAGAAGAAGAACAAGTATACTGAAGAATACTTGAAAGTAGAAGTATACTTGTGCCCGTGTTTTGACCTTTTCTGTTGTGATACCACCTGTTGCCCTACAGTGTCGGGTGACCCCTACTATTAGGGTGACCCAATCCCCAAACCTTGTTATCTGAGTTGAGCAGGGTGGTCAAGTATACCTGGTCACAGCTGTGTTGCGAGATAGAGTACATAGGCTTTTTGCAACTTTGCTCTATCTGGATCAGTTCCTCTTGTTTCAGGATACTGTTCTGCTCTTTTAGAAGTGTTCATGGCATGGGTTGGGGTGTTCTCTGACTTGTCCTCTCCTGAGTGGCTTAGCATTGCATACTAGGAATAGGTGTAGCTTTTGAAGGAAAAGTCTCAGTGTCTCCCATGTAGAGGGGGACCTGGCAAAGCTAGGGCCCAGCAGGACTACAGCAGGGACCATCTTGTCTTGCGTCCTCTCTCTACCACGACTTGGGTAAGACTCACTAAGTGTGAGCGTGCACTTCCCCATGTGACTTCCCCAACTTCCTACAGGAGGTGTAATGTCCCCTGTGAGTGGTGGAGAAGAAAGTGTAAAGAGAAAAGGAGAATAGAGATAAGTGAAGAAGAGAAGAGGGTTCTCAATGGTGTGCAGATTATAACAAACAATAACCCCTTTTTCACTACAGCTGTGCAATATACAAGTGCATATAAAGATAATAGTGACATCTGGTGGTAAAACTTAGGCACTACTTCATTACCACGTTTACTTGCAGTACAGACTTTTGCGAGTTGTGTAAAAACTAATAACACCCATTGTGGGACACCACACTGGCAGTTGATTTTCACATCACATGCAAGCAAGATTGTGAGAAAATGTCTTTAATATTGCATGAAAACAACAGGGTCGCAGATTATAGAGCAAACCAGGAAGTGATCAGGTTGTCTCTAGTAGCTCCACATGGTGACGGGGCAGGGAGTGTTGGGACTCTAGGCTTTAGACTTAAGATCAGGGGGGAAAAAACTGTATTTATAGAGAGCTATTTCTGCTAACTCCTCCTTTTCCACTAAAAAAGTTCTAAGATGCAAACCAGTTCACCAGTAGTTGGCGGCAAAGAGCATTTATGTGTATGAGTGTGTGTGGTGAGCATTAGGTAAGCTCTTCACCACCTGTCACGCATAAGGTGTACTATCTAATGGTCCTATTACACGGAACGATTATCGTTCATTTTTGCACGATAACGATCGCATTTGAGCGATAATCGCTCCTTGTAAACGCTTTGAACGATCAAGAGATGAGCAAGAAATCGTTCATTTTGATCTTTCAACATGTTCTCAAATCATTGTTGATCGTTCTCAAAAAATTCGCAGATCGTTCAGTGTAAACAGTCTTTCAACGATTTACCCTATGTATGAGATAGGCTTAAGCGATCGCAAAACGATTATTCCGTACGATGTATTGTTCCGTCTAAACGCTGATCATTATAAAAAAAAACATCCTTCATTCAAAATCGTTAATCGTGCAATCGGGCGAATTATTGCTCCGTGTAAAAGTACCATAAGTCAGATTAAAACACAATGGTGGGTCCCGAGTGTCAAGCCGAAAACATCTGATTTGGAACCCATCACTTGATGTTGGAGACAATTCTTATAGGTATATTCAGAAATAACCTTTAAGGTAATGTTTCAATTACATTTCCTTCAGAATTTATGAATCACCATGTTCACATTATAATAACCTGAACGTGTATATGTTTTGTATAGGTAAAAAATAGGACCTCAGAACCACTTCTTGTGCCAAAGCCAGGCATCCTAACATTGAATGTTATAGTTATGATTAGAATTATGACTTCTTTATGACCATCAGTTCCAGTTCAAACACAAACCAAAGTCATACATAATATAGTGATTTCAGAGATCCTATAGACACTTTATAGGGACCTTTGCTTCTCTGATGACCTCAAAGTGCCTTACTCGTATATAACATCACATTTAAGTGCCATTACTAAGATTGACTGAGCCATACCCGGTGGGATTTTCTATTAAATAGTATATTGAATTTTTTTTAGCTCACCCTTAGTGTAGTTAAAATATATATGACAAACATTACTACCAGCGTCATATATTCGCAGTGCTAGTCTAATAAATGTTGTTAATGTCAAGGAAAAACAACAGAAGAAAGCCCTAGAGCTGTGAGGTAGAGCAGAAGTAATATCCATTTATTGTACAATAGGTTCTTGGTGATGGAGGCGTGCAATAATACTTGCCGGAGGCAAATGCAGTAAATACATGTGAGCAACATAAACAGAAAATCATAAAGTAAACCTGGCAAAAGCCTGTTAAATCCTGTGACATTGCAAACTGAATAAATGTTGGAAGTAGGAGGGCTTGCATGGGTTATTTTTTTCTTTTTTGCCATATTTCACTCTAAGACTTTGTCGTCATACTCTGCAATACTGCCAATTGAAGATATAAACCCTTAATATAAACCCTGATGTATGTCCTGCAGAAAGTGGAGTATTCTGACAATTCTCATTCTGTAATCCAGTCTGAAGCAGTGCTCTCTGCTGCCACCACTGTCTGTGACAGGAACTGTCAAGAGTACAAGAGGTTTTTTTATGGGGATTTGCTACTGCTCTGGACAGTTCTTGACATGGACAGAGGTGGCAGCAGAGAGCACCATATCATTCTCGAAAGAACACACCACTTCCTGCAGGACATATAGCAGCCAGTGGCGTAGCTACTGCGACCGGGCCCGCCACGAAGCCCTCCCGATCAATCACTTTTGTGACCGCAAGCATTGTTTTGCTTGCGATCACAAGAGTCCGGCTCCGTCTTCCCCCGGCTGCTGCGTGGCTGCCGGGGGTGTCACGTCTTATCCCCGGCAGCGCGCGCATCCCAGAGCTCCCTGCACGCCTTGGGCCCTGACTTCCGGTTCCGGCGCGCAGGGAGCTCTGGGATGCGCGCGCTGCCGGGGATAAGACATGACCCCCCGGCTGCTGCGCTGACAGACCAGGAGTGAGGATCAACGTGGGAGCGCGTTGTCAGGTGAGTTAAGTTTTGTTTTTTGTTTTTTATCAGCCTGCAGGGTGGGGGGAAAGAGGGGGGCATCTATGAGGGTGGGGGGAAAGAGGGGGGGCATCTATGAGGGTGGGGGGAAAGTGGGGGGGCATCTATGAGGGTGGGGGAAAGAGGGGGGCATCTATGAGGGGGGGGAGAGGGGGGCATCTATGAGGGGGGGAAAGAGGGGGGCATCTATGGGGGGGAAGAGGGGGGCATCTATGAGGGTGGGGGGGAAAGAGGGGGGGCATCTATGAGGGTGGGGGAAGAGGGGGCCATCTATGAGGATGGGGGGAAGAGGGGGGCATCTATAAGGTTGGGGAAAGGAGGGCGGCATCTATGAGGGTGGGGGGAAAGGGGACAATCTATAAGGGGGGGGAAAGGGACCATCTATAAGGGAGGGGGAAAGGGGACCATCTATAAGGGAGGGTGGGGGGAGAGGGGGCCATCTATAAGGGAGGGTGAGGAGAGAGGGGGCCATCTATAAGGGAGGGTGGGGGGAGAGGGGACCATCCATAAGGGAGGGTAAGCAGAGAGGGGGCCATCTATAAGGGAGGGGGAGAGGAGGCCATCTATAAGGAGGGGGGAGAGGAGGCCATCTATAAGGAGGGGGGAGAGGAGGCCATCTATAAGGGAGGGGGTAGAGGAGGCCATCTATAAGGGAGGGGGTAGAGGAGGCCATCTATAAGGGAGGGGGTAGAGGGAGCCATCTATAAGGGAGGGTGGGGGGAGAGGGGGCCATCTATTTGGGGGGGCAACATAGGGGGAGAGGGAATACACAGAGGGGGGCATATATTATTAGGGGGTCACATAGAGTCAGGGCTACCCACTAAATGAGGGTGTAAAGAGGCCAATACAGATGTGCAGCTTGTATAGAGATGAGGATGGTGCCAGTGTGAGGAGCCTAATATGTCTGTCTGGCAGATTCTGTGGATTCGAGGCTCGGAGAAGTTCTCATAACGGCCCAGGACGGATGGAGAAGATGAAAAGGAAAGAACTCCGATCATCTCCTGTGAGTCACCTGATATAACTGCACTGTAATGTATATGGTGTATAGAACCTGTGTAGAGCTGGGGCCACCTCTATATGACTGGATGAGGTGATTTAGTGTACTGGATTTGGTCAGTAACAATATGGTGGTGATGATTGTGGTGTGGCGGTAACATTTCCTTCCTATAAACTGGTATTACTGGTAATATTGGTCTCAGTATACAGGATTTGGTCGGTAACAGTATGGCGGTAATATGTACGGCGATAATACTTTCTCCTTTAATATGCTGGTGTTATTAGTAATATCTATCCTGGTGTGTGTATATATATATATATATATATATATATATATATATATATATACACACACACACACCAATAGCATCACTTGGTCGTGAAAGGAGGGGGGCCCAAGTTGGCCTCTCGCACCAGGGCCCAGGAGACATTAGCCACGCCCCTGATAGCAGCTAATAAGTATTGGAAGGCTTAGGATTTTTAAATAGAAGTAGTTTACAAATCTATGTAACTTTCTGATACTGGTTGATTCAGAAGAAAAAAAAATCACCGGTGGGAAATACATTGAGTTTTGGGTGCTTTTTTTGCTCTCATTCGTTCAGTGGATTTGGTAACGTTTATGCTATTGAAGTGATTGTGCTTTTGTGTTTTCTTTACTCACACAGGGCAAGAAATTGCACCAAATTAAATATGTTTTAGACTATTTTTTCTCTTTACAGTTTTCCGCCGTTTCGCAGTAGTAAGAATAGTTGTTGGTGCTGTGTACTATTTTTATAAAATATAAAGTCTTGTCCAGAAATTACCAAGGCAAGTAATATTAAAAAAAATTGTATTGATGAAAATACAGGAAGCATTGTACACAGGAGATCAGCTATCTTGAAAACAAGCACCTTGGGACCTCACACAGTTCTCCCACTGTCCTCTTCCACTTTTCAAAACACTCAGCAAAATCCTTTATTGGAATCTCCATCAGCTGCTTCTTTGTATTTTCCTGACTCAATGACAGTCTGAAATCTTTTTCCTTTCAAAGGTGATTTTAGTGTCGGAAAAGTCATTCACAGTAACAGGGCGCCAAATCTAGACAGTTGTTCAGCGTAAAGTAAGCCTGGGCGATAGGGCCAAAAAATAAAATCTCAATCTTTTTCAAACTATGTCAGATTCTCGATTTACGTATTTATTTATTTTGCTAAATGTACCTATGTACTTATCCCTCATGTGCCACCCCTACTCTTCCCTGCATAAACCCCCCCCCCCCTCATAAGGAGAGGAGAGTTGCCAGTGTCTGTATATACTGTGGCAGGGCCAGGGGCGTAGCTAATGTCTCTTGGGCCCTGGTGCAAGAGGTCAACTTGGGCCCCCCCCCTTACCACATACTGACTAACACAACCTATGTACTTATCCCTCATGTGCCACCCCTACTCTTCCCTGCATAAACCCCCCCCCCCCCCCTCATAAGGAGAGGAGAGTTGCCAGTGTCTGTATATACTGTGGCAGGGCCAGGGGCGTAGCTAATGTCTCTTGGGCCCTGGTGCAAGAGGTCAACTTGGGCCCCCCCCCCCTTACCACATACTGACTAACACAACCGCTGCTACTGAATAAAATCCTCTGTACATAGACCAATATCACCTCATCCAGTCATATAGAGGTGGCCCCAGCTCTACACAGGCTCTATACACCATATACATTACAGTGCAAATATATCAGGTGCCTCACAGGGGACGTCTTCTCTGATCGGAGTTCTTCCCTTTTCATCTTCTCCATCTGCCCAGGGCCATTATGAGAACTTTTTGGAGCCACGAATCCACAGAATCTGCCAGACAAACATATTAGGCTCCTCACACTGACACCATCCTCATCTCTCTACAAACTGCACATCTGTATTGGCCCCTTTACACCCTCATTTAGTGGGTAGCCTGACTCTATGTGACTCCCTTATAGTACATATCCCCCTATTGTATACACCCCCTGTGTAGTCCACCTTATAGATGGCCCCCCAATGTTTCCCCCTTATAGATTGCCCCCATGTTATCAACCATATAGATGCCCCCCATTTTATCCCCCTTACAGATGCCCCCCATGTTGTCCCCTCCTCCTGCCCCTCCATCATCATACTACTACCCCTTTCATCCTCCTGCCCCTCCATCATCATACTACAACCACCTCCACCATAATACTACTACCCCTTCATCCTCCTGCCCTTTCATCATCATACCACTTCACCCCTCATCATCCTCTTGTTCCATCATCATCATACCACTACATCCTCATCATCCTCTTGTTCCATCATCATCATACCACTACATCCTCATCATCCTCTTGTTCCATCATCATCATACCACTACATCCTCATCATCCTCTTGTTCCATCATCATCATCATCATCATCATCATCATGCCACTACATCCTCATCATCCTCTTGTTCCTTCATCATCATACCACTTCACCCCTCATCATCCTCTTGTTCCATCATCATCATACCACTACATCCTCATCAGCCTCTTGTTCCATCATCATCATACCACTACATCCTCATCATCCTCTTGTTCCTTCATCATCATACCACTACACCCCTCATCATCCTCTTGTTTCATCATCATACCACTACACCCCCCATCATCCTCTTGTTCCATCATCATCATCATCATCATCATCATACCACTACATCCTCATCATCTTCTTGTTCCATCATCATACCACTACACCCCTCATCATCCTCTTGTTCCTTCATAATCCTCTTGTTCCTTCATCATCATACCACTACACCCCCCATCATCCTCTTGTTCCATCATCATCATACCACTACATCCTCATCATCCTCTTGTTCCTTCATCATCATACCACTACACCCCTCATCATCCTCTTGTTCCATCATCATACCACTACACCCCTCATCCTCCTCTTGTTCCATCATCATCATACCACTACATTTCCATCATCCTCTTGTTCCATCATCATCATACCACTACACCCCTCATCATCCTCTTGTTCCATCATCATACCACTACACCCCCATCATCCTCTTGTTCCATCATCATCATCATACCACTACACCTCTCATCATCATCTTGTTCCATCATCATCATCATACCACTACACCCCTCATCATCCTCTTGTTCCTTCATCATCATCATCATCATCATCATCATACCACTACACCCCTCATCTTCCTCTTGTTCCATCATCATCATCATACTACTACACCCCCATCATCCTCTTGTTCCTTCATCATCATCATACCACTACACCCCTCATCATTCTCTTGTTCCATCATCATCATACCACTACACCCCATCATCCTCTTGTTCCTTCATCATCATCATCATCATCATACCACTACATCCTCATCATCTTCCTCTTGTTCCTTCATCATCATACCACTACACCCCTCATCTTCCTCTTGTTCCTTCATCATCATCATACTACTACACCCCCATCATCCTCTTGTTCCTTCATCATCATCATACCACTACACCCCTCATCATTCTCTTGTTCCATCATCATCATACCACTACACCCCATCATCCTCTTGTTCCTTCATCATCATCATCATCATCATACCACTACATCCTCATCATCTTCCTCTTGTTCCTTCATCATCATACCACTACACCCCTCATCTTCCTCTTGTTCCTTCATCATCATCATACTACTACACCCTCATCATCCTCTTGTTCCTTCATCCTCATACCACTACACCCCCATCATCATACCACTACACCCCCATCATCCTCTTGTTCCATCATCATACCACTACACCCCTCATCATTCTCTTGTTCCATCATCATCATACCACTACACCCCATCATCCTCTTGTTCCATCATCATCATACCACTACACCCCCATCATCCCCTTAAAAACAAAAAAATCTATACTCACCTGCATGATTTCTGTAGCCCCCAGGTCACACGCGCTGGCGGGCTTCTCCCGGCGGGAGGCGGGGCTTAGCGCGGAGGGGGCGGAGCTTCGCGGGACCTGTTTTTTTCTTAACGCGATGCTCCCTGCGCTGGAAGTACTTCCCCCCCCCCCCGCCGCACACAGAGCTCCCTGGGGGCCGCAAGACAGCCGGGGGCCCCTGCCTCTTGTGATCGCAAGCAAAACATTGCTTGCGGTCACAAGAGGGAGTGGGAGGCGGGCAGTGCAGTGGTAAGGGGGGGCCTCGCGGGCCCCCCCTTGGTAGCAGCCCGGTCGCGGCGGCGACCCCTGCGACCACGGTCACTACGCCACTGGGCAGGGCAATGTCTGTATACAAAGCACCAGAGCTGGCACCATTTACATGGAGGAGATAGCCTCTGCACTGCCACAGTATATACAGACTTTGTATATACTGTGGCAGTGCAATGTCTGTATATACAGCACAGAGGCCTGCACAGTGTACATGGAATTGATTTGTAGTATTACAGTAAGTGTGTACCTCATAAATGCTCCTCCTCCAGACGGTGTTGTCCTGCTTTGTGATCAGTCTGTCCATAAAATGACCAACATGGAGGAGCGTGTGACTATGCCTGGCCTCTTTGTCCACCACTGAGCCTGTATATACCTATGGAGGACACAGGGGGCGAAGCATGGTCACATGATCCTCCATGTCAGCCATCTTATGGACAGAATTACCACAGAGCAGGACAGCACAACCTGGAGGAGAGAAGTCTGATTTTAGCTCTATGAGATATACACAAAGCTGCTGTCAGTAGATGCTGTGAGTACACTTACTAATACTGTACACTAAGCTAGTTTGCTATAAAGTGGCCAAACCCTTTAAATGAAACATATTTGAAGTGTACAATCATTTCTTAGAAATGTAACATTTGAGAGACATATAGTAATCCCCCATGTGCCTGCTTTGTTTCAATATCCTGTTGCTCTTGGTTACAGCCCGCCCTTGGGAATCCACTAAGTTGGGTCACTCATTCTCAGTTTAGTTGCAGTCTACTGACCTGTCCTATTAGTACTAGCAGTTTATTTTCTCTTCACATGCAAGCAATGGGGAATGTGGGACAGTGTCTGCACTGTTGCATGGTAAAAGCAAGGTCATCGTTCAGAGAGGAAACCAGCAGGAAGTGATCAGATACATAGGGGAAAAAATGGTAGCGTCTAGCACCCATATTGACTAGTACAGTAAAGTTGTCTGCCATTAGACATGTGAATTCCAGTCCACTCTCCTTGGCAGCAAGGTTACATCAATGTTATTCAAACCGTTCCCCTTGTAGTAACAATGGCTAGATACTTTCAAGATGGACCTCATACTGTAGTAAAGCAGGTCAGCCACAAGTCAGCACAGGAAAGGTGAAAGCATCTAACATGTATAGCAGCCTATGGCTGTATTCGTGTTTTCCTGGACTCCCTGGGGCTGCATCCAACCTCTTCAGCAACCGGTGTTCAAATGCCAAATGAGCAGACTCAAGCATGTTCATCTCTAGTATATAGTACCGTATTATGACTTTATTCTTGCCATGTATTAGGTCGCAGGGGATTCTATAGTATTAGAATCAGGGCCGGCGTCAGCACCCGGCTGACTAGGGCAAGTGCCGGGGCCCACAGCTCCTCTAGGGGCCCACTCCCGTCTGTTACTACATTTTTTTTTTTGTTAGTAAAAAAAAAAAAAAGTGTAGTAACAGAGGGGACTGGGCCCCTAGAGGCCGCATGTGACAGTTAGGGGCCCGCCGATACATACTGGGGTCCCCGGGCACACGTCTTCCTGCAAGTCTTCCCTACAGCCGAGTAGGTAGGAAAAGGACCTTTGAGTATGAAGGACCTGTGGTGATGTCATGGGTCATGTGATCGGACACCTGACCTGATAGAGGGCAGAAGGTAGGCTCTGTAAACTAATAGTCAACTGTATGTGCTGGCGTTTCTAGTTGTTTTGTTTTGTGTATACAGGTCCTGCTGTAATATATATGTATACAGCAGGACCTTCTATCTACTTTCTATCTATCTATCTATCTATCTATCTATCTATCTATCTATCTATCTATCTATCTATCCACAGAGCAGGAGCTGTATACAGGAGATACAGGAGTGGTGCTGCTGGTTCTGTATACAGCTCCTGCTCTCTGTATATATATATATATATATATATATATATATATATATATATATATATGGCTGTATCCCAGTTTTCCAGGCGGTACTCCCGCTGTATCCACCCGCTGCACAGAGTGGGCACACAGCGGGAATCATTTATTTATTTATATACAGAGCAGTAGCTGTATACAGAACTAGCAGCACCAGAATGTAAGATATATATATATATATCTTATATATCTTATATGCTGCTGCTAGTTCTGTATACAGCTCCTGCTCTCTGTATGTATGTATATATGTGTATATATATATATATATATATATATATATATATATATATATATATATCTTACATTCTGGTGCTGCTAGTTCTGTATACAGCTACTGCTCTGTATATAAATAAATAAATGATTCTCGCTGTGTGCCCACTCTGTGCAGCGGGTGGATACAGCGGGAGTACCGCCTGGAAAACTGGGATACAGCCTATGGCTATGGTTGTATCCCAGTTTTCCAGGTGGTCCTCCCACTGTATCCACCCTCTCCACAAAGGTGGAAGACATCGATGGCGAGAGTTCGGGTTCGTACGGACCCATCCCTTTATATATATATATATATATATATATATATATATATATATATAATGATCCTTTCACTGTGTCTGACTCCTCCAGAGTCCTGACTACTGCAGAGATCAGGAGATACAGGAGGAGAAAGATATGCAGCAGCCGCATGTTTCTTCTGCTGCATATCTTTCCTCGCCTGTATCGCCATGATTTGCTCCTCAAAGGGGCCCGCCGAGGCTCTGTCGCCCAAGGGCCCACAAAAACCTGGAGCCGGCCCTGATTAGAATACATGACACATAAACTACTCTTCTAAAGCAATGAAAGAACAGCAATAGGCAGGTTGACCTATTGTCTACAGGTGAATTTGTTTTAATATAGCTCATATATAATAAAACCAGTAAGACAGCAAAAAAAGAGCTGCTTATTGGCTGGTATACATTACTCTTATGGCGCATAAGTCTTTTTATATTGGTACTAAAAAGGCTGAACACTCAATCTAGCTATCATTAACCCTATTAGAGAGCGCTCTAGCCACTAAGATTACTATATCAGATGCTCTAAGTAAAATTATTTATGTCTGTATTAAGAAGTTCAGTGGAGATTGGCGCACAAGTCTTGGTCACAGGCAAAGGTCACCAGATGCCTGTACTTCATAAAAACAGCTTGAAGGTTACAGACTATGGGGAATAACAAGAAAGATTAAATTCAGATGCGCTTGACTTTCTCAGATACATAGTTAGACTTTTTATTGCTAGTAATTGAAGTCTTTCTCAATTTAAAATTTAGTCGGCTCCTTTTTAGTCCAAGTGCTCATAGACTTAGCTGCATTACAAGAATGATTTGTAGTGCATTCTGCAGTTTGTATGGCTTAGAGATAAAATTGATAGGATACATTTACTAACATAATACCAAGCATAAAACTACAAGGAACTCATCATATGTTTCCTATCATGTTTTTCCGTTCATTAGGGCCAACATGATCAGTATCCATAAAAACACAAAAAAATGCAACAGCTCACTGCTAATGGCTAGACTCAGACCCAATACAGATATGAAAATCACTAAAAGCAGCCCCTCCAAACTGCTAAAGAAAATCTCAATTAAAATAATGAGGCTCTTGGTTACCATTTGCAAATAGTGTATACCATCAAACCATGGTAAGGTGGCCTCATGCCCAGGATGGACCCTACACTGTACTTTAGCCTCTCCATGGCGTATAATAGGCCTATGCTCTGGTCATGTGAGATCCAACTAATGCTGGCAAAAATACATCTGATTGACCTCATTAATAGATTAACTGTGCCCACCACTGACATTTTTTGTTTTCATACAAACTTGCATCTTATGATAGGAAACTGCAGCTCATCCCTTCACCATTCTACCCACTGAAAGCAAACCAGTGAAGATCCCCTTTGTACACCATTTCAGGACTGGGACATCTACATTAAGGCTATGTTCACACTGCGTGAACACCCGGCCGGTCTCAGCACGGAACGGCCGGTCTCAGCCCGGATCATCCCAGCCGGGTGATCTTTTCGGCCGCTTGCTTCACTGTATGAACTGACAGGTCTTTCTGCGGCCGGACATGTCAGTTTTTTCCGGGGCCGCATGGGATCCCGGTCGGAGCGCATACGATGTGTGTACGCTTCGGCCGGGATCCCATTGAAGATAAGGCTATGTTCCACCCCTCAAAACTACGGCCGTAGTTCTGCAGCAAGAACTATGGCCGTAGTTTTACGTAGTGTGAACATTGCCTAAAGCTAGAGGAGGAGTTTGTCTTTTAACCCCTTCTTGTCAGTAACATGTATATATACGGTCCTACTGCACATACCCCATAAAGTAAGAATGTATACATATATGTTCCTGACTTCAGGGGCTGTAGATGTGTGTGGGACTGCAGCAGTGAGAGTAGACCCGCACACATCAGAGTCCAGGGAGCCGAAGTAAATTAGAGGAAGCTGCGATCCTGCAGCTGCTTGCCATTAACCCCAATCGTTTGTACCGACAGGTGGGGGTAAATCACTTACCTCCGTCCTGTCTTATCAGCCATCCATGCAAGTCTGCAAAAAATAAATAAATAAATAAATAAAATAAGCATATAGGTGTAAATCAAGCTGGACACGTTTCAAAGTCTCCCTAGACTTTTTCCTCAGGAAAAAGTCTGGGGAGACTTTGAAACGCATCCAGCTTGATTTACACCTATATGACTAATTTTTGACTAATCTTTTCCTTTTGCTGTACAAGTGGGCTTACCGCCAAAAAATACCCACAAGGTCCAGCGGCCAACAAAGCACAATACACATGCGCAGGTTTTCTCCATTACAAAAGGAGCTTCTACTCATTGCCCACACGAGCACCTGAAGTACTGACAGCAACCAGAAACATCACTCACCGACAGCAGCTTATACCAGCATACTCCATCGGCCTGACACCGCACGGAGATTTCAAAGTCGCCAGACGGGTGAGCGGTGCATACAGCACCACTAACTTATGCGGTATCCCGGTGTAACTGTGAGGGGTTGCTGGGTGTTATGATGCAACTGGGGCCTAACTGGAGTCTACTTGTCACGGTGGGGTCTGAGGGTGTTATAGTGGCCTGGCCTCTCAGCACACTCACAGGTGATGCAAAGTAATATGTACCTTGAAGTAAGCAATGTCCACACACTTGTAGGATGGAAGCAATACGGATCTTTACTTGCGGTAAACTTTGGTGCAGTTCATACAGTTGCATAAGGTGGCAATATGCAGTCAGGATGATCCAACACCACGAGGTAATTGGGAGATCTGTGGTAGCTTTCAGTTTAGTGATGAAATGGGGTTCTGAGGCAGCTAATAACTCTTTGGTCCTCTCAGTTCTTCTATCTTTATGAGCAGCTTACTGAGGAATAGGTTAGGCAGAGCTGAGGGTCTCACATACACTCGGGCCTGTGCAGAAGGTCTCTGTAGCAGGGTTGACCTAATGACTGAAGTTTTCTGAATTGAGGAAGAAATTAGAGGAAGATATCTCAGTAGCTTGAACTGAAGTGGGACACTTTAGTATACTTTTCAGTTCAGAGAAGTCCTCTGGCATTTGGGTATTCTATCCAGTAGATCACTTACTCTTACACTGGTCCCAAACAGATGATCGAGGCTCCTCTACCAAAGGGATCTAATAATTCAGGGGGTAAATATGCTGCTTTGCTTCTCTTCTAATTTCCAGACCTGAAGGTGGACTGAGAACAGTGGTCACTTCACCTGGCAAAGCCAGACACTACACACTACACTGGTCCTAACCAGGGAATCTCACTCCTTCCAGAAGAAGGGCGGAGTTGGGGCAAAAGTTACCTAATGGTTACCTAATGGTACCAAGGATACAAGGCTTACCTCACAGATCTCTTGTTAACTCTTGATATACAGACAAGAAATACACAAGCACATGTTAGAACATGGATGTAGCTGAGCTGAGATATCTAATAAACAAAATGGAGGGCTCTACAGAGGCTTCTGCAGTTAAAGGGGTTGTCCGGCGATAAAAAATTATTCACAGAATAACACACATTACAAAGTTATACAACTTTGTAATGTATGTTATGTCTGTGAATGGCCCCCTTCCCCGTGTCCCACCACCCCCCACCCGTGTACCCGGAAGTGTGGTGTGCTATACATACCTGTCACGTGCCGACCACGGTCTCCGATCCTCAGCAGTGACGATCCTCAGCAGTGACGTGCTGGCCGCCCTCTGCAGCGTCATCCGAAGCTCAGCCGCGATTGGCTGAGCATAACTGTGCTCAGCCAATCGCAGCTGATGACGTGGCCGCATCATCAGCCTCTCAGCCGCGATTGGCTGAGCACAGTTATGCTCAGCCAATCGCGGCTGAGCTTCTGATGACGCTGCAGAGGGCGGTCAGCACTCGGGAAGATCCGCTGGCCGCCCGAAGAAGACGTCACTGCTGAGGATCGGAGACCGTGGTCGGCACGTGACAGGTATGTATAGCGCACCACACTTCCGGGTACACGGGTGGGGGGACACGGGGAAGGGGGCCATTCACAGACATAACATACATTACAAAGTTGTATAACTTTGTAATGTGTGTTATTCTGTGAATAATTTTTTATCGCCGGACAACCCCTTTAAATACACCACACCACAGAGTCAAACCTAGGGACACCTCATTCTACCTTACTTTGGGGCAGAAATTAGTTGCTCTGTGTTACCACACTTACCACATCCAGTAAGATTTGATTGAATAATTGGGCCGAGCCACACTAAACAACTGTCTGAATTTTCCTCTAAGAAGCCGGCTATTATCCGATTAATGACTTTTTGCTGCACATTGCTAAGTTTACAACATCAAAAGACGCTCTCACCAACGGGCTCTATGTACTATATATATATCACCTGCGCAGATTTATAATGATCCGCTTTTACGGCTCAATTAAATACTCATAATTTTTCTATATTTTTTTATATATTTTTACATTTTTTATTTTCCAATACCTCGTGAGGCTGATCACCCCGCGGTTTATTGGCTCTATAACCATTTATCCTATCCTTTTTATAATTTTATGCCTTTTTTTCTTGAAGTTTTTCCATTTGCAACATATAAACTGCTTTCTCAATTTTTTTCTATGATGTATTAGTTTATCATGTATTTATTATAGACAATGATTTATATAGTAAATAAAACTATATGTTTTATACCCTTTCACACCTATACAGTCTTCCTTGAGGACCTGTCACCCTTCTTTTCCAATAGTTACTTTTCCCTCCTAGGGTATAGGAGAATTACAGGTTCACCTCGTTGGACTTTCTATCAGTTGATCTCACACATAACCTTTCTTATTCCTGGATCGTTAAGGCACCTGTGCAATGTTCAGACAGGAGAAAATGTTCCAGTGGCATTCATAATGATAAAGAGGGTGTAAAGAGGGTGGGGAGGAAGGATGGAGGGGTGGTGCAAAGTTAGGGCACAGATACTCCCATTTGGCACGGGCTGCAAGTTTAAAAGTTGTTTTTTAGGACAATAACCGCATCACCTGCCGAACGGACCCCAGGACAGATCTTGGATTTAAAGCAGCTATATATATATATATATATATATATATATATATATATATATATGTATAAGTGGTTTTGGGGGGTCAGATTGTGGGTACAGAGTTGCTTTAAATACAGATGAGAAAACTTACAGTAAATTCAGATTCACACAACCACTCTGCCTGTAGAAGATGGATGCAGTCCCAAAGCTGTCTGGAAAACTTGGATATGGCTGTGTCTATGTTTTCAAGGCAGTTCTAGGGGTGAATCCATCTATTCTAGTTAGAGGAATTTAAATGCTGAGTGTTCGGGTTTGCACAAACCCGAATTTACTGTAAGTTCACTCATCTCTAATTATAAAATAGTGTTCAAACCCTCAATACACTAACATGCTTCCTTACTATGAACCGAGGAAAACAAGAGTCCGTGGAGTCTCGTTTGCGAGTCTCAAAACATGGGATAGCCAGATATCTCTAGCCTGTTGCCACGGGGGCCTCCATGATGGGGAGAGCAGCACACCACCCTGATAAATAGCCCCTTAAGTCCCACTAGGTTGCGAGTATTGGAACATAAATAGGGAAATACCAGGGTGGCCCCTTTTTTGGGTGGCCATCAGTGAAGACTCTTGATTGAGTACTTCATTGGAGATATTTTTCACTGTTCTCCTTGAGTTCAGTGATTACTGTGTTTTGTTGGTTGATTTGTCATTGCCCCAACTAGCCAGAATCCTACTCCACACTGACGAGGGGCAAATACCCCGAAAAGGCTGTCTGTGGATGTAGGCCTGCCTTGGCAAGCCCTTGTCATGATCGCAATACTCGTACCTTGAGTTAGACATTGACAAAAAGGGGCCATTCTACTATTTCCCTATTTATGTTCTAATACTCGCAACCGAGTGGGACTTAAGGGGCTATTTATCAGGGTGGTGTGGTGCTCTCCCTATCATGGAGGCACCCCGTTGCAACAGGCTAGAGATATCTGGCTATCCCGTGTTTTGAGACTCGCAACCGAGACTCCACGGACTCTTGTTTTGCATATTTACATTTTTGGGGGCATCAGTGGAGACTCTTGATTGAGTACCTCATTGGAGTTATTTTTCACTGCTCTCCTTGAGTTCAGTGATTACTGTGTTTTGTTGGTTGGTTTATCAACTGAGGAAGCTTAAATTACAAACTGATTGATGCACAATCTAATATAGTGCTTACCATTCGATTATCTTGTGCAGGTTACCATCGTTGACCCATATTTCTTATAACTTATATACTATTTCCCTTTTACATATACAAACTCTATTTTTTAGGTAAGCACACCAAACACTTCTAAAACCATTCCATTTCTTGTGGAAATATAGCACCTTTGTATATTCCTTAAGGGATGTATTATAAATGAGCCATGTGAAGGGTTCTGCTTGTTTTATTAGGTCCTGTTATTGTGGCTGAGTCCTTAATGTTTTATTATATTGTCCATATGTTTTTGTTGTGATTTTTCCCCAATAACATATTCAAGATCACCTTTCACTTCTATATCCTAATTCACAGCATATGGGTACTGGTCTAAACTTCATAAAGTAACAAATCTCCATGGACTTCTTAAATAATTTACCATAAGCTTTGGATCAAGAAATGAAGTATGGGTCTGGCTACACGATTGGAACTGCCTGATAAGGTGGATTTGACGGGGATGAAATTGTTAATTATTAACGGTTTGTAGCTAAAGCAATTGTAAACAGACGGCTCCGATTTTTACTTTGCAGCTGCTTGTAGTTTATAGATTACAGGCAGAATAAGTCGCGCAAAGCTGATGGGAAAAAAAGGCAAATTATAATTGATGCCAATACATTGGATTACATTTATTTTATTTTAACCAGGTGCAGGCTTCCATAGGGAAACCAAAGGCGACAAAAAGAGGGAACCAATAAAATTAAAGGTTACTTGTCAATAGGTCCTTTTACAGTGCAGAAATTGTGAGCTGTATCTACGTAGAATGAAGTGATATTAATGGGGAGCTGCTTCCCTATGGGAGAAATTATAATCCATCTATTATGGACCAGAACATATATAAATAAAGAAAGACATAGGCAAATGCACAGTTAACTCTTAAAGTATATCTGTCACTTAAAAAAAACAACTTTTGACATGATGTAGAGACAAATCAAACGTTTTGATTGGTTGCGGTATTCTCTGTGTGTGCATCTGAGCTGGTCCTATAGACTTACACTGGAAATCCATCCATTTGCTTCAATAGAATGGAGTTGCAATGCAATACTACACACAAACTAAGTACTCACTGGCACTGTTTCTGAAAAGGATGTACCATACAATTTTGGAGGTTAAAGGGGTACTCCTGCAAAAATATTTTTCTTTCAAATCAACTGGTTTCTCAAAGTTATATAGATCTGTAATTTACTTCTTTTTAAAAATCTCTAATGTCTTCCAGTACTTATCAGCTTCTGTATGTCCTGCAGGAAGTGGTGTATTCCTTTCAGTCTGACACAGTGCTCTCTGCTGACAAGCTAGGAACTGTCCAGACCAGAAGATATTTTCTATGGAAATTTTCTTCTTCTCTGGACAGTTCCTGTCTCGGACAGAGATGTCAGCAGAGAGCACTGTGTCAGACTGAAAGGAATACATCACTTCCTGCAGGACATACAGAGGCTAGAGATTTTTAAATAGAAGAAAATTACAAATCTATATGACTTTCTGAAAGCAGTTGATTTGAAATTTTTTTTTTTCCACTTGGGTTCCCCTTTATTGGTATTCTTTCAAATACAAAAAAGTCACTAATACAAAGGTTGAGTTGTGCCATGCCATATGGTGAGGAGCGACATGCAGGAGGCCTGAGAAATACATATAGCTCCTAAGCCAATATTCATCATATATACTATGCATACATCAAAACAACACACAAACGGAAATAGTATTCTTTCCCTATACTGTCTGGTTAGAAGATCATCTAGCAATGTGCAATGTTGTAATTGTATTCCCAGCAGCTTCTAGTGAAAGTCTATTGTAAAAGCCTTATTGTGAGGAGAAACATATGCACTTTGCTTTTGGTAGTTGGGGGGGGGGGCATAGGAAGGAGATATCTTAGCCATATGATGCTTGAGTAAAGTAATTGGTTATAATCATTTCTATAAAATGAATAATTTATGTTACACAGCCAGAGCTCTGCTATTAACCTATTCATGACCGAGGTCATTGGTGCCAGGATTTCCAGGCCAAATCAATGCAATGTTCCTCCCTACCTTCTAAGAGCCATAGCGCTTTTATTTTTGCAGGGCATTTTTTGCCCCGCTATCTCAAGTTTTTATTAGTATTATATTGGTGTAAAAAAAATTTGGATTGTTCTTTTATACATTTTTTCCTGATATATAATTTTAAAAAATCAGCAATCCTGGTGTGTTTTCATTTTTTTTTCCGTTTATTATTATGAACAATAATGTCATACTTTAATACATTGGACAATTCTGCATGCTACAATATGTAAAATGTTTATTTATTTATTTTTACATATTTTTACTTTTATAATGGACAAGGAGGTATATTAAACTTTTATTGGGGGGAGGTTATGTAAGAGGCTTTTTTTTTACTTAAAAACCTTTATTTTTCTATTTACCCTTTTTTTACACTTATATTTTACTTTAAAATATGCAATGATTAGATTACACATACTGATCTATGCTATGCCATAGCATAGCCTAGATTAGTGTTATCGGCAATCTATGCATAGAGCTTGCCTGAGAGCAGAGTCACAGGATGGAGGTTAGTGGCTTACCCCCGCCTGTTGGTACAAGTGATTGGGACTTGATCAATCAGTGACAGGTGCATGTCCTGTCACTAATTTAAAGCAGGGATCACTATAGATAGCGGCATTTAAGGGGTTAATGACAGGCAGCTGTGGGATTTCAGCTGCCGGTCCTGCACACATCAAAAGCCCCTAAAGTCAGGAAAGTATATATATGTATTGTGAATGTGAAGGGGTTAACTAATATAAGTTAACTCACATAAGCCATGGGAAATTCTTGGTAAGGAATTATCATTACTAGCACCATGCAGAAGATACATTTTGAGCTATGAAAAGGTCAGATGCCTACTACAAAACTGAGAAAACATTTTCCAGTGCAAGTTCTTGAAAAGATTATTCTATAAATATATCCTATACAGTGGTGCCTTGGATTACGAGCATAATTCGTTCTGGGACTTTGCTTGTAATCCAAATCCACTCTTAAACCAAAGCAAATTTTCCCATAAGAAATCACTGATATGCAGAGAATTGGTTCCACTCCCCAAAAATAATGATTTTATATTTTGAATAACATGTAAGACAAATGAAACAGACATTTATAAACAGCTGAATATGTGATATTATAAGTTACTGTGCAGTATAGCAATCAGCATGTGGAGTAAAATGTATAATAAGTGCATAAACCTGAAACACAGCAGCAGTTTGTAGATACAGGGTGGAACTGCAGATCCCTATAATGCAGTAGCGTAGTACAACATGCTAGAATAGAGAAGCAGGGCTGCTGTCAGAGGTCTGTGTGGTCACATGACAGCAATGGAGAAGGAGTGTGTGCTCAGCATGGACCAATAGGACTGACAGAGACTGCAGGGAGCATAAAGGACAGAGCAGTACAGATGTGGGTACATACATGCAGCACTCTGTCCGGGGAGAGAGGGGTTACAGCTATGAAGAGATTACCTCCACAGTTCTGTCCCCTGATGTAAGCCCCAGCCTGAAGTGGATCTGCTATGATTTGGAAGGCAAGGGAGACTTCCTGGGTCAGAGTACAGGGCTGTAGACCCTGCTATATAGACCATGTCCCTCCCCAACTCGCGCTCTCACCTAGTACAGGGAGCTCTTAAACCAAAACAATGCTCTTAAACCAAGTCACAATTTTGAAAAACTGTGAGCTCTTAAACCAAAATGCTCTTAAACCAAGTTACTCTTAAACCAAGGTACCACTGTATATCCAATATGGTTCTTGCCAGGAGCAGAAATAAAATCTATAGGAGCCTACAGAGTCCTTCCCTGTTTCAAGATAGGGACTGCAGCAAACTGGGGAGTAAAGAGCTTAGCAGAGCGCTTCTCCTGGCTCTATTCAATGATATGATAAGTGGAGGAGAGTTTGAACACCCAGGCCCTGACCATTCAAAACTTTTGTGAAATCTGTGACAGATATGACATTTAGTACTATTTTCATAGTGTAATGAATTGTGGTCTAGGACAGAGAAGGGTAATCTCTGAAACCCTGGTGATCTACAAAGTGATGGGGTGAATGATAACATTATTCTATATCCTGAATTAACTGATATGCATGTTAATATGTTAATAAAGCTTTTTTTTGCAAATAGGTATGATTAATATGGCTCTATTGTGACTCCTATAACTCTTTTTGTTTTTTTACCTATGGGGATGTATGGGGTGTTATTTTTTGCACCATGATCTCTAGTTTTTATTAGTACCATATTTGTGCAGGTTGGACATAATGATCACTTTTTATAAATTTTTATTATTTTTTTTAATATAAAATGTTATTAAAAATAATCAATGGCGTTTTTTTACTGCTTTTTGTTTACGCCGTTCACCCTGCATTAATATTGTTATATTTTAATAGATCGAACAATTACGCACGCTATGGTAGATAATATGTTTAGTTATTTTTATATGCTTTATTAAAATGGGAAAGGGAGGTGATTTAAACTTTTATTGGGGGAAGGGCTATGGCATGTTTTTTAAAACTTTTAGTATTTTTTAATTTTACACTTTTTAAGTGCCCCTAGGGACATTTTTACATTACATTACTAACACTGATCACTGCTATGCCATAGCATAGCACTGATCAGTGTTATCTGCAATCAATGCAATCGTAGAACCTGTCTGTGGCAGACTCAAAGCATGGATTGCTGATCTGACTGCTGGCAGGAAGGTAAGAGACCTCCAGCGGTCTGTAACAACGATCGTACCCCGCAGTCACACTGTGTTAAGTTGTGGCACTGCAGGGGTTAGCAGCGGGCCTTCATTAACAGTGAGGGCCTGGCTGCTGATAGCAGCTTGTCCCCACATGTTATGAAGTGAGCTTGTGGTATAGCCCCGGTGTGAGGCTCAAGCGGTCACTTGCTAGATAGAGAAGTGTGACTCCACTGCAGTAGTGGTTGGCCGGGGAATAGCTCAGCCAGATGTTAAGTTATCGTGATGCCAGTGCCGGTTGGGCACACAGGTATGGTGGCACACCTGCTTTTGTTTTAGAGAAGCTGGCTATGCCCTTTTCCCTGTGGTCAGTGACCTGCCGGGTTGTGAGGGGGTCCCTTGGGTGTTTATCACGGTGGTCTAGAGTGGAGTTATGACCCACCCGGACTATCAGTACCGCCACCCACAGAAAGGGGAAATGACCCAAGGAAGGTGCTGTGACTGTGTAGGTGCTTGGATAAGAAGCACTGAGTCCCATTACAATATATAAACTCCTCTTTACTGCAACAATATTTGATACAGAGATATACAATAGACTTCCGACTTGACAATAAACTCAGGATTTAACTGGCAAGACTTGTACTCAGCAGGGCCAACGTCAGCACCCGGCATAGTCGGGCAAGTGCCGGGCCCTCAGCTCCTCTGGGGGCCCAGTTCCCCAATTGCTTACTCAGCAATGATCGATTGGATTATAGCTGAGTGAGGTCCTTTGGGCCCTACCAGGTCTGCCGCTGTCCAGGGGCATCCCAGGAATCCGGGACACAGTTGTCTCGAATTCCTGGGCGAGCTGTTCCTTTAAGACGCACACGCAACTGACTGAGCACAGCTGACCGAAACGTTTTGCCACTGATCTGGGTGCTGTACGGAATTGAAAAGCCTTGTACGAATACAATGCTGTTTTTTAATCTTCGATTTCAAATTAACTCAAATTCAATTCAATCTTTCATTTAACTTTTTTTTTTAATTATAAAACCAAATTAATTTTTGAAGGACTTTATCTTCATAGTGAGAGCTAACAGAACACTTCTACTTTCATTATAGTGAGTGACCTGATCACTATTTTTAGTCTGCAGATTTGAATGAGTCTTAAATAACTTTCAACTGTATATTCTCTATATAATTAGCAGAAACCAAGGTTGACAGGTTTCTTTCGATGAAATCCACAAATCATTCCTTTCTGTCCAACACAATGATAATCTAATTAATTCACACTGTGTAATCAGAGTCAGAGAAAATGATCCTGCCACCTGACTATGTTAAAAAGATTCTGTAGCGAATTTTCATGGTTCATTTTACACCCAGCATGAGTCCAAGGCTTAGGTTCTGTCATTTGCATCTCTGCCCATCTTGGCATTTCTTCATATGTTAAAAGTTTAGCAAACAAAAAAAATCTTTCAAATCAACTAGTATAAGAAATTGTCCTGCAGGAAGTGATGTATTTTTTCCAGTTTGAAGGGCAGAGAATGTTTCCTATGGGGAATACACCCCCCCTGCCACCGCCGCTCCGATCGTAACTCCCCCGCCGCTACGATCGCCACCCCCCCCCCCCCCCCCCCGATCGGAGCGGCAGCAGGGGGGCGATAAGAGCAGTGGAGGCGGGGGTGGCGATCGGAGCGGCAGCGGGGTGGCGATCGGAGAGGCGGGGGTGGCGATCGAGGCGGTGCAGGGGGCTGCGGTTGACCGTGGGGCCGGGCTGCGGATGAGCAGGGGGCCGGGCTGCGAGTGGGGGGGCGGGCTGCGGGCGGGCTGGCGGCGGGCCAGGCTGCGGGGCACGTGATCGCAAAATGATCGCAAAACGATTTTTCCGTACGATATATCGTACCGTCTGAACGCTGATCGTTATAAAAAAAATCATTACTTCGAAATCTTTAATCGTGTGATCGGGCCAATTATCGCTCCGTGTAAACTTAGCATTACTTTTTGGTATTCCCTCTAACATCTTGTCTTGACCTAAATTCAACAACCCACAGAGAACAAAAATACTTGATACATACCCATACTAACATCATCAAATCATACGAAAAGTCAAAAGGTAATATATTATATATGTCCATTATACATGAATTAGATGTTGTCCAGCATCATAAATATATAAAACAAAAAAAATTCTAATGTGAAAGTCTGGAAAGGAAGCGGCTCAGTTGCATGTGTTGAGTCCAACAAATCACATTAGTTTTCTATAGCATCTCTTTCTCATTCATTACATGCTCAAACCATCTGTTTGCCTTGAAATGTATTTGTCCTCTAACTTGGCGCAGTCAGTGTATATCTGGCAAACGTGGTGTCAGATGCTACTGTAATTGCTTAATGTTCCATAGAGGAACCGTCATAACATTTTGCAAGTGGCCTGGTGGCAGCTGTGCATATTTGGGCATATCTCATTAGGCACACAATGATCAGCTGGGTGCCCTTTGCTGGGTATCATACATGTTGTTGGCATTGTCAACCTGAGAATATGACAATATCTTCCCCGTTCTAGCGATGCATGCCAAGTGAGCAGCAGATGTCTTTAGAAAAAGTCAACCAACAGGAAAACAGACAAAATAAACCTCATCCCTGTGCACACACATGCTAAAAGCTGCAGCTCAGACCTAATAGGTTTATAGAGTATCCATAACCTCATTAATGCTCATGGCTATTAAATTATCTCCACGGCCATCAATCTTTTATTAGCCCAACCGTACATGTCTGTGATTGTTACTTACACTGATGAACTGTGCTATTATTTAGGTTAGTAATCCCTGATTGATTTTGTTGGCAATTTATACAGCACAATGTTGGAAACAGATGCTAGGGGGGAATGATCACTAGAACCTGAATAGTTTATCTTTTTAAAGTCATTTTCTGACCTTTACTTCATTGATTTAAAAAAAACTGCTAATTGAAATGTAATTAAAAAATTAATTAGTGTTTTTTCAGTCATATGACTTTGTAATATGAGTTACTGTCCGGAGCCATTTTGCCTCCTCCCGGAAATGAAAGAAAGCTAAACTTTACCCATTAACTGTCAACCACATCCTCTTCCCCTAGTGCCATTTTTGTTGATGTTGTCACGAGCAGGGGGCTGACCTGTTCTTCCTCCTCTTCAGCTTCTTCCACTGGCAGCCAGTGTAGTGGACCTTGGCTTACGGGGACCAGGGCCAGCAGGAGTTTCAAATGGTGATCGAACAAGGAGGGATGGTGAGTATAAGATCTGTGTTTGTCAGTGTTTTTTTTCTAGCACCGAAGTTGTTCTTTAATTCAGCTACGATTCACAAGACTTTACATTAAATGAGCACTGTCTCGTTTAGAAAAAAAAATTATGTCCTAGAGAAATGTAAAATTAGGGTAACTGAGCACTTCACTCCCTGGCTCACTGCCTTTTTGATCTAACAAAAGACAGGCCCCATTGTAATGGTACTTTTACAAGGAGCGATAATTCACCCGCTCGCACGATTAACGATTTTGAATGAACAAGGTTTTTATTATAACGATCAGTGTTTAGACGGAACGATACATCGCACGGAAAAATCCTTATGCGATCTTTTTGCAATCGCTTAAGCCTATCTCACACATAGGTGAAATCGTTGAAAGACTGTTTACACAGAACAATCTGCGAATTTTTTGCGAACGACCAACGATAATTTGAGAACATGTTGAAAGATCAAAATGAACGATTTCTCACTCGTCGTTTGATCGTTTGCAGCGTTTACACGTACGATTATCGTTCGAATTCAATCGTTATTGTGCAAATTCGAACGATAACACTGGTCAACGGCCAAAAAGGTTTCGTCATGAAAACATAGAAACATAGAAACATAGAAGATTGTCAGCAGAAAAAGACCACTGGGTCCATCTAGTCCGCCCTTTTAGTATTTTCTTCCTTATTATCTTAGGATAGATATATGTCTATCCCAGGCGTGTTTAAATTCTGTTATTGTAGATTTACCAACCACCTCTGCTGGAAGTTTGTTCCAGGTATCTACTACTCTTTCAGTAAAATAATATTTTCTTACATTGCTTCTGATCTTTCCCCCAACTAACCTCTCACTGTGTCCTCTTGTTCTTGAGCTCAGTTTTTTACTAAAAACACTCCCCTCTTGAACCTTATTTAGTCCCTTAACATACTTAAAGGTTTCAATCATGTCCCCCCTTTCCCGTCTTTCCTCCAGACTATACAGATTCAAATCCTTAAGTCTTTCCTGATATGGTTTATGCCTCACACCCTCCACCATTTTTGTAGCTCGTCTTTGGACCCGTTCTATTTTATCAATGTCCTTTTTTAGGTGAGCTCTCCAGAACTGGACACAGTATTCCAGATGTGGCCTCACCAGAGCTCTATACAGCGGGATCACAATCTCCCTCTTCCTACTGGTTATACCTCTAGCTATACACCCCAGCATACGATTTGCTTTCCCCACCGCCTGGTTGCACTGGTGACTCATTTTAAGGCTTTCAGAAATCATTACCCCTAAATCCTTCTCTTCTGAAGTCTTTTCCAACACAGTACTGCCGATGTGATACTCGGATAGAGGATTCCTCCTCCCCAAGTGCATTATTTTACATTTGGAAACGTTGAACTTCAATTTCCACTGTTTGGACCACGTATCTAGCAAAGCTAAATCATTTTCCATATTACTGACACCTCCAGGAATATCCACCCTATTGCACACTTTTGTGTCGTCAGCAAACAGACAAACTTTACCTATCAACCCTTCTCCTATGTCACTTACAAAGATATTAAAAAGAATAGGACCCAGAACAGACCCTTGTGGCACACCACTTGTAACCAGTCTCTGCTCAGAATATACACCATTAACAACAACCCTCTGATATCTCTCCTTCAGCCAACCACAAATCCACTGAACTATCCAGGGATTTAGTCCAATTTTCTCCAACTTCTCTATCAGCTCTTTATGGGGAACTGTATCAAAAGCTTTGCTGAAGTCCAGATAGGCGATATCCACAGCACCACCTTCATCCAGCACTTTTGTGGCATAATCAAAGAAATCAATGAGATTAGTCTGACATGATCGGCCCTCAGTAAAGCCATGCTGGTTTGGATCCATCAAATTGTTGATTCTTAGGTGATCCATTATCTTCTTTTTTAGAAGAGTTTCCATCATTTTCACTACTACAGATGTCAGGCTCACTGGCCTGTAGTTACTGGGCTCTTCTCTATTCCCCTTCTTGTGGATTGGTATAACATTGGCTGTTCTCCAATCATCGGGGACATCTCCTGTTAGCAGGGATTGGTTATACAGATCTGTCAGGGGGGCAGCAATCACAGATCTGAGTTCTTTAAGAACCCTGGGATGGATCCCATCTGGACCCATCGCCTTATTCAGCTTTAAACGGGCAAGTTCCTCTGCAACTTCAGCCTCTGAAAATACTGGAGCCGAACCCATATAGCTGGAGGCAATGTTGTGTCCAACCATCCTGTGATTGTGAAGGCCGCCTTCTGAAAACACTGAGCAGAAGTAACTATTCAAATAGTCAGCGACCGCCTTATCTCCATCAATAAACGTATTCTCCCCATTACTTATTTTAGTAATGCTGCAGCCATTCTTCTTCTTCTTCCTGTCACTTATATATCTGAAGAAGGTTTTATTCCCCGCAGTAACAGATTTTGCCATTTCCTCTTCTTTTGAGGCTTTAGCAGCATTTATAATCTGCTTTGCCTCCTTCTGTATACTTTTGTACGTCTCTCTGTCAGCTGATCAGCTGAAACAGTTGATCTTAACTAATTTTGTGGTGCTGAAATCAAAAATTATGTTAAAATTTTGAAATTGGCTCTAATTTTCAAGATATAGACATACTTTCTATATTTCTCACAGCCTGTGATACAATACTGGGAAAAGTTTGCATCATCAGTTTTGCATCATCAACTGGTATATTGCATCATCTTAGAATGACCAATATGGAAAAAAGGTATCAGGGTAAGGCTAGGTTCACACTGCTTTTTGAAATCCGTTTTTTTGCAAAAAACAGATGAAAAAAAACGTGTGCATTTGTGTGCACCCGTTCTTCCATTGACTTCCATTATAAAAAAAAAAACCGGATCAAAACGGATCCGTTTTTTTGACGGACACAAAAGTAGTGTCAGATACGTTTTTGTGTCTGTTAAAAAAACGGATCAGTTTTTTTTTTTTTTTTTTTTTACAATGGAAGTCAATGGAAAAATGGATCAAAACAGATGCACACAAATGCATCCGTTTTTTGCAAAAAAAACGGATGAAAAAAAACGGATTGCAAAAACGCAGTGTGAACCTAGCCTCAATGGAACCCATCAATGCTTGCAGATTACTGTTGGACAGTTATCAGAGACAATCCCATGTATGAATAGAAAAGACATGTGTAAGTGCACCGAGAAGCCATTGAATATGGACCTACATTCCAGAGTTCAATAAACATAATTAATTTGTAAAAATTCTTGGATATGCCTGTAAATTGTAGTTGATTTCAGATAGAACTAAGTTTCCTATGAATATATGTCAAAAGTTTATGAACAGTAAACTTGCTTCCTTATGATTGCAGAAGGAATAAATATGTAGGCTATTATACTGTGTTCTATACAAATCACAAAACAGTAACATGAGAACTCTTCCATATCATAGAAACTAGAGACAATTCACATTTTTCCTTGTGATATTTGAATTCAGCACATAAAAATCATTAAGAAATGGATCATTTTATTTCGGAACCAAACAACTTTTGAAAATTTGTTGGCCAGTGTAATCGTTCCGTGTAAAAGGACCATAAGTCTATGAAATTGTCATGTCAATCCTTTCGGGGGACAGCGGAATCCACCCGCCCATAGAATTGAGTCTATGGCACGGAATTTATCTGCGCAGACTTTATAGTGTGAACCCACCCTTAAGACGGAGACTGCAGCAAGCAGGAAAGAGAAGCACTCAGATGAGCACTTCTCCTTATGCTGCATTTACACAGAACGATTATCGTTCAAATTTTCGCAATAACGATCGCATTTGAGCGATAATTGTTCCGTGTAAACACAGCAAACGATCAAGCGGCGATCGAAAAATCGTTCATTTTGATCTTTCAACATGTTCTCAAATCGTCGTTCATCGTTCGCTAAAAATTCGATCCAACGGTACCGGCCGGTGCTGAAGCACTGGAGGTCGGCCGGCCCGGGGAATTCCCTCCCCTGTATGATGTGGCTCCATTCATTCTAAGCGAGCCGCGTCATACAGGGGAGGGAATTCCCTCCCACTGGGGGCGGGCCGGCCAACCTCCAGTGCTTCAGCACCGGCCGGTACTGCTGGATGGAACGGCGCCGTGCACGGGAACCAGGCTTCCCCATGCCGGCGCTGATCGATCTGTGGGTTCAGGTTTAAGAGGATGTACCGGGTGGTACATCCTCTTTAATACCTAGGGATGTATGTGGAGAGCAGGAAAGGTCTTAACTTTTTCTGTTCTCCAGCGCTCCACTTCCTCCGTCTGCCTTGCTGTGCAAGTAACTTACACAGACGAGAGGGGGCCAGGAGCATGTTACGGTCACTAGAGGCATTGCATGCGGGTGAAACCATGCCCACACACAATGAACAATAGCTGCTCAATGAATGTATCATTAGGCAGCTATTGGTCACTGCCCACAACATGCTCCCGCCCCCCTCTCGTCTGCGAAAGTATTAGCATGAATGGGCAGGCAGAGGAAGTGGAGCAACGGAGAGCAGAGAAGGTATGACCTTTCCTGCTCTACAGATGTCCCCTTTAACTATAATGTCAGCAATAACCAAAAAATAAATGACTAAGATACTTTCATTAAATGAATATTAATGCTTTTCTTTTCTTACACAAACCAACATTCATAAACCAGAATTATTTACTGAATCTAATGATGCATGCAGACTTAGCCTTGAGGAATCTGAACGAATATATTAGACAATATGTTTTATATTTACAAATAATTTCATAAGAGAAAGCTCTAAAAAGTAAAACCTACAACCTGAAGCAATTATACATTTTTTTTATTTCAAGGGGGAAAAATCCTGCATAACATTATCATATCTAAACCACATAAGTAAAACAGATGATTGTTTCATATCGTACAAGAGTATCCTTATTACTGTTGATTGATTTTCCCATCGTAAAAAAAAATGAACACATATTATAACGATTAAAGGTGGCTTCAATAAATGATGGCCGAAAAATTGTTTGGCTCTCAGCCATCTCTCCCATCGAGACCCTGGCCTCTATACACAGGACAGTTAAAGGGGTATTCCCCCCAAGAGCAAAAAAAAAAAAAATGCCCCTAAACCTAGCTGGTCTCACTCTCCAATTCCCTCTGAGTATTTTAAGCCGTCCTCTGTCTTTCTAGCTGCTGCTATTCCTGAGTTACAAGTTTTTCTAAAGGCACTGGCAGGGAAACTACATTTCCCATCATGCATTGCTTCTCCCAGATGATGATGACGTATTAGAGCTGATGATGAGGCAGAAGAACCGATAATGATACAGCAGAGCCGATGATGTTATAGCAGAGCTGATGATGCAGTACAGCCGATGATGTTGTAGCAGAGCTGATGATGCAGCAGTCAATGATGTTGTAGCAGAGCTGATGATGCAGCAGAGCTGATGATGTTGTAGCAGAGCTGATGATGCAACAGAGCCGATGATGTTGTAGCAGAGCCGATGATGTTGTAGCAGAGCTGATGATGCAGCAGAGCCGATGTTGTAGCAGAGCTGATGATGCAGCAGAGCCGATGATGTTGTAGCAGAGCCGATGATGTTGTAGCAGAGCCGATAATGTTGTAGCAGGGCTGATGATGCAGAAGAGCCGATGATGTTGTAGCAGAGCTGATGATGCAATAGAGCCGATGATGTTGTAGCAGAGTCGATGATGTTGTAGCAGAGCCGATGATGTTATAGCAGAGCTGATGATGCAGCAGAGCCAATTATGTTGTAGCAGAGCCGATGATGCAGCAGAGCCGATCATGTTGTAGCAAAGCTGATGATGCAGCAGAGCCAATGATATTGTAGCAGAGCCGATGACGGTGTGGCACAGTTACTGATGCCGCTGGCAACCACCGTCGGATGAGTTGCGGGGGTGGGGTAGGGTGCCGCTAGCCACCGTCTCTCACTGATGCCTGATAAGTTGCGGGGGAGGGGGATGGTGTTGGGGGTTTTGCCGCTGGCGTCCATCTCTCTCTGATGCCGGGTGATGAGATGCGGGGGGGTAATAGGTGACGCTGGCGACCACCGCCGGATAAGTTGCAGGATGGGGGGTGCCGCTGGTGGCAGTTTCTCTCTGATGCCGGTTGATGAGATCCGGGGGGGTGCCACTGGTAACAACCATCGTATGAGTTGCGGGGGGGAGGGTGCCGCCAGGCGCCGTGTCTCTGATGCTGGGTAAGTTGTGGAGGGGTATGGGGTTGTGGGGTTGTGATGCCAGGTCAGCATGTGATGCGAGGGGTGCCACTGGCGCGACCATTGGATAAGTTGCGGGGGGATGTGTCTCCCTGATGCCGGGTGATGAGATGCCACTGGCGACCCCTGTCGGATGAGTTGCGGGGTGGTGCCCCCCGCATCTCATCCGATGGTGGTCTGGCATCACAACCCCATCCCACCCCCACAACTTATCCGGCATCAGAGAGGCACGGAGGCCAGCCGCACCTCCACCCCCCGCATTTCATCACCCGGCATCAGTGAGAGACAGCCGCCAGCGGCACCACTGTCAGATGAGTTGCGTGGGCGGGGATGCCGCTGATGGCTTGGTGGCTGTCTCTCTCTGATGACGGGTGATGAGATGCGGGGGGGTACCGCTGACGACCACCGCCGTATAGATTGCGCGAGTGGCGGTGGTGCCGCTGGCGGCTGTCTCTCTCTGATGCCGGGTGAAGAGATGCTGGGGGTGCTGCTGGCGACCACCATCGGATGAGTTGCGAAGGGGGGAGGGTGCCGCTGGTTGCCGTGTCTCTCTGATGCAGGGTTGCGGGGGGATGGGGTTGTAATGCCGGACCACCATCGGATGAAATGCGGGGGGCATCTCATGCCAGGTGAGATGGGGGGGGGGTGCCGCTGGCGGCCACCGTTGGATGAGAGTTGCGGGGGGGATGTGCCACTGGCGGCCGTCTCTCCCTGATGCTGGGTGATGAGATGCCGCTGGTGAACACTGTCGGATGAGTTGCGGGAGGGGGGGGCAGTGCCGCTAGCCGCTGTGTCTCTCCAATGCTGGGCCACTATCGGATGAGATGCAGGGGGAAGGTTGCTTCTGGTTGCCACCTTCGGCTTAGTTGGGGGTGGGTGCCACTGGTGGCTGATGCCGGGTGAGTTGCCAGGGGAGATGGGGAGGGGGCTGCTTTCAGAGAGGGAGACAGTGATCAGCAGCAGCTGTTAGAAGCACTAACCCGGCCCATTGAAGAGACGGAGGACACGTGATGCCGACTCGGAGGGTGGGGGCCAGGAGCAGGGAGTGGAGACAGGTTGGACTGAGATTTGATGATTCCATGCATTCAGTGGGGGTTAATGCATCTAGATAACAGCAAAACTGTGCAGAATCCATAATAACTTTATATTGGAAAAAAGGAAAGTTATGGGTGAGCAACGTATTGATGCAAAAATAATTTGGGGGAAATACCCCTTTAAGCGTGGCTGGGAGCTGTTGTGGAGTTTATCTCTCCCAAAACAAAGGGGTTGGGCACTGATTTTTCATCATGACCAACCCTTATGTCCACCAACATCATCTGTCGGTCTTCGTTTGGGAGCGCCACATACATCTAACCTTTACTATAGGATAACTTTACCCATTGAACACATGTTTTACATTAAAAAAAAAATTTTATTTAAACAAAAAGTTGTTTTAGGATGACATATTCCCTTTAAACATGCCTATGATATAAAGCTTGGCTTTAAGCTTTCAATAAAATTGATATGTTTGACACTAAACATACCTATTATAAACATATATCCAAAATTAAAAAAAAAAGAAATAGTATAAAGGTAGATGAACCAATTAATGTTTTCTGCCACCACTTCTGTGTTTCTAGCATAGAGCATTCCACTGATCAATCATATTATTAGTGGTCTGAAATGTCTGTAATGGCTTAGTGGTAAGAATAAAAACGGCTAGGGTATTTTTAAAATGTAAATACCAAAATAAAACCATCAATAATTCTATTAGCATAAAAACTTTTTAAACAATATGTCGTTTTCTGATTATACATTTGCTATAAGTAATAAGTATCGTATTTTATTTAAAGCGAATGTGCCATCACCTCTATGGAAAAAACATTTTTCCTTTTCCTTTTTTCAAAACACCACCTGGTTCCTGCAGCTAGTGCTGTTTTCTGCTTGGACACCGGCCCGGCTCTATGCACTGGAGGGGGACCCGGGGCTCCAGTGTGATGATATCCCCTCCCCTCAGTGACGTGGCCCTACTAAATTCTAATAGAGGCATGCCACCGAGGGGATATCATCACACTAGGGGCGCCGGGCCTCCCTCCAGTGCATAAAGCCTGGCCGGTGAACAAGGAGGTGGCGCCAATAAGGTACTTAATTTTTTTTCCATAGTGGTGATGGTACATTCACTTTACAGTGGTTATTATTTCTGGCTTCCTTGCAATATCACGCCTGCTTACAAACTAGTGAAATGCCGATGGGATTGCACCCACATAAATAGTCTCCTAATGAAATCATTGTTTTTTACCCAATATTCTAAAAGAACACATTGGGATTTCAGTAAATTGTTTATGTACATGGGGAACAGCCATTACTGTAATGGTTTCTGTCTAGTCATTTAGATCTCAGCCTTACAGTTTATTGTCCTAGAAACTCCTCATTAATTCATGTTTACTGCCAAATGAAAAGATTAAAAATGTTTCCTGACATCAGCTGCTAGAATGCTATGTACTGTAGTTATATTCCATAACTTGTTGTAGTCCTCGCTCAGCTGCTTGTTGATAGCCCTTTCTCTGCAGACAAACAATGCTTGACGTATTAACATTTGGTTGCATTTCAATTATAACTTAGGGATCTTCAGCTTTGAACAATCCCTACTTGTCTTGTTACACTGCATTCACATCACATTTGCTGACACATTCCTTGTATTTGTCAGAATCTTGTCAAAATAAAATGCCAATGTACAGTATATGTAAATTATCCAAACAGGGACAAGACGGATCCTCTACAGAAGTTGACAATGTCTGAAACCATCTGTCCAAAAGATGAAGATCGAAAATGAGCAGTCACCATATGTGGTGTCCCACTGCGGGCGTTGCTATCCGTTACACCCCTCGTATAAGTCTGTACTTGTTTGTGGTCTTGTTACAGCTATAGTGCTACCAGAGATGACCACTAGCTGTTTCTGTATCGTATAACTAAGGTCTAGAAGTCGCACAGCTGAAGTATCCTAAAGGGTTATTGTTTGTGTAAGCCCCAGATTCTGTTCACCAGTAGGATTTCTCCTTTCTTCTCTCCTATCTTCTCTTTTCTATGCCTTTTCTCTATTGCACTCTTTCCACCCAACAACAGCGCATCTTACATGCTGATTAGGAAGTTTGTCCCTTGGGTGAAGGAGGAGTCTTAGCTGAGCTTTGGTGGAGAAAGGACACAACTCAGATAGCTCACCACTGTGGTTCTACCTTGGCCCTGGGCCTCTGTCAGGTCCCCTCTACAAGATTCAGTTTTTAGTCAGTACCCCGCATGGGTAGGATGCAGAACAGAGCCCTCTGACAAACCTTTTTCTTGAAGCACCACTCACGCTGTGTTATGCACTGTTAAGCCCTTCAAGAGAGGACTAGCCAACAGATAACCTCAACCCACAGCGAGGACTAGGAGTAACTACAGTGCAGGACAGTATCCACAAGAGAGCCAAAGAGATAGGAACTGGTCTGGGTGGAGCAAAGTTACGTTAAGTCTATGAACTCCATCTCGCAACGCGAGTGTACTTAGGAAATCCTAACCATTCTGCTCAACCCAGGTAACAGGGTCTGGGGCCTTTGTCACCTATTGGTACGGTTCCGCCAACGCTAGTGGACATCAGATGGTGTGAAGACTATAGGAAAGGTCAAAACACAGGCACAGGTTGTTTCTTCTTCTTCTAAAAGTATTGTTCTCTACACTCCAACCTCCCGGCAGAGCACATTACTACTTGGGTTGAGACTCTGACAGCACCCTCCTCTCTACTACGCTACCTCAGTACAACTCTACCAACACTACTACATCCTACTCAGCACTTATCACACAGATCTGGTGATCCTACACTCGTGTATTTATTGGAACTGTATCTAGTGCATTTCAAGATTCGTTGTATTCCCTACTGCACATTTACAAGTAGTAAACCAAGTCAACGTTAATACCTGAGTCTGTGATTATTCGCTACCACCTACACAGCACTTGCACCACAACCTTGGGACATTTCCCCTTTCTGTGGGTGGCGGGTCCTACCACTATTCGGGAGGGTTACTATACCGCTCTGGCCATCTGTGACTATAACATCCGTGATATATTCCCAAGGAACCCTGCAGCAACTCAGCCAGACACCTGACCACAGGGGAGAAGGGTACAGGCGGCCTTACTACTTAAAAGCAAGCGTGCCATCAAACCTGTGTGCCCACTAGGCACTGGCGTTATGTGACAAAACCCTTAAGGTCCGACTGTGCCTTGGCCATCCACCAACAATAGTCGTGTCACCCTTCCATCTAGCAAGTGACTGGCCATCCCACCGCTACAACATCATCCGGGGGTTACCACACCATATACTTATTCAGGGTTCCCTAATAGAGGATTTGATAATGGGTTCCCTAAACAGGACAACTCCTTTCTATTTGGTAGGTATGTCCCAAAGTAGGCAGGTAGTTTGCCAATTAGACAAGTATTACCCACAGTAGGCACACAGTTTCCCTTTTACGAAAGCATGTCCCCCATAGTAATTAGATCTTCCGATATGCTGGTATATCCCCCAGTAGGTAGGTACTGTATGCCTACAACAGTAGTCAGGAAGTTTTTAAGGTAGTTTCCTAATAGGTACGGTATGTCCTTAGGTAGATAGTTCTCCCAGTAAGCAAATGTGTCAGGGGAGTAATTCCTCTCCCTAATGGCTAGATCACACACACACACACACACACAATGTATATGTGAATTACCCAGAGGCGTGTCTAGATTTTTCAACACCCTGGGAAAGGATTACATTTGGACTAAAGGTAACTATATGACACCTGCATGCACAATAGTCAGTGGCCTCAGCAGACCTACTGCCCACTGACCAGCTGCATCTCTCCACACCTAGACAGATCGGGCAGGACAGTACCATCAACTACACATCATCACTTTTTATTGTTTTTTTAACAAAATTTCAGTAAAGATTATTTTTTTTATCTGAGTTATCTGATCCCAATGAGACATCATGAAATTGGGATGTTCATTGTCATGTGAGTCTCTACAGATTCCTATTGTTCATTACTGAGGTTTGGAACAATTCAAGAACAGTGGATAAAACATGACAGAATATTTTTACTTAAAGGAAACCGATCCCCAAGACAATGCTATTTAATCTATTTCCATCATGTTATAGAGCAGGAAAAACTGAGCAGATTGATCTATATCTTTCTGGTAAAAGATTCAGTAAAACTTTTTACATGTTGATTGAAATCCCTGCTAATTCTGTGATAAGGAGTCCAGTGGGCGGTGTCACTCAATGGACTGGACCCTTTAGCATAAAAACATCAGAGATTTCAATCAATAAATTACACAAAGAGCTGTTCCAGGGCATATGCTGGTGTGTCAGATTTATCAAGAGACACGTGTCTCATAATAAATCTATGGAAACTACCACCAGAGGGATTTTGCTTAAAATGAACATCTGAAACGCCATTCTTAGGTCCCTACTGAATGTTCTGAACTGTATGGCTAATGATGACCTCTGATGTGAATGCAGTTTTCTTTGTTACTTCTTGTATGTATTTCATACTTGGTTGTATTGTTAAATAAAATGAGTTTATTAAAATAAAAAAGGGCTGAATATTATAAAAAAAATTAACACTGAATAAATGTCAATCAATAAATCTCTGTGTAATACTCCTTTTAAAAATAAAAAATGTAATAACCTAAGATGAAAGATGGTCTTACCACATCCTTTAATTGTTTCATTTTCATTTTACGGACAGCACCCACTAACACTAAATCATGATATAAAATAAATAGCCGTGCCTGCAACCTCGGGAGTTAAAAGTAATTGCAAGAACTGTTGCATGCCGACGTAATGTACTCTTCTCCCTGTCATATGACCAGAACGGCTGATGCCTGAAACCTTGGTTTATTGCATTTGTACTGGAAAGAAGCTTCTCAGTGAGTTTCAAATGAACTGCCACTTGTCATTATAACCTCCCTAAGGACGAAAAGGAGATCTCCATTGAAGAGCAAGAAGTGTGCAGCACCTGCTTCATTGCTATCTGCTTCTGAGAAGGTGGAGAAAGATATTAGCCCTGTTTTACATCACAAATTTTAATGCAATAATTAGAAGCCTTCTGCACGTCTACCCTCTGCTAGCACCATCTGTTACTTACCATTAGAGATGTCAATTTCCTTGATAATCTGTATTTGGGATTAACTCCATACTGTCTATTATGAAAAGAATGAGATGAAAGCGTTACCTCTCATGGACATGGTCATATTATAGCTCGATACAAGCTCCAGGTTGTACAGAGCCTTAAAGGAGAAGTCTGGCCATTTTGAAAATCTGACAGCCAGCAGGGGCAGGGGGGATTTTGATAACGAGTGAGCACTTCCCTCTTCCCGTGCCCGCGGCGAGCTGCAGGACTGGCCCCGGGAGTTGTGATGATGGGGGGGGGCGGCGGACCCGGCTGATGGACAGCCTGCTTAGCGTCCCGCCCCAGTCACTGACTGGCTGAGTAGTCTGTCAATCAGTTCCTGGAGCCTGGCAGGTGTCTCGGGACTAGTTCTGCTGCTACTCCTGCTGTGGGCACGTGGAAAGGTACGTTCATACTTGTATTCAAGTCCCCCCACCCCTTTAAAGGAGAAGTCCAGGCAGGGACATTATTTTCAAAAGTGGAAGGAGGGAAGAAAAAAATGACAAGCACCTCCCCGGCTCCAGTGCTGGTGGCCACATACTACCGCTCAGGTCCCCCTGTCCCCAGCCACTTCCCTGTTCAGGACCTGGACTGTCTGACTTCCCCAGTTCAGGTCCTGCTACGGCATCTGACTGACTAAGCGGCCTTCCCAGCTCCTCTTTCAAACCATGAAGCAGCCAAAAACAGGGGGACCGGAGTGGCAGTATGCGGGCACAAGCTCTGGAGCCAGAGAGGTAAGTGCTTGTTATTTTTTCATCCACCCCACCCCACCCTCCACGGCACTTTTGAAAAAAAATGTCCTTGCCAAAATTGTCCTTTAATTAGGTGCCCATACACCCCTGATTACTTAAGGCAGATTCCCCTGGATGTTTGATTATGGACATAATGTTTTCCCCTAGAACAGTGATGGCAAACCTGCAGTCTTCTAGCTGTTGCAAACCCAAATAATTCCCATTATACTATACCTAGGCAGCCAAAGCTATATCTTTGGTTGTTTGGCATGATTGGAATTGTAGTTTTGCAACAGCTGGGGTGCTAAAGGTTCCCCATCCCTGCCCTAGAAGTATTGCATCTAAGGCAGAATATTTCCATAAACCAGGACCATATGAGGCAGCAATTGGCAGCACAAAGCGTGTCATAGGTTCTTTGTGTATTGCCTCTGCTCACACACCTCCACAATGTGCATGAAGCCTTAGATGTAGACAATTTACTACATCATAAATTTTTGCTACCTTTCTTTTACAAGAGGAAGTTTGTATAACAAAGAACGTGCATACATTTGACTAGCACATAGAGTAAATTTATGGACATATTTTAATATCGGTTTGCCTGCAGGGTCAGAGCTGTAGACTGTTTATAGTATATCTACATGAAGCACCCGAACATGTAGCATACAATAAATCAAGAAAACTAGCTGGACTTTATTTCCAGAATTCCCCAGTTTTCATAAACTCTGAAATGTTATTATTTTTGTAACCAATGCATAATAAACTTGTATAGCAATGATGAATAAGTCACAGTGATGAATTTTACATGATACGGCTCACATAGCGTATTTGCCATTCCATGTTGACAGTTGCTTTTTCCCCTAATTTAATTGTGTAAAGATTTTTTTTTCGGATCCACTTTCCCCATGCCTACTTCTCTAGGGAAATAATATGTGCAAAAGGATTCGTGTTCCTACGGAAAAGAAATATATACTATTTTTCTCTTGCAATACTATTTGGTTTGTTTGTATTGAGCTTTGTTATTAATACAGTGTTCCATTTGGATTCGTGACTTGTTTTGTTTTCAATTATTTATTTATTTTGTTAGTGAGACGTTTTATTTGTAGAATCCAGAAGTATCGAATAAACACAAAAGAACACGATCTGTTGTGCTGCCCAAAGCAGAGCTCTGTTTACACAATTTAGGAGGCAGTCATAAGTAGAGATGAGCGAACCTCAAGCACATTCGGGTTTGTCCGAATTTTATTTGGCAGTATTTTATTATTGGTTGCTGAAGAAGTTGGATGCACCCCAAGGGAGTCGGGGGGACATGAATACACACATGGTACAGACAACAGACGTTGTTTGGAACTCAAAAACAAAGACTGTGTAGTGTGTGTCAAAAAACGGCCATTGTTGCATTGAATATTGCATTGAAATCAATGCATAACGGACAGAAATAATTGACATGTCAATTGTTTCCATGGCCGTAGAAAACAACAGCCGTTGTTCAATACGTTGTGCAACAAATGGTCATTGTTTGCATTGAGCTCAATGCAACCCATTTCTCTATGAAAACAACTGCCATTCTTATCATAAAAAACATGTTGTGTGAATATAGCCTATGGCTGTATCCATGTTTTCCAGGCAGCCCTAAGGTCGCATCTAACTTCTGCAGCCACCAGTAATAAAATGCTGAGAATAACATGCTCAAAGTTTGCTCATCTCTAGTACTAAGCGTTCCTGTTTGTCGGGGTGGTGTAGGAGTAGAGAAAGAGCAGTTCTGTAGTGAAAAAAGTTCTCAGAAGAAATGTAATCTGTGTTTTATATGCTGGTCTTATGCCAAACCACTCTAGGGTAAGATGCACCAAATGTATTAAAAGGTGGTGCACACCTCCGAATACTTGTGACAACTCTTTAGGCTTCTGCACACCACAAATGTAAACCTATGCCATCTAAATCTGATGTAAACTATAGTAAATATGTCCCAAAGAGGCCCAATCTCCGCCCACTGCTAAGCTTCAGTCAATTTTTCACAACAATGAAAAAAGTGTAAAACTGGCAAAAAGTCTCAAATGTGCCTGCAAATACACAAAAATAAAAAAAAAATGAAAAATTTCTATGTCGAAAAACTGGGATATAGGGTCTCATGCCATGCCCAGTTTCTCCTATCATTTCCCTTACTGTGCATAGAATTAAAGGGGTTATCCAGTGTTACAAAAACATGGCCACTTTCTTCCAGAGACAGCACCACTCTTGTTTCCAGCTTGGGCAGGTTTTTACTGCTCAGTTCCAGTGAAGTGAATGAAGCTTAATTGCAAACCGCACCTGAACTGGAGACAAGAGTCGTGTTGTCTCTGTAAGAAAGTGGCCATGTTTTTGTAACACTGGATAACCCCTTTACCAAGCTCCTAATGCAGCACCATCCATCATGTGGACCCAGAGGCTATTTTCCATTCCTTAGCCCAGAAAAGGTGCTGACACATGAGAATAAGAAGAATATACATAAATAAGAATTTGGTATACTTTGTACTTAGCAACAAAAGATCTCCACAAGAATAGAGAAATCTGACACTGGCCCTCACCAACTACAGTATGTCTACTATATACTGTAAATGTTGCACTTAGCATAGTGGCAATATGATCCAGTTTAGTGTTAGAATTGTTTCTTCAGAAGGAATAGAGCCTGATAATAAAGCAGCATCATTTATATATTAAGGGATTGCATTGGATCTGCATTGCTATAATTGTCATAAAAAATAAAATACACTGGAAACCTGACATATTATCAGTCAACAGATACAACAGTCTGTATTTATTGGGATCCATTAGAATAGACCAAACAAGCAGTCGAGACTCTCTAAAAGAGGACCTGTAACAAAACCTAAACAAATGGATATTGTACTATCATTAAAGCCAATGTATCACTAGGTACATTGCTTTTATATAAACAGACTGGCACCGGTGCAGGGATGCCGATGTCGTGGTCCCCACACATGGTTCACTGGCGGCAGTTCAAAAAAAGGATCGCGGCGCAGGTCTGTTCATATAAAAAACACCAAGCAATGTACCTAGTTGTACATTCGCTTTAAATAACATAGGGTGCCATGTTTACTTGCGGTCTTATGTTCACACTCAGCAAATGTGACAGAATCCCGCCTGCCTCAGTGTGACTTGCATGCTCCGCTCCGCGCTCATAAAATTGACATGTCAATTCTTTGCGCGGAGAGCGACCCGAGCCCTCCCACAGAGAAGCAGTGTCACACTGCGGCGGAGAGTTCTGCCGAGGAATTCCGCCACATTTGCTCAGTGTGAACATACCCTTACAGTTTCTTGATACATCATCCTGTTCTAGGGATATGTAGTTTATTGTTTGACAATTCAGTTAATACTCAGATGGGCGTGAACATAATTTTAATAATGGGAGTGAGGTGATGGGGTGATTATACAGTCAGGGAGTTATAGGCATAAATACCCCTCAATGTAAAACATACTCACCCTCTGAAAGTATAATCAGGCCTATCACCTGACAATAACTCCAATTATTTATATTAAGTTCACGCCCATATTACTATTAGCTGTATAACCACATACTGTATATCCAGGCCATAGCACTTGCATTTTTCCACCTAGAAACCCATATGAGCCCTTATTTTACTAATTGTACTTTGCAATGACAGGCTGAATTTTTGCATTTGGTACACTACGAAACCAGAAAAAAATTCAAAGTGGGGTGAAATTGAAAAAAAAAATGCATTTCTTTTATTTGGGGGAACTGTGTTTTTACGCCATTCGCCCTGGGGTAAAACTGACTTGTTATGCATGTTCCACAAGTCGTTACAATTAAAACGATATATAACATGTATAACTTATATTGTATCTGATGGCCTATAAAAAAATTCAAACCATTGTTAACAAATATACGTTCCTTAAAATCGCTCCATTCCCAGGCTTATAACGCTTTTATTCTTGGGTCTATGGGGCTGTGTGAGGTGTCATTTTTTGCGCCATGATATGTTATTTCTATCAGTACCTTGATTGCGCATATATGACTTTTTGATCGCTTTTTATTACATTTTTTCTGGATTTGATGCAACCAAAAATGCGCAATTTTGCGCCTTGGGATTTTCTTTGCGCTGACGCCGTTTACCGTGCGAGATCAGGAATATGATTAATTAATAGTTTGGGCGATTACGCATGCGGCGATACCAAACATGTTTATTTATTTATTTATTTGTTTACTTTTATTTAACCCCTAGACGACCCAGGGCGTATAGTTACGCCATGGAAGTCTGTCCCCAGACGACCTGGGGCGTAACTGTACGCCCTGGGTGTTTCTCCCGCTATGAAGCGTGCTCCGGAGCGGAGCGCACTTCATATGAGGTGGGGGCCGGCTGCAATCAGCAGCCGGGACCCCACCGGTAATGACACGCTGCAGCGATTGCGCTGCCGCGTGTCATTAACTCCTTAAACGCCGAGATCGCGGCGCGACCGCGGCGTTTAAGTGTAAGTGACAGGGGGAGTCACCTGTCACTTACAGATCGGGACCCCCGCAGTGTGACTGCAGGTGGTCCGATCGGTAAAACGGCCCGCCGGAGGTCTCTCACCTTCCTCCGTGCGGTCCGATCGGCGATCTGCTGCACTAAGCCTGCACAGGCAGGCTCAATGAGCAGATGGCCGATAACACTGATCAATGCTATGTTGCTGAAATTATTGTAAAAATCCAAGTACTGGATGTAAAAGTCCCCCAAAGGGACTTCAAATGTGTAAAAAAAAAAAGTTAAAAACACTAACACACAACCCCAAAACCCCTCCCCCAATAAAAGTTGAAATCACCCCCTTTCCCATTATTTAAATAAAACATATAAAAATAAATAAACAAATAAACATATAATATACTGTAGCGTGCGTAATTGTCCGATCTATTAAAATATAACAAGCGTCATTGCGAACGGTAAACGGCGTGCACGAAAAGAGGGAAAAAAGTGCTCGGATTACCGATTTTATGTTACATTATATATAAAAAAATGTTATAAAAAGTGTTCAAAACGTCCGATCTTCACAAATATGGTATTAATAAAAACTAGAGATCATGGCGGAAAAAATGACACCCCATACAGCCTCATAGGTGAAAAAATAAAACCATTATAAGCGTCACAATAGTCATATTTTATTTATAATTAATTGCCAAAAAAAAGGATTTCATTTAAAAAAAATATATAACATTAGAGAATCTGTGTAACCTGCATATGGTTGTGTTTGGACTGACCTATAGAGTAATAGTATCATGTCGCTTTTACCATATAGTATATTACGTAGACACAGGAACCCCCCAAACGTTACCATATTGCATTCTTTTTTGCGATTTCACCAATTTATATCTTCATAAATAATATATTTGGAATTCCATCATACATGTTATGGTAAAATGAAAGACGCCATTACAAAGTACAACTATTCCTGTAACAAATAAGCCATTACATGGCCTTGTAGATAGAAAACTGAGAGTGCTAGAGCTCTTAGAAGGGGAGGAGGGAAAAACGGAAACACTAAGATCAAAATTTGCGCGGTCCACTGGGTCATTTTGGGCCTGGTCCTCAAAGGGTTAAAACCTGGGAAAAGACAACACTTTTTTTTTTTTTTTTTTTTTTTTACACTTATACTAGAAGCCCCCCTAGGGGACTTCTAGTAAATATACTTTGATCTCTCATTGAGATCTCTGTAGCATAGATATGCTGCAGAGATCTATGAGATAGGCACTCGTTTACTTCCGGCTGCTGCAGCCGGAAGTAAACGAGTGCCGAGCCGGGGATGGCGCCATCTTGGACGAGTCCCCGGCTGGCATCAGACAGGGAGACCGCTCCTCCGGGACAACGTCCCGGAGGAGCGATCTCCCCCACTAGACACCAGGGAACGGTTGCCTCCGGTAATCGGAGGCAGCTGTCATTTTTGACAGCTGCCTCCGATTAGCTAATTAGCGGGCACGGCGATCAGACCGTGCCCGCTAATAGCAGCGGTCCCGGGCTACACGCGCCGCTTCAAAGCGGGGCCGTACGGGTACGTCATATGTCCTTAAGAGGTTAATCAGGACAACCTAAGCTGTGTAATGTTGGTCTACTTTTTGGAGGGTTGGTTTCAGGCAGGAGCGGTCTTGGGCACCAAGCAATTGCATGGGGCCCCGACATCCGGGGGGCCCCGCTCTGGTGCCCAAGACCGCTGTCCCGCTGCTGCGATCTTAACTGTAACTATGTGCGCTCATAAAGAGCGCACATAGTTACAGGCAGCAGCGGCACTGACAGGGTGAGAGCCATTGGCTCCCTCCCTGTCTGTCACTCTTGTGGCCACAGGAAGTGAAGAGAAGGAACACTTCCTGCGGCCACAAGAGTGAAGAGAAGAGGAGACGCCCGGACCCAGGTGAGTATGTGTTTTTTTTTTTTTTTGTGGTATACACTATACGGGGGGGAGAGCACAGGGAGGCTATATAAACGGAGGGGGGGAGCGCACAGGGGGTATATATAAACGGGGGAAACGCACAGGGGGTCTGTATACTTATGGGAGAGCACAGGGGGTCTATATAAACGGGGTGGGGGAAGCACACAGGGGGTTTATATACTTATGGGACAGCACAGGGGGTCTATATAAATGGGGGAAGCACACAGGGGGTCTGTATAAACGGGGGGAGCACACGGGGGGCTATATATAACTCGGGCAGCACACCGGGTCTATATATAACTGGGGGAGCACACAGGGGGTCTATATAAACGGGGTGGGGGGAAGCGCACAGGGGGTCTATATACTTATGGGACAGCACAGGGGGTCTATATAAATGGGGGGAAGCACACAGGGGGGCTATATACAAGTGGTAGAGCACGCAGAGGGGCTATATACTAGTGGGGGAGCACACAGGGGGTATATACAATTGGGGGCAGCGCACAGGGGGTATATAAGACTGGGAGAGCACACAGGGGGTCTATATAGTATACTGGGAAGAACACAGGGGGTCTATATATAACTGGGGGAGCACACAGGGGGTCTATATATAACTAGGGGCAGCACACAGGGGGTCTATATATAACTGGGGGAGCACACAGGGGGTCTATATACTACTGGGGGCAGCACAGAATGGGTATATACTACTGGGGGCAGCACACAGGGGTCTATATATAACTGGGGGAGCACACAGGAGTCAATATACTACTGGGGGCAGCACACAAGGAGTATATAATACTTGGGGCAGCACACAAGCGGTATATACTACTGGCGGCAGCGCACAAGGAGTATATACTACTGAGGGCAGCACACAGCGGTCTATATTACATTGGGACTGCACAGAGGTGCCTATATACCTTACTACTATACTGGGGCACAGAAGATGCTTAATTATTAAGTGGGGGCACAGGGACACCTTAAATCTGTGGGGGCAAACAGGGGTGTAACTACTATATAGGGGCACAGAGGGGTGTAACTACTATATAGGGGTACAGGGGACCTACTGAATGTGTTGGAGCCTAAAATGTTTCTCTGACAGATTCTGGAGAGAAGATTTACAGCTGGGAGAAGACTTTAAGGTGGCCCACGCTGGATGGAGAGAGAAAGAAAAAGAAGTAAAAGACGCTGATCAGAGAAGACACCTCCTGTAAGTCACTGGATGTAACTGCACTCTGTTATAGGGTCTGTAGTGATAGGGGTCATGGTGTGGCAGTATTATGTAATGGTATAATTGGTAATATCTTCCTGTTTTGTTCAGAGCAGTTTTGAGGCAATATGCAATCTCTGTATGGTGGTAGGAGGGTTATAAGAGGACTACTGGAGGGGGGGGGGCAGACATGTCTTCGCTTGGGGCCCCAGAAATGCCAAGACCGCCCCTGGTTGCAGGTCCTGTTTAAAAATGGAAACATGATTGGAGACATTAGATATGACTGGACTACAAGATGAGCTGTACCCCAACATCTGTACACAGCAAACATGTCAAAGTAAAGGTAATGGTATAGAGAGGAAATTGAAATAGAGGTAAACTTAAAAGGCAAAAATATGTCAGCCCCATCTCTGCCAGCACTTCACATCTACATGAAAGCTTTTGTAGGTAGTATTCCCTGTGCTTTTCCGACTGAAGAAACAATAGGTTAGCAAATAATCCACAGTGATGCTGGAAAGCCATTAGTCAAACATTTGTAATTCTAATTTTACAGTTCAAGGAGTGAACCAGCTAGAGATTAACCTGTGTAATCCTAGTGCATGCGGCTGAAACAAACAATATTAGAAGTCCTCGTCTTCTTTATTCCCATAAGTCTTTCTTCTTCTGCATTTGAAAGAAAGTTTTATTGTAATTTACTTGTTGCAGTAAATCCTGATAAATTTAATTGGAAAAATGGAATTTCAGGAAATAAAGCTACGGAGAATTATGGTTTATTTGGGAATATGAGCGCTGTTCCTTTTACCATTTATCTGAGGGCTGCGTTATCTCATGGAAAACACGCTGCTTTGTGGGGCAAGAGCCAGTCATTTTGGTCTCTAAGGTAATTTATTATACGCTATTTACTGTACAGTCTAGACAAGTTGTGAGTAATTGGGAAATATTTTTCAACCACAACCATCTTGAAGGTAGTTTCGGTCTCATTTCTACATATAAGGAGATCAAAGGTCAGTAAAACTGCAGAATGTTTATACCTTTCCTATAATAGAAAAGGAAAGTGTTGCGCAGGAAGGAGACGCACACCTGTTTTTCTGCTTAGAAAGGTTTAGAACTTATTCCACAGTGGTTTTTGGTTTGTTATCAACATTGCATTGTTTCCATCATAGAATAGAGCGTAATTAGTCATAATCATGCAAAAAAGTCTCTGCTGTATGTCTATAATTTCCACAATTATCCATAAGATCTTATTACACACACTCATCAGTATTTATACAAAAATGTGCGTACCCTTGCAGTTATCTACTAGAGAAGATGGCAATATACCACCTGGTACATACCATCATCTGCCACTTGCTGATCATATAGCAACGATGAATGACGCAGCAAACAGCCACTTGCACTTAATTCAATTTTCATGTATACAGTAACATTTCTCAGTCTTTTCTGAAGGGGGAGGTAGGAAAACAGCTTTTTGAGTACAAAAGGAAACTCTTTTGCTTAATAAAACCTATTACAGTGTTTCTTAAAATTACTTGTACTATTGATATTTATTGATTTCTGAAAAGCAACATTTAAATGACAAGTACACAAATGAGAAACAGCTGAGTCCGGCACTACCGGCAAATCCGGTAAAATGCAGTGGCAGTTCAGAATAATTGAGAGGTGTAATGTTCAACAGTGCATCACTTCAGGGTGGTGCTCTATGTAAACAGCAACAGGTGAAAGATAAAAGATATGGCACCCACCCCTCTTGAAGTCTTCTTCTTATTTCTTTATTTCATACTAAAATACAAACAGCAAACAGACATGTGAGAGGACGCCATCAGCGATGCAGCTACAGCTGTTTCATGCCATCATGGCACTTCTTCACGGCTGCATCTCTGGATCAATTAGTCTGATCGTTACTACAATCGTTACTCTGATCGTTGACTCCGTCTGATTCCAGTAAAAGAGTGAAAGATTTGGAATTACACTGAACGATGTGGATTTACAGAGAACGAATGTGGAATTACAGCAAACGATTAGCAAACAATTAATGATGATTTTAGGGTCAGATCTAAATGAATAATCAACAACACATAATCGATTTTTTAATTGTTGCCTGAAATTAAACAGAATTGTTTAAATTCAATTTTCTGCACAATAATAGTCCTGTATAATAGGGTCCTTACACCCTACCATAGGGCATAATAATAATAATAATAATAATAATAATAATAATAATAATAATAATAATAATAATAATAATAACAATAATAATATTTATTTGTATAGCGCCAACAGATTCTGCATCATAACACAACAAACCTTGACTAAAGAAGTCTAAATAATCCCTACAGTAAGCCAAGCTGTGAAGACCCCTGTTGAAATAGTGATTCTTATAACTAACATCTAAAAGTGCTTATAGTGTTTCTAGACTCTTTATAAATGATCCCTGCTTAGAAAGCTACTCAGGGTATTCTACCTGGATTCTCACACAGGGATCAGAGAGGCAAGGGGTGTAAGACCAAGAGAGTTATATATAGACTAGCTCGATGTTTTAAGATGTCCAGTGGTTAATATTGTCTTTTATTTGAATAAAGACATCCAGCACAAATGTCTGCAAACCATTGTAAGGCTTCATGCACATAGATGTCTTATGCATCTGTACAGTACAGATCCATAACATGGCAGCCATAATCCATCATTACCTCTGTGTGCCTTTTAATTTAAACAAGGTGAAGTAAAATTGTGACATGTCCATCACATCCTGTAATAGGGAAGTATTCTCTCCAGGCAGAATACTGATTGCTTACACGTCCATTGTACAGTATATGGTCCCATAGAGATTCCATGTTCTGCCATACAGGGTCACTGCATGCGGCTTTACCGTATATATGAGCCCTTACTTATTACCTCCAATGGAAACAATAATTTAAACATAAGGATTACTGCTATGATTGATCGTACTGGATGGTAGGTCTCACAATGTCACACATACATATATTTTTCACCAGGTGGTTGCTTTGCTATGGCAAAATACCCTTGTTAGTGTATGAAATGATCTTCTCATCTTTGGTTGAACTAGTGATATAAAGTGATTGTACTTTTTAAAGGATTTAAAGGATTTTTTCTTTCAAAACGTGTCAGAAAATTATACAGATTTGTAATTTTGTAATTTACTTTAATTTAAAACTCTCAAGTTTTCCAGTACTTATCAGCTGCTGTATGTCCTGCAGGAAGTGATGTATTCTTTTTCAGGAAGTCTGACACAATGCTTTCTGCTGCCCCTTCTCTCTGCTACAGGAACTGTCTACAGCAGGAAAGGTTTTCTATGGGGATTTGTTCCTGCTCTGGACAGTTTTTGATATGGACAGAGGTGGCAGCAGAGAAAGAATCCACCACTGGAAAGAATACACCACTTCCTGCAGGACATGAAGCAGCTGATAAGTACTGGAAAGTCATTCATATTTCTCCCTCTGATATCTATATATCTATTTGTCTATCTTTTTAATATCTATTGATCAATCAATTGATCAATCAGTCCCATATGCGTTCTCTTTCTCTTTTATATCTTTTTCTTTTACTTTATTTTTCTATTTGTATCAGCCACCTGTTTTACCTCCTCCATGTTGCCTTAAAAAAAAATTACCACTGTTTTAGCACAACCGCTTCTACATAGTTCCCTTGTGAAGTTGTCCTTGTACACCCAACACATGACTATGCAGCCATTCTATTTTGCTCTCCATTGCCTTTCCTGGGGTAACTTAAAACAATGTAAAAAAAAAAAATGGTTGTGTTGGCTCCCCCTACTAAGCCCCTTTCATTTTGTCCTTCCCTATTTTCCTACCTTCATGGAGCTACTGCCATGTTGGGCTTCTCTCCCTTCCCCTCTTCTCATTTTGTCTCCTCTTGCCCCACTATAAAGCCCTTCAAGGTTCTTTCTCTCCATCACCCCTTGAGGTGCACCTGCTACTTTCCATTCCTCTATCCCCCTCCTACCTCACAAAGTTTATTCTTACCCCCAGAGCTTCTGCCAGTGTTTACTGCCCTTCCCCGTTCCATAATGAGAAGTGGATGGGATCCAGACCTCTTGGCTATATCGAGCCTGGACATTTCCAATGGTGGCTCTGAGTACTGAAGAATAGGTTAGTGCTTTATAAATATAAATTAGTGGCCCAATTAACTGTAAGGTCTGTACATGATGTACCAAAGGTTTCTATTATTAACTTTAACACTAAGAGTTAGGGTAGTATTATACTGGACGATTAACGATAAATGATCTCAAACGGCCGCTATTATAAACTATCTTAAATCTCACCCTACTACACAGGACAATGATCGTTACTTACGGTCGTTCTTGCGCCTATCCTTTTCTGGCTTATAGACCAGGGAACGACTGAGCAGCGTGTTTTTACACTGAACGACGTTCGAACGATTTGTAAACGATCAACAATGGAAATAGGTCCAGATTCTATCAAGCGATCAAACGATTCTCTTTGTTTAATCGTTGCCTGCTATTACACAAACGATTATCGCCTAAATGCGAACGATCTAACAATCTAACAATCCTGTGTAATACGGCCCTTAGCATGGAGTGGAGTTCTTGGTGCTGGTTATAGACTGCAGCCCTCAGCATTGCAGTGAACACTACTACAGACTCTTATGCCATAGTAACTGCCTTGTGAACAGTTGGTCTGCGGGAGGTCTGGAGACTCATTTGTCTTACAATGTATCACTGCACCTCCTAATTACTCGATTATAGATAGCAGTATATAACCAGATTTCAAAGCGCTCGTCCCCTTCATGACATCTGGGTTGCACTGGCTTACTCGAATATAATTGATGTCATTATAAATAACACTAAGTGAAAAGAGAAAACAATACTTGACATATACACTAATCTCTCATCTGAAGAAATGCCATATTTTCTTATTTGTATCCTTCAAAGGGTTCAAGTGTCACCTGGCTAATGTTTTACCTCTTAATGAGGGAGTCTCCCATCTTTGATGTTACAAAAATAACACTCAGTCGAAGCAATGTAAACTGTTCTCGATTTCTATCTTGTCCAGTAAAGTAAATCAATGACATGGGGCTGACCTTGCTGCCTCTGACATCTTTTTTTGTCTTCTTTTCTGTCTAAAAATAAAAATTAAACATTTGTAAAAAACCTATTAGGAAATTCTGAGTATAAGATAAAAAGATCCCATGCAGAGCTCTCATTGGATGATATGCATTCGTAAGAAGCCAGACAGGAGCATTGGACCCTCTGTGCCACTAACAAATTTAGAGTCCTGATGGCAGCTTATTCCCCCCCTCCCAAATAAAATAAAATAAATGAAAGGGTACGGCAGTTGACAGTCAAAATCCGACATGCCAGACCCTTCTCTTCCCTGACATCTATTGGGGGGAGCATTAAGAGCCCTCCATTTAGGGTCCTATTACACGGGGGGATTTTCAACTATAAACGACTATCGATAAACGATCGCAAACAAGATTGTTTATCGTTAACCTGAAATCGTTCACCATATTACACAGAGCGATAGTCGTTTGATACGATCGTTATTATGATCGTTATTGCAATCGTTACTATGATCGTTTATTCCTTCTGATTTCAGGAAAACAATGGGAAATGTGCTATTACACTGAACAATCAGTGAAAAAGTGCGGAACTTGGGTGAACGAATGTGGAATTGCAGCGAACGATTACCGAACGATTAATGATAATTTTAGGTCTAGATCTAAATCAACAATCAATGGCATGCAAATGATTTTTCGATCGTTGCCTGCAATTACACAGAACGATTATCGTTTAAATTCGAACGATTTAACGATTTTTTGCACGATAATCGTCCCGTGTAATAGGGCCCTTACAGTGGAAGATTGTCCAACTCTCCAATCTGTATAAAGACTGATTATGCATCCTTGACCCTTAGTTGCCACAAGCTACCCTTAGCTCAGTTACGAATAGCTGAGACATAGTCAGACAGTAGACTTGGTACCTAGCCAGGAAGAAGGAATCATAGTCAAATATTGCAGGGCTAAGACAGTAGTTTAGTCATAAGTGTTAGGAGGACAAGGTAAAGACAGGCAGCATACAAGAACATACAGTACACTGCCTGTCTATGCCTGTATCCATGTTTTCCAGGACTCCCTTGGGCTACATCCAATTTCAGCAGCATCCCCTAATCAAATGCGATACACTTAGTTGCGGATGAATACAAGCATGGTCGAAGTTTGCTTAAATCTAGTTACAAGAGTTTGGCTTGCAGCTAAACCAGAGAATAGAGTCAGAATCATTATGTGTTTGTCACCCTTAACTCCAAAAGGTGATGTGCACTTTCCCATAGGAATCTCAAGGTCGCTACCACCAGAGTAGGCAGGGATTGATGCTTATATGGAGAGTAGATTATAAGATGCTATATCTAGGCAGTAAGCAGGAATTCTAATTAGAAAGTGCAGGGGTCAACACAGAAGGAGTGACTACTGGGAGCAAGGTGCCAAGAAACACATTTGATTGTTACATTAACTCTTCATTTCCCCCCCAGGTGGTGTTACAAGAAACAAAAACATTTACTGCCTGGTTAATCCAACGTTTGCAGTTGATAGCTGAGGATCCGGTGATTGCTTATCATCAGGAAACCCTTTTAACAAAAAGGTGGGGTTGTCAAAAGAGGACTACCCCTTTAACATTTTTAATTTAAATATAGTAAAACAGCCGTTAAAGGGGTTATCCAGTGCTACAAAAACATGGCCACTTTTTTCCAGAGACAGCCCTTCTCTTGTCTCCAGCTTGGGCGGGGTTTTCTGCTCATTTCCATTGAAGTGAATGGAGATTAATTGCAAACCGCACCTGAACTGGAGACAAGAGTCGTGTTATCTCTGAAAGAGAGTGGCAATGTTTTTGTAGCACTGGATAACCCCTTTAACTAAACAAATGTACAGTAGATTAGCAAAAAAAAAAGTGGAGTCAGACTACACAGACATTGTTTGTTGTCTGTAACCATGGAGACCAATAGGTCTGGATAGGAGCTGTAGACACTAAATGGAAGGGAACTGTTCATCAGGGCCATTTGCAAAGCTGACCCCTTTTTGTATGTAACATAAACTAAAATTATTATAAAGATGAAATCAGCCATTATGGAAGGAAGAAAAATAAATAAGAATAAGGAAAAAAAATTGAATCGCAAAAATTAAAAAGGATACAGCAGGAATCAATAGCTATAAAATAGCGAGAACCTCTGATGACCTGAACATACTCATTTAGCTTTTATTGCTCCTTTGTGTTTCTACAAATAACTTTAAAATAACATTAACATTCCACTCTAAAAGGGTTTCAGTCCTGAATGAATCACAACGGTGCAATTGTTTGATTAGCAAATAGGACCATTTTCTTACCTGACGAGGTGAAAGAGAAAAATGAGACAGCAGGTGACACACAGCACTAAATAAACAAGTTATTAATACAGAGCCGGGTTAGTTAGTGCACATTATACATGCTATTACCACAGGCTTTTTATATGTCTCCCTGGGCTGGAGGTTTAATGACCACGCAAACAATCCATTGCATGTTCCTCCACCTGATAATAAGCCAGAAATACCAGTTATGTCATATTAATCACTGACAAGTGGGATGAACATCTCAATCATGACATTATGGCCTCCAAACTGAATATGTAGCCAGGTCTGACACATTCTCCTGGGTATCAGAAGTGTCACCTGTGAACTGTCAGCACAGCACATCTGTGGAAGAAGTACATGTCTATGTAGCTTTACATGTTGTGTGTATAAAGAAAAAAAACATTGTTCCTTTTAGGGAATGTCTTATGTTTAACTGTGTTTAACATTTCATAATCAATATGTAAGTCTGCAGAAAAGACCAGATTAACAGGGTAAATGCAAAAAATTCTGGTGCAATCTACACCCGTTTGGTTGTTTTTTGCACTGTGCCCAACTAGAGGACGTGGTTAAGCAAGAAATGAGTGAGCAAAATTTTTTTATTAAAGTATTGTACAAATCACTAATATACACTTATTACAGGAAAAGCCACTCTGGGGGTCGGGTCGTGACATCACCATTTTATCCAGAAATGGAAGCCTTGATGCAGTAGTAAGGGAAGAAAAGCACTTTATGTGCATTTCCTGTAATAAGTGTAGATTGGTCATTTGTACAACTTTTGGGTGGGCAATACAATATTTTGGGGGGCAATACAAAAATTTCCCTGCACTTCTATTTTAAAGGAGAAGACTGATGATATGAAGAAATTTTCATCCGGCAGGGGCAGGGAGGGTTGGCCACTGAGATATCACCTCAGGGTTTCATTTACTGCTTACACTACTTAGTACTGCTCTATAATGCTGTTGCTGCTTCTGATGGTATACTATGAAGAAACATAGGAGCAGGATCTATTTTTCTGTGTGTTCAGTGTATGGGACACATCATAGCTAGCAGCTAGTCTACACCCACTTGGTCAGGGCAAATGAAAATTAGAAATAGAGCCTGCAGAGCTGAAATCTGCTGTCAAATGCTTTATACAAGTTATATATTGAGATCGGTCACCATCAGTCTGTCACATTTTAAAAGAAATAAAAGCATTCTGGCCTGAGCAGAACAACAAACGTAGCTATGATAAGAGAGCTTAGCCAATGTAAGAGCCCTGTACAATGAAATTATTCGGCCCCCAGTGTGATGTTGAACCACAATGTTTAGGAGCTGACACTGTTCAATATATTGCACTGAAGGTGAATACAGCACATAAAGACCAGTTCTTTAGGATTACTGCACACATATATTTACATAAATGTGTTAGGGGGGAGCCCAACCTCTGATACCCTACCTATCAAAGCAGTAGAAATCCCATGACCCCTGTGGCATTGTTTAATTTGTCCACTGCAACCATAATGGCAGAAGCAGGAGAGAAATTGTATTTCCATTATTCCCTTATACTTTACTAGAGGACATATGTAGCAATCTGTCTCCTGCATCTTTTCTACATTACTTTGGTGTGCAACAGAGGCCACGGGCCCCAATTTTTCAAATATAACAGAGACATTTCTATCTTACATAGGTCATAAATATAAATCATTGGAATATCTCTTTAATACATAACTACCTTAATCCTTAAAAAGGATTATTTTGTACTTTCTAGGACAGGTTACCTTGCCATGGGTTTTACTACATGTGAGTCATTTGGAAACCTCTAAAAAAGAAAAAACCCACATGGGAATCAGATAGAAATGTATTTTTGATGATTTCTTTGACATCTTTTACCTTTGGTGCTTAGAAATACATGATCAATTCAGTATAATAATCTCAGCCGGTGATCATCAAAGTCACTTATAAAATGCTGCAGTTACATATAATTTTCCATGGCTGTCATACTTAATGGAGGCTTATTAAGTGCTGAACTTTGCTTTGAGGCTTCGTAATTACATTATTGGTCAAAAGAATTCTGCACTCACCACTCCCAGATATTCGGATTATTTCTCACTCTCATGTCAATTGCAAACCTGTAAGAGCAATGTACCATCCATGTTAAGACGATTTATGTGCAGTCATTTTGAGATTTCTAATGGGCTTGTTATTTGCTAAATGTGTTACCTTAGTGTAAGACTTGCAATGTTCTAGGTTTAGGTATAAGAATACCACGGCCAGTATGTGTAAACATATTGGAGGTCATAAGATTCCATGCAAATAAGTGATATTGGATATTGAAAGTGTCGGTAAACTAAAGTTTTAAGTGAAATTTATTGCAATTTTACAAATTTGTTTTGTACAATGAGCGCCACCAAAACAAGCTAATTAGTTTTCGTCTCTCTGCTGGGACCCCACATGTTCAGCTGCACTCACTGCAGTTAATTAACAGTGTCACTACTGTTTAAGTGGGGTATTACACAGTAAAATCAATGGGCCCTTACTATCATATCCCCATATAGTACAAGGACTTATCAGTCCTGTAGAAGTGTTAATTGAAACACTCATTGTTGAAGTATATTAAAGGTATTGGAATTTCTTTTTATCCCTGATTTCTAAATCTCTTGACGGGTTGCTGTGTCGTAGTAGCTCATGATCTTAGCCATTCACTTGTCTTGTACATTGTCCTTATCAGCTCATTAACTGACTACATCTCAAGCTGAACGGCCTTGACTTCTGTCTTGTTCTTAATAGAATATTGACTATATTACATTGCTTGAATGTGGAGTACTCCTTTCTTGTGTAAGCAGGGCCGCCGATAGGGCAGTACAAGTGGTACTGCCGTATGGGGCCCGGACCCTAAGAGATACGGGGGGGGCCCAGCGGGCCCGCCGGCCGCCGCCCCCCGACCGCTACACTAGGGGGGTCCGCACGGCCCCCCTTGCCACCTGTTTTTGAGCATCCCGAGAAGCTGCGGCCACGCAGCTTCTCGGGATGCACTGATCGCTTTAATGTTCCGCCCGAACAGTGGGCGGAACATTAAAGCGATCAGAATACAGGAGAAGGACCTGTCAGCGTCCTCCTCCTGTATTCTCTCCCATAGGCTGCCGGCACTTCATACCAGCAGCCTATGGGAGGCCGGGCCGTGATCATGTGCCCCTCCGGCAGGCGTGATGATGTGACGTCATCACGTCTGCCGGAAGTCCCGTCCCTGCGGCTCGCAAGATGGAGCCCGAAGAGGAGGAGGAAGAGCTGCTGCCTGCACAGCGCGGATTAGGTGAGTAGGATGTTGTTTTTTTTAGGGGCACCTCTGGGGGCGTTATTAGTGTATGGGGGCACCTCTGGGGGCATTATTAGTGTATGGGGGCACCTCTGGGGGCATTATTAGTATATGGGGGCACCTCTGGGGGCATTATTAGTGTATGGGGGCACCTCTGGGGACATTATTAGTGTATGGGGGCACCTCTGGGGGCATTATTAGTATATGGGGGCACCTCTGGGGGCATTATTAGTATATGGGGGCACCTCTGGGGGCATTATTAGTATATGGGGGCACCTCTGGGGGCATTATTAGTATATGGGGGCACCTCTGGGGGCATTATTAGTATATGGGGGCACCTCTGGGGGCATTATTAGTATATGGGGGCACCTCTGGGGGCATTATTAGTGTATGGGCACACCTCTGGGGGCATTATTAGTATATGGGGGGCACCTCTGGGGGCATTATTAGTTCATGGGGGCACCTCTGGGGGCATTATTAGTTCATGGGGGCACCTCTGGGGGCATTATTAGTATATGGGGGCACCTCTGGGGGCATTATTAGTTCATGGGGGCACCTCTGGGGGCATTATTAGTGTATGGGGGCACCTCTGGGGGCATTATTAGTATATGGGGGCACCTCTGGGGGCATTATTAGTATATGGGGGCACCTCTGGGGGCATTATTAGCTCATGGGGGCACCTCTGGGGGCATTATTAGTATATGGGGGCACCTCTGGGGGCATTATTAGTTCATGGGGGCACCTCTGGGGGCATTATTAACTCATGGGGGCATCTCTGGGGGCATTATTAGTGCATGGGGGTACCTTTGGGGGCATTATTAGTTCATGGGGGCCACCTCTAGGGGCATTATTAGCTCATGGGGGCACAGCAGGGAATCCTACATACAGGGGGCATAGCAGGGGATCCTACATACAGGGGGCATCCCACACAGCGCAGTTACTATGGGAGCCTACCCCCTGAAGAAGAAAGGAAAGGAAGTTGCTAGAAATGTGCGGAGCCTAAATTGTTTGTCTCGCAGGTTCTAAGGGGATGAAGCGTATCTGGAATGACCAGGGGCGTAGCTAGGATTCATGGGGCCCCATAGCAAAAAACTTTATGGGGCCCCCCTACAAACTAATATATATATATATATATATATATATATATATATATATATACATTTGGTGATGTGCCAATAAAAAAAAAAAATGTCTTGTGGCCAGAGGCAGAATCCTGTGTGCAGCCACAACAGTGACTGGCAGAGGAGAAAGCCAATAGCTGCTTGTTCTGTCCATCCACTGTATTTACCTATAACAGCCTATTAGGAGCCTCATGGTTATATACATAGGTGCAGGAGCAGACTACCTTTTGCTTAACCCTTTATTTACGGCAGTGTGTAAGTGACCCAGTGTTTTCTTACATGCTGCATCACAAACAAAGGATTAATACACAAGACAATTAGCTCTCTCCTTCACTACTCCTGCACTGATAACCCCTGACTTCTGCAGGAGCTCAGAAAACAGAGGTCAGAGGTTATCAGGTTAGTGAGGCAGAGAGCTGATTGTTAACCCTTTTTTGTGTTGCAGCATGTAAGAGAACACTGGGTCACTTACACACTGCAGTAAATAAAGGGTTAAGCAAAAGGACGCAGGAGGCTCTTATCTTCCCTGGTCCCCCTCCCTCCACGGACCCCATAGCAACCGCCTTTCCTGCCTCTATGAAAGCTACGCCACTGGGAAGGACTCATCATGGAGGTCTGGGCCGGATGGAGAGGAAAAGGGAAAGTGACGCCTCAGATCAAAGAAGACGTCACCTGTGAGTCCCTGTATGACACTTTTCTTATTTTGTAGAACATCATTTAGTAGGGGTGCCCCGAGGTGACAGCTACTACATTATCTGTACTCAGAGATATCACTGTGTTATCTGTTGTGTTACATAGGACTGCAGGTGACTACTACATTATCTGTACTCAGAGATATCGCTGTGTTATCTGTGGTGTTACATAGGACTGCAGGTGACAGCTACTACATTATCTGTACTCAGAGATATCACTGTGTTATCTGTGGTGTTACATAGGACTGCAGGTGACATCTACATTATCTGTACTCAGAGGGATATCACTGTGTTATCTGTGCTGTTACAAAGGACTGCAGGTGACATCTACTACATGATCTATACTCAGAGATATTACTGTGTTATCTGTGCTGTTACATAGGACTGCAGGTGAAATCTACTACATTATCTGTTCCTTAGAGATACCACTGTGTTATGTGGTGTTACATAGGACTGCAGGTGATATCAGGTGATTTCTCCAGGTTGCAGAAGTTCAAACTTCATCGTGCCCTGGTGTGCTGGTGTCTGTATGTCTGTATACATGTGTGCTGGTGTCTGTATGTCTGTATACATGTGTGCTGGTGTCTGTATACATGTGTGCTGGTGTCTGTGTGTGAGATCAATTCTAGAGAACTGGCTCATATACCCCATTTTCCCCAGTGGCTTAAAATGTAACCTCTGTTATACAGTTATAAAATTGTAGAACCTAAATGTGAACAAGGTGCAATTCAAATAGACACTCACTTGTATAGCTGCCTCTTGTGCTCTGTATGCAGTGCATTATATTCACCCTTGCAACGTACAATTTATAGCGTGTCTACAAGCCCAGCGGGGCTCATTATGATGGAGACTAAAACTTATACAAGAGTGGGGTAGGGGTTCCCCTGTATTCAGAATGCTGTTGAATGCTAGGCAATGCCCCGTCTGGGATTATTGAATTTCGAGGGTCTATGCAGAGCAGGATAAAGACACCTCTGCTGCACAAACAGGATCTCCTAGAAAGCGTTCTCACCGCCATGTATTCGCTATCACTGTCTTGGGTGAGCTAAACTAGTGTGCCTGGGGGGGGGGGGGTGGGATTTGTATATGCTCACTAACATGGAACAGCCTCATTATATTAGCCTTATCAACATATTCTATGTTAGTGAGCATACCGGGGGGAGGATATTGGTGAACATATACAAATCAAACAGCCCCCCCAGACCCTCGAAATTCAATAACCCCAAACGGGGCATTGCCTAGTACTCAACAGCATTCTGAATACAGGGGAACCCCTACCCCACTCTTGTATAAGTTTTAGTCTCCATCATAATGAGCCCCGCTGGGCTTGTAGACACGCTATAAATTGTACGTTGCAAGGGTGAATATAATGCACTGCACAAGAGACAGCTATACAAGTAAGTGTCTATTTGAATTGCACCTTGTTCACATTTAATTTCTACAATTTTATAACTGTATAACAGAGGTTACATTTTAAGCCACTGGGGAAAATGGGGTATATGTGCCAGTTCTCTAGAATTGATCTGAACCAAATTATACCTCCCAGCAAGGCGTGGGTTGAACACACAATTTTTTATTTTTTTTTATTAATGTGGGGGGCCCAGACACTTTGGTTGTATGGGGCCCCGAAATTCCTGATGGCGGCCCTGTGTGTAAGCTACATGATTGGTACATCTTGACTTTATGGCTTGATCCATTAGTTATCAGCTGTCTAACCTTTTGCCTCATTTTTAGACGCTGATAGATGTAGGTGTTTGATCACTGTTTATATACTCTTGATGGACTTAAAGAGGTTATCTTAGGTTTTAAGTATTTAAGTATTGATGGCCTACCCTTAGAACAGGCCATCAACCCCTGGCATCTGTTTAAATCGGCAGTTTAAAGGGGTCATGGTACCTGAACACATTGCCTCCTCTTTAATGTATTATCTGTTTGCACTTGCAACCAACCTTTTTTTAAAATATAATCTATTAATCCTTTTTACTAAGAACAAATACTCACTAACCCCCATTAAGTCTGGTTTTAACTACATCAATGTCAGGACTAGGGATGGTCCGAACCTGCCGAGGTTCGGGTTCGTACGAACCTGAACTCTCAGCAATGATTCCCGATGTCTGCCCGCTCCGTGCATTGGGTGGATACAGCCGGAGGACCGCCTGGAAAACTGGGATACAGCCATAGCCATAGGCTGTATCCCAGTTTTCCAGGCGGTCCTCCGGCTGTATCCACCCTCTCCACTGAGCGTGCAGACAGCGGGAATCATTGCCGAGAGTTCAGGTTCGTACGAACCCGAACCTCGGCAGGTTCAGACCATCCCTAGTCAGGACTGTGCGCTGGCACTCCTCGGTTCAGGCTGTGCAGCCGAGAAAGAGCTGAGTTGGTGCAGTTCCAGAACCCTGTTTGAACACAGGTGTATATTAGGTTTGTTCCGCCCCACCTGTCTTGCTTGTTATGCCTTGTCAGCTTGAGGGTTAACCTGCTGCTGTGCAGGTGAGCTGTGTGGAGGATCAGGGGCAGGTCCAATCAGCTGTTGGACTGAGTTTCTGATCCTCCATAAATAGTAGGTAAGCCCAGCAGACAGTGCTGGCTATTAGTGTTCCTGCTAGGCTAAGCGTATTCTTGCTGTGACTTGTAGTTCTCCTACCTTGACCTTTCTGCTTGACTTTTGACCCATCCTTTGGCCAACAATTTTGTACCTTTGCTGCCCGCCATTGCTGACCCCGAATTATTGTGTTTATTGCTGTGACCCCAAATCGACTAAGAAAGTGCACTCTGGGACATAAGGTCTTTGCTTTACAGGAACAGCTGTGCCTTAAAGAACAAGGGGGTTTAATTTAATGACCGACTCTCTTTAACATTGAAAGACCACAAAAAAGTTATTCTGGCCCTCTTCTATGTGGAAAGGCAGAAAGCAGCTCCTAAGCCTAGGGGAATAGCTAAAATTATCCATACACCTTCAATAACTGATCTCCGAACAATCTGTCAGTGGAGACACAGGAGAGCTCCATACATGGTATATATTGAAGGCCAAACCCGCCCCGGGTACAGCCGCCACTAGTCTGAATCGCATAGGGACCTTAAGGAGGAGGCTACACATATCTGATTTAGAAATACACAGCAAGTATAGAGTAGAAACCTTGGCTCTGCCCATACTAGCCTTATCCGTGCAGGGTAGAGTTCAGTAGGGCTTTGGACAAGCGGACACCATAGCACATAAAGATTGGTGGTGCTCTGCTTGTACACCAATAATAGTTTCAAAGAACAAAGGAAAGCTGCAGCCACCCACCATAGAAAAGTGTAAATTTATTCATTGTCCATACCACCGGATCTCTGATATAAAAGTCAGGTCAATCTAATGCAGGTGAGCTCCACTGAGGCTACAGCCATTTCACGCATGCGCGCTTCATCTGGCCAGATGAAGTATGGATGCGTGAAACAGCTGTAGATCTCCGATATAAAGGTCAGGTCAATCTAATGCAGGTGAGCTCTACTGAGGGTACAGCCATTTCGAGCATGGCCAGATGAAGCATGCATGCGCGAAATGGCTGTAGACTTTAGATTGACCTGACCTGCATACTGGAGATTCAGTGGTATGGACACTTAATAAACTCACAGTTTTCCATGGTGAGTGGCCGCAGCTTTGTTCATTGAACCCATATCTGATTTAAAGAGGATGTACCACCTGGTACATCCTCTTTAACCTAAACCCACCTACCCCTGTATGACGCGGCTCCGTTCATTCTAAGGAAGCCGCGTCATACAGGGGAGGGAATTCCCTCCCACGGGGGGCGGGCGGGCCGGCCTCCAGTGCTTGAGCACCAGCTGGTTCCCGTGCATAGAACGGCGCCGCGGACGGGAATGGGGCCTCGGTCCGAAAAACAGACCGCGGCACCTGCTTCCCCGTGCCGGCGCCATTCGATAGGTGGGTTCAGGTTAAAGAGGATGTACCAGGTGGTACATCCTCTTTAATCTAGGCTACCTTTCCTCTGTCTAAGGGGGCTCGGTTAGAGATGAGTGCTATAAGATAATAGAAGTGAATAAGCTCCCTCGTTTAGAGCCATTAGAAATTTGCTAAACAAAATAAAATAGTACAAAGTAGCACATTCACACATAATCATTATTAGACAGTGTAATGTTACCAAACACAACAGCACTAAAAGCAAATGCCCAACTACCCACATCCCCATTTCACAGAGACATGCAGCTGGACACTGAAGAAGTACTGTAAACATAGACACAGTGTCTCACACAAATGAAAGTATGTAAGAAGTTTAGAGGTTTTCATACAAAGAAGAAATCATTACTGTAAAAGCAAATCCAATAGTTATAATATATAGCTATCAGTTCAATGGGTATACCTTGGTAAATTAGGACCATAACCACTGATAAAATAAAAAAAAATAAAAGTATTAGCAAACTGTAACAAAGTAAAAACAAGTGATACTTCTCATCCTCCAGAGAGAAGCATAGCTTGGCCAAGAGATGAAACTATTACTAAGCTACAGAATAACAAAATATTTAGAAATACTGAGATAACATTGTGGGTCATTATAAGAGCAGACATCACACTCTTAAATACAGATAAGGAACATGATTCAATAGTTTGTCATTCATACAATGTTGGACTTTAACCAAGCTATAGTTCAACAAGAATACTTTGTTTCCTTCAACTCATCTGCAGATTTGGCCATAATGAACCAATTATTGTATTACTAACACATTGATCCTTATAAAGAGAATCTCTCATACTGGAGGACCTGCCCTATCCCACATTATAGTGTATAATGCTTTATTCTTTCTCCTTCAGTCAAATTAACCACTTATTGCCAGGTTTTCCTATGGATTTTAGGTGATCACTGAGGGTTCCAACAGAGGACACTTTGTGAGTAACCATTCTAATAAACAGAGAACTCACTTTATATATTTCTTCAGATAAACCAAAGCAATCTGCATTCTGCACAACTTCTGTTCACTTGTAGCACCTCCTTAAAGGGAATCTGTCATTAGGTTTATTCCACCTTAAATAGGAGCAGCATAAGATAGTGACAAAAATGCTGAACATATTGGTGTATTACTTACATCATTTTGTTCAGCCATTCTCCTAATATGCAGGAGAATAGGATTCTTACTACACCCCTCCCCCCACCCTCCAGCTGCTGACTGACAGTTATTGCCTATATATCTCTTTAAACTCTTGTTGCCAGGACTTCAATGCCTCTCCACTTCAATTGCATTTTCTACCAGATTGAACTCTCCCATTCTCTTTAAGGGCCCTATTCCACCGGACGATTATCGTTCAGATTATCGTTAAATCGTTCGAATCTAAACGATAATCGTTCGGTTGAAATGCAGTAACGATTAACGACCGAACGAGAAAACGTTGATCGCTTTATAAGATCTGGACCTATTTTTATCGTTGCTCGTTCGCAAAACGTTCGCAAATCGTTCGCATTGAATAAGACATCGTTCGGTCGTTCGCAATAGATACGAACGCAATAGCGAATAAATACGGAAGAAGAAACGATCGCAATTACGATCATAAGTAACGATTATCGTTCCATGGAAATGAGTGAACGTTTTCAGGTCTTTCGCAATAGCGGTCGTTTGAGATCGGTAATCGTTAACGATTATGCTAACGATAATCGTCCGGTGGAATAGGGCCCTAAGTCTATATCCCATACATTTTATAGAAGTTAGTATTGTGTTGGTTCCATACAAATAATACAAACTTGTTTATGAATTCTATCTACAAAGCACAAAAGAAACCTGTAATTTAAAAAGAGGTATTCCTGCAGGAAAAAAAATATTTCCAAATTAACTGGGTTCCAAAAGTTATATAGATTTGCAAAAAATATTAAGTATTTTGGAACTTATCAGCTGCTGTATGTCCTGCAGGAAGTGGAATTCTCTTTCCAGGCTGACACAAAGCTCTCTGCTGCCACCTCTGTCCATGTCAGGTACTGGCCAGAGCAGGAGATGTTTTTAATAGAGCTTTGCTGCTGCTCTGGACAGTTCTTGTCATAGAGGTGGCAGCAGAGAGCACTGTGTCAGACTAGACATAACACACCACTTCCTGCAGGACATACAGCAACTGATGAGTACTAGAAGACTAGAGAATTTTAAGTACAAGTAATTTACAAATCTGTATAGCTTTTTTCTCTGGAGTACCCCTTTAAGTTCAATAATACAGTAGCCACATTTTCTGAAACATTGAGGATTTCTGAAATAAAAACTGATAAGGCAAAGTAAAAGAAAAAAAAAAGTATGTATTGGTATCTGTGACATATAGACAGAGCTGTCAGCTTTACTATGTACAGTTCTTATCCATGTTGACCTGAACAAAACAAACATTTTTCTTAAAAGATAATGAAAACATAAAATTCATAAAAAGTAATAACATTTGTATCCAGCAGATTACATGTGAAAGATATGCTATCATAGTATGCCTTCCTTTCTTCATTACCATGCTTTATCTCCAGAATGCGTAAATGCAGAAATAGTGTGTTTGTACAAGATAGACTAATAATCCAGTTTGCTGAGATAAGATAAGTCTGGGAAGTGTGAACAAATGTAACACCTGTCACATTTCCATTTTGCCGAAACTCAGTTGTTGTCAGGAATGAGATTTTAGATTAGTTGTTCGCTGTATTTATAAATGTTGTTTTCCTTGATTTATACATTACATTAATTACCTATGTGAGGATGCCAGAACAGTCATCATACTGGAAGGAAATGGGAAAATTATCTTGATTGTTGATTTGTTTGACATTCTAAAACTTTTTACTGTTCTCGCTTCAGATATACAAATTATATGCATGCCTGGGGTTCTGTCATTATTTCTTAGGATTACTCATAAATAGTTATTCTATGTGAGTATTAAAGTGAATATTTATCATCGAACAAAACTGTGTTCATTTCTAGTCCAAATAGACGTAAAAGTCCAACAGGGAACTAAAAAATCATTACAGGCAGAGGGGGAATAAAAAACACGCTATGCTTACCGTTCCTGGAGCCCGCTCTGGGCCGCATCACAGAGCTCTTGGACCCCACCATTGTACAATAAAGCTTTCATTTTACATCAGGTATTACTACTCCCATCATTGACATCAGTGACATTCATCTGATGCCGTCAACGCCACCAAAGTCTTGGATCTCCTTGCACAGTTGTACATCAATCCGGCAGAACCTTCTTCTGATTTTCCATTGGGATCCCCCCGGCCCCACGGACTGGCTGCAAGAGGCTTTATATTTGAATATGCGATTGGCGGTGTCGTGCTCGTTGCACGACCACCCCAGGTGAGTGGCTCTGAAGCCACCAATTTTATTTGAATCTTCAGTTTGCAGAAATACACGATGTGCGCCCCTGGTGTTTTTTAATCTTTCTAGTGCCTTCCCAGCCACTGACTAGCTGTGCGGGGCATCCGTCAGCATCCATCGTGACGTAGCACGTTGGGAGCTTAGGAGATAGCCGGCGGGGTCCAGGAGCAGAAATAGGCTCTACACAGCACAGGGACAGATGACTATAACTTATTTTTATTTTCCCCCTAACCCCTGTCCTTAATGGTTTTCTAGCTCCCCGCCATACTTCTTCTTTAACTTATTGTTTTATCTTTGAAGCATTAAGGTCTAGTCCCCTGCAGTTGTTTTAATTCTGGCCACTAAACATAGAAGTAAAGAAGAATGTTGACAGGAAAAGACCACCGGGTCCATCTAGTTGGCCCTTTTGGTATTTCCTTTCTTTTTTTCCCCAAGTATTTTTATTAGATTTTTCAAATTTTATCTATAACAATACAGTTACATATCAAAGGAAGACATAAATAGGATACAATATAGTAAGTTTGAAAACAATTTTGCTATAAAAAACAATAGAATCTAAAGAACAAAAATTAATGCTCTACAGGATCGAAAGAAATGTAGACAAAGAATCTCTATCTTTAATATAATTAAGGAACTCTGAGTACTCCTAGGGTGCCCCTTGCCTCCGCCGTCTGATACCAAACAGTATTACAAAAGTGTTTCATAACAGCTTCCCTCTCCTCCTGCGACATAACCTTTATGAGAAAAAATTTCCATTTTTTAATGAAATTTTTTGTGGAAACATCTTTGTGGCGGATTGCATCAAGCATTTCCCAATGAAGAGTTTCTTTAAGCGAGGTTATTAGCTCAGAAATAGTGGGAAGTGTGTCAGAGATCCAGTGGTTTAGTAAGCCTTTTAAGGCTAATAACAGTAAGATGAATACATTTTGAGGCTATAGGTTTTTCAGAGGGATCTCCATCCCCGGCCACCACAACATGAAAAACATAACTGAGTAGAGTTAGAGGTATGGATTCATTCCATGTATTCTGAATAAAGGTTTGTACTAATTGCCAGTATGTCTGAATTTGAGAACAAGACCAAACACAGTGTAATAAATCTGCGCTAGGTTCTTTACATTTTGGACAATATGTCAAGAAATCAGCTGGCATGGTGGAGTAAGAAAAGTAAAAAGCGTAAATTGCCTTATGGAGTAGCCGGAAGTGGATTTCCCTCAATTTCACACTGGGAGTGGCTGCAGTAACATATCGGATGCTATTTAGCAACTTTTGTTCCAAATTATCTGTTTGTATTTCTGCAGCCCATTTCCGGAGAAAAGGGGGAGGAGATTTTTGTAAGGAATCAACACATATCCTACGGTATGTTTGTGAAAGAGATAAGGTGGGAGAAGAATTGGAGCATAGAAAATCTAAATCATTAGTTTTTTCTGCCGTCGCACAAGATTTAACTCTATTAATAGCAAAAGAACACAGTTGTTCAAATAAAACCTGGTGATGGGGAGGGATATCATACATGTCTCTAAATTTTTCCCAAGATAACAACTCTCCCTTATCTGAGTCCAGTAAGTTACTTAAGTGAGTGATTTGTTTTTGTTTCCATACCATATAGTCAGGATTGATGTTACCATGCAGAAAGAGGGGATTGTCCCATAATGGGAAAAACTTAGAAAGACTAAATGGGAGTTTATACAATTTTCTTAAAGCTTTCCATGTGGCAACGGTATCAGCGATAATAACATTGTGTTTTAAATGTGAGGGTAGTTCTGAAATAGAGAAGTGAAGAAGCGAAGCCAAAGGCCAAGAAGAAGAAAGAACAGACTCCAAGGAATAATTAGAAAAGAAAGAAGTACCGTTAATCCAGTCTCTGATGTGTCTGAAAATGGAGGCCAAATTATAGAATCTGATATTAGGTAATTTAGCACCACCTTTATGTTTGGGGAGGCTGAGAGTATCGTATGTTATTCTTGGTCGTTTTGACCTCCAAATAAATTTGGTAAAGGCTGATCGGAGTCGAGAAATATCCTTATGTTTTAGTAGTAAGGGGATCATTTGTAAGGGATACAATAATTTAGCAAATGACATCATCTTAATAAGATGAATACGACCTAAGATTGAAAGGGGTACATTTTTCCACCTATCAAGTTCTTGTTCTATTTTTTGGAAGATTGGGATATAATTTAATGAGTAGAGAGAAGAAGGGGTATGTCCAATTTTAATTCCTAAATATAAAAGGTGTTGTTTTGCTATACCTATACCTTCAGGGTAAATATGGGGAGCCAAGTGTGGTATTAAGGGTAACAATTGGCTTTTAGTAATATTAATTTTAAAACCAGAAGATGAGCCAAAGTTTTTCAAGATTTTTAAAACACCAGGGATGTGTGATGTGGGATTTTCTAGGAATAATAAGTTGTCATCAGCGAAGCAAGCTATACGCACTTCTTCATTGCCTACTTGAATGCCTTTAAATTCAGGTGTGAGGAGAAGAAATCTAATTAAGGGCTCTAATGCTAAATCAAAAAGAAGGGGGGACATTGGGCAACCTTGTCTGGTTCCTTTAAGGATTGGGAAAGTGTCAGACAAGAATCCAGGTGTATGAATGCGAGCTATTGGGTTATTGTATATGGTAGAGATAAGATCTTTAAAAGGTCCTGTAATGCCATAACGAGAGAGGGTCATATCCATCCATTCCCAGTTAAGATTATCAAATGCCTTTTCAGCGTCTAAGGCAAGCATTCCGGGTGAATGGTTTGGATTTTCCCTTCGTCGTACTACTTCCTGTACGGTTAGAACTGTCCTAATATGAGTTATCGCTGAGCGGCCCTTTATAAAGCCAACTTGGTGGCTACTAATCAACTTAGGGAGAAATAAAGCAAGCCGGTCAGCCATAATTTTCGTAAGAATTTTTAAATCTTGATTTATAAGAGAAATAGGCCGATATGAGGATGGAAGTTGTGGGTCTTTCCCTTGTTTATGGAGTAAACTAATATAGGCCATTTCCCCTGAAGGTAACATGCATTTATTATCTATTATATGTTGATATACTTTTTGGAGAGTTGGAACCAGATCAGTATTTAGAACTTTATAAAATTCTCCACTAAATCCATCTGGCCCTGGTGTTTTATTATTATGAAGGGAAGATATTGTTTTAGAGATATCCTCAGGAGAGATGGGGGCATTTAATGATGCCAGAGAAGATTCATCCAATTTGGGAAGATTCAGAGACTGGAGAAACTGTTGACCCACTGAAGGATCTATAAGATCAGAAGAGTAAAGGGATTGGTAAAATTTTTGAAGAATATTAGAAATAGTTTTTGGATCAGAATGTAATAAACCATTATGATCTTTCATATTTTTGATATGGGAAATAGGGTGTTTACTCTTTGCTAAGTTAGCTAATAATTTTCCTGTTTTATTACCATATTTATAAAGACGAGAAAAATAGTGATCTTTATATAAATTATTAAGTTTTTCTTGAGCTAATTCAAATTCCTTTTTTGCTATACACCAAAGGGACTTATTTTGTTCAGAAGGTAAAGATAAGAAGGTAGTGTATGCATTACGAAGTTTAGTAGTAAGAGTATTGTAAGAGGTGGTCGCTTCTTTTTTACGTGCAGAGAGATAAGAGATTATATTGCCCCTTAGTACAGCTTTGGCAGTTTCCCAGAACAATATAGGAGTTGTGGTATGTTGCGAATTAGTGTCACAAAACTGTAACCACCATTTTTTAAGAAGATTTTTGAAGACTTCATCTGAAGCTAAAACTGCTGGGAATCTCCAAATAATGTCTGTTCCTTTAGGGTAAGAATCACGTAGGGTTAAAGTAATCGGAGAATGGTCAGATATAACCATATCATTTATGACAGAGTCATCTAGTAGGCTCAAGGCTCCCTGTGAGACTAACATATAGTCAAGTCTGGACCAAGCCATCTGAGAATGTGAGAAAAAAGAAAATTCTCTTTCTTCAGGATGAAGATGACGCCAGGAATCCACTAGATGAGTACTAGATAACAAATTTTTTAAAAATAATTCAGCAGGAGGAGAATTCCTTGTCAGAGGAGTGGAACGTTTCCTATCTTCATGCGGGTGTAAAACTGTATTGAGGTCACCTCCTACTATTATTTTGGATTCACCATCTTGAAGAAGGGACGATTCTAAGTGTTGGAAAAATGGAGCTCGTCTGTTATTAGGGCCATAAACATTATATAAGCTTATATGTCCAGATGGAGTATCCAAAACCATGTGGTGAAATCTCCCTTCTGAGTCTGAGGTTTGAGAAACAATAGAGTGGACAAAATTTCTATGAATAAGAGTTACCACACCACACTTCCTATTTTCAGCAGGAGATCCAAAGACTTCACCTACCCAAAACCTTTTCATTCTAACATAATCTGATTCAGACAAATGAGATTCCTGTAATAACGCTACATCCGCTCCCAGTCTTCTAAGGTGTTTAAGGATGAGGGCTCTTTTGGAAGGAGAGCGCAAACCTTTTACATTCCAAGAAACGATTTTCATAAAAGCCAGGAGCGGATGAAGTGATAAGAGGCAGGCACCCCAAGAGCACACAGCAGTAGTAGGGATAAGAAAAATATAGATGAGAGATTCATGTTACAATTAGACCCGAGAGCATAAAAACGGAAAAAAACCTTACATAATATATACAGAGAGCAGTATAGCAATAATATTGCAATATATCTAAATCTTACAACTAAATAAGCGAAAGAAAGTTGGTATAAGACTTCACTTTTTTCACACAGAAACATACGGAGTATTGGCTGACTCCGAGCGGGCATATAGCCTGGTGAGAAAATAGAAAGATACAAGAAAAAGAAGAAATAGAAAACAAAATGAAACATGGTGAGAAAACGTAACTCGCTAATATCAATAATACTACATAGCAATATCTCTTCCTATACATTTTAATATTCAAGCAGGATTTGTACAAGTAAACAAATGCCATGACTAATTTGGTAAAGGAAAACTCTTTCTTTAACCCCTTAGTGACCGCCGATACGGCTTTCTACGGCGGTCACTAATGGTCCTTATTCTGCTGCCATCAGCTTTTTACGGCGATGGCAGAGAATAAGGCTGCGGGGCCGGGACGGCCCCCACCCCATCCCCCCGGCTACCGGAGGTAGCTGAGGGGTTGGGGCAGTGTGTGAGGTCCGTCCCGGCCCCCCCCCCCTTACCGACGATCGCCGCTATTAACGTTATAGCGGCGGCCGTCGGTAAAGGGGATTACCGGTGCCGCCGCCGCCTTTCATCTCCCCCCGCCGTGAAACTACGGCGGGGGGAGATGAAATAAGTGTATATCAGACCCCAGATCAGACCCCCCTAGTGCCCCGATAACTAACCCCCCTCCCCCGGCGGCCATCATTTCCAAGATGGCCGCCGCCATCGCTGTGAACCGACTAACGTCGGTTCACAGCGATTAAAAAGTTAAAATGAATGAAAGCCCCATGCTCTCCGCCACCGGAGGTAGCGGAGAGCATGGGGCAGTCATCGGGGACCCCCCTGTGGGGTCCCGGTACAAGCGATCAGCGGTATATACTATATACCGCTGATCGCTTGTACCATGTGCTCACGGCACTTTTTATCCCCTGTCACCATAAATGATTGGTGACAGGGGATAAAAAGTGATGTCCCCCCACCCCCCAAGTCGCCCCCCACCCCCCCTGTCACCCCCGTGCCCCAGTGACCCCCCCTTCCCCATATACTCACCGGATCCACGGAGCTCCTTCCTCCTCGACGTCCTGGCTGGTTATGAAGTGCGCATGCGCTTCACAACCAGCCAACTCTGAAAATTTAAAGTGACAGAGACCAATTTGGTCTCTGTCACTGAACTATGATTACTGTGATAGAAAATAGCACAGTAATCATAGTAATACAGTGAAAATGAATATGTAAAGTACAAAAAGTGACAAACATAAAAAAAAATAAAACACACACTTTTTATTATAGTAATAATTGCAGTTTACTCCCAAATTACCCCTAACCCCTCCCCAGATTACCCGTAACCACCGCACGTTGCCCGTAACCACCGCACGTTGCCCGTAACCACCGCACGTTGCCCATAACCACTGCACGTTGCCCGTAACCACCGCACGTTGTCCGTAACCACCGCACGTTGCCCGTAACCACCGCACGTTGCCCGTAACCACCGCATGTTGCCCGTAACCACCGCAAATTGCCAGTGACCCCCTCCAGATTGCCTGTAACCACCCCAAATTACATGTACCCACTCCAGATTACCTATAAGCACTTCAGTTTATCAGTAACAATCCCAGATTGTCTGTAACCCTTCCAGGTTGCACATAACCCCCCAGGTTCCCCGTAATCATGCCAGATGCCAGATTACATGTAACCCCCCCAGATTGCACATAACCACTGCGCGTTGCCTCTGCCTACGCCACGATGCCTCTGCCCACGCCACGATGCCTCTGACCACGCCACGATGCCTCTGACCACGCCACAATGCCTCTGACCACCGCACGTCGCCTCTGACCACCGCACGTCGCCTCTGACCACCGCACGTCGCCTCTGACCACCACACGTCGCCTCTGACCACCGCACGTCGCCTCTGACCACCACACGTCGCCTCTGACCAGCCCAAATTGCCAATGACCCCCTCCAGATTGCGGTGCCCATGTCAGATTACAGGTACCCACCCCAGATTGCCTATAAGAACTTCAGTTTATCCGTAACCACCCCACATTGCCCGTAACCACCCCACGTTGCCCGTAACCACCCCAGATTGTCAGTAAGCACTGCAGGTTGCGCGTAACCACCCCACGTTGCCCGTATCCACCTCAGATTGTCTGTAAGCACTGCAGGTTGCCCGTAACCAGCCAACGTTGCCTGTAACCACCCCAGATTGTCTGTAAGCATTGCAGGTTGCCCGTAACCACCCCACGTTGCCCGTATCCACCCCAGATTGTCTGTAAGCACTGCAGGTTGCCTGTAACCACCCCACGTTTCCCGTAACCATCCCAGATTGTCTGTAAGCACAGCAGGTTGCCCGTAACCAGCCCACGTTGCCCGTTACCAGCCCACGTTGCCTGTAACCAGCCCACGTTGCCTGTAACCAGCCCACGTTGCCTGTAACCACCCCACGTTGCCGTAACCACAGCAGGTTGCCCGTGACCACCACACGTTGCCCATAACCACCACACGTTGCCCGTAACCAACCCGCGTTGCCTGTAACCACCCCACGTTGCCTGTAACCACAGCAGGTTGCCCGTGACCACCCCATGTTGTCCGTAACCACCCCAGATTACCTGTAACCACCTCAGGTTGCCCGTAACCACCCCACATTACCTGTAATCTCATTTTTTTATTTTATTTTAGTAACTGCGCTATTCTAATAACCATTACTAGCTGCGGTTTTGCTCCTGTAAATTGGCGCTCCTTCCCTTCTGAGCCCTGCTGTGTGCCCATACAGTGGTTTATGCCCACATATGAGGTACCGTTTTACTCAGGAGAACCTGCGTTACAGATTTTGGGGTACGTTTTCTCTCCTGTTCCTCGTCAAATTGAGAAATTTCAAACTAAACCAACATATTATTGGAAAAATTCGAGTTTTTCATTTTTACTGGCCAATTTTTAATACTTTCCTCTAATACCTGTGGGGTAAAAATGGTCACCACACACCAAGATGAATTCTTTGAGGGGTGCTCTTTCCAAAATGTGGTGACTTTTGGGGGGATTCTATTCTGCTGACACTACAGGGGCTCAGCAAACGCACCTGGCGCTCAGAAACTTCTTCAGAAAAATCTGCACTGAAAATGCTAATTGGCGCTCCTTCCCTTCTGAGCCCGGCTGTGTGCCCATGCAGTGGTTTATGCCCACATATGGGGTACCGTTGTACTCAGGAGAACCTGCTTTACATATATTGGGGTGACATTTCTCTCCTGTTCCTCGTGAAATTGAGAAATTTAAAACTAAAGGAACATATTATTGGAAAAATTCGAGTTTTTCATTTTTACTGTCTACTTTTGAATACTTTCCTCAAATACCTGTGGGGTCAAAATGCTCACCACACCCCAAAATAAATTCTATGAGGGGTGCACTTTCCAAAATGGAGTGACTTATTGGGAGATTTTACTCTACGGACACTACAGGGGCTCTGCAAACGCACCTGGCACTCGGAAACTTCTTCAGCAAAATCTGCATTGAAAAAGCTAATTGGCGCTCCTTCCCTTTTGAGCCCTCCTGTGTGCCCATACAGTGGTTTACGCCCACATATGGGGTACCATTGTACTCAGGAGAACCTGCGTTACAAATTTTGTGGTACTTTTTTCCTCTTTTTCCTCGTGAAATTGAGAAATTTCAAACTAAAAGAACATAATATTGGAAAAATTTGAGTTTTTCATTTTTACTGTCTACTTTTGAATACTTTCCTCTAATACCTGTGGGGTCAAAATGGTCACCACACACCAAGATGAATACTTTGAGGGGTGCACTTTCCAAAATGGAGTGACTTATGGCGAGATTTTACTCCGCTGGCACTACAGGGGCTCTGCAAACGCACCTGGCGTTCGGAAACTTCTGCAGCAAAATCTGCATTGGAAAAGCTAATTGGCGCTCCCGTCCTTCTGAGCCCTGCTGTGTGCCCATACAGTGGTTTACGCCCACATATGGGGTACCGTTGTACTCAAGAGAACCTGCATTACAAATTTTGGGGTGTTTTTTGTCTCATATTCCTTTTGAAAATGAGAAACTTTAATCTAAACGTATATATTATTGGAAAATTAAAATTTTCAATTTTTTTACTGCCTAATTGTGAATACTTTCCTCCAGCCCCTGTAGGGTTAAAATGCTCATTATACCCCTAGATTAATTCTTTAAGGTGTGTAGTTTCCAAAATGGGGTCACTTATGGGGGTTTTCAGGATACCAGACTTCTAAATCCATTTAAAAAAAGAACTGGTCCCTAAAAAAATCAGTTTCACGAAAATGTGATAATTTGCTGATAAATTTCTAAGCCCCATAACACCCTAAAAAAGTAAAATATGTTTACCAAATTATGCCAGAATAAAGAAGACATATTGGTAATGTGACTTAGTAACTAATTTATGTGCTACGACTTTCTTTTTTTAGAAGCAGAGAATTTCAAAGATCATAAAATGCTAATTTTTTCAATTTTTCATGATATTTTGATGTTTTTCACAAAAAACACACAAAATAGTGACCAAATTTTGCCACTAACATAAAGTGCCATATGTCACGAAAAAACAATCCCAGAATCGCTAGCATACGTTAAAGCATCACTGAGCTATAAGAGCATAAAGTGAGACAGGTCAGATTTTGAAAAATTAGCCTGGTCATTAAGGCCCAAACTAGCTGCAGCACGAAGGGGTTAAGGTGAAACCTTAGGAAGTCATAGTAGAATAGGAGGAGCATAAGTAAAGGGAGAAAATGATGGAATATAAAGGAATAGGAGATATAAATAAATATCTGGAGTAAGATGATGACTCTTGTTAGACATGTTAGTCAGTATAGTTCATCACTCCATATCTGCTGAAGGAGATGTAGGACTATCAAGACGTCGTCTCTTGTTCTTATCCCCAGGAGGAGTAGCAGAAGTCGGGTCTCTCAAATTCTCTAGGAGAGACGAAGCTTCTTCAGGGGTCTGGTATACACTTGTAGATCCATCTGATTTGAAGACTTTTAGAATAGCAGGGAAGAGGAGTGCAAATCTAATTTGCTGATGTACTAGAGCCGTACATAGTGGTGCAAATGCTTTTCGTTTTTGGACTACTGTAGCAGAATAGTCATTAACCCCTTAGCGACCCATGACGTATCTGATACGTCATGGTGCCGAGGGGGGTGTTCCGGCGGGACCCCGCTCTGAACGGCGCTGATCCCGGCTGACATGTGCAGCCGGGCAGTGCCTCTGTTAGCCGGCGCAGCGCCGGCTAATTAAGCACTTCAATGCAGCTGTCAAACCTGACAGCTGCATTGAAGTGCTTTATGCACACTATCCCTGGTGTCTAGTGGGTCGGATCTCCCCCCCGCGATGCGATTGCGGGGGGGAGATCCGTTCTTCTGCCCGTGCCGGGCCTCAGCGTCGGAATGACGCTGATCCCGGCTCGGCAATAGATTGCTATGGCCTGCAGCAGGCCATAGCAATCTATGACCGATCTCATGGATCTTTGCTGTGTATATACACAGCATTGATCTCTATGAGAGATCAGTGCTATGTATATACAAGCCCCCCAGGGGGGCTTCTAGTCCATGTTAAAAAAAAAGTAAAAATGTTTTTATTAATAAAAAATCCCCTCCCCTTATAAAAGTCCAAATCACCCCCCTTTTCCCATTTTATAAATATAAATTAATAAATAAACAAATAAATAAACATATTTAGTATCGCCGCACACGTAATCGCCCGAACTATTAATTAATCACATTCCTGATCTCGCACGGGAAACGGCGTCAGCGCAAGAAAATTCCAAAGTGCAAAATTGCGCATTTTTGGTCGCATCAAATCCAGAAAAAATGTAATAAAAAGTGATCAAAAAGTCATGTATGCGCAATCAAGGTACCGATAGAAAGAACGCATCATGGCGCAAAAACTGACACCTCACACAGCCCTATAGACCAAAGGATAAAAGCGCTATAAGCCTGGGAATGGAGCGATTTTAAGGAACGTATATTTGTTAACAACGGTTTGAATTTTTTACAGGCGATCAGATACAATAAAAGTTATAAATGTTATATATCATAGTAATCGTAACGACTTGAGGAACATGCATAACAAGTCAGTTTTACCATGGGACGAACGGCGTAAATGCAAAACTCCCCGAAATCAAAACAAATTAGTTTTTTTTTCAATTTGACAGCACAAATGATTTTTTTCCGGTTTCACAGCATATTTTATGGAAAAATAATGCCTGTCATTACAAAGTACAATTGGTTTCGCAAAAAATACGTGCTCATATACGTCTCTAGGTGAAAAAATGCAAGCGCTGTTGACTTTTAAACTTAAAATGGAATAAGCAAAAGCGCAAAAACGAAAATTGGCTTTGACCTTAAGGGGTTAAATATCAGAATTTTGTGACCTCTTATAAGAACTTCAGTTTTCATTTTCCTAAACGCCTGTAAAATAGCAGCTTTATCTGCATAATTAAGATATTTGACTATTACTTGTCTCGGTTTGTTAGTAGTAGCCTTTTTGGAAGGGGTTAAAGTGTTTGCTGGAGGGCCTATACGATGTGCCCTTTCTACTTGACAAGAGCCTTTCACCGAAACGTGCGTTGGGGTGGGGGCAACTGTCCGGCTGGTACATCACCTCCATTTGGGTAAGATAATACATTTTGTATGACTATTGTGAAGATGGAGTTGGTTTAGGGTGGGTTTATGGTAGTATACCAATGAATTGTATTTTGTCCCTGATCATCTCTCTACACATTGCCTGACAGTAGCACCCCTCATTTGTATGTTTTTTTCTGTTGGTTTTTAATGTATTTTCTCAGTCGCAGTTCACTGTGTAGTACGATTCCCTATGTATGTGCTTTTTTATGTAATAAAGTATTTTTTGTACGCTAACACGTTATGGAGGTTCAGTTGTTTCTTTATAGGTGTGGTGTTTGTAACTAGAACCCAGTGATATTAGACCAATACTATATCCCCTTCTCAGGATAAAAACACATATAGGCTGTAGTGTAGGGGAGATCTGCTATATCTCTGTTTGTGTATTGACAAGAGCCTTGTAAACCTAGGGTCTGTGGTAATTCTGAGGTACAGATGATGGATAATTGTGACAATGCTATGCTTTCAGGCAGACCTATTATGCGAAGGTTACTCCGTCTTGATCTATTTTCTAGATCATCTGTCTTGTCCCTTAATGTTGCAGTAAGTTTCATAGTTGTTTGTAGCTTGGATTTAGTCATGGCTAGTTCATCCTCCACTAACCCTAGGCGCTCTTCTAATTCATGTATTTGGGAGGTATGATGAGAAATGTCTCCCTGTATAGCAGATAGTGAGGTCATTATAGTGGCTTCCAAGGAAGCAGTAATGTCTGGTATTATTATTTTGGCCACTTCTATGGCTAGTGATTTACAGGAAATAGACAGTCCAGGAATAAAAGATTCAGTGTTGGGGTCATTTGTGACCATTTCAGAAGAAGCAGGAGGTGAATGATTTATATTTGTGTCTCCTGTGGTAATGTGCTGCGCTGCTGTGTGAGGAGACACAGCCATCTTGGATTTTGTTTTCTCCCTCTGTGGGAGAGGTATAGAGGAAGAGGGGGCTCTGTGTTGCTTCCCAGCGCGCTGCTGTTGTTTCTCCATGTCCCTAACGGGTAGAGGAGTATGTCAGGTGCTCTGGTATTTACCGTGGTAACGGGTAACAGCTGGGAGCCGAGTCTATAGCGAGTTACTGTGGGAGCTCCTTCACAGTGCTGCCATCCTGTGCGCGCTGGAACTGGAAGTCGGTATTTCCTTTCTTATTATCTTAGGATAGATATATGTTTATCCCACACAGGTTTACATTCACTTATTGTAGATTTACCTACCACATCTGCTGGAAGTTTGTTCCAAGCATCTACTACTCTTTCAGTAAAGCAATATTTTCTAATATTGCTTCTAATCTTTCCCCTCAACTAACCTCAGATTGCGGGATCACAATCTCCCTCTTCCTACTGGTTATACAGCCCAGCATACAATTTGCTTTCCTTATCACCTGATTGCACTGGTGACTCATTTTAAGACTGTCAGAAATCACTACCCCTAGATCCGTCTCTCCTGAAGTCTTTGCTAACACATAACTGAAATGATACTTGGATAGAGGATTTCGTTTCCCCAGGTGCATGAATTTACATTTGGAAATATTAAACTGCAGTTTCCATTGTTCATTGCCCATTGAAAATAATTTTCCATGTGTCATGGAAACATTGTGAGATCAGCAGACAACCAAACCTTACCTACTAAACTACAAAGTTTGGTAAAAGATAAGTTTAAAACAGTGTCTTTTTCCTTACGATCACAGACAGGATTACATTGAAAGATGTCACCTGAAGATAGATAAGATGGGATCCACCATTCGCAATTGAACTCAGCCTCCCCTTTCCCTACACAATGGGGGAGATTTATCAAACATGGTGTAAAGTAAAACTGGCTCAGTTGCCCCTAGCAACCAATCAGATTCCACCTTTAATTTTTAAAAGAGTCTGTGAGGAATGAAAAGTGGAATCTGATTGGTTGCTAGGAGAAACTGAGCCAGTTTCACTTTTCACCATGTTTGATAAATCTCCTTCAATAAGCTTTGCACAGGTCACAGTAAACACTCAAATAGAAATGAATAGGGTCAACTCTAGACTATTGTCATTTCTGTCTATGAGGCTTGCTGTAAAGCATATCTCTAAATGCTGTTAAAAGACCCTCCCCACAATAAAAAAAAGAATAATCAGAAAATAGAAACAGATTACAAGAAGAAAACAATAAGTTTTGGCATTTGGCTGTAGCTCTATCGTACACTTATTATACATTGAACTCTGCAATAATAGAATAATAACGTGTTAATAGTATTACAAGTAATTATATTAGAGTAACTCATATTACATTGTATTGATTACTTACAAATGTTATGATACACAATGTGATATATATATATATATATATATATATATATATATATGTGTGTGTGTGTGTGCATGTGTGTGTGTGTGTGTGTGTATATGTGTGTTGCCAAATTAATAAACTCCATCAATGCCTATTGAAAAGCTGTAGAAAGAATTGTCTGTAAAATGTTGCCAATCAATAAGCAGAAGCATAAATTAAAAGGACATAGAAAATATCCACTTGAAACATGCAGTAACAAATCTGCAACAATGGCCATTCTTGTAAAAATAAAAATACATTTATAGGCTATGTTCACACAACGTCTTTTGAGCTCAGTTTAAAATGACGTCTGTTATTTTGAGGCTAAAATAACAGACATTATTCAGCTGTCTGTGCTTCCCTTAGTACAATGATGGCTGTTGGTACATTACTCTAGTTTGGGTTACTAATTGCCCTTTGGATGCGGCTTAATTGAAAAGTCCATTGAATTTAATAGGAAAAAAGGAGAAAGAACGATGGAAAAGGAAAAACTGTGTGTGAACAACTAATAAAATACGTCCGCTGTTTGCAAAAGATGTCCGAAAATAATGATAATGTTAATTTTTTTGACGTCCGAGGTGTTGTGTGCATTGTGTGCATTGGACGTCCGTCTTCCCATTGACTTCAATGCATTTAATGGGCAAAAGAACACAGACATTGGACAGAGGAAGACTGGAAAAAAGTGTTGTGGACGGATGAATCCAAGTTTGAGGTGTTTGGATCACAAAGAAGAACGTTTGTGAGATGCAAAACAAATGAAAAGATGCTGGAAGAATGCCTGACGCCATCTGTTAAGCATGGTGGAGGTAATGTGATGGTCTGGGGTTGCTTTGGTGCTGGTAAGGTGGGAGATTTGTACAGGGTAAAAGGGATTCTGAATAGGGAAGGCTATCACTCAATTTTGCAACGCCATGCCATACCCAGTGGACAGCGCTTGTTTGGAGCCAATTTCATCCTACAACAGGACAATGACCCTAAACACACCTCCAAATTGTGCAAGAACTATTTACAGCAGAAGCAGGCAGCTGGTATTCTATCGGTAATGGAGTGGCCAGTCACCAGATCTGAACCCCATTGAGCTGTTGTGGGAGCAGCTTGACCGTATGGTACGCCAGAAGTGCCCATCCAACCAATCCAACTTGTGGGAGCTGCTTCTAGAAGCGTGGGGTGCAATTTCTCCAGCTTACCTCAACAGATTAATAGCTAGAATGCCAAAGGTGTGCAATGCTGTAATTGCTGCAAAAGGTGGATTCTTTGACAAAAGCAAAGTTTGATGTAAAAACAATGTTATTTCAAATACAAATCATTATTTCTAACCTTGTCAATGTCTTGACTCTATTTTCTATTCATTTCACAAAGTATGGTGGTGAAGAAGTGTGACTTTTCACGGAAAACACAAAATTGTTTGGGTGACCCCAAACTTTTGAATGGTAGTGTATATCTAGGTGTTACATTCACTATAAAAGAACAAACTAAGAACAAACAAAATAAGCCCAACAACAACTATACCAATCTGCAGGGTGTGATATTTTTTAACTGTATCATTTCCAGGGCAAGCAGCTTAGAGGGAACTGTCCTTGGGCCTCCTCATGTACTAGGGCCCTGGCACAGCTGTTCCCTTTAAAGCGACTCTGTACCCACAATCTGCCCCCCCCCCCAAAACCACTTGTACCTTTGGATAGCTGCTTTTAATCCAAGATCTGTCCTGGGGTCCGTTCAGCAGGGGATGCAGTTACTGTCATAAAAACAACATTTAATCCGGCAGCGCTGTGTCTAACGGCCGGGGCTTACATTTGTATATGCATTAGGCTGGCACAACCTTTCCGTCCTTTCCTTCTTACCCTCCATTAGGAATGATCCAGGAACATTTACTGCTGTTTGAGCTTTGCACAGGTGTATTAACGATCCAGCCCATGTTCATTATACACACAGGTGGAGAATAGGAAGCAATCTGCCTGGAGCCTTCCTAATGATGAGGAGGGTGGGGAGGAAGGACAGAGAGGGTGTGCCAGCCTATAATACCCAATAATACAATCTGCTAGATCGTTGCTCGTTTACTGGACCTATTACACGGCCTGATAATCGTTAAAGAAGGGCTGCAGGGACATCGTTACCAATGTCCTTGCAGCCCTTGCTTAACTATAAACTTTACCTATCCACGTTCCAGGGCTGCTGCTGCCGTCTTCTTCTCCACGGGTTCCACGTGCTCTAACTTCAGAGTGGCCTGTCAGCCGACAGACCGCTCAGCCAATCACAGACCGGGACCGCCGTGGCCTGTGATTGGCCGGGCGGCCTGTCAGCTGACAGGCCACTCTGAAGATAGAGCGCGCAGGACCCGGGTAGAAAAAGACGGCAGCAGCAGCCCTGGAACGTTGATAGGTAATGTATATCGTCAGTTGCTGGCCGCGCACCGTTATTACAAATAGCGGTGCGCAGTCGGCGCCAGACGAGAATAGGTCAGAACCTATATCAACGATCAGCCGATGATCGTTGTCATCGGCTGAACGTTGTATTTATTACATGGAGTGATAATCGTCCGAATCGGGCCGATTCGACCAATTATCGTTCCGTGTAATAGTACCCTAATGCATATACAAATGTAAGCCCCGGCCGTTAGACACAGCGCTGTAGGATTAAAAGTTGTTTTTATGACAATAACTGCATCCCCTGCCAAACGGACCCAGGACAGATCTTGGATTAAAAGCAGCTATCCGAAGGTACAAGTGGTTTGGGGAGGACAGATTGTGGGTACAGAGTCACTTTCAGTACCTAATAGCTGTGTAATGTGTGAATGCAGCTGCATTTTAGCATCTGTATAACAGATGCAGGACTGGACCCCTTGCATTTCAAGTGAACTGGACCTAAACTTTAATAGGTAATCCAAAATAAGGTTTATTTCACTTGTGGTGGAATCCATGTCTGTTATAAGCACATATCCGGCTGTTTTATGACCTCCTGACTGAGAGCGGAGTAAAATAAAAACAGGTGTAATATATGGAATATTACAGAGAGCTACAGCATACTGACTAACATGTCATTTGCCTCCTATTGTGCATGTATAATATTTTTATTTGCTAATATTAGCTTTTCTATTCTGTGGGATAGAAATAATTTTCCCTTTGTGTACTTTGTTTTACCAGCTCAACTGAATTCTCAGAATAAACAAATATATGCACCTGCTAAACTAGATGCAAATATTATGCAAAGAAGCCTCAACCTCGTCCTCCCCAGAGTATCATACAAATATTATTTCTGGTAGAACACAGCAGCCCGTTTGACGCTACAGTATAAAAATACATGGGTGGGCTGCGTACTCCCCCATCTGCTGTGAAACCCCCAGCTGTGTTCTAAATGTGGTTTATGTTATTTGTTCCTCACATTCTCCTCTTTTCCTGTATTTAAACGCCACAAGTTTCCATGTTTTTAGTGATCTGTAAAAATATACCAGCATGTCATAACAAAACCATCTGCAAGATCATTCTATCTGCATACTGTGGAGTCCCCCAGCTCACGTGTAGGACTGTGTATCTGCAGATCTATCCTGTGCCCAATCCATCTTTTTTTCACCATATAATCATTTCATGGTGAATCATACAAGAGGGCACTTTAGAGGCTGAAAAAGCGCTGTCGTTGTAAAGGGTTAAATGACTCCACCGCTTTCTCGCATTTATTATACAGCAGACTATAGCTCATCTTTGTGATGACTCCATTTAAAATTTAGATTAGTCCAATTATCCCAAATTTGTAATCCGAGTTTTAAATAAAATCCTCAGGAAACATGACCGGATAATAACTGCTCATTAACATCTAAAGGTCGGAATTTATGAGATGTCAAAGGCAAATGAGAAGGGCCCTAAAAATTCACACAGTGCAGATTGGGTGATTTTTCTGCGTGCATTATTTTTCCTCTTTCAGGATTGGAGTCAACATCTAAAAGTACAAGGTCTTAGGCATACAGGAAATTACGGCTCTGTACAACCTCTAGAATCCTATGGGGCCCCCACATGCCTGTTTCTTACATGTTTGGGCCACACAAGCGGTGTTGCTCAGGTCTGTAAAGATGTAAAAATTACAATGCATACCTTATATCACTGTACAACATATACTACCATGCTGCTGTAAGCATATGGGAATTTACAGGACTTTGTTGCACACAGGAATTTAGCAGAGGCCCACACACTGCTTAGGTTGGATTTAAAAAAAATGGTTTGTTTGTTTTTTACTTTTATGTACCAGGATGTTCAGATTTTAACAACAATGGGTTCCCATCTAAAGGCTATAGGAGAGCTACAGTAGTACTGTCTGTTAATAGATATGGGTTAGGTTATTTAAGGGCCCTGCAGCATAGATAAGAGTTCAGGAACAGCTTGCTAAGTAATCACACCTACAACTCTCTGGTTTTGAAGGTCCATTGCTTCTGGACCAGTGATGTAGAAATAGAGGTCACAAAAGTTGCAATTGCAGCCAGTCCCAAAGTCTTTACCTGGCCAGCAGGGGGCGCTATTTGGTTCCTAGGCCTGGTGAAAAGTCCTTAAAGGGGTTATCCAGCACTACAAAAACATAGCCACTTTTGCACCACTCTCGTCTAAAGTTCAGGTGTGGTTTGCAGTTAAGCTCCATTTTCTTCAATGGAACTAAGTTTCAAACCCCACCCAATCTAGAGGCAAGAGGGGGCAAAAGTGGCCATGTTTTTGGTCCAGAGGCCCAGGCCAATAGAGTGACCCTCCAGGTTCAGACTCTAAAGTGTCAGCTCAGCATGGCACATGTCTGTAGTGGGCCCCCCAGATGGTATCAGCACCCGGGAAGTGCAGGCCCCATGCTTCTGTGGGGCCCCTTTAGTGACTGGATGCTGTGCCCAGTTGGGGCTGGTTCTCCTCTCCTCCTGCACGCTGCTGCTGGAGGGGCTGGAGGGATCCTGCAGGGTTATGGCTGTCAGGGACAGGATTGTGAAGAGGAGCAACAGCAGCAGCTCTGACAGTGAGTGATTATTGTCAGTGTGTCTGTCAGGCTGCTGGAAGTTGTAAGATAGAGGGTGGACTGTGTAAGAGAAAGCACAGAGCCCCCCCCCCCCCCCCCTCTCTGGTGCTGTAAGTTTTATTGTAAGTTTATGCCTTTTAGCCAATATCTGTTCCCCCCTCCCCCCTGCAGCTTGGTTGTTTTTCTCTTTCATCTCCACCTAGGCAGCCACATACAGTACATGTCTCCCACCTGTGCAACCACATACAGTATATTTATCCCACCTTTGCAGCCACATACAGTACATGTATCCTACCTGTGCAGCCACATAAGTACATGTCTCTCACCTGTGCAGCCACCTACAGTACATGTTTCCCACCTGTGCAGCCACATACTGTACATATATCCTACCTGTGCAGCCACATAAGTACATGTCTTTCACCTGTGCAGCCACCTACAGTACATGTTTCCCACCTGTGCAGCCACATACAGTACATGTCTCCCAGCTGTGCAGTCACATATAGTACATGTCTCCCACCTCACCTGTGCAGCCATATACAGTACATGTAACCCACCTCACCTGTGCAGCCACATACAGTACATGTATCCCACCTGTGCAGCCACATACAGTACATATATCCCACCTGTACAGCCACATACAGTACATATATCCCACCTGTACAGCCACATACAGTACATATATCCCACCTGTACAGCCACATACAGTACATGTATCCCACCTGTGCAGCCACATACAGTACATGTATCCCACCTGTGCAGCCACATACAGTACATGTATCCCACCTGTGCAGCCACATACAGTACATGTATCTTACCTGTGCCCCAACAGTGATTAAGGCCCCATTAGCTCTGTCCCCTATTACTGCCCTTCTGGGGTCACTTCCACACTCTGACCTATATATTCTAATCTCCCACACAGCATCCAGTGTATAATGTATCCAGGACCCTCCAAGTACAACAGCTGCAAACACTACAACTCCCAGCATTTATAGCAGTCTGCAGCCCTCAGGATGTGCTGGGTACAAAGAGAAGACAAGTCAAGGGGTTGTCCCCTTGGAAACTACAACTCCCAGCATTCTCTGAGAGCTTCATAAGTGTGAGGCATTCTGAGAGTTGTAGTTATTGTTATTCCGGGAGTTGTGGTCACAGATACATCAGTACAGGATGGGACTTGTCGCTTCTGACAGGTTCTTTACTTGGGTGCCACCCATTATCAGTTCTATTGGTGGGCCACAGATACCCCAGTCCCACACTGGGGCCTGCACAGACTTTAGTGGGCCCTGGCATTTGTGCTGTAGGGTCCTCCAAGAAACCAGGACGCATGTACCAGATACCCGGGCGTACATATGGGTGCGCCTTCAAAGCAGAAAGGTGGAGAAACGAATGGGTTATAGGGGCCCAAACACATTTCTTGCACAGGGGCCCTTTGCAGTCTGTGTCCGCCCCTGAATAGGTCATTAATAGTCCATGGATATAATATGGTCAGGCTGTATTCAGTGTTACAAACACAGAGCCAAATATGTACACTGTAACTGGATGCATATACAGTAAATTTATTACAGCATTGAAATGAATTACTTTGTGGGTCATGTATGATCCTATTGTGTAGGAACTGCGTTTTTTTTTTGTATATAAAAGTGCTGTTAATTTTGGAATACACAGACTAAGAAGGCACAGTCTATGCACTGTATATCCCTATAGGACATGTGTCTGCTAGGAAGTGCATCTCATACTAAAGACGCTTTTATATGGGCCAATTATCAGCCAGGAGTGTTGCTAGAAACGGCCCTTCAGCTCATAATCGGCCTGTGTAAAAGATACAGTGATCAGCTAAGGAATAGGAAAACGCCTGATCCTTAGCTGATTGCATGTTTTGTACTGCGGCAAAATACATTGACACAGAGGATGTGTGAACAGGGGATATGCGACTGATAGCAATACATTTCAATGGCCACATGAACGATGATCCTTTGTGAGGCCCGGCCGCTCGATTCATTGTGTCTTCTAAAGACACAACAAACAATTGCTGATCGGCACTTGTTTGCACCTACCATTGGCTGAAGATCTGTACATGTAAAAGGACCTTTGGGCTAGGTGGTATGCTATGCTAGTATAATTATTATACTATTTATAAAGTGCCCTTAATTCCAGAGCGCTATACAATAGATAGGGGTAACAAGCAGGAACAGTACAAGATTAGGACACATTACATGAAGGCAAAAGACAGACTGGTACATGGGGGAAGAGGACCCTGCCCGCGAGGGCTTACATCCATAAAGGTATGGGGAGAGAAACAGAAGGTAAAGTGCAGCCAGTCAAGTGTGATGCAGAGTTATTGTATGTTGTAGCCTATTTTGAAGAGATGGGTTTTCAGGTTACTTTTGAAGGACTTGATGGTGGGTGAGAGCCGGGTGTGTCGGGGTAGTGAGTTCCAGAGTATGGGGGAGGCTCGGGCAAAGTCTTGGAGATGGTTGTGCGAGGTACAAACAAGGGGGGAGTGCAGACGGAGGTCACTGGAGGATCGAGGGTTGCGTAAGGGACGGTAGCGGGATATCTGGTCAGAGATGTACAGAGGGGACAGGTTGTGGATGGCCTTGTACGTCATGGTCAACAATTTAAAGTGAATACGTTGGGCAATGGGGAGCCAGTGGAGGGATTGGCAGAGGGGAGAGGAAGAGGCAAAGCGAGGGGAAAGGTTGATTATTCGGGCAGCAGAGTTAAGGATAGACTAGAGGGGATCAAGGGAGTTAGATGGAAGGCCAGAGAGGAGTATGTTACAATAGTCTAAGCGGGAAATAATGAGAGCATGTACCACCAGGTTGGTTGAGTCAGGGGTCAGAAAAGATCGGATTCTGGAAATGTTTTGGAGTTGAAAGCGGCAGGAGGTAGTCAGGGCCTGAATATGTGGTTTAAAGGACAGAGCAGAGTCAAAGGTGACCCCAAGGCACAGGGGACAGAGTGCAGCCATTGATAGTGATTGACAGATTAGAAGGCACAGTAGAGCAGGATGGGGGAAAGATGATAAGTTCTGTTTTGTCCATGTTGAGTTTAAGAAAGCGGGAGGAAAAGAAAGAGGATATGGCCGAATCTTCTGGAATCCTGGATAGCAAAGAGGTGACATCCGGACCAGAGAGGTAGATCTGAGTGTCATCGGCGTAGAGATGGTACCTGAAGCCGTGGGATTCTATGATATGTCCCAGGCCAGAAGTATAGATGGAGAAGAGAAGAGGCCCGAGTGTATGCCTGATATAATACTTTAATCGATTGTAAAAGTACTATGTCACATTACTTCAGCCATGTTCAGACCATCCTAGTCCACTGTGGTCTTTAGAAATCCCCGACTCTACTAAAGGAGACCATTGCCTTGTTTTATTCTTATTAGGGGGGCTATTGGTCATCGTGGGGAAACTAAAGCCATATACAAACAGGGCAGAATTGTCAATGATTTTACGCTGAGTTCTTCAGAAATTTACAACTAGGGTTATACAGCGGATTTATTCCAAAACCCATAGAAGAGACTCTGCTGTGTGTAGACATCCCTTAACTATCTCTATGGGGAACGGTATATTTTGCATCATTTTCTCATATTGATTTTTATACATATTGCCTGATTCTAGCAAATGCCGCTGTTCATCTCCACTTCTAAGATGAATAGTAGAAATATTAAACTATATGCCAGGAAGGCCGGAGGCTCTCATACAAATGGCATTTGTGGACAACATCATTTCTTTCTGAGAGTAAAACACATTGATAGATGATCTCCATTGACTAAATGATGGTGTATTTGGTCTTGGTGCCTAGGGCAGCGTGAGCTGTAAATATGTCCTGAATATATTATATCGATATTGCAAATCTTTACTTCAACACAAAAGCAATATTACTGTTAAGAATCCAGTCTATTCTCCTTGTAGTAGCAGACTGTGGCATTGAGGATACTTGTAGTTATTTTATTCTGAGTGACCACCACATTAGTAGAATAGACTTCACCTACTAATCTGTTTACAGGACGTTCTGTTTGCTCTACTATATAATACTCTATACTGCACAGACATTTTCCGGTCACTCACACGTTGGCAGACATGCTGCTGTTCCGTACACAGGAGCCCAGGGTCGCTTAGACTATGGGGGCCTCAATCCTGATATGTCAATATTTTTCTTCCATTGTTGATAGCCGATTGTCTAGGTTGCCAACCACCACTGTGCTCAAAAAGCAATGATCTGGCTGGTGTATATATAGATATAGTGTAGATTTAGAGCTATAGGTATAGAAATTTAGGAGGAACATTTATTAAATCTCGCTTTTTTTCCCACCAGGCTTAAAAATGTCCCTGCGGTACAGAGGCTCCCAGGATTTATGTAGAGATGTATTGCCTCTACATAAATCCCATGCACACTGGAGCTTCTCCATGCGCACAAATTGAAACCTACGCTAGCTGAGATCTGGTGTACAGTAGGTTTCACTGACATTTTTCCTACGGAAAAACATTAAATGCGGCACACACGGAGGCATCTCCCCTGTGCGTGTGGCAGCATCCCCTGTTACACCCCCTCCCCGCCTCTCTGGTGCAAGTGGCGCAGAAGGGCTAGACGCAAATAAAATATTTACAAAGCAATATATTATAGCTATCTATATATACCAGCCAGACCAAGGTGTCAACAAAGGGAGGAAAAGAGCAGCATATCAGAAGATGGAGACACGTTCAATGTATATATTTGCAAACATATTTTACTTCACCAGACCTACAAGTATAACTATGTTAGTTCCGATGGGAATACCCCTTTGACAGAAGGCTATGTCCCCCAAAACTTATCTTTCCAGGAGATTCAATGAAATCTGAAGCATGTGCCGTGATTTCTGCAGCATATTTCACTATTTGTGTCACATATTTTTAGCAGTTTTGGGTGCTAATCTGCATCCTGTCTTCCTGACATGTTTTCTGTGCAGAATACTTGCAAATAATTGACATGTGATATGCATATACAGTGGTGCCTTGGATTACGAGCCTAATTCGTTGTAATCCAAATCACTCTTAAATCAAAGCAAATTTTCCTTTAAGAAATCATTGAAATGCAGACAACTGGTTTCACACTCCCCAAAAATAGATTTTTTTATTTTGAATAACATTTTAACCCTTTCCCACACGAGGACGTAACTGTACGTCCTCGTGCGGGTGCGGGCGTTCAGAGCGGGGCCGCTCGGCGACCCCGCTCTGAACCGCGGCAATGTAGCCCGGAATCGCGGCTATTAGCGGGCACGGTCTGATCGCCGGGCCCGCTAATTAGATAATCGGAGGCAGCTGTCAAAGATGACAGCTGCCTCCGATTACCGGATTCAGCCATTCCCTGGTGTCTAGTGGGGCGATCTCCGTTACTGAAGCTGGCCGGGGACCTCTCCAAGATGGCGCCGTCCCCGACTCGGCACTCGTTTGTTTTCGGCTGCAGCAGCCGAAAGCAAACGAGTGCCGATCTCATTGATCTTTGCTGTATAACTATACAGCAAAGATCTCAATGAGAGATCAAAGTGTATATACTAGAAGTCCCCCAGGGGGGCTTCTAGTATATGTGTAAAAAAATAAAATAAAGTGTTGTTATCAATAAAAAGCCCCCTCCCCTAATAAAAGTCTGAATCACCCCCCTTTTCCCAGGTTATAAATAAAAGTAAATAAATAAATAAATAAACAAACATGTTTGGTATCGCCGCGTGCGTAATCGCCCGAATTATTAATTAATCACATTCCTGATCTTGCACGGTAAACACATTCCTGATCTCGCACGTAAAGGGCGTAAGCGCAAAAATATCCCAAAGTGCTAAATTGCGCATTTTTGGTCGCATCAAATCCAGAAAAATTGTAATAAAAAGCGATCAAAAAGTCGCATATGCGCAATCAAGGTAGCGATAGAAAGTAAACATCATGTCACAAAAAATGACACCTCATAGAGCCCCATAGACCAAAGGATAAAAGCGTTATAAGCCTGGGAAGGGAGCAATTTTAAGGGACATATATGTGTTAACAATGGTTTGAATTTTTTACAGGCTATCAGATAAAAGAAAAGTTATACATATGACATATCATTTTAATCGTAACGACTTGAGGAACATATAAAACATGTCATGTCGGCGTAAAAACACAGTCCCCCCAAAGAAAAAGAATTGTGTTGTTTTTTTTTCAATTTCACTGCGCATATAATTTTTTTCTGGTTTCACAGCATATTTTATGCAAAAGTTCAGCCTGTCATTGCAAAGTACAATTAGTGACGCAAAAAATAAGGGCTCATGTGGATCTGTAGGTGTAAAAATGCAAGTGCTATGGCCTTTTAAGCACAAGGAGGAAAAACGAAAACGCAAAAGTAGCCTGGTCCCGAAGGGGTTAAAGAAATGTAACATTAATTTATAAGGAGCTGAATATGTGATATTATAAGTTACTGTACAGTATAGCAATCAGCATGTGGTGTATAATGTATAGTGAGTACATAAACCTGAAAAAACAGCAAAAGACAGCAGCAGTTTGTAGATACAGAATAAGAAGGTGCAACGGGCTAGAATAGAGAAGCAGGGCTGCTGTCAGAGGTCTGCATGGTCACATGACAGCAATGGGGAGTTGGTATGTATTCAGCATGGACCAATCAGGAATTGAGAATCACATAGCTGTGCAGGAGGACAGTGACAGAAACTTTTCCATACAGCAGGGAGAATGGATGAGTGTAAGTGCAGGCACATTATAGCAGCAGTTTGTATAGCTGAGTGTAAGTGCCGACACAATATAGCAGGAATGGAAAGAATGCGAAGGGCTGACAGAGTCTGCAGGAAGCATGAAGGAATGAGCAGGACATATGTGGGCACAGTATAGCACCACTCTCTTTACAACTATGAAGGGATAACCTCCACAGTCCTGTCCCCTGATGCAAGCTCCAGCCTGAAGTGGATCTGCCATGATTTGGAAGGTGAGGGAGACTTCCTGGGTCAGTACAGTGCTGTAGACCCCACTATGCAGACAGCTCCCCCTCCCACCCAGTACAGGGAGCTCTTAAAGGTGGTCGCTGACTATTTGAATGGCTACTTCTGCTCTGTGTTTTCAGAAGGAGGGATAAACATATATCTAACCTAAGAAGGGAAATACTAAAAGGGCAGACTAGATGAACCCGGTGGTCTTTTTCTGCTGACAATCTTCTATGTTTCTATAGGTGACAGGGAACAATGGTACAGAATATGTTGCCGCTATATAAATGAATAAGAGGTCAATCAGTAACATATTTTGTACTGACAAGGAGAAAGAACTTCAGGTCAGTGTGCTGATACTGTAAGTGCCTCCTGTTTAGTCAGTCATGTGTCAAGGACCTTTAAAAGATTGGACATTGACTTGCAGGGTAGCTACTTCTAGTAAGACAGTTTTATTGCCGCTGAAGGGAAGTTATTTTGCATACTGTGTACACAGATGGAACTTTAATGACATATTATGTGAAAATGGTTTAGAATGGTTCTTATATAATAAAATATATTATCTCATTTGCCATTAGTAGAAATCTCTAGTGTTAACCTGCAGGTATTAATGTCTTGGAACATTTACATTTCCCCTGCAGATCCATCTGACTCATGACAGCCTGAAATCAGCAGTCTGGGGGGGCAACACTGATGAATTAAAAATCCCCTACATTCTTACTGTTATTGTTATAACACTCCAGCCACTAAAGGTAATATAGAAATCTTATTTTGAAGTGAGCCCAAGGTAAGACGTCACATTACGCTCTATCTAAGGAGAAGCTGAACTGAATGATGTGTCACTTACATTGTTCTTTGCTGCTGAATCGAAGATATCCTCCTGAGATGAGTGAATTTACAGTAGGAACGAAGCGAATTGCAGGCTGTGGGCTTTAAAGTCTGCTCTGCTCCGTGACGCTCTTACCCTGGTGCTGGGAAAAGATGGATCTAGTCCTGGGGAACTTCTCCTAGTTTCCCAGGACTGGATACATCTTTTCCCAGCATCTGGGGAGGAGCGGCACAGAGCAGAGCAGACTTCAAAGCCCACAGCCTGATGAGCAGAATGCAGTTTGCTTCATTCCTACTGTAAATACACTCATCTCTGCTCCTGAATCATGAGGATTTGAAACACTGCACGCTAGTCCTCTTAATTATGTGCGTGTGCTCAGAAGTCCGCAAAATTTATGAACACCCATAAACTATGTTGACACAACATTTTTTCCTCTCTATTTTTTAAAAAGAAAAAATGATGTCTTTCATTTCACTGTTTAGCCACCTGTCAGTACAATGACGGCTGGTGGTACATTATTCTAGGTCAGGTGGACTAATTGGCCTTTTTGGTGTGTCTTTAATTGAAAAGCCATTGAATTTAATAGTAAAAATGGTAAAAGGATGGTGAAAAAAGAAAAAAATGTGCGGGAACATTTAAACAATAACAAATCCAGTGTTTTCAAAATATGTCTGAAAATAATTGACATGATCTTTATTTTGACATCCTCGCAGACAATGTCTGTCATTTTATACAATGTGTCCATTGAACGTCCGTCATGTTATTGACTTCAATGCATTTAATTGAAGTCACTTACAACTCGGCAATGATTTTAAAATAGAAAAAGCGGCTACCTTTTCTTTTCTGACGTGTGAATATAGCCGTACTGTGCAGTGACGTAGCTACCATAAAAGCAGGGCACGCAGCCGGGGGGGCCTGGCTGCAAGGGGGCCCGAGCCACGCATAGCACAGCGCAGCCTGCCTTTAAAATGCTATGACACGCATCTCAGGATTCGCGCCCCCCCCCCCCCCCCCCTGCGGCGGATGCAGCGTGTCGGCCTGACCCCAGCGCCCCTGGCGTTCCTTCTGCCACCCCCCTAATACTGGAGCAGTTTTCTGGAGCCCCCCAGATGATGTTTCAGGGCCGCCCGTGATCCCCATTCTCCCCCTCCTCCTGGATGAGAGCTTTCCCTACCGGACAGACCAGAAGAGGAGGCCAGAGCAGGAACCAGGACAGGAGGTAAGATTACCCACAGAGAAATATAACCCCCACCATGTCCTTCAAATAGTTCATGGTGGGAGTTGTAGTTTTGTAACCTGTTGCTTTCACTGTTGCAGAACTACAACCCCCATCAAGCCCTATTGGCATTACGTAATGGGAGTTGTAGTTCTGCAATAGATTAGAGGATGACTCAGTATGAGGGGAGCAATGGCACAGTAATATGCAGGACTACATCTCCCAGCATGGTGTGTGATAATATACATGACTACATCTCCCAGCATTGTGTGTGATAATAAACAGGACTACAACTCCCAGCATGGTGTGTGATAATATACAGGACTACATCTCCCAGCATGGTGTGTGTGGTAATATGCAGGTCTACATTTTCCAGCAAGGTGTGTGATAATAGACAGGACTAAATCTCCCAACATGGTATGTGTGGTAATATGCAGGTCTACATCACATAATAGGAGTTGTAGTTCTGCAACAGATAAGATGATGATACAGTACACAAGGGAGAGAAGTTGGCACAGTACACGAGGGAGAGACGGTGGCACAGTACACGAGGGTGAGCCAGCACCACAGTGTATCACAACTCACGTGCTCTGTCTTCAAGGCGGCTCACAACACGTCGCATGGCAGAGAGGGTTTCTTTTGTGGCCAGAGGCTGCTGTGCACTAGGGATGGTCCATCCCTACTGTGCACCTCCAGCCACAAGAGCTCCCAACCCCCAACCCCCCCCCCCCCCCCCCCCCCCCCCCGCATACTCACTTTGCCCGACTCAGCATTCCTTTATTCTTCCAGCTCCATGGTGAAAAAGTGGCATGCCAGGGAACTGTGCCAGACCAGGTGAGTGTGTGTCTGGCAGGGGGTATGAGTGCGGGGGCCCATACAGTTTTTTGTAATGGGGCCCCATGAATCCTAGTTACACCCCTGATACTGTATATAGACAGACAGCTATTAATCAGTAGCTGGAGGGTAGAAGGAGCAGCACGGCAGGAAGCCCATTCCCCTGCATATCAGGGGAACGGAATGATACACTGTTCTGTTAAGCATTTCTGCCACTAGTTTATGTTGCCCTCGTTTAAGGCAGCATAAACCTAGTTACAGATTCCCTTTAAGAACTTCTGAATTCCTGTATAGAGAATAACCAAGCTACACTCTTTCCTAGAATATTAGCAGAGACACAATTACAATAGTATTACAGCTAGGTGCACTGTAACTAATAACATACTCCAGGTCTGGTTTTTACATAACTGTATCACTTGACAGGAAGGGTTTAACACAGTGGAGGATGAGACTTTTATTGTTCCCTATAAAGGTACATTTTATTTCTACCCATAGAGACATATTGTATTTAACCTCCTATTCCTGTTAGTATCGATTTCTCTTTTGGGAGGTCCGCCCTAAATAGTTTCTGCGCTTTTCAAAGTCAACCTGGAATTTACAAGGAGATCCTACAACATAAAGAGATTTTATGGGTCTGTATTAATTAGATCAAAGCTACTACTGCATCTGGATGACACCTGTATTGGGGATGTACTAACATCCGACACCATAGCAGGAAACTTGTTAAAACTTATGATATTTGTGCTGAAGGATTCAATATCTCTATAAGAAACCTGGTAAAATTCATTTAGGACTGAGCTGGGTAAATGTAGCATCATCTCAGTAGGTGCATCGCTTCAATGGCTTTTAGAAGATCTCATAAAATGAAGAAGGAGCAGAAATATTATGCTCATTAATTTCATTAAGTACTCATCTCCCATCCTGAAGGTAATAGTAAAAGGCTTCACAGCCAGGCAGGCTCATCTCATGGCTATAAAAGGGCCCCAACATCCGGCGATAATTCAGAACTAAATGATATAAGCCGGACACATTCCTATGATAAGCACCCGTCTTATGGTTGTGCATGTGATCTGCTCTGTTATGTGGACCAAAATTTATGTAGGAGAAATTGGATCTAACAAATGTATCCACTTCAATAATTTTAGTTACGCTTTTTATTTTTTTTTATTGCTCATTTTTTATTTTTACATCTCTGCTGATAGTAATGTAGCGTTCAGGAAAATTTTAAGAACAAATGAAATAAAACGACTGGAGAGAGCTGGAACATCACTGTACGCTCATCATGGGCAAATAAAACGATGCTTAATGTTTATTGTCTGAAGTTTATTTCCTGGATCTGACTACCTGGGATGATAGCTTTGCAGTTGTATTATAAAGTGGTTTTGAGCCTCTACATAAGAAATAACATTAAAACCACCTAACACCTTTTTGTAAATTACCAATAATAACACTATATTAGGTCCAAATAATACAGCACAGACAGGAATACTATCACGCAAAGGCCTACCAACCACTCGTATACCGCATAATCCCATTCCCTGATTTTGGGGGATGTCCCATCATCCCGGGATGGCCCCATTTTTCTGTTGGATTCTGTGGAGACAATGCATCACCAGGAAAAATTTTCATGATGGCTGAGCTAGATGAAGAACAAAAGAAAAAGTCAGCCCCTGTGTGTCAAATACCCCCTGTGTGTCACTAGATGTAACTGCACTGTAATCACTTATATGGTGTGCAATGCCTGTGTACCATTGGTATTTACCTCTATATGGATCGGTTTATGGGGGGGATACTGGGCTTTATAAAGCAGATTTTTAGTAATAGTATGATCGTATTAGTCACCATAGTGGTAATGGTAATGGCCATGGTGTGGCAATAAGGTGTTTTTTTTATATTCTGGTATTATTGGTCTTGGTTTACTAGATTTGGCTAGTAACAGTGTAATGGTATGGTATGAATTTACTTTTGGACCCCTTTGGAAAGCGGTCATCATGCGAAATGCGAGTCAGGGGTTGCAACAGGACAGTGACATCATGGGTAAGAGTGATTGATCTCCTGTCGATACCGATACTGATTTGTCGATACTGTTTTTTGCATGACAAACTGGTGGAGTGTATGATGATGCTCACCACCTATTTAATGCAGCTTTTACACTTACAGTATCTGCATGTGCAAGGTACATTTGGCCCGGTTATTTGGTGGATACCTTTTTGCAATAAAGATAGTGTTATTCTTTATTAGTCTTTACATGATAGTACAGACATATTTCTGTTACTAAGGGTATATTATTTTTACGCATAAGATATTGATCATGCCGTTTACATAATTCCCATGTGCGGCAGTGTCCTGGTATGTTGTACTGGGGACATCTCTTTTTCATCTTTATGTTATGCTGACAATATGCTAACATGTTGTCTATTGGTATAATACCTTTTGGAGAGTGTTTTCTAAAACATGGTGGATACTTTACGGCATTAAGAATTCATTTGTGTCATTCACTTTTAAATTTTGCCACATTTTCTGCTGCATAAACTCTGCAGTGTGTGGTGCTACCCTATGATTGTGTGGACAGCACTGAGAAAAGTGGGCATGCTATGAGGCATGGTATGTTATGGGCACATTTTGTTAAATGTCCCTCTTTCCTCTCAGCAAAAGTTGGGAGGTATGCACTCACTATACAGTGAACATACAACAGCGAAGCTAGGCAGGTAGGGTACATCCAGTAGGGTAGGTATGCCCCCTATTATGTAGGTCCCTTAGTAGGTATAAAGACTCCCTAGTAATATAAATTAAAATTTCTCACCACCCTGTAAATTTTATTAACCCACCCATTCATAGAGTTTAGACACCGGTGACTGTTATTGTCCACCATTTGTCCTTCCTTGAACCTCTTTTGGAGGCATATCAGGGATCAGTTTATCTGCTCATCTCATTTCGGCTTTGTTGTATCACTATTTGCTCACATATATGACGTCCAAGTGCTCAGAGCAGTTTTAAACCTGGATTCTATTTACTACGCCTTACTGTATGTCATAATGGCTTTCATCTTGTTCCTGTCCTGTAAATTTCATTCATTTGCCATGACCAATCTCTATTTAATAAGAGTTCTCACTCTGTTCTGGCCTTTTTACTGTAGGTCAAGCATCCCGTTTCCTGCTCACTTGTGCTTTAAAGTTGTCCAGTTTTCTTCCTTTTCATAGTTTATGACGAGTTTCTTGCTGTTTTATGCCTGTCTTACTTCTGTGGGAATTATTATTAGTGGTCTACAAACATAGTAGAGATGAAATAACAATGAATGTTGAGTTGATTCCTGCAGTTTATTATTATTTCAGACAATACAACAAATGGAAGTGTAAGGCCCAGGTTGTATGCTCAGTCTCCTATAGACCACCCATCAGTCTCTACTGCTAGCAAAGCAGCTAATACAGATGGCCATGCTTAGTGGTTTCAGAAAATCACAAAGGTTCAACACAATTCATTATTTAGGCCACTGTAATACCATACATTGATTCAAAACCACTATGAATAAAATTCCCATACATTTCTAATAAAATCATAAAAGGATTGAAATTGAGATTTGTTGATGGCCATACCATCATTTGTATTTGGCATTGTATGTACATTTTGCACCTTCTCTAAGAAAGTCTAGTTTGGGCCTTATTCCATGCATATAGTAAGATGCATAGAAAGGTGTCCTATACATTGCATACGCTAGAAGTGGATGGGGGAGTAGCTACAGTATGTAAGGACTGAGAGGCAAGCAGGGATTAAAAAAAATAAAATCAATATATAAAATAAATAAATAAATAAAGACAACCTCTTTAGGACATATGATTAAAATAGTTTGGGGGACATTTATGAAGACTGGCGTATGAATACACCAGTCTTAAATAAAGCCCTGCCCCCTTTTCCCCGGCTGGATTTACTAAGAATCATACGCCTCTTAGTAAAGCCAGACAACCACTACGTCGGCCCTGAGCAGGCGTAGATTTGTATCGTGATTCCAATTAAGATAAATCTGGTGTGGAAAAAGGCCACTCCTCCTACCCGCCTAAACGCCTTCTCCCTCCCCCCCCCCCCAGCCCATCAGGCGAGCAGAGGATATGGCTGGCATACGCCATGGAGAGGGCAAAAATCTGCGCCTTCTCCCTGGCATACGCCAGGGTCGCATTGTTGCTAAGTCTCCCCCTGGGACGGAGGTAAACACTGGTGGATAAATGTAAATCCAGCCTAAGTAAAGAGCAAGCAAACAAGTTGGAGAAGGAGGACAATGTCTATGTATTCAGCAAATAGCTAAGTGCAGAAAACACCCACCAGTAAAGGGTGGGGGAGGATGTTTTATTTTCAGTGGGGCCCGGTATACATAATGCATGCCCTTGGCTTTGAGTGCACTTTTTATGTTGTCAATTTTACTTGGCTATATGACCATTATAAAAAAAAAATCTGAAAAAAAAAAAACACTTGAGAAGAGGTCTTTTTACACACAAAGGATTTAGCTCAATAATCTTCATCACAAAGAACAATAAATCCAAACATTTCATACTAGGAAACTAAACCATCATTTGGACTGTTTACATGAAAAGAAACATTAAATAATTCCCAGGGAACTTATATACGCAACACTGATAGGAAATGGCCAGAGAAATGCTGAAACAATATACAGCTCTAGAAGCAATGGGATTACACACTCGTCTTCTATTCCCCCATCCGATGTCTGTGCTCTGGCTGCATCCAGTCTCTGGAAGAGTGCTTCATAGGATTAATGTGTAAGCTTGCTGAATCATGTCTAACAAACTGATATATGAGACAGACACATAGCGTCATTTGTAAAACATGAGCTGACAGCGATGTGCAACGTAACTGAGCACAAATATGTCTAAAACTCCAGCAATATCACATATGTAATAGGATGCAATGCTGACTTTAAAACAGAACCTGCCATTCTTATGTAATGGAAATACAGTTGGAACCCTACCCTAGCATTCCCTGACAAAATGCCATCATTTACTATTATGGACATTCCCATTAAAGTAAATGTACCAGCATTTTTACATCAATGGACTGGTGCCGGCGTGGAGATGCGGGCTGGCCTCCAGTGCTTTAGGCCAAGCTGGTAATCGGGAATAGACCGGCGCCGTGCACAGGAACCGAGCCCTGGTTCAAAACAGGACCGCGGCTCTGGCATCCTGAGGCCGGCGCCGGTCTATTGATGTAAAAACCTTAAAGGTACATTTTCTTTAAAGAAGTTCTGCATGCATTTTAGGGGAGCATCAGGGGACAGGGGAGCCATCTCACACACCAGTCTTAATGCCCCACCAGTGCATGGGCATGCTGGCATAGATTTTAGCTTCAATATACTGGTGTAAATTGTGGTAAATCCGCCATATGAAGATAGCACAGCCCCTTCACAACATGCTACGTGCCCTTGCCCGACCACCTGGTTAGCCCACAAGGCTTTCTGTGTCATATTACATTATTTTGGATTGTACACTTTTCTTGCACAATGCAGACTCTAGGTATCTGCGCTGTGCATTGAGCATAAGCCCTAATTTGAAAATGACAAGCTGTGTTAGGGATAGCCAAGAGACCTATAGTGGCACTATTGGTTCAGACAAGAGCCATCAGTAACCTTGCGCACAACTCTTCTCAAGGGATTGTGTGGTGGTGGCAAAATCCTAAATCCGTGCACAAATGTAGACAGTCTAGAACAAGCATAGGGAACCTTCAAGCGACTCTGTACCCACAATCTGTCCCTCCCAAACCACTTGTACCTTTTAAGATCTGTCCTGGGGTCCGTTCAGCGGGTGATGAAATTATTGTCCTAAAAAACTACTTTTAAACTTGCAGCCCTGTGTCAAATGGCCGTGGCCTAGATTGTGTATGAATTAGGCTGGCACACCCTCTCTGTCCCTCCTTCCCGCCCTCCTCATCATTAGGAATGCTCCTAGAACATTTTCTCCTGTCTGAACATTGCACAGGTGCCTTAACGATCCAGCCCATGCGCTCTGCTAACACCGCTGATGAATAGAAGACAATCTGCCTGGAGCATTCCTAATGATGAGGAGGGCAGGGATGAGGGACAGAGAGGGTGTGCCAGCCTAATGCATACACAATCTAGGCCACGGCCGTTGGGCACAGGGCTGCAAGTTTAAAAGTTGTTTTTAGGACAATATCTGCATCACCGAACGGACCCCAGGACAGATCTTGGATTAAAAGCAGCTATCCGAAGGTACAAGCAGTTTGGGGGGGGGGGGGGTCAGATTTTGGGTACAGAGTCGCTTTCAGCTCTTGAACTGCTGCAAAACTACTATTCCCATCATGCCTGAACAAACCATCTATTATAGACCATTTAAGTAAATTTCCCCAAATTTTACTGTACTTACATTTACTCACTTTGCCTTTCAAATAATAGATATTTTGACCTGTATTGAGAATATTTAAAGTGGTATTCCCATATCAGACATCTACATTATATGCAGTAAAAGTCTGACAGAGGCAGTTTCCCCCTTTATGATGTCCACTTGTCAAGATCAGGTTTCTCCAAGCTGTTTGCAAACAAGGGGTTAATAGAGAAGTGGCAAATGGCAATATATATGTCTCTGTTTCTATGGGAGTTGCAGATACTACAGAACAGGCTTGCTCAAATGTTTCCATAATTCCTATAAAGGAGAATGGCAAGATAAGAGGCAGGGGCGTAGCTAGGGGTTCAGCCTAGGGGGGGGCGAGTGAGTCTCAGTGGGCCCCCAACCGATTATGTTACCCATAGGGAACCTTGGCAGATGACAATGTTTTCTGAATAACAAAGGCTATATACTACTACATTAGTGAATAAGGAGTGAGGAAAGTTTTAGAGGCTTCTACATCTCACATATAGAACCATCTAAAAATTAAAAGGGTAATCTAAGGTTAGAAAAGCATAGCTGCTTTCTTCGAGAAACGGCACCACTACCTATCTCCTTCTATCTATCTATCTATCTATCTATCCATCTCCTATCTATCTATCTATCTCCTATCTATCTATCTATCTATCTATCTCCTATCTATCTATCTATCTATCTCCTATCCATCTCCTATCTATCTATCTATCCCCTATCTATCTATCTATCTATCTATCTACTATCTATCCATCCATCCATCCATCCATCCATCTTCTATCTATCTACTATCTATCTCCTATCTATCTTTCTATCTATCTCTCTATCTATCTCCTATCTATCTCCTATCTATCTATCTATCTCCTATCTATCTATCTATCTCCTATCTATCTATCTATCTATCTCCTATCCATCTCCTATCTATCTATCTATCTATCTATCTATCTATCTATCTATCTACTATCTACTATCTATCTATCCATCCATCCATCCATCTTCTATCTATATACTATCTATCTCCTATCTATCTCTCTATCTCTCTATCTATCTCCTATCTATCTATCTATCTATCTCCTATCTATCTATCTATCTCCTATCTATCTCCTATCTATCTATCTATCTATCTATATCCTATCTATCTATCTATCTATCTATCTATCTATCTATCTATCTATCTATCTCCTATCTATCTATCTTCTATCTATCTCCTATCTATCTCCTATCTATCTATCTATCTATCTATCTTCTATCTATCTATCTATCTATCTATCCATCCATCTTCTATCTATCTGTCTATCTATCTATCTCTCTCTCTATCTATCTGTCTGTCTTGCTACACGCTGCCCCTCCAATGCTACTATACTCTGTGCCTCCAGGTTTAATAGTGCCAGTGACACTATACAGGCTTTATAGTGCCACACTCAGTGCCACTAGGGTATAATATTGTTGCACAATGTGCCCCATGACATGACAGAGCCACAGTCTGTGCTACCAGAATGTAATAGTCCAACTGACACTATAGAGGCTTTATAGGTCACATCATATCCCCCCATCCTATATAGTGCCATGTCCCCCTCAGTACATATACTGGTGCAGTGCTGCAATTACTGTCCACCCTCTTCAGCCTCTGGTAAGTCCCAGCCTGATGTCTGCTGATCTGCATCTGTGTCCTCTCTACTAAAGTTCTCTCTGCTTCCTGGTGGCTGTAGAAGACATTTCACCCACCAGGACAGTTATAAAAGGCCCGTGGGTACAGGAACAGGCTAAGAGCAGGGGAGGAAAGTGGACCAGCAAAGGCAGGACTAGGAAGATCCAAGGCACGAGTGTCCATCACTGTACGTGAGGCTGCAGCAGCTGAGGTAACCTATGCAAAGTCCTTACACTTGCTGTCATTATGTGTGAGCAGGGGAGACCTGTGTGTGTGAGCAGGGGAGACGTGTGTGTGTGTGTGTGTGTGTGTGTGTGTGAGCAGGGGAGACCTGTGTGTGTGTGTGTGTGTGTGTGAGCAGGGGAGACCTGTGTGTGTGTGAGCAGGGGAGACGTGTGTGTGTGTGTGTGTGTGTGAGCAGGGGAGACCTGTGTGTGTGTGAGCAGAGGAGACTTGTGTGTGTGTGTGTGTGAGCAGGGGAGACGTGTGTGTGTGAGCAGGGGAGACGTGTGTGTGTGTGTGAGCAGGGGAGACCTGTGTGTGTGTGAGCAGAGGAGACTTGTGTGTGTGTGTGTGTGTGTGAGCAGGGGAGACGTGTGTGTGTGAGCAGGGGAGACGTGTGTGTGTGTGAGCAGGGGAGACTTGTGTGTGTGTGTGTGAGCAGGGGAGACGTGTGTGTGTGTGTGTGAGCAGGGGAGACGTGTGTGTGTGTGTGTGAGCAGAGGAGACTTGTGTGTGTGTGTGTGTGTGAGCAGGGGAGACCTGTGTGTGTGCGCAAGGGAGACCTGTGTGTGTGTGTGAGAGCAGGGGAGACCTGTGTGTGTGTGTGTGTGTGTGTGTGTGTGAGAGCAGGGGAGACGTGTGTGTGTGTGTGTGTGTGTGTGAGAGCAGGGGAGACGTGTGTGTGTGTGTGTGTGTGTGTGTGTGAGCAGGGGAGACCTGTGTGTGTGTGTGTGTGAGCAGGGGAGACCTGTGTGTGTGTGTGAGAGCAGGGGAGACCTGTGTGTGTGTGTGAGAGCAGGGGAGATGTGTGTGTGTGTGAGCAGGGGAGACCTGTGTGTGTGTGTGTGTGTGTGTGAGAGCAGGGGTGACGTGTGTGTGTGTGTGTGTGAGCAGGGGAGACGTGTGTGTGTGTGTGTGTGAGCAGGGGAGACCTGTGTGTGTGTGTGTGTGTGTGTGTGTGTGTGTGTGTGTGTGTGTGTGCAGGGGAGACCTGTGTGTGTGTGTGTGTGCAGGGGAGACCTGTGTGTGTGTGTGTGTGTGTGTGTGTGTGAGCAGGGGAGACCTGTGTGTGTGTGTGTGTGTGTGTGTGAGCAGGGGAGACCTGTGTGTGTGTGTGTGTGTGTGTGAGCAGGGGAGACCTGTGTGTGTGTGTGTGTGTGTGAGCAGGGGAGACCTGTGTGTGTGTGTGTGTGTGTGTGCAGGGGAGACCTTTGTGTGTGTGCGCGCGCAGGGGAGACCTGTGTGTGTGTAGGGGAGACCTGTGTGTGTGTGTGTGTGTGTGTGTGTGTGTGTGCAGGGGAGACCTTTGTGTGTGTGCGCGCGCAGGGGAGACCTGTGTGTGTGTAGGGGAGACCTGTGTGTGTGTGTGTGTGTGTGTGTGTGTGTGTGTGTGTGTGCAGGGGAGACCTGTGTGTGTGTGTGTGCAGGGGAGACCTTTGTGTGTGTGTGCGCAGGGCAGACCTGTGTGTGGCACTGCAGCTGCTGCCCAATGTTTTTAAAGCAAAGGTGTCAGACAAGCACCTCAGTGCCCCACACAATGTTCACTGGCTCCAATGTGACAGCTCCCTTGGGGTTTGAACTTTGGTGACCAGAGAATAATACTGTACATAAGGGGTTAATAACTCACTGATGCTGAAGCTCTTCATGTCTGCCTCACACACTGCTGTCTGCCTCCTCACACACTGCTGTCTGCCTCCTCACACACTGCTGTCTGCCTCCTCACACACTGCTGTCTGCCTCCTCACACACCTGGCCTGCAGCTTCCTCCACAGGACCTCTGACTAACCTGATTACCGGAGGTGTCAGTGGGCGGAGCCAGCCAGGCCATCGTCCAGAGGAGGCCCCCTGGGCCTGGAGAATGGAACAGCGGCAGCCACAGAGGAGGAGGAGGAAGTTACTGTGGTAATTCATTATCAGATAAGCAGCAAGTTACCGGCCAGCAGAGCACATCACACACACAGCACACACAGAGACACATCAGACATAGACAGCCTCAGGCAGGAGACAGCCGGCCCCGCGCCACACTAACTTACTATACAAAAGATGAGCTGCTCTTCTCCTCTAGGCTGTCACTGATGATGCGCTCTGCAGCGTTACAGAGTGTGCGGCCCTGCTGTGAGTGTGACGCTGATTGAGTAAAGTGCCTGGCAGCGGCCCTCATAGGCAGATTAATAAGCAGCGCGGCTGCGGATTGGCCGCTGCTCTATTAGTTTATAGCTATGCAAAGCCTGAGCGGCCCAACAGACTGGAAATCGGGGCCGCCCGGGCTTGAGGCTGCCTGCAAAAGCAATTGCTTCTACAGACAGACTTCAGTGGGCCCCTGCCAGTGTGGGCCCAGGGGCGGCCGCCCCCTTTGCCCCCACCAAATTTCGCTACTGATAAGAGGATATGCTATAAATGTCCAAGAGGGTAATATTTCTTATTTTATGAGATTTTTACGCCAATAGAAAAATCCTTAAAAAAAGGTTAGGTTTTTTTTTCTTAGCAGACAGGAAAAACATAATAGAATCAATGTCTGTCTTGTTACATGGTATTAAAGAGATATCTGTGTGCTGAATGTTTGCAAGTTACCTAGTACTTATAGGATTGCTAAACCTTGAGTGTCTGTATATTATTAATAAAACACACCTCAATGCCCAGCAAGCAGGATTCTAAGTGAAACATGTCTATTCTAAGTGATCACATTACATACTTCATTCAGATCAAGGCGGCAGAAGATGTCAAGAACGTGGTCTATGGAATCACAATACACAGAGTAGTAATGTAATGACATGACCCTACGAACAACATGAATGTTTGCAGCTGTATCAAATTTCTGTAGCTAAATTTTGTAGTGAGGATATTGATCATAAAGGTCTCAGCTGGTTCTACCATCTGCTTTTCATCTCCTAGAAAGTACAGTTGACTGTAAAACATGATGTGCTGTTCTGGAGCCATTTGCTGAAATTGTTAATATTTAGCGAGGCCAAGGTATTGGCACAGTCAATCAGCCTGACTTCCCACCAACCATTTTATTGTCCTCCAGGAGAAGACAGCAGACTGAGAGCACTAGGAAAAGTATAAAACTAAATCAGAGGATAAAAAACAGGATCATATAAAAAGTGAAGCTTTATTGGCTCTAACAAATACAGATCATGTGATGGAATGATTTCCACGTTGCCCAGTTACTCTACCACATGTGAAGTAGTGTATTACCTAGAGGTAAAACCTAACGTTCCTGAAGCCTTGTATAAAATGTTTAACACAATCCCCAACTACTATGTATAATAGTGTGCCATCCAACTCCTATGACTCCTGAGCCAAAATATCACTGTACCATCTGTGCCCCCCTTAGTAATGCCTTCAAAAAGTAAATGTAATATTCTCTATAAGATTTTCTTTTGTTATGACTAGTAAGATATCTCCATGTTCTTTTCATTGACAAGCAGAAGTACTTGACACATTTGCATTTTCTATACACCAGGTTGCAAGACCCGTCACTTGCTAGATGGTACGGTGTGAGGCCACTACTGTGGTGGTTGGTCGGTGGAGTGTAGCTCAGCCAGAGGGTATGTTGTTGAGAAATGAGGCACACCTGCTCTTAGTTTTTGTGGCTGGCTACACCCTTTCCCAAATGGTCGGTTACCTGTCCCTTGGGCGCTTATCACTGTGATCTGGAGTGGAGTCATGACCCACCCAGACTGTCAGTACCGCCACCCACAGAAAGGGGAGATGACCCAAGGATGGTGTAGCTGTATTGTAGGTGCTTGTGCAATAACCACTGAGTCCCGGTAAAATAAATGAACTCTTCTTAACTGAAGGAATACTTTAGCATACAAGCAGACAATAGACTTTTGACTAGACTGGGCTAGATCTGTGCTGAGAACTGTAGAGGTAGAATAGCAGTACTGACTTGGTTGCATGCTGAGAAGGTAGAGTAAGTTCAGAGAAGTGGAGAGGAGTAGATTGTTGTCCCAACCTAATTTAGTAATGTGATTTTCCGGAACTTAAGAAGAAGTAGAAGAATACTTGAGAGAAGAAGAATACTTGTGCCCGTGCTTCCACCTTTGTCACTGTAACCACCTGTTGCTCTACAGTGTCGGGCTTGTAGCAACTTTGCTCTATCCGGATCAGTTCCTCTGCTTATAGGATACTGTCTTGCACCTTTAGAGATGTTCACGGTGTGAGTTGGGATGATCCCTGACTTGTCCTCTCCTGAATTGTTTAGCACTGCATGGTAAAGTTAAGTGTTGCTTTAAAGAAAAGAGTCTCTGTATTTCCCACGAGCATCTATACACCACAGTTGGTCAGTCCCGGAGGGGGAACCTGGCAAAGCCAGGAGACTCTGGTCTGTGTGTCTTGCCTCTACGAAAACAGAGATGAACTCCCTAAGTGTGAGTCTACACTTCCTCTCCCCATGTCACATCTTCCTACAGGGTGTGTAACAGCTCCTCTGAGTGGTGGAGAAGAGAGTGCAAAGAGAAAAGAGGATAGAGATAGGTGAAGGAAAAGAATAGCTCTCATTGGTGCTCAGATCACAAACAAGCAATAACCCTTTGTTCACTATAGCTGTGCAATATACAAATACAGATATACATACTAGCGACACCTAGTGGCAAAACTGAGACATGACTTCATTAACACTTTGAGTACAGGGAGCGGTGTTCAGAGTAGCAACACCTGTGGTGGGAGACCACACATACAGAATAGTAACTGTGAGAATCATACACTGGATAAGCAATTGAACGAGTTGTAGCCAGCAAATAAAGCCAACTGGTATCACATAACTATTTTTCCTATTATAATACTTGAATAGCTGTAAAATGCTGACACCCCATTGACATGTGTTGGATTAATAATTTTCAGGAGTTCAGGCACACTAGTCCAGCATCCCCCTCATACCTGGTCATTATTTATATTGGGTTCTGGTTTAGTGGGTGCGAGTCTCCATGGTTCCCTTGGATTGACAGCCCAGGTCAGATGGAGATCAGGCCCTGTGGTTGACGAGTCCTCTGATGGTTATTGGTGCATTTTGGTCCCAATTACAGGAAGTGGACAAGTCCGCCTCAGTCTTTGAGGTTCTAGATAGTATTGTTGCAGAAGTGTGTGTGGTTGCTGGCTGTCTGTAGGATCCAAAAGCAAGAAACAGCAAGAGACCACAAAACTTGTCAGTGTGGAGTGTGAGGTTACACAGCCGAAGAGTGCCAGGTCAAAGTGAGAGATTGCACAAGCTATTCCTATCAGTATTGTGCAGTGAGGTCATGTCAAATAGACAGAGGGGCAAAGCAATAATACTAATAACTAGTAATACCCAAGTACTATAAGATAGTTGGTGGGACCGGGATTGCAGGGATAAGAACTGGCATCAGCTGATGTCTAGTTACAGTAACACTCCTTGTCAAGGCCTAGGGAGAACCACTGGATAGAGAGTATTCCATATTGTGAGCCATTTATCAGATATACTGAAGTCTCTGAGAAAGAGGGATGCAAGAGGGTTCTGTGAAACACTGTTGCGTTGTCTGCAAGGCAAGCTATATGGCCAGTGCCAGGCTTAGAGGGTTAGCCTGTTAGCGATCCTGGGTGCAGAGTTCCAGAAAGTTTCACAGTTTATTTCAATTGTCCAAGTCTGTGCCGCTCCTATCCAGGAGAAGAAATCCTTCAATAAAGTTTCAGAACCTGCCTACTACCGTTTTGTGTCAGGATCATTCACTACTATGCAACGAGAGGTTGTCCTTGTATTTTATTGCTTGACTGCTGTCACACGCCGATCGTGATATGACCGCAACAGGATTCTGGATCTGCTGATTCGAAACGGGACTTTCTGCAACCGGGACTCCTTTCTGTCTCATGTTATGGGCAGCAAAGAACCAGTGTATCCCCTCGAGGACTTGCTATACTCTCCAGCACCTACAGTACCAGCGTTGTAAGAACAGAGGAGGACACAGGAATAAAGGTCCTTCCCATCAACATCCTTGTTGGATTGCAATCCTCTGTCTAGGACATCAATGTTAGAAACCCAGACGACCACTTTATTGTTGGGAGGTCAATGAGTCCTGTGCCATAGGGATTTTTTGTGAATATACCGATTTGAACAAGACTTTATTCCAAGAGTTATAAAGTGAAAACCTGATCAGTCTTGAAAAATATTGCTTCTAGTTTACATGTAGAATTCTTGGAAGAAACTCTTGTGTGAAGTTATTTACTGCCAATCTTTATAACACATAATTTATAGACCTCACAACATTATGAGCTACGTAACCCCTCTGACTTGTCTTATTGATACCCAATAAATTCAAAACTCATTTAAACATACATTACAAAATAAAATGGGAAATAGGCTTTAGCTTTTAGATGCTAGTAGGTCATTCAGCTAAAATCCTACTGGAATCTATTTCCATTAGTAATAATCACCTTTTGCTAGTGCCTGTAACACATCACACATTGAGGTATGTTACTCTTCACTTTTAGAGCATTTTAAATAAAAACTATTACAATGATTATCCCCTTATAGGAAACCAATAGGAATGTTCACACAATTAGGTTTTTAATTTAATTATTGAAACCAAAGCCAGAAAGTCATATAGGAAAGACTGAGATTTCTCCTCTTCTCAGATCTATTCCTTGCTTTGTTTTCATTAACTAAAACCTAAATGTTTGAACATAATGTACCAATAGATAGATAGATAGATGTTTCTTTATTTATATCCACGTTTACATCAAAAGAAAAGAAGCATTGTTTCGGCAATAATGCCTGTAACAAGTATATTCCTAACAAAGGCATTATCACCAAATCACTTCACCTTCCAGCTGAGTGCTGGAGTCGGTTTTCGGCGTAACTTTATGAGAAAAAAATAATGAATCGCGCGGACTATGAGTCTCCCCGTTCCTCCCCCTCCACACCCCTCCCCGCTCCCCCTTGGCGTACCTGGCGGAAAGGGCCGTTTTGCGAATATTTTATTTGCAAAATGGCCGTTTTGCAAATAAAATATTTGCAAAACGGCACTTTCCGCCGAAAATCAAAGATACGCCAGATGATACATGTCCCCCTTAGACCTCGACCGATAAAAACTTTCGACGTGTCACTCTGACATGTCAAAAGTTTTTTTATACTGACAGGTACTACTTAAGGGAACAGAACACAGGACAGAAAGGGGAAGGTACTTGCTGGGAAAATGAAGGACAAATGAATTACCTGAAAATATCAGTGTCCTCTTACATAGTATATTGTCTTTATGGGACAGTCCTTTTACAGTATAACCTACACCCAACACTTACTAATGGACACATTAGACAAAACTATCATACAGAGCCATATCCTGTACATCAATAAAAGGTACAAAGTCTTATTAACATGTTCCTAAGTGGATAATCATTTACCCTTTTATCCAATAACATGAAGCGTTGTTCGTGTGTTTATTTCACAGTCTCTTGTTTCTTCCACTGATGTGATAGTCAAGGTTTTTCTGTGATAAATTTCCTGTTGCGCTGCTCTAGAATATATTATATTTTATGTAATGATTTGCCCTTTAGCACAGCACTCTCCAGAGAGGCCCTTTTCACTGGATATATATCTTTTTTACTACTCTGCTGTTTTTTCCTTTTATTTCCTGCTTGGGATATAACAGATCTTGTAAATTGTGTAAGGGCTGACATTAAAATGGAAAAATAAAAGCTATAAAAATGATGGTAACAATGGTGTTAGTAAAGCCTTAAAGAAATAGTTACAGGGTTGGTTTACCCTTGTCTGAAGGTTAACAAAACCAACTTTACTAAGGATGTTATTGCTTTTCATATTATGTGTATCCAAAGTATTCAGATCAATAGTTTTTTAGTGACCTATTACAGTAATTTAGTGATAATATTACAATAAATGTGGCATACTTTTCTTAAAAGAACTTCTCTTTTTATGTCTAAACAAAGAAAAAGGGGTTCTGTGGCTCCAATGGCATAAAACTTCAACTTTAATTCAGGCATATTAAAACATCCAGTGTGCTAAAATACACACTGATGCATTTCAAAGAAACAAGTCTGTAATCATAGTCCATGATTAAAGGGGTTATACGGGGAATAAAAATCTTTTAAATCAACTGGTGTCAGAAAGTTATACAGATTTGTAATTCACTCCCGTTAAAAAATCTTAAGTCTTCCAGTACTTGTATGTCCTGCAGGAAGTGGTGTATTTGTTCCAGTCTGACACAGTGCTCTCTGCTGCCACCTCTGTCTATGTCAAGAACTGTCCAGAGCAGTAGAGGTTTTCTATTGGGATTTGCTGCTGCTCTGGACAGTTCCTGTCACAGACAGTGGTGGCAGCAGAGAGCACTGTGTCAGACTGGAAATAATACACCATCTATTAATACATCTCCAGTCTTCCAGTACATATCACCTGCTGTATGTCCTGCAGGAAGTGGTGTATTCTTTCCAGTCTGACACAGTGCTCTCTGCTGCCACCCCTGTCTATGTCAGGAACTGTCCAGAGCAGGAGAAAAAACCCATAGAAAACTTCTCCTGCTCCCCAGACTGAAAAGATTACACCACTTCCTGCAGGAAATACAGCAGCTGATAAGTAACAGAAGACTTGAGATTTTTTTAATAGAAGTAAATTACAAATCTCTGTCACTTTCTTTCACCAGTTGATTTAAAAAAATTTCTTTCTGTAGTACCCCTTTAACAAATTAGGTAATCATTTACAGCTGCTGCAGTCCCATATTTTGTACATGCCTCTTCCCTTGAAGTAGACTCATTGGTGTGAATGTAGCTGTACAGGCAACCCATAAGACTCAGTCTTCTCTCCAAAAGGTCCTCATTCTCTCCCTGTTGCCTGCTGCTGGCATCTGTCCTTCTCTTATATTTGTTATAACAGGTAACCAGACTTGTTTTTTTGGTCATAGACATTAGCGGAATATTGCCAAAACTGACCAATTTCAGGAAGATCAAAGGAGCGGTATGTGTATGATGAGCTCCTCACTGGCACATGTTGGAGAGTATAAGAACTGGGTGGTTGGATTATAGCATGCTTAAAGGGGTAGTGCAGCGTTTTCATTTTTCCTCTTAATTAACACACATTACAAAGTTATATAACTTTGTAATGTGTGTTATTAAGCAGTCTGGCCCTGTTCCCCCTCCCCCGGAAGTTAAATAAAATATACATACCAAATCACTGTCGACCCCGTCCTCGTTTCCCGGGCACCATCTTGGCTTAAAGTCGTCACAGCAGGGGGCGGTCCTTGTCTCCTTCCTCTTCTCTGTCTTCTGCAGCAGTGAATGAGAGAGTAAAAGGCTGCTGGTGCACTTGCGCACCAGCAGCCTTCTCATTGGCTGGAGCGCATCACATGGCTTCCAGCTTGCTAATCCCTGATTGGCTCAGCTTGCTGGAAGCCTTGTGATGTGCTCCAGCCAATGAAAAGGCTGCCCTTGCGCATGCGTGCCAGCAGCCTTTTCTCTGCCATTCACTGCACCCGGACCCGGAAGCGAGGACGGTGGCCGAGAATGGCGGGGACGCGGGCGGCAGGAAATTCGAATGGCGATCGGCATCGGAGGGATGGTAAGTATATTTTATGTGTGTGTCTGTGTTTGTTTGTTTTTTTGTATGGCCACCGCACTACCCTTTTAACCTTTTTTTTTTCTCAAGGGGACAATAAACAACTGCCAGTGGTGTCTGTGACATTCTCCCAGTTCAGAACACAAGTGCAACCTGCTGAGCTGTGCAGGCATGTGTACAGTATGTGAGGTGATGTCGGCCAAATAAGTGTGTGTATGGTGAGATAAGATGGATTCCCAACTGACCATTTATGTTCTAGAAAGCGCATTGAAGCATAAAAAAAAATAGAGATAAAAAAACACAAAAAAACTAATAATGCAGGTACTATATTATATAAAACTAATTTTTTAAATGTAAAACTGAACATTCACTTCAAAATGTTTTTTTAAGTTTTATTATAATATTATCCTTTTAGAAGACTGATGCTGCAGTAAGCATTGATTTAACACTGCAGAGGTACTTCACCTTAGAGACACGCCAAACAGATCCCAATGCACAATGTAATCTTTTATCTTATTGGCAAAGCTCTCAGTCCATCAAGACCCACTTGATTTGTTTTATACACTTGGCTGATCATAAACTTCAGGATATTGTCTCTACTCATTGAAGTTCACAGCCATGGCTGACACAATTCAGAGACGTCTCAAGAAATGAGACAAGGTCACTGAAAATGGGTGGGGGGGGGGGTCGAATGAAAAATCGTCTCTTCTGTTAATAATTTAACAGGAATGAGAGTTTTTCTCTGGTCAGGCTCACACCGTCACTGGTTAGCTAAATAATAAATATGCTATTAACTTTATTAAGTTGTCATTTGTTACAGATTCTATACAATACTTATATACACAATTCAGTACATTAGTATACCTAACATTACTTTTCAGTGTTAAATTAATTAAAGGAGAACTCTGGGCAAATGTAAAAAAAAAAAAAAAATCACTGAGAGCAGGCAGAGCTAGGAACATAACGGCATAACAGATGACGTCAATTTATAGTAATGTTTCAGGCTAACCCTGTATGTACTGTATCCCTGTGGTCCCGTACAACTTTTTTAAATGTGGGTCTGCACACGTGTAGGAAGTGTGCAATAGAGGCAGTACAGAAAGACAGGGGTAAATATTACTGTAATTCTCTGAGCAAAATCCAGAAAATAAATTCTCTGGGTTGCAGAGTTACACACTTAGGATGAATACCTGGAAATTGGTCGCAGCTCCCTTTGATTTGTTGTGTGAGAAGTCATATTGGCAACGTTTTTGAAGATGGTGTCTGCACTTTATGTTGTTGTAGATATGCAGTCCAGTTAGAAATCCACAACACATTCAAGGTTGTCACTGTATTAGGGGTGGTATGTCCCTTATTATATCCGGGGGCACCAGGATTGTAATTGTGTTTGGGGGCATCTTGCTGTCTATACAGAAGGGGTGAGATGGAGTACGGATATTTTGCTGGGTGTCAATTTATACAGAGCTAAAACCAACTAACACACCCTTTGGCTATGTACACACAATGTCAAAAATAGAGAAAAGGTATCCGATTTTGAAATTTAAAATAACGTCCTTTATTGTCACGATTTAACTGACTGGCTATGGCAATGCATTGAAGTCGATGGAAAGACAGAGGTCCAATGCACACAATGTATTGAATAACAGACGTTTTCATGGACGTCAAAATAATGAACATGATCATTATTTTCAGACGTCTTTTGCAAACAACTGACATTTTTTATTAGTTGTTCACAAACAGTTTTTCTTTCATCACTGTCCTTTCTCAGTTTTTGCTATTAAATTCAATAGACTTTTCAATTAAGCCGCATCCAAAGGCCAATTAGTAACCCCAAACTAGAATAATGTACCAACAGCGAACAGGGAACGCAAGGATGCTAAATGACATCCGTTATTTTAGACTCAAAATGACGGACGTCATTTTAAACGGAGCTGGCAAAATGTTGTATGAACATATCCTTTAAGTCACAGGATCCAGTGAGCCCCAGGTACAACATGACAACTATCCCCCAGTGTGTAGGTTCAAGTAGCAACTCTGTAGTTTAGTCTAAGACAAATTGGTAATTGTGGTACAAGGGACAGAGCAGAGGGATAGTTAAAATAGGCAGATGGGTCAATGCAGATAAAACAGTCTGGGTCAGCAACAGGAGAGACTAATGGTACAAAAGGGGTTAGGCAGGCAAGAGTAGTCTGAGGAGCAGGCACAGGCCAGGAAAGCGGATGTTGCAAAACACCTTTGCTAGGAATGAAGAGAACCAACAACATTCAGGTATGATGGAATGAGCAGAGAGGCCTAACATAGGAAAGGGTGAGCCAGGAAATGTAGAGGAAGACTAGAGAGAGAGACACTCTGGCCGTATAAATACAAGAGAGTGGCCATGTGCATGTGTCCTAGAAAACAAAAGTGGAATTGCAGCGGTAGTCAGAAACTTGGAGCTGCACACGCCAGGAGAAGCAAGAAAAAAGCAGGCACCCATCTCCCTTGACTGCACAGAGACTGTGGAAGAAGAGGATCAAGAACCAAATGACTGGCATTAGGTAGCAGAGAACGGGCTTGTTGCATTACGTGTGCAAACTTGTTATAAAGAGAGACGACTTCCAAGAATCTAAGATAATTTAAAAAAGATGTTTTGTATTGTATTACCTTTTGATCCATTTTCTCATTTATATATATGTTTATCTTTTTTTGTTCCAAGAACTTCATTATACTAACATGATAAAGTTAAAAACTAAAATAAAGAAAAGCCCTTTTAACAACAGGTGCCCAAACCTTTCGGGAAACAAAGAGTAAGGAAGACAAAAGGTAGTTGTAAGCCATAGATATTAAAATATGCTAACATTACCATGGCATTGTATACACCCATCTATATGAGGCCAAGTTCTTTTACAACCTATTTTATTTATGACCTGGTTGATGAAAGTAAAATGTCATTTAACAACACAAAATGAAATAGAATCCTGTAAGCTCAATGTGATAGGAATATATCAAAGGAAGTCATCAACAAGGTGGAAGTATGAAAAAAAAAAAAGATTAAATGTTATGTTGATAAATGTAAATCATGCACCTTGGCTGAGATAACCATAGAAGTGCCATAAATCAAAAAAGAATAAAGGTCGAGACTGTCTGGGTAGATGCCAGGCTGCGGTAACCTAAGAAAATAGAAACTTAGGTTGCATAAAATTAAATAGATAAAAACATGTGATTTAAGTATCTGTATTAGACAATATAAATCACTTGTGATTCTTAATTTTGAATATGGGGTATGGTTTGAGCATTACGGTGTAGGAATGATATTAGAGTTTAACAGGCATTGTAAGGAATTAAAGGAATGCTCCTTAATTGTTTCTGCCAAGATATGTACAACAGACATCGCTCCTTATTTCTTACATGTCAAAGGAAAGTATTTTCATTGTCAATAGGTTAAAGAATTGAAGTTATGTTATGATGTCATGCCTGTCTTCTTTATAATGACTAATGGGATTGAAGGTTCTAGGTAATAACTATGGAATTTACTTTTAGAAATCTATTAAAATGCCTTTGTGGGGCAAATATGGCCATAATATTTAGGGTTTTTTTTCTTCCTCTAGACCAGGGATGGGGAACCTTCGGCCCCCCAGCTATTGCAAACTTACAATTCCCACCAACTCGTAATATTATCAGGTGCAAATTGGACAAATCGTCCATACTGTAGAAAAACCATGCACATGCAATTGATATTCATTCCCAAAATGCCTGGACAGCTAAAGCTGTCAAGGCATGATGGAAATTGTAGTTTTTCAACACGCGGAGGGCGGAGAGATTGACCCGTGACTTAGGGTCCTATTACATGGGCCCACTATGGCCCGCTCATTCTAGTAAACGAGCACCGATCTGCTAGATCAGCGCTTGTTTACTGCACCTATTAGATGGCCCGATAATTGGGCAGTAAGGACTGCATGGACATTGTTGTTCATCGATGTCCATGCAGCCCTTGCCCAAATACCTAATACCTTACCTCTCTCCGCATTAAGGCCTTCTCTTCTGTGCTCCGCAGCTTCCACGGCCTGTGATTGGCTGAGCAGCCTGTCAACTGACAGGCCGCTCAGACGCTGCAGCCACCAGGACCGGGAAGCTGAGGAGCAATGGAGAAAAGACTGGGAGCCTGGAGAGGTAAGGTATTAGGTGCTTGTGCAATCGTCAGCCATTGGCCACGCATCGCTATTCCACATAGAGATGTGCGGGCAGTGCTCGACGACTTTAGGTCCAAACCTAAACCAACGATTGGCCAATGATCATTGTCAACGGCTGATCATTGTCTCTATTACACGGAGCGATAATCGGAAGAATCAACCTGATTTTGCCGATTATTGCTCCGCGTGATAGGGCCCTTAGACCAAATAGTGAGGTCCAAGGTCACATCTGAATATAGCCAAATTCAGCAGTAGATGCTAAAGAAATGAAGGAAGAAATATATATAGAGAAAGATACTTCTCACATGGAAATTGCAACATCAAGAAGGACAAGTTATGGAATTATGGAAATCTCAGGATTGATAGTCTGGGAAATAATAAAGAAATTACAAGAAAAATGGAAACAAAATATTTAAGACATTTAATTTTATTCAGTATTGAGAAATACATGAACTGACACGCCTTGGCATGCTACCAGTGAGGTTATTAATGGTAGTCTGAGGAATGTTCTGCCACGCTGAATGCACTTGGGCACGCGTATCATCAAGATCTGCTGCTGGCTGCTTCCTTTAGCCATTGCTGATTAATGATGTCACAAATGGGCTTGATGGGAGGCTTATATAAAGTCTTAATTGAATAAAGCACATCTTAAAAATAATTCAGAAAATTTAAAGATTTAATAAAACCATGGCAAAGTGTCCAAAATACACGTATGAGTTTTAAAACTTATTTAAAGCAACTAGAGACCAATAGAGACTAAAATTTAGCATCACTATATAATAATGGTGCTGTATATACATAAAAATGTATACTATAATATGATTCCGATTGGATATAAGAAGAAACTTTAAGTGCAATAGGAATCAACCAAACTTTTATGGAAATTGTAGCATTGTGTCACATGGCAGGGAGGTCCGGCTAACCTGGTGGTCTCCTGGGAGCCTAACAATACCCTTTATTGATGCAATGTCCAGCAATAAGACTTACGGACAATTTAGGCAACAACTTTTTATACAGTAGAGGATGTAAAGTTAAAAGCTTTAAAGTAAAGAGTATTGTTTTAAGGCATTACTTCTTGAGTGGCCCTTAGTATATAGTGATGATGTGAACATACATTTATAACAACTATAATTAGAAACCCCCAAACTTTTAAAGTGTGTATGTAAGCTTATCTTGAACACGCACTTTGCACTTTCTAACATTTTTATTAAATCTTGTTGGACTAAATTACAGTTTTCACAGAAATCTCTGCCATACAACACATATATTGTTAATTGTCTCTTATTTTAGGAGCCACTCCAGTATTTGACTTTACAGACTGCCACAAAACAAGGGAGTTATCAAGACCAGCGTTCTCATATGCCGGTCTTAAATTAGGCCCCGTCTCCTTTTTCCCGGATGGATTCACTAAGAGGGGCACACCTCTTAGTAAATCCGGTCTGCTGTGCGATTCTGCACCCGGCGCAACAAATCTACACCAATTTGGATCATAATTGACATAAATCATGATAAATAAGGCACGGGAGGAGGCCATGCCTTACTCCCTGCCTTGCTGTGCCCCCAGAGCCACTCCGGTCCACGCACTGGGCAAGCGGGGGTATGGCAGGCATATGCCAGGCAGAAGGGGTAATTCTGCGCCTTCTCCCTGGCATATGCCTTGGCCGTAACTTTTAATAGATGTCCCCCCTTTATGTGTATTTCCAGTCCTAAAAAGCTGAAGCCTGATTGGTATTGGTCATTTATTACTTATTGATCTGCTATTAGACAGCTGCTTCAATTTCAAACTCATAACATTGAGTTTTAGGGCTTACATTCAGGTTAACATGCTGATCAGTGGGGTCCGACCACTGGAACCCCCACCAATTGAGAGGACAGGGAGAAAAGTTTCCCCAGAATGAATGAATGAATCTCACCCCATGTGCATGGCCAGTGTTTCATGGGGCATTGTCTAGAGAGAATGAATAGGGCAATGGCCAAGCACAGGGCCGCCGATAGGGCAGTACAACTGGTACTGCCGTATGGGGCCCGCACCCTAAGAGACATGGGGGGGGGCGCCGTCCGCCGCCCCCCGTCCGCTACGCTAGGGGGGCCCGCACGGCCCCCCTTGCCACCTGTTTTTGAGCATCCTGAGAAGCTGCAGCCGCGCAGCTTCTCGGGATGCACTGATCGCTTTGATGTTCCGCCCGCACATTGAGCGGGCGGAAAATTACAGCGATCAGAATACAGGAGCAGGACCTGTCAGCGTCCCCCTCCTGTATTCTCTCCCATAGGCTGCCGGCACTTCATACCAGCAGCCTATGGGAGGCCGGGCCGTGACCTCTCCAGCAGGCGTGATGATGTGACGTCATCACGCCTGCCGGAAGTCCCGTCCCTGCGGCTCGCAAGATGGAGCCCGAAGAGGAGGAAGAGCTGCTGCCTGCACAGCACGGATTAGGTGAGTAGGATGTTTGTTTTTTTAGGGGCACCTCTGGGGGCATTATTAGTTCATGGGGGCACCTCTGGGGGCATTATTAGTATATGGGGCACCTCTAGGGGCATTATTAGTTCATGGGGGCACCTCTGGGGGCATTATTAGTTCATGGGGGCACCTCCGGGGGCATTATTAGTATATGGGGGCACCTCTGGGGGCATTATTAGTTCATGGGGGCACCTCTGGGGGCATTATTAGTATATGGGGGGCACCTCTGGGGGCATTATTAGCTCATGGGGGCACCTCTGGGGGCATTATTAGTATATGGGGGCACCTCTGGGGGCATTATTAGCTCATGGGGGCACCTCTGGGGGCATTATTAGTATATGGGGGCACCTCTGGGGGCATTATTAGCTCATGGGGGCACCTCTGGGGGCATTATTAGTATATGGAGGCACCTCTGGGGGCATTATTAGTTCATGGGGGCACCTCTGGGGGCATTATTAACTCATGAGGGCATCTCTGGGGGCATTATTAGTGTATGGGGGCACCTCTAGGGGCATTATTAGTTCATGGGGGCCACCTCTGGGGGCATTATTAGTTCATTGGGGCACCTCTGGGGGCATTATTAGCTCATGGGGGTACCTCTGGGGGCATTATTAGTTCATGGGGCCACCTCTGGGGGCATTATTAGTGTATGGGGGTACCTCTAGGGGCATTATTAGCTCATGGGGGCACAGCAGGGAATCCTACATACAGGGGGCACAGCAGAAGATCCTACATACAGGGGGCATCCCACATTCCTACTCGCTTTACTGCACATAACACCAAACAGCGCAGTTACTATGGGAGCCTACAGGAGGGAGAAAGGGAAGGAAGTTGCTAGAAATGTGCGGAGCCTAAATTGTTTGTCTCGCAGGTTCTGAAAAGATGAAACATATCTGGAAGGAATCATCATGGAGGACTGGACTGGATGGAGAGGAAAAGGGAAAGTGACGCCTCAGATCAAAGAAGACGTCACCTGTGAGTCACTGTATGACACTTTTCTTATTTTGTAGAACATCATTTAGTAGGGGCGCCCCGAGGTGACAGCTACTACATTATCTGTACTCAGAGATATCACTGTGTTATCTGTGCTGTTACATAGGACTGCAGGTGACTACTACATTATCTGTACTCAGAGATATCACTGTGTTATCTGTGCTGTTACATAGGACTGCAGGTGACTACTACATTATCTGTACTCAGAGGGATATCACTGTGTTATCTGTGCTGTTACATAGGACTGCAGGTGACATCTACTACATGATCTATACTCAGAGATATCACTGTGTTATCTGTGCTGTTACATAGGACTGCAGGTGAAATCTACTACATTATCTGTACTCAGAGATACCACTGTGTTATGTGGTGTTACATAGGACTGCAGGTGATATCAGGTGATTTCTCCAGGTTGCAGAAGTTCAAACTTCATCGTGCCCTGGTGTGCTGGTGTCTGTATACATGTGTGCTGGTGTCTGTATGTGTGTATACATGTGTGCTGGTGTCTGTATACATGTGTGCTGGTGTCTGTATACATGTGTGCTGGTGTCTGTGTGTGAGATCAATTCTAGAGAACTGGCTCATATACCCCATTTTCCCCAGTGGCTTAAAATGTAACCTCTGTTATACAGTTATAAAATTGTAGAACCTAAATGTGAACAAGGTGCAATTCAAATAGACACTTACTTGTATAGCTGTCTCTTGTGCTCTGTATGCAGTGCATTATATTCACCCTTGCAACGTACAATTTATAGCGTGTCTACAAGCCCAGCGGGGCTCATTATGATGGAGACTAAAACTTATACAAGAGTGGGGTAGGGGTTCCCCTGTATTCAGAATGCTGTTGAGTGCTAGGCAATGCCCCGTCTGGGATTATTGAATTTCGAGGGTCTATGCAGAGCAGGATAAAGACACCTCTGCTGCACAAACAGGATCTCCTAGAAAGCGCCATGTATTCGCTATCACTGTCTTGGGTGAGCTAAACTAGTCTGCCTGGGGGGGGTGTGATTTGTATATGCTCACTAACATGGAACAGCCTCATTATATTAGCCTTATCAACATATTCTATGTTAGTGAGCATACCGGGGAGGGGGCGGATATTGGTGAACATATACAAATCAAACAGCCCCCCAGACCCTTGAAATTCAATAACCCCAAACGGGGCATTGCCTAGTACTCAACAGCATTCTGAATACAGGGGAACCCCTACCCCATGCAGGAATACTTGTATAAGTTTTAGTCTCCATCATAATGAGCCCCGCTGGGCTTGTAGACACGCTATAAATTGTACGTTGCAAGGGTGAATATAATGCACTGCATACAAAGCACAAGAGGCAGCTATACAAGTAAGTGTCTGTATGGTGACATTTAAATTGCACCTTGTTCACATTTAGTTTCTACAATTTTATAACTGTATAACAGAGGTTACATTTTAAGCCACTGGGGAAAATGGGGTATATGTGCCAGTTCTCTAGAATTGATCTGAACCAAATTATACCTCCCAGCAAGGCGTGGGTCGAACACACAATTTTTTTTTTTATTAATGTGGGGGGCCCAGACACTTTGGTTGTATGGGGCCCCGAAATTCCTGATGGCGGCCCTGGCCATGCACATGTAGTCTACTCCATTCATTCAATGTTCTCCCTGTTATTGTAGTCATGGGGGTTCCTGCAGTCAGACCGCCACTAATCAGCATGTTATGTGAGATGGGAATGCATTATTAATGATAGCCTATGGACACAGGCATATGCGTTCTATAACGGTAGACATGATCCAATCCATTTCTTGACCATGACTGGGTACAGAAACAACCAACTAAAGTTATCTCTCTATGTCTATTACAGGGGTGTAGCTAAGAAAGCTGGCAGGACACACACTTTAAGAGGTGGCTTCCAAGTACTGACCAGCCATTTAGTCTTCACGACAAAAAGCTAGAGGGCTACAAACTGAATCTGAGTCCTTGGGTGAAGAAAAATCCAGCTACACCTTGGCTCATGGTAATTCAGAGCATTTATATCCCTTACAGCTTTTTTGTTCTTGCACACTGAATTCACCTTCTTTGTGAGATCAGCAAAGTACCATTTGGAAACAAATCTGGGACTGTAATATTGAATTACCCCAAGGGTCCAAGAATACTGTACTTTATATATCCCATGTGGGGATGCACACTACATCTGCGCTTCACAAATGATCTCTAGGCTTGTGAAAAAAATAATAATACAGGATTAAACACTGCCCAGAAAGTCATTATAGCAACTACGTCAATGGTGAAGCAGAAGAGGAAACGGGGGTTTACTGAGCTATTTTATTCCATTTTAATGATGTCTCAAGTCTCATATTAGAACAGTGGAAGAATCATCTTTTGTTACATATTAAAATAATCTGTCACTAGACAGTCTATTCTGCTTTTACTCTACTAGAGCATTGTGTGCACTAAGTAATGTCCACACATGAAAATGCAATTACTTTATTTTGGAGAGAAGCTATGGCCTATGTACTAAAGGAAGTATCACCCATTTATTCAGTTTATTTTTTTAAATATAAATAAATAAATACATACATACAGTACATACAAGCATGGACTGACATTAAGATATTATGACATTATTTTATAAAAATAATGTATTTTAAAAAACTATTTTATATAAACAAATACAATAAATAAACAAACAAACAAACAAACTGAGTGAAAGATTGGCGCAGAGGGAAAGAAGACCCTGCCCATGGAGGAGGGGGGTATAGTGGAGGTTATAATGCAATGCAAAGACATGCCCTTGTCCCATGCCGCAGTCATGGCTTCTAAAATTAAAAAAGTGGCACTAGATTAGTTATATAAAGCATTTAATATATTTACTGCAATTTTGATACAATCAAAAGTATCAATAAAGATCTAATATCCTAAGGTTATATATATACGTTTATATATGGACACAGGGGGGGCCTCTTAAATGTTGGTATACGCATTGTAGTGAAATTATTTTCTACACTATTTGGAGATGGACATACTATGTGTGCAACCTATACAGCTATGCCAAAAAGGGGACCACTATCTTAAGTCTATGTTCACACATCTTTTTCAGGCAAAATAACAGCCGTTGTTTGATACTGACTGCCATAAATAATGATCATGAACATTTTTGATGGCCGTCACTGTAAAATAGCAGCCGTCAATTTAAAAACAATGGTCGTTATTTTACATACAAAGATGTCTACATATAGCTTTGTATGGTCTACCATATAGTAACATACTTCACAAAATTTCTCATCTTAAACAAACTGAAAAGAAAATGTCCAAGAGAGAACCGAAAGGTGGAAAATAGAAATTTTTACTGCGTATTGTTATTGGACAAACTATGACGCTGCATATACTGTGTGCACAATCATTGGGCTTTACTCTTTCTAAAACTTTGTTCACACTGGTGTTTTGGCCTGCATTTTTACAACAGAATTGATGGAATCATTTTAATCCAATCAATAATGACCCTTGACAGATGTTGGCAGATTCTATGGACTCTAAATGGATCTATAAAGTACTGTAATTTTTACTAGATAGAACATGATGTTCTTGTATTTTGGCACAAAAGAACTGAAACCTAATAGAAAAGAATAAATCTCTGCTTAGAAGTTAAAGTAACAGGGTTGCTGGCCCCGTTCTAAGTCAGTATATACATATCGTCCTTCTTGCCCTAAAAGAATGTAGCAGACCAAACAAAATGTATGTTCATTCAGTAGCCTAATCGTATTAAGAGGTACTCCAGCGGGGGAAAAAATTATAAATCAAAGTTATACAGATTTGTAAATGCTTCTATTTAGAAATCTCAAGTCTTCCAGTACTTATCAGCTGCTGTATGTCCTGTGGGAAGTGGAGTTTTCTTTCCAGGCTGACACAGTGCTCTCTGATGCCACCTCTGTCCAGAACAGTAGCAAACCCCTATAGGAAATCTTATCTGATGTGATCACAGACAAAAGTAGCAGCAGAGAGCAACGTGTAAGACTGGAAGAATTTTTAAATAGAAATCATTTACAAATCTGTATAACTTATAGTCATAGTATAGTCAGAAAAAGTACTGCGGCAACGACTTCCCTGCACCGGCACTGTTCTATCCATGTGAAAATCTTAGAGCGAATGTACTGCTGGTACATTCGCTTTAATTAATGTATTACAATTTGCTCATCAAATAGCAAATGGTCATGTTTAACTGTTATAGATAGGATCCCTTGCTGAGGACCCCTCCCCAAATACTAAGTAAAATACAGGTCTTGCATTGCATACTCACACACTGTGAACAGATAACTAAGCCGTTCTTTATAAACCTTCAAAAAGATTTTTCCCCCCAGGGGGTTGGAATTTCGGAACATAATGAATGTTTAAAACCTTACGCCTGTCATACCTAAGCGCTAAGATAACATGGCGGGTATAAATTTGCCTTTATTCTGAGGAGCCCATCACTTACCAGTGCTATAATTTGGGGAATAATTCAATGTTCTGGAAAATAATTAGCAGTTAGTATCTCATTTTCATTCCCATCTGCATTAAAAATAACTCATATTGCCAATTAAAAAAGATAATGATTTCAGCGTTATTGTTTTGTTCATTGAGAGTTTGGTTAATTGGTAGATAAATAAGTGCTGCTAATATCCTTACTGTCAATGTTTCATTTGCTGCCCTTTAGGGAGCTGAAGCTGATATATTTAATGTAGAGACTAATAAGCAAAGATGCTGTGAGGCTTGCTGCCATACTGTTCTTTAACAATGGAATTACTGCATTTTCCAGACCTTAAAGGGACATATGGACCCCCACTGATGAGCCAGGACTAAGTAAGCACAGCTCTCGCTTTTCTAGACCAAACCGATGTATTCCAGCAACTGGAATATATACACAGCTTCCCTGGCAATATTCCTGGGGCTGCGCATGCAGCTTATTGTGGGGTAACCGGGCAGCTCTTTTTAGAGGAGGGTTGTTTTCATGAAACACATCTTTAAAGGTCAGCTCTTTTTAAGGGCCAGTTCACATGGAGTAAAACTGGTGGAATTCCGCTGCAGAATTCTCTGTGGGGGAATACCGCTAGTGTCTGTGTCATGGCTGGTGGATTTCCGCCAATTTTACTCCATGTGAACTGGCCCTAAGGTTGTCTGTCCCCCAATGTAACCATTTTCATGTGAGGGTCTATGAATTCTTCTACCGGGTGGTGGAAGCATGAGTTACGAGTCCCCAAACACAGGAATAGCCAGATATCCCTCCAGGAGAGGAAAGCCTATTGCCAAGGGGGCGACTCCCAGTGGGGAGATCACCAAACCACCCTGATACGTAGCCCCTTAAGTCCCTAAGCTGCACTTAGTTAAAAGGTATGACACAGCAGAGAATTAAAAGACAAAAAAGACACTGGTGGACTGCAAATGGGCTGAGGTGAGTGGGTTTTTTTTTTGGGGGGGGGTATAGGGGACATTAACTACAGAGACCACCTACCACATAAAGCAAATTAACTACAGAGACCAACTAACCTATGGAAGATAATATCGACATAGACTACCCACCTAATGGGGGATAATTTCAACAGGCTTATTATCTTCAGGAGCCTACACAATGCGGGATGTTATTTATAATGCAACCTACCTGATGAGGGATATTATCTACAGGGACCATTTACACAACCCACTTACCTACCCACACATTATTACTGTTTGAGGTATTATAGTTGGGTTGTGGCAGGAAGAAATCATCATGAGTTAGATGGACAAAAAAGGGAAAGAAAACAAATCTGATCAGAGAAGGCACCCCCTGTGAGTCACTGGATGTTACTGCAGTGGAATGACATACATGGTCCATAGTGGTAATAAAAGCGGACATGGTGTGGTGGCATTATATAGTGATATTATAGGTAATACTTTCCTGCATATAGTGCATTTTGTTCAGGAGCAGCATGTTGTCAGCATCTGAATTGGTGGAGGGTGACCTTTTTTTGAGTTGCCCTGCTTGTCAAATTACCTAGAAACTGTGCTGCTCACCAGTGAGGCCTTTTTCATAGTATGAGATGGCTGCTTTTAAAAAAAAAACAGCTATTTCTTTGTAATCAAAAACCGTGTAACAAAACCAGGGTAACTCCTGGTAAAACCACACATGGCACACTACTGCTGTGTATCCAGGCCTGTATAAGGTGATCTCTAACATACCATCACAAAGCTCTTGGCCTGTCAGTAATGGCTTATCATTGCACACTGATGGTCCTCAGTAGGTGACTTATAGTATAGACCTGTTATATACTGTATGAAGTGATATGATTTTAGGAAGGAGATATACCAGGACTAGGACACAAGGGTCTCACACATGCAGAATAGTCTCTTGTGCCTCCTTATACCAGTAGAAGCTTTCATTAATTCCCTGAAGGACAAGAAATGTAACACTGATTGATAGTAAGGATATTAACAGCTCTTATCCGTTTAGTAATTAACTAAAGACACAATGAGCAAAACAATCAAGCTGCAATAATTGGCTTTTTAATTTCCAATATGAGATTTCTTAATGAAGTTTTTCTATAATAAACTAAAGAGCTCTATAAAGCATGTAGTGTTCTCCATTTGCTGATTATTGTATACATGTTATACAGATCATTTGGATTAAAGGGTAATTTCAGTTGAATATATAATGCTCCTAGTACAGGTCCCTTTAGCTTACCAGGCACAGTACTACAGTAGTTGCATACACAGCCTTATCTGCGTACACTCATCCTTCCCTTATGTACATTCTATTAGTACAATAAAAAAAAATCATAATGAAATCCTAGCTAAGCTCTTACAATTACAATACGGATTATTGTGTGCATTGCGGAACCGAATGCTTAATATTATCTGGCAAAACAGAGAAGATATCAGAGAACTGCCGCACAAGGGATGTGCTTTGCCTGCTATAGGGGGATTCTAGTTGGAGAACTGTTACAGGGACTCACTTTGCAGTGCTAAGGGTGTTATAGGGAAAGCTTTCACTGTTGACTGTTATGGAGTATGTTGGCTATTAAAGGGGTACTCCAGAGGAAAAAAGAATTGAAATTAACTGGTGCCAGAAAGTTATAAAGATTTGTAAATTACTTCTATATAAAAATCTCAAGTCTTATCAGCTGCTGTATGCCCTGCAGGAAGTGGTGTATTCTTTCCAGTCTCTGCTGCCACCTCTGTCCGTGACAAGAAGTGTCCAGAGGAGGAAAAGTTTTGCTACTGCTCTGGACAGTTCCTGTAAGGGTACAAACCCACACACCGTATACACAGCAGATACGCAACAAATACGCAGCAGATTTGATGCTGTGTTCAGTTATTTAGATATAATCTGCTGCGTATTTGCTGCGTATCGCAGCAGTAAATACGCTGCTTATACGGTGTGTGGGTTTATACCCTAATGGACAGAGGTGGCAGTAGCATACACTGTGTCAAGCTGGAAACACTACAAATGACAAATCTATATAACTTTCCAACACCAGGTTATTAAAAAAATTCTCTAGAATATGGTATGGTATGGTATAGTGGTCCTGTAGGATCTTTGTCTCTTAAAGGGAAACAGTGGCTGAGCTGTTAAGATGACACTGCAGCGTTCTTGCTTAAGTACTTTGTAATTTATTAAATAATATCTTATATAGATTATATATGAAATTATAATTACAAAAATAATCTGATAGAAATAAAGAATATATACTTTTATCTAGGAATCTGGCAGTATAGTAGCCCTGAGCTTTTTTGGTGTTTTCCTAGGCTATGATTTCTTGTTTGGATGCTGCTACCACCACTTGTATTTTAAGCCTTATATTATGGATAACATATTGGCCCAGGCCGCCTTTTTGATCACATTTCACCCATTCTTTTCTATCACTGACCTGAACAATTAGATTTCCCAGCAAGTCCCAGTTGACAGCAGAGTGGTATGAAAGTAGTAAATTATCAGCTTATGTGATACAAATAAGATCAATTCAGCATGTTGGAAGTGTGAAATGCCGGCTCACGTGTCCATTGACAGGGCTATTATGAAGTGCGGCCGGGCAGAATTCATTATTTACCAATATAACTTTTCCATAAATATTTGGCGGAATCTGACGTCTGCTTTCTGGTTCAGCACTTGAGGAATGTTCTTTCAATTAGCTATTCTAACTGTTTTAACACCTTCCTAAATGGAAACCTCAAACTTTCCAACACTTCAGCCACGTTCTGGTCTGTAGTGAATTCCCTTATTCCAGCTCTATAGGAGAAAGCCAGTGATATAAGCTGAAGTTCAAAGTTATAGCAAAATAATATTTATAATAGTAACAATGGATTACAAGTGTGATATACAAATGTTAGTTCGTAAAGCATTTATTTATATTGCATTTATTTTATAGTGTGCCATACGGAATACCTTTAAGGCTAAAAGTCTATCTTTTAGGCTATGTCTGGAACATGGCCACCATGAAAGCTGCCATATTGAATCAAGGGCAAGTTTTTCCAATGAGAAGGTGGTCATGTAGCATATCAGAGAAGAATTGGCTCAGAAATCAATTACCACAATCAGATATGTAATATCTCTTGTGGTTTAAAGGGGTAGTGCGGCGCTAAACAATTATTCACAAAATAACACACATTACAAAGTTATACAACTTTGTAATGTATGTTATGTTAGTGAATGGCCCCCTTCCCTGTGTTCCCCCCCTCCATCCGCTCCATCCGTCCCTAATGCCGGCCCCCCTCTGCCGCGTCATAACTGTGCTCAGCCGCGATTTACTGAACACAGTTATGCTCAGCCAATCGCGGCTGAGCAGCTGATGACACGGCAGAGGGGGCCGGCATGAGGGATGGATGGAGCGGTTCGGCCGGCCGCCCGAAGATGACATCAATGTCCCAAGATGGCGGACGGGGGTCGACATGAATCAGGTGAGTATAGTGCATCACACTTCCGGGTCTAGCGTGGGTGGGGGGAACAGGGGGAAGGGGGCCATTCACTAACATAACATACATTACAAAGTTGTATAACTTTGTAATGTGTGTTATTTTGTGAATAATTGTTTAGCAACGCAATACCCCTTTAAATGTTATCAACACAGAAAGTTGCTTGTGTTCAGCTTCATCTCTGTGTTTAGCACCATGGACAGCACCTTAAACAACTCAAATAGCTATGCATCACAGGGAACATTTCCAGATGTTGCTGAAACTTTCTATGTTAATAAAGCTGTGGGCATTTTTTCTTTTTGGTGATTTTTTTGTTTGTTAAGTTAGACAATGTCATAGACAGGCTTCAAAAGTGCCAACTTCATCCTTAATCATGATGCATCTCTGAATAGTCTAGTTAAGTCTTAATTTACACCAATTATTAATTCAACTCTAGAGCTGTAGCTTACTGGGAGGATAAATATGATGTACTGTAAATGTATTGTGCTAATACATTTACATAATATGATTCAAGGGTCTCCTTAGGAGAAAAAATAAAAAAATAGACAGTTGTGGGTAGTATATTGCATTTGTGCAAATTGATATGTACATGATGGATGGCAATCTTATTTTATCCCCTGTTTTAAACTGGCTGAATAATAATGAATATAGAACTGTATGATATAACAAGATAAAGGACAGTGTGGACTGAATTATTTGAAAAAACTACTCACCTCAACATTGCTGCATTATGGAAGAAGATGATAGGTGGAGTAGTCCATTTAAGGAGGAAGCACTAGGGCCGACACCATCTCTGACGAGGGCGACCGCAGTTCGCTGAAACACGTTAGATGTTTGATCCACTACGGCCTCTGTATCCACTATAGTGACGTCACTACTACTACGTGGACTCCTTGGAATTTACTCCATCACGCTTGGTGTTTGGTTGTAGCAGAGCTGCCGGCCGGGGCCCGCTCCAAACCCCAACACTAAGAACATTCTCTTCAACATTAACATTGGAATCTTGAACAGCAAGACTGCTACAGACTGACATCTTCCTGAAGATAGCACGGTGGGAAACAGGTATTGAACATCATTACAGACTGCACAGCTCAGAATAGCGTCTTCTGTTTCCCACACATGCGTGCTCTCACATATGGTATAACCTACATGCACTTATTAGATGCTGCAGCATCAGCGCACTATATATTTCATAACAAATTCAGGGAACATCACATTACACACCACCATTATTCGCTATATGTTATTTTTGCATAAATAAACAATATTCATATAATACATGATTATTGAGGCATAGTAATTCATCTGAATTTATCCTCCCAGTAAGCTACAGCGCTAGAGTTTAATTTATTTATATTCCATTTAGCACTTTATAACCAGGGACAGGGAGTCCCTGATAACTCATCAGCAGCATAGTAGCGCTTTTTCTGCAGTGCAGCGCCGGTTTATTGTGCACTTCATTAGAAGTACACATTATTGCAACCAAAATCTTAGTGCATTGCCCAATATTTAGGGCCATTATTCTTTTCCACCCATGCCACACCTCTTTCCTAATAGGCCACACCTCCTTATCAAGCTAAGTGCATTTTCCTCTTATTTTTTTGGTGCACAGATTTCTTTTACCTCAGCTTTGCAAAGTGGTGTGTAAGCAGGAATAGAAGAAAAAGCTGTAAAACTACAAGGGGGAGTTACACTTAGCACTGAACTGCTGCTACTGCAGAGGTGGCAGGGAAGCCTTGATTTAACTTTCAGGACAGAGACAGTAAACAGCAGATTGGAGTTAGGTCTTTTTCTGGGTTGAGGAGATATTTGTTTGTAAATTAAATGATTTCCAAATGTATTACAGATCACATAGGCTATCACATGCAGGGAGGGTGCCTGACATTTTAGAGGCCATTTCAAAAACATTAGCACAATACTGTATCGCTTATCTAGGGCCATGGTGCATAAAAGGCTTGAAACATGAGCCAGAGATTTAGACCTGTGTGCCTTTACAGTTTTGTATGCCTGACACAGGTTTACATTGGATCCCATTGCATTGATATTTGTAGTCGACTACAGCTAACATATGACAAAGGGATCAACTTTTGTCATTCATTTGTCTTTCTTCGATCTATGGCCACATCTTGTACATTTTCTATAGACACATAGCACTAGAACACTATTGATGGTTATAAACATGGCTCAGCCTGCCCGTGGTATGGCCATAATTCAGCAAGATTATTATTTATTCAGTAAACAATACACACTTTTCACCGAACACTATATTCTGAAATCATGACAAAATATGAGGAAAGCACACTCTATGGCAATATTTCTGTAAGTTTTCCTTCATTATAGAGATTTCCTTTTCAGCTGTTGGGTCATTTTTCCTTTGCTATCACTTTCCCTTATAGAGCTCTCATTAGAAGTGGAAAAGTTCAGAGGCGGAAAATTTTATGTAGGCACCTGTTATTTATCATCAAAGGCGTAACAAGCTGCTGATAGAAAAACCTGGGAATTCTCTGCCCCCTGTGGGAAAAAGCCAAACACTTAGACAGTATAGTGACACCAACTAAGTCATGAGAAAAAGGTGTGTCTGATGTTATTCTCCGATCGACCTTCTGTATAGTATTTTACTGTATGTAAAGCACTTTGCACTATACAAACCCTTGACGTTATATAAGATAAGGGTCTGACTTACCCTTTCAAAAAGTTGTCATGTGTTCCATAAATTTATAATAAGCAAAAAGTATACAGTTGGCTTTCTGTACTTCTCGTAGACATTTTATTACATTACATGTTAGAAGCCCATATGGATAAATATCTGATGCCATAAAATCTTACCCCACCCAACAAATGGTTCTTAGTGTACTTAAATGTAACCATCCCCTTCGGCAGGAACAACTGTAATTATAAAGTAGTATCACATGTGTCTGTATGTAAGTCGCACCCCTTTACCACACATGGCGGCTCACATAATAACAAGCCACATGTACCCAAAAATTCTAGTATACGCATAAGAACAGATGGACACCAAGCACCAGATATGACACCACTGGACATTGGGCACCAAAGCAATTGATAGTAAGTTGTGACTAAATCCTTTCACACCAGTAACTGGGGTATCGATTTATTGGTTACCAGTAAATCACTAAACCATTATATGGCTATGTTCACACTACGTATATGTCCGGCCGCATATTTTCGCGGCCGGACATATACGTGTTAAACTCCGGCCGGGAATTTACGCAAGTTGCGGCCGGCTACGTACGGACCGCAAACTTACACCCGTAGTCTACTTACGCTTCCCAAGCGCCCTACGTAGCAATCTGACAGCGCTCTTTTACTTGGAAATCTTCGCCTAGCCCCGGACACCCCACAGAACCTTTTGGATCGGCACAAAAAGCTTGAAAAATGAAGAAATCACCACTACTTACGGGACCGCATGTAACGCTACGGGCGTAAGTTACGGCATTTGAAGAACCCAGGGCAAGGCAAAGGATTGTTCACCTGCTATTGTAGTTATCCCTCTGTGATGCCCCTTGTAATTGATGTGAATCCTTAGTGAAGCCTCTGGTCGCTGATGTTAACCCCCACTAATGCCCCTGGTAGCTGTAGTTAAGCCCTTATTGATGTCCCAGGTAGTATAGTTAACCCCTCCAATCATGTCCCTGGTAGTCTAGTTAATCCTCCAGTCATGTCCCTGGTAGTCTAGTTAATCCCCCAGTCATGTCCCTGGTAGTCTAGTTAATCCCCCAGTCATGTCCCTGGTAGTCTAGTTAACCCCCCAGTCATGTAGCTGCTAGTCTAGTTAAGCGCCAGTGATGTCCCTGGCAGTCCTAGTTAACCCCCCAGTGATGTCCCTGGTAGTTAACCCCCCAATCATGTCCCTGGTAGTGTAGTTAACCCACAGTCTCTGTCCTAAATAAAGAAATAAACATCCCACTCACCTTTTCTCCGCTCCCGCGCTGCCCAGGTCTTCTTTTCTCTCCTCTAGTCTGTGCCAGTGTTCTCCTGCAGGTGGCGCACGATGAAATTATGCCATCACATGGCCCGCAGGAGAAAGAAAATGTGCGCCTCTTTGGTGGGGAAGGAGCCGGCATGGATGGCATCCTCCTGTATATGGCAGCCGTCACAGACACAGGAGGATGCTGTGTATTCTGGCCCCTGCCCCACCAGAGCAGCGCACGTCACAGGGGAGCCACGGGCCGCATCAGGAGGTCTCAGGGGCTGGATGCAGCCCGCGGGCCAGAGGTTCCCCGCCCCTGCCCTAAACACATATCATATTATATTTATCTTATATACAGAAGAAATGGAGCAATATAATATTGCTCCATTTTTTCTGTAAATAAGATAGACCACCAGAGAAAGAAGATGTATATAATCAATACTGTCAATCTTTGCTACTGCTGCGCTGCAAATAGTTAAACCTGGCTGTTATAGAACAATGCTGAGGTAAAAACAAAGTTAATCCCCAACTTGAAATTTGAAGAAGAGCATGGAGCCTTGCCTTGTAATTGCCTATTTGGTGGATTTCAGGATTAGGGGAATTTATTCTCCCATTTCGGACTAGCCACACGTCTGAGAGTGTGCTTACAAATCCCGCTCACTGATCCATGCTCCTCGAGCCCCTGTAATAAGGACAGGCTTTGCACAGCCACTCTCCTTGTGCCAATTAATCATGTTCCTTAAACAATGTTGACAGAAGCTTGTTTCTCATTAAGCCGTCTGAAAGCGGATCTGGAGAGCTCTCCCATGGGAGACATAGGACAGAAAACCTTCAGGTTTTCACAAACAGTTCAAAGCTATCATATAGAGAAGTCACCAAGACTGAAACAATTAATACAATGATTCCTCCCATGGGTATTATCCTTACATTCAACTGCATGGTCACATGAGTCCATTGGTGCAATATAAAATACAGTGGCTAAGTGCCTTGTTTTACCACTATTACCACTATCACTTAGAGTGATCTTTTTTCTTTATTTGAAAGATCTGCAATGTCAGCAAGCTAACAAGATTCATAATATATTGCAGCAGTATTATGAGGGTTACTGTACTATAAGGGCATATTGCTTTCACATATTGGGGGGGGATTTATCAAACTGGTGTAAAATAGAATTCTCTTAGTTGCCCCTAGCAACCAATCAGATTCCACCTTTCATTTTTCAAAGAATCTGTGAGGAATGAAAAGTGGAATCTGATTGGTTGCTAGGGGCAACTAAGACAATTCTACTTTACACCAGTTTGATAAATCTCCCCCATTGTGTTTGTAGGGGAAATGATTACGTTGTTTTTCAGAATGGCCTACCCTTGTTATAGATTTGGGTATCCCCAATTAAATTATGGTCATATTAAGGGGCCCAGTGCTTAGTGCTGACCTGCTACATCAGCGCTTGCATACTGAGCCCATTACACGGCTCGATAATCTTGCAGCAAGGGCTGTATATATATCCCTAGCAATGTCCGCACAACCCTTGCCTTAACCCCTTAGTGACCGCCATGCTGCCTTTTCACGGCGGCCACTAATGGGCTTTATTCCGATGCGTACGCCTTTTAACAGCGGGCGCATGGGAATAAATTACCGCCCGGCGGCGGCTGCAGGGCGGGGAATCAGCTGTCAGTGTGACCACTGACATCCTCCTGTAACTGCCCGGAGCGGAGGATTCTCCGCTCCGGGCAGTTTAAACCGTTAAATGCCGCTGTCACTTCCGGTTCCGGCGCGGGCATGTGAACATCGGAGCACAGGAGCTCCCGCACCCACCGCCCCGTACCGCAATAACCGTCCCGTTGGGACGACCGACCGGCAGCCACTTACCCTCCAGGTGGTCCCGGCAGCCCCCGCAAATGGACAAGTTTGTCCACAAAGGCACCCCTCGGCAGCTGTCTGCGGCGGGCGGGCAGGCTGACGCGCCGCGCGCTGCAGCTAACATGGCGCCCGGCGATCCTGCACAGGACCTGTCAGCCTCACAGGTACTTCCAGCCACACAGCCCTCTCCTTCTAGCGGCGGCGCTGACAGTGCCTCTCTCTCCCAAAATGGAGGGCTGTCACAATGTACCCAAGATCTGCTTCCCATGTCCCAGGCAGGGACTTTTGACCATAAGCAACTGGCCTTAGAGGTGGCAAGGCTAATAGCCCCAGAGATACAGAGGACAGTGGAGACTGCCATTAAAGCCACAATACATCACCTCCAATCTGAAGTGACTGATCATGCAGCCCGCATAACTGAGCTGGAAAAGAGAGTCTCTACGCTGAAGGATGGTAATAAAGATGTGACTGACCGACTGCTTGCCCTTGAAAGTGAAATAGCCAAGACCGGTGACAAAATGAAGGACTTAGAGAACCGGTCCCGCCGGAACAACCTGAGGCTGGTGGGGGTCAGCGAGAAAGTGACTCCAGCTGAGCTTCAGCGCTTCTGCGAGTGCAATTTGCCCAAGGCGCTGGGTCTTCAACATTCGTGCAGAGTGGAGCGGGCGCATAGGCTGGGGTCTCCTCCTGATTAAAGGCAAGCTGCGCAGAGGTCATCTGATAACGGCACGCACAGACCGAGGCAAGTGATCTTTAAGTTACTGAACTTCAATGATAAGACTGAACTGTTACGTGCCTTTCGCAAACGTCGCGACCCACTCACATTTCATCGCATGCGCATTCTCCTGTTTGAGGATTTCTCCATGGAGGTCACCAAACGCCGGAGAGCGTTTAGCGCCATTTGCTCACATCTTTACAAAGCTAACAAGAGGTTCCAACTGCAGTATCCGGCCACGCTGAGGGTCTTCCACAATGATGGCTCTACCTCAACCTATGCGTCCCCGGAGGAAGCAAGCTCAGCCTTGAACATTGATGTCTCCTCGCCAAGATCATCTCAGCGACATGACCGCCACCGGTCCTCCTCACCCATGGAAGCACGGGCTTCCTCACCGGCCAGGGGCAGATCTGGTCACTCCAAGACCCGCTTGGATCGCAAGAAACGTAGGTGATCCCTGGCTCGCCGTTCTGATAATGAGAGGTCACCGTCACCGGACTGAGCGACCCCTGCGTAATGTATGATTTCTTTATTCTTGGTTCGGTTTTCACCCTCACCCCAACAAATCCGGTTTGTGGAGTTACTACACCTTATGTAGCCATCATAGTTTCTGTTTAAATGTGCTCTTATGGCCCAATCAGACAAGATCGCATTCACAATGCCCTAAAACACGAGATGTGACTTTACAGAGCCGGACATGTCCGCTATATTGTATCCTATTGGGCGGGTATTTCCAGCATCAGATTTGACTTAATTCTGTCTCTCCGTGACTGCCTATTGTTTGCTTATAAAGGGGATGGCGGATCGGTTCTCCTGTGTCGCATGTCTGAAAAAAGGAAGGCCTCCACCCTATTGTAAAGTGTTATATGGTTACTACTCTTTACACCTTACTAGGGATTGTTGTTTAACCCATTTCTCTCTCTATACAGTTTTCTGATGCTTCTATTGAAATGTATGTTACTGGTTATACTTTATACTGCTAGCAATTTCATCATAACCCAAACTGTTCTGGTTACACTTATCATTGCCATGTTGTATGTATCTGTTCTGTCTCCAAGGGATGTGCTCAACCCGTTGTTCTCCAGCTATGCCCACTACACATTTATAGGCCCACTACGATCTCCAGATAATGGCTGAATCTATTAAAATTGTGACCTGGAATGTCAAGGGTCTGTGTTCGCCACAGAAGAGGGTTAAGGTGCTCTGGCACTTAAAACGCCTGAAACCCGATATAGCACTCTTGCAAGAGACTCACCTAACCACTGATGATTATTTTAGGCTGCGAAAACAATGGGTTGGACACATTTACGGATCCTCAGCAGTTGAGGGCAAAGCCGGAGTTGTTACACTTATCAATAGATCTTTCTCTTTCGCATTACTATCCCACATCTGCGATCAGGAGGGGAGACTGTCTCACTTAGTGCTGGAGCACAATGGGGAGTCCTACAGTATATATAATGCTTACGCTCCCAATGGAGACAACAAAACCTTCTTTGACGGGTTGATAGCCAAAATTCAGTCTGACGCAGTGCCGTGGAAGCTTGTAGGGGGCGACCTGAACACTACACTAGACTGGACAGTGGATAGACGTAACACACGTCATTTAGCTACAACACCACGCCCTAGAGACAAAATCCTATCGCGAGTCTTATCCTCCACTGACCTACGGGACAGTTGGCGTCTGTTACATCCGGACGACCGTGATTACACACACTATTCCCATGCCCACTCTACATGGTCGCGAATAGATTACCTACTATCCAGTCCACAAATTAGTGACAGATTGACAGCGGCGGAGATCAAAGATCTTGTCATCTCTGATCATGCGCCAGTGGCCATCACCTTCCACACCTCTGCCCCAAAGGCCAATTACTTTAAGTGGCAGTTCCCCACTTACCTATATACAGATGAGACATTCCAGGAGCTTCTTAGGGGATGGTGGTTAGAGTTTGCTTCGGACAACGCCGCTCATAGAGGGGACTTACCCCTTTACTGGGAGACAGCAAAAGCCGTCCTCCGGGGCAAACTACTGGCTTATCATTCTTCGCTGAAAAAGAAGGTCCACCAAGAATACACTAAAGCTAGTGCACAGCTTCGTGAAGCCTACTCTCAGTTTGTAAGATCCCCCACCCCACATGCTAAGCTCCAATGGCAAAGCGCGCGCTCAGTGTTTGAACTCTGGATTGATAGGAGGGAACGCAGGTATCGTACCCATTATGATACCGACCTGTTCAGGCAGGGCAATAAGGCTGGGAGGATGCTGGCTAGGCTGGCCAAGGGCAGATTTCCTCCCACACATATTCTAGCGCTTAAGGACCCAGCTGGTCAAGTGCAAAAACAACCCTTGATGATTAATTCCTTATTAAGGGATTACTATGCAAATCTCTACAAATCCACTTCGGTAGATGATTCGTTAGGGCCAAACTTTCTGGACACCTTGACCCTCCCTTCTTTATCACAAGAACAGAGGAACATGTTAAATGCAGATGTCGCGGAGGAGGAAGTGGCGGTCGCCATTAAGGCTTTACACAACGGCAAGTCCCCGGGTCCAGATGGTTATCCAGGAGAGTTTTATAAAATTCTCACGACACAGGTCTCTCCGGTACTGGCAGATTACTTCACTGGCATACTGCACTCAGGTGATATCCCGGCCTCAGCTAGGCTGGCGCACATCAAAGTCCTCCCAAAGCCCGGGAAGGATCCCCTAGATCCAGGGTCCTATAGACCCATATCCCTTATAAACCAGGATATCAAGCTTATATCTAAAATCCTGGCTGACAGGCTGGCTTGCCTGCTTCCGTAATTAGTGGGAGACCACCAGGTGGGCTTTGTGAGGACTAGATCTGCAGTGACTAACATCCGCAAGGTTATCATGGTACTTGATCGGGTGCGACATCGACCTCAGCCAGGGTAGCACCCCGCTATCCTAACATTGGATGCGGAAAAAGCATTTGATAACGTGCGATGGGACTGGCTGGGGTCTGTGTTGGACAGATTTGGTGTCACAGGGGCGTTCCGTACTTTCCTGAGTGGTTTGTACACGGATCTTGCAGCGCGCATTCACACTCAAGGCCTTTTGTCTACCCCCATTGCGCTGGAAAAGGGGACGAGACAGGGCTGCCCCCTGTCTCCTCTTCTTTTCGACCTTGCTATAGAACCTCTTGCCAGATATCTGACACAATCATGCCTTTTCGAGGGGATCGGCATAGGCTTGCAAACAGTCAAGCTAACTATGTTTGCTGATGACCTCCTCCTTTTCCTTGGCAGGCCCGACCAGCACCTCCCGAAAGTTCTAGACTTCCTGAGCTATTTTGGAAGCTTCTCGGGCTACAAAATAAACGTGACTAAAAGTGAACTCCTGCCCTTGGGCTTAGTCAGACCGGACTGGCTTCACCACCTAAACCACTTAAATATTAAGGTTGCTTCCTCCTCCGTGACGTATTTAGGGCTGAAAATAGGAAAAACTACAGATACTCTCTACGCTCTCAACTATTTACCCCTCTTTAAAAAAATAACCACAGAGCTGAAAAATTGGGAGAATCTGCCTTTGAGCTTGGCTGGCCGGTGTCATTTAATCAAAATGATTAGCTTCGCCCGCCTGCTTTATCCGTTGCAAACCCTTCCCCTTCTACTTTCACTAGATTTATTTGGAAGGGGAAGCTTCCACGGATATCACTTACAAAGCTTATGCTGAGTAAGGCGGACGGAGGCCTAAATTTTCCCAATGTACGAGGGTATAACCTCGCCTGCCTCTTCAGGAACGTACTTGATTGGTTTCATGGTTCCTCCTTTTTCTCTAATATACAGTTGGAGCAAGCCTTCGCTCATCCTTGGGATGTCCGGAGTCTTCTTCACACATCGTATGCTAAATTGCCCTCCTTTGTAAAATGTTCAGCTCTTTTCCGCGACGTCATCTGTACGTGGAAGGAAATACGGAAGGCCTTTGGTCTTCCCTCCCTTATATCTAAATATATGCCCTTGATACGACATCCAGAATTTCCGCAGGGACAATCGTTTCCATGGTTGAGGGGTGAGTCTTTGCAGGGCCCGACATCAGTAGGGGATCTGATAGACTATGACCATTGTAAATGGCTAACTCCGGCCGAAATTAGATCCAAATACTGCCTTCCTCCCTCCTGGTCCTTGTTCCTAAATCAGGCCCACGCCTTTTGCACTACCAGGTTGTCAGATCTCTCCAAGGAGGCGACCTCGCATACCCTGGATGGTGTCATAGGGTCCACACCCCATAAGCCCTCTATATCTTCACTGTACACAGCCATCCGCAATGAAGTTCAAACCAAAAGACCCGACAAAACGTCTCTCTTTAAGACCTGGGCGACCCGGACACAAGATCCCGACATTGCGGACACTATTTTAGTGGGATGGGCCAAGGTTAGACAATGCATTATTAATGAGGTGGCGGGAAACCTATTTTAAGGTGGCCCACGGGGCCCTCTACGGTTTCAACATCTTGCCGTCCCCCTCTTTCCTGGACAGAATTATCGCGTGCCCCAAGTGCCAGACACCATTAACCAACCTATGGCACGGGGTGTGGAGCTGCCCATTCACCTCCCGGTTCTGGCAACAAGTGACTGACTACATTCACACCCACTGGAAGGTCCGACTCCCATTGACCCCGCAGGTCCTCCTGTTCCATCAACCCCGTCCCCCAGATGACACTGATGGCGTAAGTTATACTCCTCAACTGGTGCATGTCATTCTTGTAGTAGCTCTCCGTTGTCTGCTCTTCAATTGGCTATCCTCCTCCCCTCCAGACGTCCCCATGGTCATAGACCAGCTAAAACTCTTTCTAGGCATTGATAGAGTCGACACAGAACGACACAAAAACAAGTCTACCAAAAAGTTCTTTCAGAAATGGCGAGTCTTTATTATAGCACACTATGACCAACGCTCCATAGTGGACATTATGAGACCGTTTCGATTCACTGATTGGTACTGCAAAGCTGATTTGGCGGGGACCCTTGGTCCTTTGAAACTGCCACAAGTGTAGGGCCCGTGCGTGCTAAGATGCACCTATCATTTAGTAGAATGTGTACTGAGCCGTCTATTCTCTGCTGTCTTTTTACTTTGTCATGCGTTTATAACTATGTAATGATTCGTGTCCATGCACCGTCGGATACTGATTAATCGCTAGCAATGTTATGTTATATTATTATTGTTTGCGTTCTTTCTGTTTTCTTTTGAAAATGCAAATAAAAACATTTAACAAATGCCGCTGTCAAAGCATGACAGCGGTATCTAACGGGTTCCGGTGTGTACCGGACGGCGCCGCAGGTCCACTTACATGATTGGAGGTCCCGCGGCGCCGTCCGGTCCCCCCGATAGCTCCATGGTGACTCCGGGGGCCTAATGAAGGCCCCCGGGCTTACCATGGATAAGCCATCCTGCTGACAGGGGTGGCTGTGCTACTGCCTGTAAGCAGGATGGTCACATGATACAATACACTGTACTGCAGAAGCAGTACAGTGTATTGTATACTGTGATCTAAGTATTACACTTGTGTACAGTAATGTACACTAGTGTAAAAAAGTAAAAAAAAAGTGCACCAAACCAAACACTGTTGCGCAAAATATAAGAACGCTATGGATCTTGCAATGTGGCGACAGTTTTTGTGGGTTTTTGCTAGAAGGATAGTTTCTATTGTGCCAAAGTGGTAATAGTTAAAAAAAAACCTACACAAATATGGTATCGCCGTAACCGTAGTGACCCAGAGAATGCATGTATTATGTTATTAGTGACCGCCGATATGAATTTTTAAGGTGATCACTAATGGGCTCTATTCTGCTGCCATCAGCTCTTTATGGCGATGGTGCAGAATAGTGCAGCAGCGCCGGTAATGCCCGCAGCCCCCTCCTCTCAGCTACCGGAGGTCGCTGAGAAGTTGGGGCAGAGTGGTGGCTCAGTCCCGGCCAGTCCCCGCACCGACGACCGCCGTTATTACCGCCGTTATGTACATCCCTGCTGCGAGTTTGTCCAAAGGCCGACCCGTTAATCCCCCGGCCGCCGGAGACTATACATCACCTGGTCCCGACTATACATCACCTGGTCCTTCGCTGATTTCAGGCACGTCCCACTCAGCCAATCAGTGCGCTGCCCCACCGCAGCACTGTTTGGCTGAACGGGCCGTGAAGACGTCGGGAGCCCCGTAGCCGGGATCAGGTGACGTATAGTCTCTGGCAGCCGGGGCTGCGACTTTGTCTGCCATTGAGTACACAGGGCCGGGATCCTCAGCGAGTCTCACTGCGAATACGCAGCCAGACACTCGCTGCGGATACGACAAGTGTGTTTGTGCCTTTAAAAAAGATCAAACTCTCATTCTCTCCACCACCAGAGGTGGCGGAGAGCATGGGGCAATGATCAGGGACTAGCCGATGTGGTCCTGGCACAAGTGATCAGCGGTATATACTATATACCACTGATCACTTGTTCCAAATGCTTCCGGCACTTTTTGTCCCGTCACCAAAAATCATTGGTGACGGGATAAAAAGTCAAGTGCCCCGGATTACCTGTTACCACCTCGCATTACCTATAACCACCTCGCATTACCTGTAACCACCCCGCATTACTTGTAACCACCCCAGATTACCTGTAACCACTCCGCATTACCTGTAACCACCCCAGATTACCTGTAACCACTCCAGATTACCTGTAACCACTCCGCATTACCTGTAACCACCCCGCATTACCTGTAACCACCCCAGATTACCTGTAACTACACACATTACTTGTAACCACCCCAGATTACCTGTAACCACCCCGCATTACCTGTAACCACCCCAGATTACCTGTAACCACCCCACATTACTTGTAACCACCACAGATTACCTGTAACCACTCCGCATTACCTGTAACCACTCCGCATTACCTGTAACCACCCCAGATTACCTGTAACCACTCCGTATTACCTGTAACCACCCCAGATTACCTGTAACCACCCCAGATTATTCATAACCACTCCAGTTTACCTGTAACTGCTCAGATTACCCGTAACCACCCCAGATAGCCAGTAAACACCCTCAGATTGCCTGTAACCACCCCAGATTGCCACAGGCTACCCATAACCACTACAGATTGCCACAGATTGCCCGTAACCACCCAAGATTGCCAGTAACCACCCCAGATTGCCCATACCCACCCCAGAATGCCTGTCACTCCTCCCCCAGATTGCCCAACTCCACCTCAGTTTGCCTGTGACCCCCCCCCCCCCAGATTGCCCGTCACCACCCCAGATAGCCGGTAAACACCCCCAGATTGTCCGTTTCCATCCCATATAGCCAGTAAACACCCCTAGATAGTTGGTAAGCACTTCCAGATTGTCCGTTACCACCCCAGATTGCCCATAAACACCCCAGATAGCAAGTAAACACTCCCAGGTTGCCCGTCACTACCCCAGATTACCTGTAATCTCATTTAAAAAAAAAAAAAATAGCACCTGCGCTATTCTAATAACCGATACTAGCTGCGGTTTTGCACCAGCAAAATGATGCTCCTTTCCTTCTAAACCCTGCTGTATGCCCATACAGGGATTTATGCCCACATATGAGGTACCATTGTACTCAGGAGAACCTGCTATACAAATTTTGCAGTGCATTTTCTCTCCTGTTTCTCGTGAAATTTAGAAATTTCAGACTAAACAAACATATTATTGAAAAAATTCATTTTTTTCATTTTTACTTTCTAATTTTGAATCCTTTCCTCTAATACCTGTGGGGTCAAAATGCTCACTGCACCCCAAGATGACTTCTTTGAGGGTTGCCCTTTCTAAAATGGGGTGACTTTTGGGGGTTTCTCTTCTGCGGACACTACAGGGGCTCTGCAAACGCACCCGGCGCTCGGAAACTTCTTCAGAAAACTCTGCACTGCAAATGCTAACTGGCGCTCCTTCCGTTCTGAGCCCCGCTGTGTGCCCATACAGTGGTTTATGCTCACATACGGGGTACCGTTGTACTCAGGAGATTTTGGGGTGCGCTTTCTCTCCCTTTCCTTGTGAAGTTGAGAAATTTCAAACTAAACAAACATATTATTGGAAAAATTCTAGTTTTTCATTTTTACTGTCTAAATTTGAATACTTTCCTCTAATACCTGTGGGGTCAAAATGCTCACTGCACCCCAAGATGACTTCTTTGAGGGGTGCCCTTTCCAAAATGGGGTGACTTTTGGGGGGTTTCTCTTCTGCGGACACTACAGGGGTACTGCAAACGCACCTGGCGCTCGGAAACTTGTTCAGCAAAATCTGCACTGAAAATGCTAATTGGCGCTCCTTCCCTTCTGAGCCCGGCTGTGTGCCCATACAGTGGCTTATGCCCACATATGGGGTACCATTGTACTAAGGAGAACCTGCGTTACAGATTTTGGGTGCTTTTTCTCTCCCTTTCCTTGTGAAGTTGAGAAATTTCAAACTAAAGGAACATTTTATTGGAAAAATTCTAGCTTTTCATTTTTACTGTCTAATTTTGAATACTTTCCTCTAATACCTGTGGGGTCAAAATGCTCACCGCACACCAAGATATATTCTTTGAGGGGTGCACTTTCCAAAATGGGGTGACTTATGGGGGGTTTCACTCTGCTGACACTACAGGGGCTCTGCAAACGCACCTGGCGCTCAGAAACTTCTACAGCAAAATCTGCACTGAAAATGCTAATTGGCGCTCCCTTCCTTCTGAGCCCCCCTGTGTGCCCATACAGTGGTTTATGCCCACATATGGGGTACCTTTCTACTCGGAAGAACCTGCATTACAGATTTGGGGGGGCTTTTTCTCTCCTATTCCTTGTGAAATTGAGAAATTTCAAACTAAACATACATGTTATTGGAAAAATTCAAGTTTTTCATTTTTACTGTCTTATTTTAAATACTTTCCTCTAATACCTGTGGGGTCAAAATGCTCACCACACCCCAAGATGTATTCTTTGAGGGGTTATCTTTCCAAAATGGGCTGACTTTTGGGGGGGGTTCACTTTCCTGGCACTACAGGGGCACTGCAAACGCACCTGGCGCCTGAAAACTTGTACAGAAAAAATCTGCACTGAAAATGCTAATTGGCGCTCCTTCCCTTCAGAGCCCCGCTGTGTGCCCATACAGTGGTTTACGCCCCCATATGGGGTACCATTGTACCTGCGTTACAAATTTTGGGGTGCTTTTTATCTCCTGTTGCTTGTGAAAATGAGATACTTTAATCTGGACGAACATATTATTTGAAAATTTCTATTTTCCATTTTTTTCCGGCCTAATTGTGAATACTTTCCTCCAGCCCCTGTAGGGTTAAAATGCTCATTATACCCCTAGATTAATTCTTTAAGGTGTCTAGTTTCCAAAATGGGGTCATTTATGGGGGTTTCAAGTATACAAGCCTCCTAAACACACTTAAAAAAAGAACTGGTCCCTAAAAAAATTAGTTTTGGAAATTTCATGAAAAATTGGTAATTTGCTGATACATTTCTAAGCCCCGTAACACCGAAGAAAAGTAAAATATGTTTACGAAATTATGCCATAATAAAGAGGACATATTGATAATGTGACCTAGTAACTAATTTATGTGATACAACTTTCTTTTCTTAGAAGCAGAAAATTTTAAAGTTTGTAAAGTGCAAATTTTTCTATTTTTTCATGATATTTTTATGTTTTTCACAAAAAAACACAAAAGATAGTGACCAAATTTTACCACTATCATAAAGTGCCATATGTTACAAAAAAACTATTTTAGCATCGCTAGCATATGTTAAAGCATCACTGAGCTATAAGCGCATAAAGTGAGACAGGTCAGATTTTGAAAAATGAGCCTGGTCATTAAGGCTCAAATAGGCTTGGTCCCTAAGGGGTTAATGTAAGATAATAAACTCCATCCATACAAAACCCCACTGTAAGCTTGTGCATGGTGGCCCAATATGGCAGATCACGGCAGATCAGACTATTAATTTTGTATAATTTGTAGACAATGGTCAGCCAAAATGGAAAAAATTGACTGTTATCTTTGGTGTATGGCCAGCCTAAAAGTTCTATTACACGGAATGATTATCGTCCATATTCGGCCGATACCGGCTGTTACAGACGATAATCATTCCATGTACAGTAATAGAAGGCAACGATCAGCCAACATGAACGATGTCAGATGATCGTTGCAGTCATTTGTCTTTCAACATGTTGAAAGACAAACAACTCATACAACGATCTGCTGCCGTCACCCTGATGAATAGGAGCGGCGGCAGCAGACCACTGCTATATGCTATGGGCTGCCTGGACGATCTAGCAGCTCCCCGTGAACCCCCTCCCCCCCCCCCCCCTGGACTAATAGCACTGGCAGCGAGAGGGGAACGAGAGGGAAACATGTTGAAAGAGCAAACGAGCGCTACAAGCCTTTGGCAGTCTCTTGACATGCCCTGCTGTTCCAGATATACAGCATGTGAGTTTATAACTTATCTGACAATGCAGTTAATAGTCAGATGGACACAATCCTAAAGGGGTATGTGGGAGAAATAGTGTTTTTAAACAAACTGATTCCAGAAAGTTATACAGAACTTGCAGCACAAACTCCTCTCTACTGTTCTCAGCTCACTCTACTTCTCAGCTCACAGCCAAGTCAGCACAACTCTTCTACTCCAAAGGCTCTTAGTGCAGATTCTGTTTTGTCACATCTACAGTCTATGATCAGCTATTGTACAAAGTATTCTCACAGTAAAGAAGATTTTATTTATGATAACAGGACTCAGTGATTATTGTTCCAGCACCTACACAGTCACTACTCCATCCTTGAGTATTCTCCCCTTTCTGTGGATGGCGGTACCGGTACCGAGTCCAGGTGGGTCACAGCTCCACTCTGGACTACCATGATATGTACCCAAGGGACCCCCTCACAACCCAGCAGGTCACAAACCACAGGGGAAAGAATATAGGCAGCCACCTAAAAATTAAAGCAGGTGTGCCTCCATACCTGTGTGCCCCACTGGCATCATGACAATCTACCACCTGGCTGCGTTATATGTCAACCAACCACCACTGTAGTGGCGCCACTCAGCACCATCTGACAAGTGAACGGTCGTCCACACGTGGGCACCACACATACTTATATATATGGAATATGCATGAATTTAGCGATATCTATCAGAGCAAGGAATTCCCAGAGGCAATGGAAGAATATGTGTGGCTGATGGAGAGAGTGGGTGGTCTCAGAGATGCTGGGTTGCCTGAAATACAATATACAATATAGGAGTCATATTTAAAGGGAACCAGTCATTTGTGTTTTGTGGGGTCCCCCCCCCCCCCCCCAGGTAGCTCTACCTGTTCTAGCACCTGAAATTTCAATTGTGCTAGAGAGTGACCCCTCTCTTTGAAATGGTGGGAGAGTAGTAGTAACAGGTTCCCTCATCCAATGGTGGACTAATGCTTGCTTATGCGGTCGTGGACAACTCGCATTGTTTCACCAATGTATAAAAGCCCGCAAGGACACTTTATGGAATATACAACATTTTTAGTAGTGCAGGTGTAGAAACCTCTGATTTTAAATGCTTTGCCCATGTTGGGATGGTGGACTTCACTGCCTCTGAGGACATTCTTACATTGTGCACAGTGCAAGCATGGGAATGTCCCTTGTTTGGCTGTGGCGAGAACCCTCTGTTTGTAGGTGGTAGGGGAAGATCTTTACTCAGCCCTAACCAAGTTATTGTACAGGTTGGGGGATTTTTTGTTGCATATCAAGGGGGGCGCGTTAAACTCCTCAATCCCTGGGTATGACTTACGTAGAATGCTCCAATGTTTGCGAACAATGGTATTAATCCGTGGAGTCAGTGCATTATATTCATGCAGAAAGGGGATACGTTTAGTCGTGTCCGACGTGTCCCTAGTGCGTGTGGTTTCTAGTCTGGCTTGTGACAATATGTGTCTGGGGTAGCCAGGCCAGACGGAGTTTATAGCAGTGAGAAAAATATCAAGAGACTCCCTAGGACCATCCCAAATGCAGAAAATATCTATAAAACACCGCCACATTTTGACATATTGGAAAAAGTTAGTGTTTTTATAGGTTAAGTTAAAAAAATCAGATGTATGCATTAGCATATGGCGGTGCTACGCTTGCGCCCATGGCCGAACCGCAGCACTGGAGATAGTATTTGTCCTCAAACATGAAATAGTTCTCAAAGAGTACACTTCTGAGTAGATCCATGAAAAAGTTCTGCTGTTCAGGAGAATAGTCACTGTTGGACAAGATCCCTTGGGTGGCTTGTAAGCCCTTCTCATGTTCGATGGAGGTGTATAGACTGACCACATGAATAGTGACCAGCCATGTCTCTTTGTTGATGTCTGTAATGTTGGACAGAATTTCCAAGAATTCTGAGGTGTCAAGTAAGAAGGAAGGGGTGGTTCTCACCAGCAGGGTGAGTATTTTTTCCAGACAAATAGAGAGGGGACTAAGTAGTCAATGGAGGCCCTCAAGGCTTGTCTCTCTTCTCTGGATATGTTGTTTCTAATGTGCAGGCCCTCTGAGTGTTGTAAGGATGTAAATCTGTCCACGTCTCTCTGTACTAGTTGTATGAATGTTTCTACTGGATGGTTGGTATGGTTGTGTCTGTCAAGCATGTAGGTGCTGCTGGAACATGGCCAGTGATGCCTTTTAGACTAAAACTTGTCCCCTTTCTTTAACATTGAAACACCTATTTATAATATATTTTCTACTTTACTCAGGGCTCTGGTTCCATATCATTATTAACATGGCTATTATTACACACAGTATAGGGTTAGTGTTTCATATAGGTTTACTCATTATGTAGAAAACAACGTGAACAGGAAATATAAGAAAGTGAATGGTCATGCAAACTGTTAGGTAAACCCGCCATAGTTTACAGATGTCTTACAAGAAAGAAGCAGCACCAGGCAACACTTCAGATAGAACATGTCCCTCAACTGCGGCAATCAAAATCTTATTAAATGTCGGCTGTGACTGACACGCGGTAAAGCCACAAATAATAGAATAAAACTGCATGAGACCATGTATATGTATCCTCAGGTTTCAGCATGAGTACCGAGTACAAGCCCTCATTCATTCTTCTATTACAGCTCTGGGTCTCAGCTGTCACTTTTATTGTGCCAAATGTATTGGGATGAATTACTATAAGTATTCCATTACATTACACAAGGACACAATTTCTGCTAAATGGAGGTCCCGGAGAGTTACTCATGTAAACCTTAGAACCCTTGTGAGTTGGTTTGGGTTCCCATTCCATCGTTGTTTTGGATTCTGGTCTGAGGTTTTGGTTTCGGGTTCTGGCTTCGGCCAAACAGCCGAATAAATGTCGATGTTATATATTAAAAAGCAACACATTTTAGATGTTTCTGCTCCTGATGTTTTTTCATTTCACTTGTTGACAGGATTTTAATGTAAGGAAAATATGTTGCTTTGTGGCGTTTGTAGTGCTAGAGTGTAACAGGGTGATGTATTACAACGGTTTTCTCGTAAAAGAAATCAATTACAATGGCAAACAAATAGAAAGCAGAAGAGCCATTTTGGTGCTATTGGTAGCCACCTGAAGAAGCTTGGTGCTAGGTTCTTGTATAATTGGGTGCAACAGCCGGTTACAGGGGTTTCCAGCACAACATACAGGATAGCGAATCATTGGGTGCCTGCCGACACCTGGCACCCCCACTACACAGTGAATGGGGCTGGTTACTGCAGCTCAGCTCTTGTTTACTTGAAGTTAGTTCAGTTACAGGATATCGCCAATACACAGTGTTTGCACCCCACCAATCAGTGACTGATGAGCTACCCCGAGGATAAGTATGTTTGGTCCAGAAAACCCCTTCAATATATACATGGTGACCTTAGTTAGAATGTGGTTATTTCTGTAGGTTGGAGAAGGAGTGGTTAAAGGGGTGAATAAACAGTGCTCTCTGCTGCCTCCTCTGGCCATGTCAGGAACTGTGCAGACCAGGAGAGATTTCCCAAGGGGATTTGCTACTGGTCTGAACAGTTCCTAACAGGGACAGAGATGGCAGCAGAGAGCACTGTGTCAGACTGGAAAGAATACTTCCCACAGGACATACAGCAGCTAATAAGTACTGGAAGGCCTGAGACTTTTAAACAGAAGTAATTTACACATGTATATAACTTTCTGACACGAGTTCATTTGAAAACAATGTTTATTTTTCAGAGTTCCCCTTTAATACTTTCTTGTAGTGCTTTCTCGTTCCTACAAAAGCAGAGTACTCAACAAAAGATTTTACAGATCTCAGACAATACCAACTAGACCCCTAGACCATGGGTCCTAACACTTTATACTGTAGGTTTGGTGTTATAAATAAAGACATTGTTGTAAAAAATACAATATATATCTATTAACCAAAAAGTGAGATGGACATAGAAATGTCAGTAGCCTACCCATCCCCCATCCTTGTCAGATTAATACTGGTGTTTCCTTTAACAGAGAACAGGAGAAAGCTGTCATAATATACAAAGTTTCCTGTTACACTCTATGTAGGACAGATATGTTAATAGAGTCGGTACAAGATGGAATCCAATGCCTCCATTTGTCTGCTTTCACAGTTTAGAACTCTTTATGTTTAGCTCCTATGGGAGCCCAAACAAATCACATAATGTACATCCTCTATATCCGATAATGAAGTTTGAAGTATGTCTTTAGCTAAGGATAAGTCCATTTCCTGACCTCTACTAAGAGGTCTCTGCCCTGTGTCCTATTCAATTTACCGGATAGAGGATAAAGCAATGCTTTTCACCTCCACAGCTGGGCTCACTATTCTCTCGCAATATGGTTGTAGTTCTGCCTGTTAATACCTGTTGGTCATTCTCTCCATTCCATGTCTCCTTTATAAACTCAAAGAATAACATTTTATATTGTATATACAGGGCCAAAAAAGAGGGTATTATTTAGAATGGCTAGGTATTCTATAAGATGCTAAAATTGTATATATCTAATGTACAAAATAAAGTAAAGGAGAAGTCCAGCGATTTCTAAAATCCTGCAGCTGGCAGGGGGGAAACTGATTACAAGTAGGAACTTACCTCTCCCCATGCCTGTGCATGCCTGAATAATGACATCATAAGGCTTGTCCTGACGGCTGGACTAGTCGCTCAGTCAATCAGTAACTGGAGTTGCATTCCGCCCCAATCACTGAGTGGCTAAGCAGATGTGGTGTCCCACCACGGGTGTTGCTATTGGTTACACCCTTCGTAAAAGCCTGTATTCTGAAGTGTAAGTGGTGATGTAGCAGTACCAGAGTTTCGCCACAAGATGTCGTTGTTATAAGTATGTATGCTCAGTTATTGCACAGCTGTAGGAACCAAAGGGTTATTGTTTATTTGTGTGTCACATGGATCTGTACGCCAATGAGAGTTCTTTCTTCTTCTTACCTATCATCTCTCTCTTTTCTTCTCATATACGCACTCCTGACCCAATCACAGCACACCTTTAAGGGGCTGTAGGAAGGAAGTCTTTATCATGAGAACTTTAAATCTGTGGAAGTCTACCCCAGGATCTGGTCACAACAAAAACAGTAGAGGGCTTCAAAACAGGGCTAGACAAGTTCTTAGACCAATATAACATAAATGCATATGTACAGAACCATCATCCCTCCCCATCTCTGTATCCATCCCCTCCTTGGTTGAACTTGATGGACATGTGTCTTTTTTCAACCGTATTAACTATGTAACTATGTAGTGGTCTTTTGCTGTTAGACTCTGTAGTGGCATGATGTTACCTACAGTTTTGTTAAGTAACCTCACTCGGCACTATGCAGTGTTAAACCTTCACTAGAGAGGGCAAGTCAGGGATCATCTCAAACCACGCCGTGGACAAGGAGAATCACAGTACTTTCCATAAAAAAAAGTAAAGGAACTCATCCGGATAGAGCAAAGTTGCTAGAAGCCTATGAACTCTATCTCACAGCGCTGGTGTAAGCAGGGAACCCTCAGCATTCAGCTAATCCCAGGTAACAAGGTCTGGGGCTTGTGTCACCCTTTAGGATGGGTCGCTCGACACTGGTGGGCAATAGGTGGTGCAAAGACCAAAGAGTAAAAACACAGGCACAAGTATTCTCTCTCTCTTCTCAAGTATTCGTCTACTTCTACCTCCGAAGTTCTGGCAGGGCACAGTACTACATTAGGTTGGGACTCGATATCCTCCTCTCTATTCTTCTGATCTTCTCTTCTGCTTCTCGGCACGCGGCCCAGTCAACGGGACTGTACCACTCTCTACTCTCAAGGCAGATCTGGATCCTAAAGTATTAAGTGTCTTATCAAGTGTAAAGTATTGTATCAAAGCAAAGCTGTATCAGTGTAAGTGTAAAGTGTTGTATCAAGCACCAACACAGCGCACACACACACTCCTTGGGTCATCTCTTCTTTCTGTGGGTGGCAGTACCAATAGTCTAGGTGGGTCACTACTCCATTCGGGACCACCGTGATAAGTACACAAGGGACCTCGCAACAACCCAGCAGGTCACTGTCCACAGGGGAAAAAGGTATAACCGTGTCACCATACCTGTTAGTCCAACCGCCACTGGTGTCACGACATAACATCACTGGGCATGGTTATACCTCGGCCAACGACCATAGAGCTGGCGTCACTTTTAACCATCTGGCAAGTGACCTGCCACACCTCCTCCACACCACAGGAGGGGTACACTACACAGATAGTCCATCAGCCGGGTTGTGACGTGTCAACTCCGGAGCCCGGCGGGGGATAAAGGGGAAATGAACAAACAGTGGTCTAATGGCCTATTAGATGGAACAGCTGAACAGGCCAATATCTCCTTGAGTAATGGGCCCTAAAATCTGCCAATAAATGAGCAAATACTTGTGTTATGGCTTAGCGCATATTAAAAAAATGGTCGTTGGTCACACATCTCCTGTGTAGTAGGGAATTCATGGTTAATAAGGATGGAAGCACGGGGCCCCTAGAATGATCCAGCAATCATTCATGCCACAAGCCATGTACATTGACACTTACAGCATAACGTGAACAGGTCTGCCTATATAATACATGCCTAGGATTTGAAGATCAAATATTTTTTAACCTCCATACATAAAAGACTATAGTGATATCATTTTAGAGTTTTGAAAATTCCAACCCTAACCCATCACAAAAAAACTAAAATGCAATATTAGCTTTTACATAACTCTACAGAAGGGGTCAGGCAGGCCCTAGAAGACAATTAAGGTGCTGCCATGGTGGCACAAAGCACAGGACGGGTGGAGAAAGGACACTAGTGGCCCCGTTACCATAAGCCAGATGAGAATGCTGTGGAATATCAGGCCACACTAAGACCAGGCCATGGGCAGTGAGTGGAGGATCTCTACTGGGAAGCACCCAGCAGCATTATAAATATAGACTATAATTCAAGGGTTAATTAGGCACTAGCACAAGATAAGTATTGCTATGTATTTATAAAATTACTAAACTTTTTGTGTAGATTATTCTCTATGTATATTGTAAAAAAAAAAATTCTCGAAGGTAATCGAATTCTTTAAACCAGAGAATGCTCCAGGCTTACTAGTGCTATATCATGTAACACTAGACATGTGTGCCAAAACTCACAGGCACAGTAAATCTGACAGTGACCTTTACAATGCAAACTGTCTAGAAGTGCCTGGTACATTTCAAGCTACTCATGCATTTCAGCACTTTTTATATCATGTTGTGGACACATTAATTGGTGCTTGTTCAGACAGTTGTGGGGTTTTTACTGCTTCCATCCATGTCATTAGGTGTTGGAGGTATCATGGCTGAATGCACTGTTTAGGAAATTGTGTTAATACAAGAGAGATGTGAGCATTGGAGACGGATCATTAACTTACTCGTCTCCACAAACATCCCCCAGAACACCTTTAAATATCACAAGTCTTGGCAAATTCACAAAATAATCCTAAATTAGGCAACGTACACTCCATAGACGAAACAGCACAGCATTAGTAATGGTCTTGTCTCTGTATTGGATATTCTCTCCCTTCCGTATCTGTTTTATTCCTTTATATGTTCTAGAATATTTTGTTAATTTATAAAAAGTTTTGGCAATAAGGGTGTAAACTTTTTGAGTTAGACGTGGCAGGAAAGATGAAAGGACTGCCCAGATGTAGGAGAAGCTGAAGTATATATCATTCAGCGGAAGAAACTTCCCGTTGTCACTGTTAGCGCCTCAACATAACAGAAAAATACCAATTCCTTTGAGAAACACAAATTATACACTATATATTATATAATTACTAAAGATTATTGCTACTTAAGCATCTGACTTACATGGAAATGTTAGTTGTTTGGACATTGTTTGTGGGGCTACCTCCACGGTATTCTTCTAGCCATCTGACTCCGTTATATGACTGCCAAATGTGTCATCATCTCTTCTAGAGGAGCGACTCCAAATGACTGTTGTCTCTAAGCCCATCTTTCTATGCTGCTAGGGCTACTTTTGACACAGCATGCCGCACCATACATGACTCATCAGGGTTAACCAGAACTTTGCCTGGAAATTACATTGCGACTCTGAATGTCCTAATGGCCACCATTGATATTTTCCTCCAATATAACCCTCACTCTGTTTAGCTTGGAGGAATGCTCCCAATGTCTTTTAATCTTTTGCCTCCGCCCCTTCCCATAAACACCCCAAAAAATATTATGGAGATTTTTTTAGCAGTTGGGGGGCTGCTTTTAACAATTTTCATATCTGTATTGGGTCTGTATCTTGCCATTAGCAGTGAGCTGTTGCATTTTTTAGTGTTTTTGTGTGTCTATAATTTCAGCCATAGCAACGTGCTCTTGTCTAGTGTGAATGGTGTTGTAGGAGAGCTGACCAAATTTGTCTTTTTGCCTGTATTCCAGATGGGGGAGTGGCTGCCTCTACTTGGTAGTGCACTCCACCTGGTAGTGCACTCCACCTATCCCACCCAGGTGGTTAATATGTTTGTCAGTATTAGTTGGATCCTGCATGCCCAGAGCACAGGCTTTTTATACGCCATGGAGAGGCCATAGTACAGTGTAGGTCCATCCCAGCATGAGGCCACCTTATTGTTGGTGGGGTGGTTTACACTGTTAGCAAATGATAACCAAGAGCCTTATTATTTTTGTGGGAATTTTGTTTTGCAGTTGGGGGGGCTGCTATTAAGGATTTTCATATCTTTATTCGGTCTGTATCTTGCCATTATGGTGAGCTGTTGCATTTTATTGTGTTTTTGTGTGTTAGCAATTTCCGCCATAGCAACATGCCTCTGCCTAGTGTGAATGGTATTGTAGGAGTGCTGACCAAATTTGTCTTATTGCTTCTATTACAAGGGTAAATCAGGTATAGAGTACAGTAGGGGCAGTCACACGGGGCAGCAGTGGGGAAACATTACCAGTGGTCAAGAACAAGAATACCATAGCCTACCACATTGCCAGAATTCTACACACTCCGCACATCCATATGGATTTTATATTTGGACATAGACAGATCATGGCTATATTTGTTTACCATAAAAGATGGCGGGATAATTGTGCAGAACAGACATTATCTATCTCTTGTGTATATGTATATAATGTATAATGTCTGAACTTGATTAGACATGCTATCTGTGAACGGTAAAGTACTAAGGAATATGCTGGCGCCATATAAAGATTATTATTAATGTATGTCCGGGGTTATACAGGTTACACCCCCATTCCTTCCCTATCTCTGCTATACCTGACACAGCAAGGGTTACACATTAGATTTTTAAGTTAGCAATAAAACTTTTTTTTATATCTAATTGAATGATATGAATAAATGAATTATGAGTTTCATCAGGATAGTTGATTATAAGATTCCAATTATACTTTAATTAAATGACTCATTAAGTTGGTTTTTCAGAGCTAAGATTTACAAAGTTATTAAGGATGCACCGGGGAGTCTGTAATTATGCGAGCCGCAAAGATAAAGTTATAGTATTTACTCTGTATTACACTCCCCTCCCCCCAGTCACTCATACACAAACCAAATGGGTACAGCGCCCCCAGGATTTTAAAGATGTATTTGAAAGTCATATACCTGAAAACCAATCAGATGTCATCAATTTACATATAAGTGTCTGGCAATGCACCCTTAGGCCCCGTTCCCACTGAGGAAAGGTAGCGGAATTCCGCGACGGAATTGTCCGCCGCGGAATGCCGTTAGCCTCCCGCTCATAATGGGAGTCTATGGGAGTCCATGTTCATTCTTCAGCGCGTACAGAGCAGGAGCGCGCGCCTCCCATAGACTCCCATTATGAGCGGGAGGCTAACGGCATTCCGCGGCGGACAATTCCGTCACGGAATTCCGCTACCTTTCCTCAGTGAAAACGGGGCCTTAGCCATTCATATAGTAGTCAGTGTAGCACCACAAGTTGCATTAATAAGCTAATTCCTCGAGCTAGAATAGTAGTGTTGCAGGCCATACTATGCTTTTTATGAAACTCCCATTAACCCCTTACGGACCGGGCTAATTTTCGTTTTTTCCTCCTTGTGTATATAAGGCCATACCAGTTACGTCACGTTTTTACGCCGTGTCTCCTATGGAAAAACTGACATGTTATATATATGGTTCCTCAAGTCGGTAAGATTAAAACGATATGTAACATGTATAACTTTTATATTAATTGATGGCTCATAAAAAAAAAAACTTTTACAGAAAATAAACGTTCCTTAAAATCGCTCTATTCCCATGCTTATAGCGCTTTTATCCTTTGGTCTATGGGGCTGTGTGAGGTGCCACGATCTGTACTTTCTATCGGTACCTTGATTTTACATATGCGACTTTTTTATCGCTTTTTATTGCAATTTTTCTGGATTTGATGCAACCAAAAATACGCAATTTTGCACTTTGGAATTTTTTGGTTCTTGCGCCATTTACCGAGAGTGATCATGAATTAAATAAATTAATATTTCGGGCGATTACGCACGCGACGATACCAAACATTTTTGCTTATTTATTTATTTTTATTTATAAAATGGGAAAAGGGGGGTGATTTGGACTTTTATTAGGGGAGGGGATTATTTATCAATAAAAATACTTTATTCTTTTTTCACATACAGTAATTAGAAGCCCCCTGGGGGACTTCTATATACACAGCACTGATCTCCCATTAAGATCAATACTGTGTATATAATAGAGCAATGATCCATCAGATCGGTGCTCTATTATACTGGTCTGCTGCAGACCATGTACATAGATTGCCGAGCTGGGATCAGCGTCATTCCAACGTTGAGCCCCGGCCGGCTCAGTACAAGTGATCTTCCCTCCGCGATCGCATCGCAGAGGGGAGATCCTCCACCAGACACCAGGGACAGGGGCACATCACTATTCAAATGCAGCTGTCAGCTTTGACAGCTGCATTTGAATAGTTAATTAGCCGGCCACATCGGCTAAGACCTACGGTCCCTGGCTGCACATAGCAACCGAGGGGCCGCGGGCTGCAGAGAGGGCTCACGCCGGGAGCCCTTTCTGTTTACCCTTAACGGCCGCATGACGGGTATACCCGTCATGCGTCGTTAAGGGGTTAAAGGGGTTATCCAGCATTAGAAAAACATGACCACTTTCTTCGAGAGACAGCCCCACTCTTGTCTCCAGTTTGGGTGCAGGTTTTGCAGCTCAGTATCATTGAGGTGAATGGAGCTTAATTGCAAACCACACCTGAACTGAAGACAAGCTGGATAACCCTTTAACCTCGAAAGAAGTTAGTAGAAAAGCATAAAACAGCCCATTTTTGGCTTTCAAACATCATCTGGCTGCAGTAAGTAGGACCTTGTGATCTAAACAGGTGGAGGCTACAGAGGAGGGCCCTGCACCTATTAGGATATGGCATGAGATGTAAACCACGATAAATTAGGAACGCCTCCTGCCCATCAGGTGAGTTGGACTTATGGCTGGCGTACACAATGGAAAAGGTAAGAATCTGCGCCCTTTTGTAAAGCATGCCATGGGCGCATTTTTATAAATTGACCCCCTGGTGCCAGAAAGTTATACAGGTTTGTAAATTACTTCTATTTGGAAAAATAAACCTTTCAGTACTTATCAGCTGCTGTATGTCCTGCAGGAAGTAGTGTATTATTTCCAGTCTGACCCAGTACTCTCTGCTGCCACCTCTGTCCAAGACAGGAGTTGTCCAGAGCAGTAGCAGCAATAAATATTTGATTATATGGCCACGGGCACTGTTTTCAGCCATATAAGTAATCGCTGATCGCCTCAGCTGCTAACCAGCCACGGCTACGGGGAAACCTCTTTATTAATCACGCCTCCCCAGAGGCAGACCTATCACTTGTGCAGCCTGTTTAGCTGCACAGGGGCCCAGGCCAATAGAGGGGCCCGCCAGGCTCAGACTCTAAAGTGTCAGCATGGTACATGTCTGTAGTGGGCCCCCCCCCCCCCCCCCCGGCCGCATCAGCACCCGGGAAGTGCGTGCCCCATGCTCCTGTGGGGCCCCTTTAGTGACTGGATGCTGTGCCCGGTCGTGGCTGGTTCTCCTCTCCTCCTGCACGCTGCTGCTGCTGCTGACACCCCCTCCTGTACTCCACTGTCTGGCATGAGGAGGAGAGGACATGTCTCCCACCTGTGCAGCCCCATAAAGTACATGTATCCCACCTGTGCAGCCGCATACAGTACATGTATCCCACCTGTGCAGGCACAAACAGTACATGTATCCCACCTGTGCAGCCCCATACAGTACATGTCTCCAACCTGTGCCACCACATACAGTACATGTCTCCCACCTGTGCAGCCCCATACAGTACATGTATCCCACCTGTGCCCCAACAGTGAGTAAGGCCCCCTTTGTTCTATTAGTGCTGTTCTGGAGTCACTTCCACACTCTGACCTATATATTCTTATCTTCCACGCAATTTTGTAGTCATTTGGTTTCCTTTAAGCAGTGATGCGGTTGCCCATATTTTACACCTGTTTATGCTTTTTATGCCTGGCAACTGATTTCTATGTGTCCGGACCAGAAATCGCTATAAAGAATAGCTGTACTGTGCCCTTCTTTGTCTGTTGGATGGTATACAGCATTTTAAATAATTTTTTTTTTACATATTTTACAGTTTTATCTGTAAATGGATAACATTGGCCCAGGCATTTTCTTTACTCGTTACATTGTTCCTTGAACACTGAGGACACCAAGTGGCCATCCTGGTAATGACAGTGAGTTCAATGTATCCAAAAATAATGATTCAAATTAAACTTTAATACGCTTTTTTATCATAGTATTGTTGCTTCAAATGGTTATTTTTTCCCTTTCTTAGCGGAATCTTTTCGGGACTCTATTCACTTAAATCTAGCGATCACCCGGCCATGGCCTTCTGTTTCCTGGGCCCTAGTACCACTACACCTCACTTTACTATAAGCACAGTGCAAATTGCTGATTATGCAAAGGGGGGGCATACAGCACAGTGAGACATAGTGGTGCTGGAGCTCAGAAAATGATAGGCCCCGCCTCCTTGACTCTATTCACTTAAATTAAAGGTTTTTTTTATTTTAATGAAAATAAAAACACAGACACTGACAACAACATGTTGACAACATATGTTCTTACTGGTCTTATCGATATCTATCCAGTGATGCGCCAGCTTAGTAGGCGGTCAGGGGGTGACAGATTCACTTTAAGGATATGGCAGGCTTATCACAGCAGCTAAGACTGTTTAATAAATGGGCTACATCTTTAGCCTGTCTAGTCTAATAGTTCTCTTACAGTATACCAAAATTGTGTTCTATATGACTGTTTGTGTTTAATTGTATTTTTTAACTGCATAATTTTGGGGTATGGGTAAAATATTTTTTTTTTAATTCTTTTTGGCGTTTTTTTTATATGTTTTAACCTTTATATTTTATTTAATTTTTTTTTATCGTAATCACTGGGATGATGCACAGCAATGCTCAATGTATAGGTAAAATAATTTATTTTTCATTATTTATAAATAAAGCTTTTTATTCTTATTGGTGTTTTTTATATGTTTTAAACTTTACATTTTATTTAATTTTTTTTTATCTTAATCACTGGGATGATGCACAGCAATACTCAATGTATTATGCTTGTCAGGATAAAACTGACAGGCATCATATCAGTCTACTTACTAAACACAGTAATACCTTGGTTAAAGAGTAACTTGGATTAAGAGCGTTTTGCAAGAAGCTCAGTTTTTCAAAATTGTGACTTGGTTTAAGAGCATTGCTTTGGTTTACAAGCTTCCTGTATTGGGTGGTAGGGGGAGCGGGGGAGGAACATAGTCTGCAGAGCTTTGTCTACAGCCCTGTACTCTGACCCAGAAAGTCTCCCTCACCTTCCAAATCATAGCAGATCCACTTCAGGCTGGGGCTTGCATCAGAGGAGAGGACTGTGGAGGTAATTTCTTCGTAGCTGTAACCTCTCGCTCACCGGACAGAGAATGCTGCTATACTGTGCTCATCCTATACCCTGCTCATTCCTTCCTGCAGTCTCTGTCAGCCCTTGTGTTTCCCATCCTCTCCATTCCTGATATAATGTGCCTACACTTACACTCAGCTACACACACTGCTGTTATAATGTGCCTGCACTCACACACAGCTATACACACTGCTGCTATAATGTGCCTGCACTTACACTCAGCTATACACACTGCTGTATAGAAAAGTTTTTGTCACTGTCCTCCTGCACAGCTCTGTGATTCTCACTTCCTGATTGGTCCATGCTGACCACACACCCCTTCCCATTGCTTTCATGTAACCACACAGACCTCTGACAGCAGCCCTGCTTCTCTATTCTAGCCTGTTGTACTACGCTACAGCATTATGGGGATCTGCAGTTCCATCCTGTATCTAAAAACTGCTGCTGTTTTTTATCAGGTTTATGCACTTACTATACATTATACACCACATGCTGATTGCTATACTGTAAAGTACATTATAATTTGACATATTCAGCGGTTTCTAAATGTTTGTTTCATTTGTTTTAAATGTTATTCAGCATTAAAAATAAAAACATTTTTGGGGTGTGGAACCAATCGTCTGCATTTCAATGATTTCTTATGGGAAAATTTGCTTTGTTTTAAGAGTGATTTGTCTTACAAGCACGGTCCCGGAACGAATTATGCTCGTAATCCAAAGCACCACTGTATAATTGAAGGATAACGATTTTAGACCTGTGAAACTGATTGGCAACCCAAGATCATTTATAGGATCATCAATGGAATGACAGAGGGAACCCCATTGTCTGATTGAATGCTACAGTCGCTATTGATCCGGGCATGTAAGAAGTTAAATGGACAAGATCAGAGTTATCTCCAATCCCTGCTGTTGTGACAGTGTCAGCTGTAATATACACAGCTTGCCTTCAAGGCTACAGATAGAGATGAACAATATCCGCTTCACAATTACAATTGCCCACTGGAGAAAACAAATATCCCTCTGTTCCTGTAATATACACTTAGTAATGAAACTTTTATTGTGTTCTCTATTTAATAACTAGGTAGTGTGAGCGGATATAATACAGTGCAATATTAAACACTGCTTCATGAGGGACAATGGCATATTGCCATGTGGATGGGTATAGATTAGTAGCAGTCATCATGAACAGTGACCTCTGGGATAGTAACACAGTATAAACACTAGGAGATATGACTACCGCACCAGGCGAGATCAAATGAGAAAGTAAGATTCATTGTTCCATAGGCATCTATAAATTGTAACTCTAAGCAGATCAAATATACATGAGCTGGTATTATAAAATACGTGGTCAATATAAGAAAGGAATTTCCATACACAGTATTTAATATGGTAGACTACACTTCCACTAACACATTGCGGTTTTAATATAGCGCTGTATTACATCCACTCGCTATTTGGTTATTAAAAATTGTGCACACAGTCAAATATATGTTTTACTGCAGAAATAGAGGAATATTTGTTTCCTCTTGTGGGCAAATGGTAACTGTGAACTGGAATATAGATATATAAAATACCTGCTGTCGATGGTGCAAGATAGTTGTGTAGGGGTAGGAATGAACTGAGGACTCGATAAAGCAACACGCGAAACGTGCGTCGGGTGAATGGTGAGGTGGACTCTTATACTAAGGACATGTATGGGTAACATTTACTTTTTTCCTTGATGGTGATCCTTTTTGTAGTCACTTGGAGGTTTATTTACTTACCCAGTGCCCAGTATATGTATATATATATAGGTTCTGTATTTATTGTGTGATTTAATACTCTATATAATTGAACCTTGTGTCCACTGGTTTGTTGGGGATTTGTATAGCTCCAGCTCCCTTGATATGTATTTTTAATTATTTTTTTTGATATATCAATAAAAGATAACATTTCTATATTTTGGTCTTGCATTACTTAGTTATTGTTTGGTTTTAGTAATTTGGGTGCGCATAGACCGCACTATTTGAGCCTTATGTATGAGTACAGTGGCTTTCAGGCTGAAGGAACAGAGAAGAGCCAGAGGAGAGAAGACCTGTCATCTGCCCAGATCAGGTGAGTATGAGGCTTTGTTTTGTATTGGCACATCAGAGCAGGGATATATACTATAGGGGCATATATCAGAGCAGGGGGCATATACTATGGGGGCATATATCAGAGCAGGGGGCATTTACTATGGGGGCATATATCAGATCAGGGGTATATACTATAGGGCCATATATAAGAGCAGGGGGCATATATCAGAGCAGGGGTATATACTATAGGGGCATATATCAGAGCAGGGGTATATACTATGGGGGCATATATCAGAGCCTGTGTGCAGTATATATACATGTAGCCTGAGTGTAGTGTATGATATATATAGCCTGTATGCAGTGTATGATATATAGCCTGTGTGCAGTGTATGTTATATAGCCTGTGTGCAGCATATGATATGTAGCCTGTGTGCAGCATATGACTTGTAGCCTTTGTGCAGCATATAGTGTATATATAGCCTGTGTGCAGCCTATTATATATAGCCTGTGTGCAGCATATGACATGTAGCCTGTGTGCAGTGTATGATATACAGCCTGTGTGCAGTGTATGGTATAAGGCCTGTGTGCAGCATATGGTATATAACCTGTGTGCAGCATATGACATGTAGCCTGTGTGCAGTGTATGATATACAGCCTGTGTGCAGTGTATGGTATATGGCCTGTGTGCAGCATATGGTATATAGCCTGTGTGCAGCATATGACATGTAGCCTGTGTGCAGCATATGACATGTAGCCTGTGTGCAGTGTATGATATATAGCCTGTATGCAGAGTATGATATATACAGCCTGTGTGCAGTGTATGGTATATAGCCTGTGTGCAGCTATATATGCCATGATCCTTAGGGTATATTCACATATACCATATCTGCTATATATTCTACACAACCTTTAAGTACTTTCTGGTTGCTCTTTACTGCTTCAGGTAGTTTATATTGTTGGGACCTGAAGATGGGACCTAGACTTGCAAGTCCAGGTTCTGCCTGCGATTCACAACTGCATATGCTAGCTGTGGTGGCTGACACAGTGGGCAAGAGCGCACAGAAAGTGCTAAAGTGCTGTGTTCTCGCATTGAATTAAGTAGGAACACACCGCAATGCTAATCCCTCCCCCATCATGTCTCTAGGGCCTGGCATCTTCCTCTGGACTGCAGCCTCTAGGGACCATTATATGCAGAACAGAGGAGGATGCTGAGCCATACAGCCAGGAGTGAGGAGGGGTAGGTGCTAAGTCCGCTACAGTAAGTAGCCACCTGTATAGATTGCTGTATGGTTTATTTGTGGGGAAAGAAAATGGGGGGGCTCCCAACAAAATTGTTGCCCAGGGCCTCTACCAACCTTAATGCGGCCCTGATCCCTGCTATGCTATTAGTGTCAGCCATAGGTGTAAGGTGCAGCGCTCCTTTCTCTCCTTGTCCGTATTTTACGTTTCTCTCTTTTCTGAGTGTTAGCACTCCTCCTGGTAAGACCCACGTGACCGCAATCAGCAGAAGGCACCTTTGCACACGACTAGTACCTCCTATTTTTGCCGTTCTATCTGCAGGAGCAATGGTGAGTGATAAGACCATGTTCACACTTGTGTTGCTTGGTGGCAGCTTTCTCCGCCTGTGGTGCCTGCTGTTTTTTTTGTTTGGGGGGGGGGGGGGGGGGGGCCTTGGGGTTTGGTCCTGTGACATTGGGGTTGCAGGGCAGTTCTATGGCCTCCCTTCCCTGTTTGTGCTCGTTTTCTGGGGTTAGCGGTCGCTGACTGACACAGTGGTGAGTTAGTGTAGGGACTCCAGGGGACCAGTGAACCCGGGGACCTGCACGTGGTACATGGGGCAATATGGTTTGATCAAATTATATACAAACATCCTGGTGTTGGTTTTAAAATGAGGATGAGGATGCTACATTATTAGTCACAAACACCGCTAATGCCTTATATAAAAAAAAAATAAAGTACATATGAGCAGAGGTGAGAACTCTGACCATCCATCTAAATAGTGACTGATACTGACTGCTGTGTATATGATGTATACTCATAGCTAGTCATTCATTACCGACAAGCACGGGTGGTGGCATATGTGTAATTATTACATGACCAGGATGTGTTTTTATATTCCAGTGAAGATTCTCATTCCATTATATCAAGCAGGCATCTTTTCTAGTAAGAGAAACTTATATCAAGTATATTACAAAATTGCTGGATTTTTCATTATACACATGAATACACTTTATTTACAGGGGCCAGGGTGCCTTTTTTTTAGACTTCCATTGTCAATGTTGCTTCCGGGACTATAATAATTTTTAAGAAAACATGTACTTTACATAGGATTGCTAGAATGGAAAGAGGCAATGCAAAGCTTTATACTAGTGACTTTTTGAGCAATACCATAGGAGCTTCAGCAACCTTCTAATCAATCTGTCCATTCCACCCGGTCATTATGCCACATTCTGAAATGGTTAGTCAGCAGAGCTGTTATTAGCAGGACTGCTGGGATATAATCAGCGCTCTAGGCCGCATGAGTCATATGCAAAAGGAAATTTTAATACATTTGACAAAGAAACAATAAGGAGTAAGAAAGGAGAAAAGGTCGTCTGCAGTGAAAAGCTTTTCTCTATAATTTTATTTCCCTGGGTGTGTTGTGCTTTCATTGCCCTTTCAAGGTGTGACTTCCATTTCAGCAGCTGGTCCACATGACAGCTGATGGATGGGACATGCACGGGTGAGGGTAATGCGTCTTGCACACCACCTGCTCACATCTCTTCTACCTTAAGGTGTGACTGACATTCTGATATAACGGTTCTCTGCTCAGGGTATTCTGGTGTCTTACAAAAATTCAAATATTGCTAAGGCCTTTGAAAAATTGAGGGGAAAAAAAACTATACTTACCTACCCCTTGGAGCAGGACTTGCTGCCTCAAGCCAATCACTGGCCACTGTGATGGGACACTGCTGTGACCAGTGATTGGCTGAGCGGCCAGATCCTGCTCTGATCACTCGTCTAGGAGGCATGCAAACAATGGCAGCTGCAAGAGACTGATTGGGGGGGGGGGGGAGTGTAAGTCTGTATAGCTGTTTTTGTTAGGGTACACAGTTAAAATATTCCCATCTCAGCTTGTTATCTAGGTGGGAGAGGCGTTGGGGCTGTGCTTTGTGTTCTGTATGGGATTCTGTTCCCATTCTGAAGATCAGTGAGAGTCTTGTTAGACGAACCCCTCGCATTGGTACATGTAATAGCGTTGTGCAGACAGCGGCTGATGAATCTATAAAGAAAATATTATAGTTCATACATTTCCGCACTCCCGGCAGCCTTCGTTGGAACTTAAAGTGATTCGCTGAAGTGATTGGCTGAGCGACCTTTAATTTCAGGGACCGGCTACCGGGGGCCAGAGGGAGTGTAGAAAATACAGGAAGAAAACAGGGAGTGTGGAGAGATAACGTACATACTTTCTTATTACACTTGTAAAGCAAGGGCTGCTTGGACATTTCAAACGGCATATATACAACCCTTGCTGCATGATAATCGAGCTGTTTAATAGGCTCAGTGAACAAGCCCCAATCTAGCTGATTGGCGCTCGTTTACTTTATTGATCGGGCCATCTAGTACGGCCCTAAGGCTGCCAAGAAAAGACTCCCTAGGGCTGCATCCAACTTCTTCAGCCACTGGTAATCAAATGCCGAGAGTTTGGGTTTGAATGAACACTAACATGCTCGAAGTCCAATCATCTCTATTGTCCGGGGAGCAGAAAAGGTCTGCACCTCAATGCTCCACTACTGCCCATCGGGGAGGAAGCACGTTCATCACATGCAGGCGTAACCTCACCTGCACACTATGTCCAAGAGCGACACAATGTTGGTGATTTTGAAACCACACCTACACGTGTAGATCACAACTTGCTACCAGCCTATGCAGTAGCGAAATTTGGTGGGGGGCAAGGGGGGCGGTCGCCCCCGGGCCCACTCAGACAGGGGCCCACTGAGGTCTTAGACAGTTAATGCTGTCTGCAAAAGCTATTGCTTTTGCAGACAGCATTAACACGTCAGTAGTGGCCGGAACTGTATGCGCTCGCACTCCTAATGAGCGCATACAGTTCCGACAGGGCCAGGATGTGATTGACACAGCATCAGGAGCCATTGGCTCCTGGCTGTGTCAATCATTCTTGTGGCCGGAGGCAGCGTTATGCCTCCAGCCACAAGAGGCTGCGCTCCGCATCCGCACACGCCCCCCGAACCGCCGAGCCCACCCCCTCCTTTATGCCTCTCTTGCGACCGCAAGCACGGTCTTGCTTGCGGCCGCAAGAGGCAATCTTGCCCCTGTCTGATGCGTCGCTCCCTGGGGGATTCCCAGGGAGCGCACGTATCAGGAACCTTAGTGCGCGTCGCTGGGACTTCCTGTACCGGAAGTCCCGGCCTGGGCGCACACTCAGCTTCCGGATGTGTGCGCTGCCCGGGAATCCCCCAGGGAGGGACGCATCAGCTGGGGGCAGAAGAGAGGACAGCAGCGACGGGGGAGCGCTTGTTAGGTGAGTTGTGTGTTTGTTTTTTTAATCTGCTGTGCAGGGGGCAAACTATAAGGGGGGATACAGGGGGGGAGCCATCTATAAGGGAGGGATACAGGGGAGGGGAGCCATCTATAAGGGGGGATACAGGGGGGGAGCCATCTATAAGGGGGGGGATACAGGGGAGGAGCCATCTATAAGGGGGGATACAGGGGGGGAGCCATCTATAAGGGGGGGATACAGGGGGGGAGCCATCTATAAGGGGGAATACAGGGGAGGGAAGCCATCTATAAGGGGGGAATACAGGGGAGGGAAGCCATCTATAAGGGGGGATACAGGGGGGGGAAGCCATCTATAAGGGGGGAATACAGGAGGAGCCATCTATAAGGGGGGAATACAGGAGGAGCCATCTATAAGGGGGGATACAGGGGAGGGAAGCCATCTATAAGGGGGGGATACAGGGGAGGGGAGCCATCTATAAGGGGGGGGGATACAGGGGTAGCCATCTATAAGGGGGTAATACAGGGGGGGCATCTATAAGGGGGCAATACAGGGGGGAGCCATCTATAAGAGTCAGCCTACCCACTAAACAAGGGTGTAAAGGGGCCAATACAGATGTGCAGTGTGTAGAGAGATGAGGATGGTGCCAGAGTGTGGAGACTAATATGTCTGTCTGGCAGATTCTGTGGATTCGTGGCTCGGAGAAGTTCTCATAACGGCCCAGGGCAGATGGAGAAGAAGATGAAAAGGGAAGAACTCCGATCAGAGAAGATGTCCCCTGTGAGTCACTAAATATATCTGCACTGTAATGTATATGGTGTATAGAGCCTGTGTAGAGCTGGGGCTACTGCTAAATGACTTGAAGAGGTGATATTGCTCTGTGTACAGTGGATTATTCAGTTGCAGCAGTGGTGTTAGTCAGTATGTGCTGGTATTAGTCGGTATGTGGTGGTATTAGTCGGTATGTGCTGGTATTAGTCGGTATGTGCTGGTATTAGTCGGTATGTGCTGGTATTAGTCGGTATGTGCTGGTATTAGTCAGTAAGTAGTGGTGTTATTTGTTACTTGTAATCTGGTACTGTGTTTTATTGGATTTAGTATAGAGGATTTAGTCAGTAACAATATGGTGGTGATGGTAGTGGTTGTGGCGATATTTCCCCCTTGTATACTGGTATTATTGGTAATACCATATATATATACCAGTAGCATGCACTTGGTCGAGGAAGGGGGGCTCCAGGTTGACAGTCTGCAGCCCTCAGGGTATGCTGGGAGTTGTAGTACAGTAGTACAATCCTCCGATACCTGCCGCTGTAGACAGATGTATTGCTGGAACTTCAGGGCTGATGGTTGTCACCCACAGGTTGCAGCCACCAGGAGAATCAAACTGAGGACAAGAATGGTGCTGTCTGTGGAAGAAGGCAGCTATATTTTTCTAATGTTAAGCCCTTTTACTTTTTTTGTGGTTCTATATTCCAGATGTAGAAGCCTCTTACACGGCTCTGTATCCTTATTCACTATAAGAAATGTAGAAGAATATTCCCTTTATTATTCAAAAAAATCCTTGTCACCTGCTGGGGTTCCCTATGGGTAACGTTGGTTGGGGGCCCACTCAGCCTCACTCGCCCCCCCTAGGCTGAACCCCTAGCTACGCCCCTGAGCCTATGTCTAGGGTTGAAGTGATCCCTGGACATCCCCTTAGCATAGGCAGCATAAAGAGGTGCATAGTTATGAAACCATTCTAGAGGATTTAGGGGAAGAGTAGCGACAACATTCCTCTACGTCACAGGTGTCAAACTTAGGCCCTCCAATTTTGCAACAGCTGGAGGGCCTGGGTTTGACACCCCTGCTCTACGTGAATGTTCTATTGTGTTGTCTGATGTATCTGAAAGAAAATTCATCTCAGGTTTGCATATGGTGAAGGAGATTTGGCATTTTTCTTTCTGTTCTTTGGGCAAATCGATTTTTCTCCCAGTAGGTCCAATAAGCTGTAAGAACCAAGTATTGTCCAGTCATGTTCTCATTTTTATCTATTGGCTAACATGGTGCATTAATATATTTGCTTTTTTTTTTTTTATGACATTGTGGAAGAATGGATAAAATAATTTATTTAAAGGGATTATCCAAAATTAGAAAAAGCATGGCACCCTTCCTGTCCCTAGATCTTGTGTCATTTGCAATTAAGTGCCATTCATGTCAATGGAACAGAGCTGCAATACCACACCCAAACTGAGGACAGGAGAAGTTCTGTTTCTGGAAGAAAGTGGCCATATAAGGATAACCCCTTTAAAAGGTAACTCTCCAAGTGTCTGAGGAGTCCTCCGCTATGGTTTGATTGATCATACATTAGAAGATATAATCTAGCTTTTGATTTGATCAGTGTTGCTCTCCGTTACTAAAGCCCCTATTACACCGGGCGATATAGAGGAGCGTCGGCAGCAGAATGTTGCTATCCTGGTCGTTTGTCTTTCAACATGTTGAAAGACAAACAACAGCATGATCAGCCGGCATTGTTCATGTCGGCTGATCGTTGTCTTTATTACACCAGATGATTATTGGCCGATAATCGTTTAGTGTAATAGGGCCTTAAATGCCTCCTACAGAACAGCTATTGTTAACAATGCATGTAACATTTGAGAAACAGATTATATCAACCTTCTTATCTTTTATCTTAATAATGGTAGAAAGTGAAACTAATTGTTTTCACCACTTCACAGGCGCCTCTCCATTGTGTAATAACTTCCATCTGATGAAAGGGTCGGGTGGGTGTTTCTCAAATTACTTTACAGGGAGTCGCCGAGATCTTTCGAGAACATTTTTATCTAATTTTCTTTATCTGATTTTTTGCCTTTTCTCTACCCAATAGGTAGCTCAAAAGTTTTTTTTTTAACTTTTGAAATTCAATACTTTGCAAAAGAGAAGTATGCATGTATGTTATTTATATAAACTTATTCATCTACTGTATAGCGAATCAAGTCAAGGAAACAGAACAGGATTTGGGAAAGTTTCTGATAAAAGCTTTTCAACCTTTTAGACATTCCTCACATTACTTTGATCATACGAGAGTACACCATTCATGTCAATATTCAGGTTACACAATGAATTATTTCTTTTTTTTTTTAGATAAAAAAAAAATTAGATATCACTCTTCTGGTTGTACAAAGTTTAGTGGAACATAGCAAATTCAGTCCATATGGTGTGGCTATGTCCAAGCATCAGGGATTATTGGATTGATAGTCATGATGATTAGCGATAAATTTGATTACTTTGTCCATTTTAATCCTCTCATTTTGGTTTAGGAAATATACTGGTATTAGGTTTACATCTCTGCAAGATATAAACTTAGTCAGAAGACTTCTCTTCCTTGTGGGACTTCTTTTGCTAAAACCTTACCTTATGTAAAATGGTCTAAAGGGGTCACGTCCGTAAGTCCGAAACTAGTGCTAAATGCCCTTACACAGCTAGTGATTATCAGCTGTTACGTCCGATAATCGCTTGATGTAATAGTTAGCGTTAAAAGGCAATGATCAGCCAACATGCACAATGCTGGTTGATCCTTGTCTTTCAATATGTTGAAAGATTTTTCAGCGATAACGACGGTCTGCTGGCCTTTGCTCCATGTAATAGGAGCCGCGGCAACATGTCTCATGGGCTCCCCAGATGATCTTTAGATCCTCCCGCAGCTTCCAGCGGCTGCTATGCTTCTACTCTCTCGCTGTCGGCACGTGTAATGGCACCGGCAGCAAGCGGGGAACGAGGTGCAAGTTAGCGTTGATCGGCCCGTGAAATAGGGCTTAAAGTGACACTGTCACCCCCTTTGTAAATTCTGACATCTCTACACAGGTGTAAAGGGTAAATTTAGCATTTTTCATACCTTATTTCATATCATACGTCATGGTGCTTGTTCAAGTAAAAAGTGACCTTTTATCAACTGCAGATTGTATTAAGTGGGCGTGACGTCGCGACATTAGCGCCACTTAACCCCGCCCACAATTACACCGTTGGTCCCTCCCCCTTGACGCCCATTGGATGGCCGATGTAAAGGGGGTGGGGTCTAGACCTTTCAACCAGCCTGTTCCAATGGCCGGCAAGGGGGCGGGGCCAACTGTGGTGTTGTGGGCAGGGCTAAGCAGCGCTAATGCCGCAAGGCCCCACCCACTTAACTCAATCTGCACTTGATAACAGATGACTTTTTACTTGAACAAACACCATGCCATATGATATAAAATAAGGTATGAAAACCGCTAAATTTACCCATTACACCTGTGTAGAGATGTCAGAATGCACAAAGGAGGTGACAGTGTCACTTTAACCAAGTTGTTATTTAGGTGAATTATGGTTTAGACCAGGAGTATCAATGTGACGGCCCTTCAGCTGTTGAAAAACTACATGCCTGAATGGTCAAAGCTTTTAGGCATCCAGGCATTATGAGAATTGCAGTTTTGCAATAACTAAAGGGCCACAGTTTGACACCTGTGGTCTAGAGTATTTATAAAATCAGGAAGGATGGCGTACAAAATGTATGTTCTCTTTGGATATTGTTATTTATACTTTTATTTTGGCATTTGTCTTTATTTTGTAATAACCATTTTAATATGATAAAAAGCAGATTTAAGTGGGGTCATTTCAGCTCTGAACCTTTCAGAATCTTGAATGCGTCTTGGACTATGTTACATTCACAGGGTTGATAAAGATGTAGCAGCAAGCCACACCATGATTGGCTGTAATTATATCAGTCGATGAACATAAAGCATACAGCATTGCTCAGAGAAAACAGTTGGGGATCTGTGTAATTCATGTACTCTTCACTCCAGAGGGATCGCTACTGTGGCTAATAGTGTGTCCTGACCAAAAGACTACACATTTTAATGCCCTTTATAGAAGCTAACTTGCCTCAATAATCATTCTAATTTAACTTCTATATATATAAATCACGAGGTGATTATATTAGGTCTTTCTTTGAGAGAGAAATAGAGGAGGAGCGCAATGTGGTTTGTGTGCTAGCTTGTTGAGACAATGCACATTATGTGTTCACTATTGGTATGCTTTACGGTTAAGACATAGGACAACCCTTACTGATAACACAAACACAACACGGAGACCATTTTGATATAAATATAATTGTACATTTACCAAAACACTACAAGGAACAGATATTCGGCACATATTTATACTATACAGAGGTTAGGAAATCAGAGGATGACACTGGGGTGTAGTGCAATTCTTTCTTAATAATCTCAAACATTACATTAGTATATTGTAGTGGATATCAGCTTATTTCACATACAGATTTCTCTGTATTTATTCGAACGTCAACAAAAAACTGGGTGAATCGGTGGTGCAATATCTTCTTTTCACAATAACTGGCAACGGGTCAGGAAAGTAATTTCATAGAACCAGAACTTCTATACATGACTCCCATGGTGAAAATCTTGCGAAAACCCACAAGAAAATATTAATTAGAATTTAAAAGGAACATGTTATCACTTTTTTGCTGCCTAAACCATTAGTCATCGGGGCAGTGCCCAGTTGTATCTGTCTGCCCTACCAGCCTTGATAGATAGAACTATCCCTATACCTAGACAGTCTGGGTTTGTGGGGCAGAATGAGGCTGCTGGGGACCGTTACAATGACTCATGGTTAAGGCTTTGAATAACCCACCCGCTTTCTTCTTGAAACCATCCCATTTCAGGCCTAGAGGTTGAGCATGGTATTACAGTTTCACTTAAAGGAAATACATGGCATCCAAAATGACTCATACAAGTTGGTAAAAAGTACAGATTATGAAAGAGGAGCCACCTTTTTAATGCTTAGAATCATCTATGTCCTCTTTTCTTGGGTTTGCACAGCCAGTGGATCAATAATGTTGAAGTTCTAACAATGAAATTTTTTTTTTATTTATACTGGTTTCCACAGTGAACAAAGTATAAATTATGATTTGACCTTTATTAGCTCAATTTCACCATGGTGACGGCACACCAGTAATAGTGTTATATGATCGTCTGCCTGCTTTATAATATTTTTCATACCATGTAAATATGGTATGAAATGCATCCAAAAGTGTTTTATTTAGCACTAGATCCATAAAAACTCGCAATGCTTCCCCCCAAACCTTTTAGAAGCACCTTACTGTTACATACCATGGGGACAGGAACGATTTTACACAGATGTGTTTCAATCATAGGCAATCTCAATCCTGTGCTATAAAATGATGTTTGGTACAACATATAATTAAAAATCAGATAAACAAAATGTGTTTATTGGTCATACTGGTTTTATATTGTTCTAAGCATGCCATGATTAAGATAATCTGTATTTGATATGCGTTGGAATAGAAACTTTGCATTACCCATGTCGTGTAGCAACTACGTGCTTCTAAAAGAACTCTGCAAGTAAAGCATTACAAGTTTTTATAAATCTATACGCTTTTACAGATTAAATACTTTTCTTAGGTATTAACATAACCATCTGGCCTGGTGAGGGATCTGTCATCAACTACTTTGGCCCAGTAATAGGGGGTAGTAACGCAATATGTCAATTTGGACTATATAATGGTATAAAATGATTGCTCTCTGTGTGCAGGACACAAATCACTTTATAAAAGAGCAGATTCATCTTTACAACTGTTATGTTATTATTACTTCAACATGCAAAATGAGAGACATGGCAACCTTTCTTATGTTCGTAATTTTAAAAAATCTCGGCTCCTTTGCAAACCTGTCTTTTCATGGTAAAAGACTACAAATCACTGTTTCCATCTTGATTCTGCATTCTATACTAAGTAAATGTAGGAAATACATAAGGGACAAACAATAAGAGAATGTTCATTGCCTCAGACAGAATAGTCTTTGTTTGTTTGTAGTCTGTTACCATGGAGACAAAAGATGCTATACATACTGTAGAAGACTATTCAAACAGTATATTTTCTTTAATTTCAGAAGAACTGGAATAAAATTGTATTAAAGAGGTACTCTGGAAAAAAAAAAAAAAAAAGATTGGAGGGCAGGGTATGGTGGGAAAATAAGTAGTGATACTTACCCATCCCAGTGTCCCTGCAGCGCCACCAGTCATTGACAGCCTCCAGTCTCCTGAATTTCCTGGGTTTCTGTATCATCACAACACCACAGGAACTACCCGCTCAGCCAATCATTGACTGCAGAAGTCTTCCATCTTAATCACTGACTAGCTGAGCCAGCATTTATAAACAGGGCTGTGACGTCACAGGATCAGGAGCTTCAGAAAACCAGTGGGTGACTGAACGTGAGCATCACGTCTTTATTATGTTCCCACCACCCCCTGCCTTTTTTTTTTTTTTTTTTTACCTTTGCCTAAAGTACACCCTTTAATGCATTTTCATATAGAACTTTTGCAGTGGAATATGGCTGTAACTGTAAATACAGTTTCTGTTTTTCTTTATCGTATTTGGATAACTGGCTTATGCTCTACCACAAGTCTATGTTGCAAGATGTATAAACAAGTAATAAACATAACCTGACCTGTAAGCCGAGACTATACAGCAACCATAAACATAGTTACACTTCTCAAACCATGCAAAAGGTAATAATGGCTTCAATATTTAGAGGGACTAAAAAGGGACCCTTATCCATACATGCAGTTGTATTCTTTAGTGTTATTACTGCACTGTATGTGGTTCACCTTATGTGTGATATCAGCCTATTGTACACTCAGCAGTTTGCCTGATAATAAATGGCTTGTGTGTTGTTCCAGACAGGAAAAAAAAAAAAAGAAGACTTTCCTCCCTAGCTTCTCTCACATTTTTCATGGGATGTGTGCATTTTGTAGAAAAGACTCCTGTATTAAGAGCTGACAAGTGATCACTGGACAGTGTTAGCCAAACCTTTTAAAATGCAGAAAAACTTGAGTGAATCGGTTTTAGAGCCAGGTGTTCACTGAAATCTAATCTTCATTGTGAAAAAGAACAGATGTGCGCCTTCCATCTTTACATTACTCATGTATTCACAGAAAGCACTGATCTGTCCTTACAGGCCGATTTCAATAAGTATTTGATAATGGGCTTAAAGCGCAAAAAAAAATAAATAAATAAATAAATAAGATCTGCAATATACTCATCTTACCAATTTATTGCCAGGCTGCTAGTCCCCTCAGTTCTCTGATGCTCCCCACTTTTTGACAATGTCACTAGATGACATTCCACGTGACAGAGCTCAGGTCGGCTATTGTTATAGATGAGGAGTGGTAGGGGACTGAAGAGACCAGTAACGCTGGGACACGTAATAATCTGCAAGAAAAGTGCACAGAAGTCTATTTATTATATCTGCTATCTAGGCCATTACAAATCATTTTGAAAACCCCCTCAGCACTTTTACAGTAGACAAAATTAGTCAATTAGTTCTGGAAAGGTGAATCAGAACGACCTAAAACTACATTATTTTAAAGGGTTATACTGAAATAGAAAAAAACATGGCTGTTTATCTTTCCTAAAACAACACCCCATCTGTCCAAATGTTATATGGCGTGTTTCAGCTCAACTCAGTTGAAACAACTGGGGCTGAGCAGCAACACCACTAACAACCTTTGGACAGGGGTGGTGTTTTTTTCGGAGCAAAGCCTCCATGTTTTCTGCACAACCCTATAAACACTTATGGAGACACTGGCACGTATGAGGGATGTATCACACAGCCTGAGCCCATCTGTAAAATGAGCATTGATCTCGATGATCAGCACTTGTTTACAAAGCCTCCATTAGGTTCGATCCTTCTTTCAGCCTTTTCCAGCTGTAAGCTGCAGCTGTTTTACAGCGAGATGTGCAGCTGATGGACAATGATTTTTCAGCAAGAGAAAGTGGCCCGATCGATCTATGGCTGTATCCATGTTTTCTTGGATTCCCTTGGACTATATCCAACTTCTTCAGCCAAAGTATTCAAATGCCCAATGATCGCACTCGGAGCATTCTCGAGTTGCGTTAATCTCTCCTGTTCATTTGATTAGGCTCTGATCCTATTGCACTTGAGCCTTCCACGTGAGGTATACACTGAGACGACTTCTAGATGTGTACCTTGGATGAAAGGCTATCAAATTATTACACTCTAAACTGACCACCACTAGGCCCCAATTTTAAAGAAAAATGTATACCATGCAGTATATTTCTTTACTATGTCCCTCTGCATAAAGATATTTTACAATAGTATTCTATGCAGCAAAAAAAACTCAAGGTATATTATCCATACTGCTCAACATATGCCAAAAGGGTTCACTGTAGGCAATGGGAGCTTTCCCAATTTATAAAACATAGTTGACAAGTGTGGTGTGAACAGAGCCATACTTGTATACAGCTAAATCAGAATGTTGAATTCATTGACACTATGCATATCTGGCATCTCTGTATATATTGTGTGGTGCAACATTTGGAAAGGTGCCATCAAGTCATATTCTACATACACAATAAAAAAATACAATACAATAACTTAGCAGTTTTCCACAAGAAAAAAAACAAAACAAAAAAAAACAAAAACAAAACACAAGCTCACCCCTTAAGGCCTCATTGACATATCTGTCATGACTGTGCATGAGTAGTAGTCCGCATTTTACGGAGAACTACATAGAAGATAGTGATCTGCAAATTTGGTTCTGCACTAGGACCGGTCCACGTGGATGTGTGAATAGGGCCACTGAAACACATTGGTGCTATGTTCTGTCTGCAATTGCGGACAGAACTGCAGACATGTGAATGAGACCTAACACCTGAAGGGTACTTCCAAATGGGTTCTGCAGTGTTAGAAGCTGTATCCATTGTACATGATAGGTACTCCAAGGCCATTTGATTGTGAATCCAATGAATAATTCTTCTAGAAATACTATATTCTGGATATACTCTAGCATCATGTGGACCCGTGAAAAAGAAGGTATCTCTCATGTATCTAAAGGTCTGCTCGCAGCAATGGAAAAAGCAATGAGTCATTCAGACAGTAGTAGTAGACCACAGAGCTTGTTGCGCTGAGATTATTTCAGTCCCTGATCGACCATACTGACAAGCAGATATCACAAAAATGGATATTTGCATCCGTGTGCAATGCTCTACGCTATTGCCAATCAATGGCAAATGTTAGACTTAAAGGGATTTACATTTACTATCTCATTTTAGAGACAAAGGTTTGCTGGTTCTACCAGCAAATGGGATTCTGGCCTGCTCCACAGTCAGAGGTAAACTATAGTCTCTTCCACCAGTCCATTTTCTACACATGGTGGGGGGTCAGCATGGAGTGTTTGCACGGTTTCTGAGGTTTGAGGCGCCTGATGGTTGCCCACGTTATGACCTGATGATGAAAGTAGTGTTCCGCAGAATATTACATGAGCCGCGTTGATATCTGAAACATAAGGAAACATTATTAGGATATTGACTAGAGGATTTTATGCCATGTATTATAATAGAATAAATATAAATTGAAGGCATGATCTTGAAAAACATAGCTCTAGAAATAGCGCCCCTAATGTCCATGGGTTGTATCTGGTATTACAGCTTAGCCTTGCCCATATGAATGAGGATGAGCTGCAACACGAGAAACAACCTAAATACAGAACACTCATGTAAGCCTGGTCAGTCCATATTGCGTAGACCGTAATAAAGTAACCTATTATTTTACAAGTTCTAATGCCGTAATCCCATACAGTACGCATGATCTAATGAGCCTTCTCCATTACATTTTGGCTAAAGCACAGCTTAAACTTTGGGTATACAGAGCAAATTAGTCGATGTGTTCCAACTTATTCCTTACTGGAAAATATGAACCAAATGTGGCGATGAGAAGTTTCTGCAAAACATTTTAATGAGGAAGAAATCCATTTCTCTTACTTTTGTTCTCAATTAGGCTGTAGCTATATTCAGAAATACACATCATCTGGCCGGACAATGTGGGAAGGAACAGCTAAGTGCCCACCAGTTTCTTTCCTCGAAAAAATACATTGAGAGTCTCATTGATTTGTAAAGATTTTCCATCATCTCTACACTGGTGCAACATGTGCACATACAAGCTGTATATGTAACACTTTATTCTGGATGTATCTTACTGCCTGGAAGGTTAAGAAACTAACATAATGGCTGCAAAAAGACATCTTATATGGCGATAACTTGGACTCTAGTTCACAATTTACACCGACATTGAACATTTACCCCGTGGGTGCGAACTGCCACGGGGAGCTGCAGGACCAAATAGGGCCTTTAGTGTGAACACTGCCCAATCGTTTGTCTTCACAGAGCCAAGGGTTATCACACCTTAAGAAATTTCTGCTGCAAAAATAAAAGCATGTCTCTGCATTTTCTGTGTTCTACATAACATTTAGACAACATGCACTAAATAAGCACGAATCTAGTAGATTAGTACTCGTTTAAAGGGAACCTGTCAGCTAAAAGACGGCCAAAACTGCTTACATGGCTACAAAGCTATGTATGCAGTGAGACTATCCATATCTTTATTGTAGTTATCTGAGGCTGCTGTCATCTAAACTATTAATTTTTATTACTGCTCTGAAGTGTCAGAGGCATGGTCAGGGGACTAAAGAGCACTGGCCATGCCTCTATGACACTTCTGGGCTGCAAGAAAAAAAAAACTTTTTTTTTAGGTGATTACAGCCCCAAACAACTAAAAGGAAGGTATGGATTAAAGGTTTTTCTTTAAGAAGCTCATGGCCTAATTACAGTGCATTCAGAGTAACACAATCACTGGATCATTTTTTTGACCCTTTACTTTCATAATAGTTTGCTGCACATCCCCCATTTATACAGAGCAATCAGCTGTCGTATCAATCACTGGCTGATCACTGGCCCTCTTACATAGGTCAAATATCTGGAATGAACATTCATTTAGCCCATAATCAGCCCATGTAAATAGCCCACTACTGACAAACCTGGGATTGTGGACAATGTTCACACCTTATATTGGTCGTTTTCTTGTTTAAAACAAGACTTTAAATGATGAACTTTCAGGTTTACGAATCATCATGTACAAATGTAAAAGGGTAAGGATACGCAGCGAGCACATATTCTTACTATTCAACAGCAGAATTTCACTCGTCTTACTATTGACCACATGCAGCTAGTGGGTACTTAGATAGGAAATGAAAACACAACCTAGAGATGAAATGTTCCATATGAGTGACAAATCTGGGGAGAGAAGACACTAGAGACCTAATAAGCTGAGAGAACGTGGCTCTCCTGTGAATGATCCAGGCGCACAGTCCTCTACTGTGGATCCAGGCAAGATGTTTCTGTGCACAAATTACAACAGCAGCAGCTGGAAGAGAAAGAATAACATCCCCACCCAGTGCCTAGAAGAAGATTCACTGGTAATGCACAATTCTGCACTTGGCTGTTTGCCCAAAGCCCATACATCTCAATAAAAAACACAAATATATGCTGCCACCTCTCTGGTCTTCTAGTATATGTGGCTGACAGGGGCTATTTGTGAAGTATTACCTATACTAGGCTCTGCTCACATATGCATTGGGCACTCTGTTTTGATTAATTTCATTCTGGGCTATTCTTGGAAAAACAGAGGTGAACAGAGCCCACTATGTTAATAAATAGTCCATCTGCCACCACTAGTGTCCAGGCTCTGTTTCATTTTTGTGCTCTTACAGATTGGACTAATGGGAGGGAGGGTTATCCAGAAATTTGGAGAACATGTAGGATGGAGAATGGGCACTCGCTCCTCCTTTCTTGGCTATCTAATAGACTGGATTGTCATTCATAGCTCTAAAAATGATGAATAGCAAGGAGGGAAGCTTCTCATATATGTATGATGGGGCACAGCAGAAGCAAAGGACTATAAAGTATCATACCTTTCCTATTAAAGAAATATTACTGACTTTAAACTAAAGTGGCCAACCCCTTTAAAGCTTTTCATAAGGCGCAGGAGCATGTAGTCATGCCCCTTCCGCCCTCGTCTTAACGTCGCTTTTGCTTAACTGGCAGCCTGAGCGCTAGAAACTTAATGCAAAGGCCAGCTTCTCAAGCTGCCAATTAATTTTGAGTGGCTGGGAAGATTGCAGAGGCAGTGTGACTACATGCCATTGCAGCTCCGCCCCCATGACTAGATATATCAGGAGTCAAAACCGAATAGATTTTTTAAAAAATTGTTGCCCTGCCGGATTCTGCTGGGCTCAGCGCCGGAAAGCTGTGCCTGGCAGCTATAAAAAAACAGGGGCCAGTTGAAACTACATCAGGTTCTCTTAAAAAAGAATGCAGCACCCATTGTGCACTAAACACTTTTGTAGATATTATATGAAGAAACAAAGAACACTAAACAATCTAAGTACTGAACAACACAGAGATACTGCAATACTGAGTTCTATAATGTTCTCCTTTACCATTGTTACAGGCATCTTTATTGCTGTGCCGGGAGGAATTCTCAAGCCTGTGTTGCCGGGAAATTAAGGAGCTCCAAGGTTCACTAGAGATGTCCACAGGGCTGCTCCCTGAAGTCTCTGCTAAGTCCAAGGTATTATCCACATGTGGATGGGAGCCGGGGAGTGTGGCTATGCTGCTGAGCGACATCTGAGCCAGCGTGTTGTTAATATAGTTGTCTTCATTTTGTAAACTGTCATGCTGGGAGTTTCTTACACCCTGTTATATGAAGGAAAATACGAGAGTGAGTTCAGCCGTGTTGTTTACAGGAACCAGAGAAGACTTAGCGCGTCCATTCATTTTACCCAACACGTTTTCTTATAACCTCTGTCCTTACTTTATTAAACTTGTAATTTTGGTTTCGCCGGGGACGTGTTAATGTAAAGAAAGGGCTTTTGATTTAGTTCAGGGAAATGCTTCACACTCCCTTTACTATGCCCGCTCTCTGAGCTTAACAACCCCACATAAAATTAAATCATGTCACATAACCACAGCGCCCTTTTGAAGTCCACGGGTATTTCTATTGTCAGAAAACTCACAAGACACCTTAGAACAAATGTGGAGATGAGATTTTTTTTTTTTTTTTTTTATAACAAAGAACAGAAACTGTTCCATTCATTACACATATATAACACCTGGGGTGTCCAGCTGTACAATGGTAACAAGACAAGTACCCAGCCCCATGCCATGTTTGAGGGATATGTTTTCCAGATATCCTCCTGATGTATCCTGCAAGTCATACAATGCACCCAACATATGCTGAGAGGGTCCAACTGGTATGTGTCGATACCATATTGAAAAGAGTAACCTACAATGCTTTTAACAAGGATATCCTACAAAACACCCTACACTGCATCATATACAGTTTACAATGGGTGACATATGTAGCTGCATGACGATGTTGTCCACATCAGGGACCCACATGTGGTGTACATTGGGAGCATCTCTAGGCATATCTGTCAAAAGCAGAGCTCTGAATAGAGTCGTTACAGCAACAGAACGAGGACTGCAAAATTTTTCCAATTTGTCATACAATAATCAAAAAAAAAAAAAAAAGGAAGTTGGATTGGTCTTAGATGGGCAGACTGCTGCCTGACGTAAGTACCAGTCAGATCAGCACGGGTTTGATGAGACTGCAACATGGCTCTGTTATTGTGCAGGCAGGGTCACATAGTCAATCACTGAATTGTTTTTATGGCCCTTTACTTCTATCATTCATCAGTCACACATGCCCTATTACACAAGGAAAGGTGCAATCAATAAAGGTTTTGTCAAAGCCATACAATCAACTGATAAACGATCTGGTTCATCACCTGACCATTTGGTCTATTTCATAGGGTAAAATTGGCTTGCTCGGCCGATAATAGCCCCATGTTCTAAGGCCCTAAATCACTGGTAATGGTAAATTTCTCATTGCTTATTCCTACGTTACATGAATGAGGTCTACGCACGGAACATGTGCTATGGGCCGGTTTAAGAGTCCTCCCGGCATTATGTATCTATGTGACACCAAGAGCTCAAAAATAGGTTAAATCTTCATGATACTGTACTGATACAGCCGTTGGGCAGTGTCAGTACAGTACTGCAAAGATTTAAACAGTTTCTGAGCTCCCAACATCATCATAATACATGATGCCAGGAGTTCGGATAATCCATTGTGTTGCACACAGTCCGTATATACAGCCCGTGCATGGAACGTGTGCATGAGGCCCTAGGAGGAACTCTAGTCTGTTATTTTTAACTACATTTCTATCATCCCATGACAATATTCTGCGGCACTTAAAGCGACTCTGTACCCACAATCTGCCCCCCCAAACCGCTTGTACCTTAAGATAGCTGCTTTTAATCCAAGATCTGTCCTGGGGTCCGTTCGGCAGGTGACGCAGTTATTGTCCACAAAACAACTTTTAAACTTACAACCCCGTGCCCTACAGGAGTATCAGTGCCCTAACTTTGCACCACCCCTCCGCCCCTCCTCCCCACCCTCTTCATCATTACGAATGCCACTGGAGCATTTTCACCACGCTGAACATTTGCACAGGTGTCTTAACGATCCAGCAGATGTGCCAGGCTGCCACAGCTGACGAATAGTAGGCAATATCATCTGATTCCTGGACTGAAATCCAAGTACAAACGTAGATAAAGATAAATGTCCCTATAGAATATACATATGGGTGTGTGTAACCTTACTATGAGAATACCTCTGTTTTAGGTCGTGGAATGAGCACTGGCATGCTGTTCTGTCGTGTGTGACTGAGGAGTTTGTTCTTCAGACACAGCTGCTGCCTCTTCTTCTCCACAAGTCTCTGGCCTTCGCTCAGCCGCTCCACATTCTGCTGGTATTCCTGCAGCTTTTGGCTGAGCTCCTCCCTTTTCTCCTCCAGTAGATGCTCCTGGTTCTGGCACTCTCTGTGCCTCTCCCGCAGCACGTTCTCCTTGTCCGCATACTCCCGTTCCTTCTGGCTGCACTCGCGCTCCCAGCGTTGCTTTTCTTGCTGAAGCTGGTGCTGAAGTTTGTCTAAACTGGCCTGCTCGCCACAGTGGGGTGTCTCTGGGTGTCTGTTTTCCTGCACGAAAACCCCACGGATTGGTACACCCTTGCCGCCTGGCTCGTGATCCTGGAGTAGTGCTTTATTGAGTTCTATCTGGGTATCCTGCAGTGTTACTACAGCCTGACAAAGAAGATGCAACATGTTTAATCCTAACATTGTACCATTTCTAAATGCTTCTTCTTAACATAATTCACTTAGTATATATTACATATTTACTATATATTATAGTACACACCTGTATACTGTACAAGAGACGGGTGAGGTTCTGAACTGCCTGCAAAACCTAAGGAAAGAGATGAAAGTTATTTCCAGATGGCTTAAAACACAGAAATACATGCAAAATAAACTACCACCAAAGAAGCTCTGTCAAACATTAGACACTGATCAAGGCAGCATCAGAGTAGGCTTTCTTCCACCTGGAGAACAGAATGCTGCAGAAGGAACAGAACTGTCTCTGTACTGCCGCCTAGAGGTGGCTACGATATGCCATGCAGCTGTGCAGTGTCTGTATTGTACTGCAAGATTGTTTCCCCCTGTGTTTCTAAGACCATACTCACACGACTGAAAATTTGTAAAGGTCATTGCCTGATAGCTTTCTGCATTTATGCAGTCAGACTAAAGAAAATCGCCCCACACACACACACACACACACACACACACACACACAATCTGGGCTAGGTTAGCTTTTAGAAACCAAAATGGGGAATCCATATAGCCTTAGACATTGTCTACATAAAATCCTCAGGCAAGTAAGGCATAGCTTGTGGATTAAAGCAGCCATGTTTTCTCATCCTGCACAACCTCTTCAGGACTGGGAATAATATGCAGCAGATGAGGACTTCTACAGAATACAACAGACATAGTACTATCTGATATGATATACCATGATATAAACATGCAGTGAATCTATTACCTCTGCCTGCCTGTATCCCAATGAATTGTCTAATTCAACCTGAAACAGCAAATCATATAAATATTAATAGGGTATAAAACGTATTCCAACATGCTGCATAGAAAGAGCTAGCAGGTATTAGACCACACTGTATGCACTACAAATAATCCAAAGAAAGTTATACTAAATTCAGGAATATACACCTGATAAATAGCTATATATACACAGGATTAGTGACATTAGACATCCCCAACAATAGGGGCTAGACCGGGTGGATACACTTAGTGTAGCAGCAATTAAAGTGTCCCTGTCATTTTATAAAGCATTTGTTCACCTGTCAAAAGTTTTGATTGGTCAGGATCGGGGTGTTTAGTAAGTTTATGAAACTAGTCTCCTGCATCAGAAGAAAGAGATGGGAAGAGAAATGCTCAGCTACTCCTTCGGCATCAGACCCTGACTAATCAAGACTTCTAGCATGTATCTGACACGTCAAAAGTTTTGTTTTTGTTTTTCAAATGAGAGGAACACATTAAGTCGTTAATAAAATGTAGATTTTTTTTGTAAATTTTGAGTTTTTTAATAACTGCAGATAAAGAAAAAACCTTTGCAATTATACATTTTAGATAATAAAAAAAAATAATCTAATTACCCTCTCCTCATTGAAAGCCATGTCCATATCACCCATCACTTGAGCAGAACTGAGCTCTGTATCAAATGTATGCTCCTCTTTCATATCGGTAGGTAGGGCTGAGGGGGAAAATGGTAAAAATGGTCGAAGATTCAAGGAAGGCATAGATTTTATTAAATAAATGACTTTGGTTGCCAGTCTTGGATTCAGCTGAAATCTGCAGTGTCTTAGCATGCATCTTTATACATCTATGTGTCTTTTGATGCACCTCATTTATATTGGCAGCAGCTGCCTAAGACTTGGTATTACAATTAAAAGGGTTGCGACATTGAGAAGTTGGTAAAATCACATGTGTACCACATACATATACAGTTGTGCTCAAAAGTGTGCATACCCTTGGCAAAAAGCCTCCAGTTCCTGTAAATTCATGGGCTGTCTTGCATAAACTGGGAGCTTGAGATGTCCCCAGAGTGGCTCAATGCGATTGATGTCTGGAGACTGAGATGGCCACTCCTGAACCTTCGTTTTGTTCTGCTGTAGCCAATGACCGGTCAACCTGGCCTAGTGTTTTGGAACACTGTCATGTTGGAACGTCCAAGTACGTCCCATGCGCAGCTTCCTGGCTGATAAGTGCCAATTTGCCTCCAGTATTTGCTGATTATGTGCTGCATTCATCTTTTCTTCAACTTTGACCAAGTTTCCTGTGCCTTTGTAGCTCACATATCCCAAAAACATCAGCAATCCACCTCTGTGCTTTACAGTAGGAATGGTGAACCTTTCATCATAGGCCTTGATGACTCCTCTCCAAATTTTACATTTATGGTTGTGGCAAAAAAATTTAATTTTGGTCTCATCACTCCAAATTAACTTGTTCCAGAAGTTTTGAGGCTTGTCTCTGTGCTGTTTGGTGTATTGTAGATGAGATACTTTGTGGCATTTGCGCAGTAATGGCTTTCTTCTGGCGACTCTACCATGCAACTCTTATTGTGCATCTTGAAACAACCACACTACTAGTTTTCAAAGAGTTCTGTAATTAAAGTGTCACCATTGTTATAAAATTTCAAAATCTAAATCAGTTGATGTAAATTGCAAACTTGCTTTATTTTACATTTATTATTTTTATTTAGTTATCATGTAAAACACAGCAATTCCTGTGTCCGTGACACTCCGTACTGGCCAGAATTTCCGTGTTTAGTCCCTTTTTTTTTTCAATCAGCACAAGACGACAGTGACACTTCAAGCTGACATTTGTGGGTTTTCTTTGCATCCTAAAAATTTTTCCTGCCAGTTGTGGCCACAATTTTTGTTGGTCTACCTCACCTTGGTTTGAGTTTTTTACAGAGCAATTTGTTATTCACAGTTTGAACACTGCTGACTGGCATTTTCAATTCCTTGGATATCAGAACAAAGTGAAGGTTCTGGAGTGGAAATCTGAGGTCTCCTGACCTCAGTCTCGGGAGATCTAAAAACATGTATTTCATGCAAGACAGCCCAAGAAGAATGGGCAGCTTTACCATCTAAGAAAATAAAGAGCCTCATCCACAACTACCACAAAATACTTCAACCTGTCATTGATGTTAGAGGAGACAATATACTGCATTAAGAACTGGAGTATGTAAACTTTTAATTAGGGTCATTTGGATGTTTTTGGTTGTCAATATGATTTAAAAAGAGAAAAAGTTTTTTTTGTGTTACCATTCATATTCTCAGAAAAAAGGACAATAAGCAAAAATTTTGCCAGGGTATTTAAACATTTGAGCAAAAGTGTATTAAAAACACCACATTTGTTCTCCTTTACATAAAGTACATCACTTACATCCCTGTATTGTTTTTCTCTCCCACAAAGCTAATCACTTCCTGGTCTCCTCTCTAAACTATGACCCCGCTGCTGACATGCAACAATGCACACACTTGGAGTACTGTTAAATCAGTATATATGGCACTAACTCAGTCACTAGATTTGGATTTTAGTTTATTTTCTTGAACCTCCCTGACCACTCAGACATAAGGAATAGTTTTTTTAATGTTTTGTACGTTACAGATTTTTTGATCTTATATACTTACAGGGATAATAAAACTCATGACCTTCCTCTAATGGCTCAGCGCCGGACCAGCCCATGTGCCTGCCTGATGCGTCACCATCTTCTGCTGACTGTTCCATTTCTGTTGTTAGTGTAGTGTAGAGGCTTTCAGCTTTATATAGCAAGAAAAATGCAATCAGTAAACTAATGCACAAACCTGTATTTTATTCTAAGATTATGACAAAAGCATTTTCCAGGACAGGTACCTTCTTTTAGTGCAGCCGCCAGCAACGATGCAGCCTGTGGCACCTCTCCAGTATCTGCCTTAACTAAGAGATGTGGCTCTAGGTGCATATCACTCCCACCGCACATTTCTGCAAGTTCTGCAAATATCTGCAATTTATCTTCCAAGCAACTAAAAATCTGCTGGTCATGGCAACCCAGAATTTCTACAATAGATAAATAGAAAACATATTTTTAGTACCCAGCGTTGCACCACCAAGCAAAAACCATAATCTGCAGATAGAAATCTTGTCAGACACTGCCACCTGCTGGTGTACCACAAGAATACAGAGATACAGGTACATGGTACTAAGCTTTTAAATAAACAGCTGAGGTTTTTTTTAAATGTCAGCCAGCACTCCGCATAATAATTTATGCTTGTGTATAGGGCAACAGTACTCATAATACAGCTGAATAAAAAGATTCATATACACTATGCAAGTCTAGGTAAATCTTTTATTTTCAGACAGGCACATCACATGATACATTATGCCTGCATGAGAACCTTTTTTTCCCAAACATGCACATATGGGCCAAAACATGGCATGTGATATGACTGTGATAGCATGCATTCCTGAAAATAAAACAGTCACCTGGACTTGCATTGTGTATGTGAGCAGTGGTTTATCTCTTCTAATAGTTCTGGGAGAGTGTCATGGCTTTCTTTATGCATGCAAAAACATAGCTTAAGAATTTTATTGAAAATAGGTGGGATTATATATTTGGATCCTAGAAGCACATGCTGGGTCCTCCAGCCACATACAGGAGCTGACATTGTAACATATCTTATTTTCCCACCTTGATACTCCTTGGCTTTTGCCACTCGGGCCTCAGCAGCCCGTTTATCTTCATCAGATTCACAGGGTTTTCCCTCCTCTTCTTCAGGGCAGCTAAGGAATAGTAATAAAATAAAAGGTGTAAAAATATTTTCCATAGTATTACTGTGTACACGTTCCATAAAGCATCAGTGTAATGGCTACCTCTGTACAGCTTCCTGTATCTGCCTCATCCATGCATTGCGCTCATCTTTAGAGCTGGTATGGATTTCATACATTTCTGGCCCAGCCGATGAGGCACTTATTAAGAACATCCCACGTTCCTCATTGGCGACTTCTCTTACAATTAACTTCTGGAGAGAAATAATTGGCGGTTTCTGATCCTTTAGGAGGAAAAAAAATATATAATTATTTATTGTGATTGGCTTGTTTTGGGCCTTAAACGCTATGGACACATTTAAAGGAGGTTTGCGGGTAAGACAAACTGATCAGCAGGGTGAACGGCTGGAGAGCTGCACTTACAGGTCACCACCATTGCACAGTGGACAGACAAGCTGCTTTTGGCCCGTCTACTGTGTAATGCTGGTGGCAAACAGTTGATCTGTGGCCGATCAGTTTCAATCCTTTGGATAGCCTATCAATCTATTATGGCTGGAAAACCCCTTAAGGGTGCGTTTACAAGCACAGGATCCGCAGCAGATTTGATGGCGCAGATTTGATGCTGTGTTCAGTTGTTTAGTTACATTGATATCAAATCTTCTGCAGATCTTGTGCGTGTGAACCCACCCTAGGGCCACTTTCAGACAGCGTATAATTTGATAACACAACGGCCGTTGTTTCAGGTTTGCAACAGACGTTATTTAATCACCATGGCCGATCAATTTACTTACTATGGAATCCCGGCCACAGTGTATACACTCTGTATACACTGCAGCCGGGATTTCATGTGGCCACACAGAAAACTGACGTCAGTTTTGTGCGACAGCTATTCATTGAATAGCAGCTGCACAAAACTGACAGTGCAGACAATGTAAAGTGCGGCTCCGTCCGCATTCCGATTAAAAAGAAATTACATTCATCCAGCCGATACTGCCATACCAGCCAAGGTGAACTTCACTGACAGCGACCATTATGTGACACGGCCATGTCAAAGAAAAGCTGCTGTCATACCTTGTGTGAACCTGCACTGTATTGCAGCAGATTTCACTCAAATTATGGCCAGCGCACCAGAAAAAATAATTTTAATAATTTTTATTAAGGTTTTAATAATCACGCTACATCATCTTTCTTCTTTTGCATGACATCTCAGAATAGATGGCACCACTGAAATCAGCGAGGCAATGCCAAGTAGTATTAAAATCTTATATCAGCTCATGTGATGATACATTTGCTTTCTGCAATTTAGATTTACAGCAGATTTCAGTGCAAAACTTGCAGTGTGAGATCCATGTGAATGGAATAAATTTACTTACTATTATATATATTATAGCATAAAAATATTTTTGCCTGTATATCTCTATATTGTCTGATTTTTTCTATGTATGTACGCCCAAAATTGTAAAAGTGCTGCAGAATACATTGGCGCTATATAAATTAAAATTGTTATTAAACATCTTTTGCCATTGACAGTTCCTAACATGGACTAAGATGGCAGCAGAGAGCACTGTGGCAGACTGTAAAAAATACCCCACTTCATGCAGGGCATACAGCAGCAGCAGATAAGTACAGGAAAGCATGAGTTTTTTTGTTTTTTAATAGAAGTAATTTACACATCTATATAACATTTTGACACCAGTAGCTTTACAAACATTTAAAAGAGGAGAAAAAGGAGCTGGTGAAGGATTATACAAATAAGCCAGACAATGCTGACCGCAATAGGCCCCAGTAGCAGGATATCCTGTCGGCTAATTTCTTGGGGAAGCTCTCTAACCTCAAAAAAAGCCTGTCCAAGCTAGACAATCCTTTAAAGAAGTTATACAAGCATGCATACATATGAGCAAAATGTGCACTCAGCTCCTCCATCCATCTTCCTCCAGTATATGGCATACATGCTGCTTGCAGGTGGGGTGACATATCATGGAATCTAATCTATTGATCTGTAAACAGAAAGAATGACTGCAACCCCGATTACATCGGAGACAAAATCCTTTTGTTACGCTGCAAGGCTCAATAAGTCTAAGCCTGGTACAATATTTCCAGCTGGCAGTACATTCGCTTTCCACTCATCGCTTCATTGCTTTGTTTTATTACAGCAGATTAATGAAAAACATATTGGATACAAACTCACCACAGCAGCAAATATATATTTCTGATCCTTCTCTTGGAGAAACAGTAAGACGTCGGATAGAAGGAGAGCTTGGATATCTGCGAGGAGGGGAACAATTGTAAAACACACTGTAGAGTTTGGAAACAAACATAGAAACAAACCAAAAGCGGCCATTGTTTTCTGCTCTTGTGGGAAATTCACCCAACAAAAGGCGTATAAACATGGAAACTGCACATATATACTCCTTAGCCAGAATATAATAGTATCTGGCATCATGCACTCCAGGTTGGCCAGAATTAGTGTTCACATTTTAAAGGGAACCTGTCACCCCCCGTGCCGGGATGACAGGCTCCCGAGCCCCCTATATTCACCTAATCCCGCCGGGTCCCGCTTCTGGAGGTGGTCGGGTGATGAAGATCTCAGCCGCTGCAGCCCGGCGCGTGCTGAGAGATGAGTCCAACGCTCATAGAGAATGACAGGAGAGTCCAGCGCTCCGTCATTCTCTATGAGCGCCGGGCTGCAGCGGCTGAGATCTTCATCACCCGACCGGATCCAGAAGCGGGACCCGGCGGGATTAGGTGAGTATAGGGGGCTCTAACGGGGGGTCGGGAGCCTGTCACCCCGGCACGGGGGGGTGACAGGTTCCCTTTAAGGATTTGAGCATCAGAATAATACTCATAGTACATTTAGAAGTTAAGAGTACAGTATGGATTTTTATTATTAAACATTTTGGTTGTTTATTTAAATCTTAAGATTTTCCAAGGGCTAAAACAATATGCTGAGCATTACCCTCCCTGTGTTTGCAGAAAACGCACTGCCAAATCTGGCAGGTAGAGAATCACTCAGACAAGTGCTTCTCTTGTATTGTCCTAGTAATCAGTGGGGGTCTGACCATCAAGACCCTAACCAATCAAAACTTTTAAAGCATAATTTTTTTCTATATTATATTTGCATTTCACTTTGATTCTAAAGCAACTCTGTACTCACAATTGCTCTGTCCTGGGGACCGTTCGGCAGGTGATGTAGTTATTGACCTAAAAAACAACTTTTAAAACTTGCAAATTGGCGTGGCCTAAAGTGTCTATGCCCTAGGCCTGCAACACCTCTCTGTCCCTCCTCCCCATCCTCTTCATCATTAGGAATACCCCTGGGGTAGGATTTCCCCCATTCATCTGAACACTGCACAGGTGTTAGATCATTAAGGCTCATGTGCAGTGTTCAGACAAATGATGAATAGGAGAAATCCTGGCCAGGGGCATTCCTAATGATTGGGAGGGGGGACGGAGAGGTGGTGCAGGCCTAGGGCATAGACACTCTAGGCCACGTCAATTTGACACAGGGCTGCAAATTTTAAAAAGTTATCTTTTTAGGACAATAACTACATCACCTGCCAAACGGACCCCGGGACAGATCTTGGATTAAAAGCAGCTATCAGACGGTACAAGCGTTTTGGGGGGGGGGGGGGAACAGAGATGCTTTAATTTTAACTTTAAAACTTTAATGTCGTTTTGAGAATTAAAGAGCACTAGGTTGCAATCAATGCATTGTGGATTTCTATTTGGAGCAGCGCCGTCTATGTAGGATCAAACCCCTTTTTTCTACACATCTCTGCTATCAAAAGTTTTTACATTTCTGCATGCTATGTCAAAGGTGATGCTGATGCAAATAAAAGTCTCCTTTAACGTTTTCATGGTTTTTCTAAAAAGGTTTCCAAATTCTTGATTTGGCCTACATTTTGGTACATTTTCGCTGTGTGTCCAATTTTGGTGCATTTGATCCATACATAAAACCATACACACTTTTCGTAATTTTTTTTTTTATATGAACAACAGATTTAGCGCACACATTTATTCCCCTAATGTGTGTAGATCGATACCTTTAAATCTCCCAGTAGCAGTTTTCCATAGGAGGAGACCATCATGCAGCAGCACCCTTTCTTTGATCCTTAGATCCTGCTTTGTAAAGACATGGCCGTTTTTCATCTTTGTGAACGTCTTGTTTTCTATCTTATTTAGAAATTCTTCCAGCTTTTGTTTTCTCTCAAACTCGCTGACTCTTAAATCCACAGCGGTGACCATGTCCTTTATTAGGCTGAGGGCTCGGCAGAGGTCCTTGTGCTCCTCGGTGCCTTCTGAAAAGAACACAAAAGCGGTGTTGAGCAATGGGGCGCACACATTATATATAGCAAAGTGTTAAGCAATAGGCAAACATGGATATAGCTCCCACTAAAAATGCTTGTAGCAGGAAATATTTATCCTTTCAATAGGCCATGTAAAATCTAAGCATACAGAGTGGTTATAAGTGAATACAAGTAAATACAAAGCAAATACAAGTGAATACAAAGCCTTGTAATATATATTTTAAACCTTTTATGAGGATCCTTTCCTTCTCCCCTCCTACTTTACTCATCATTCACTCTGAAGAGCTACTAAAAATGTCTTAAGACGGATCAGCTCACTGAGGGATAAGTTACATGCTGCCCACATAATTCTATAGACAGAATATAAGGAATCTGCCGCAGAGAGAGACAGAAGGAGGAGAGGGACACAAAAAACTGTTAGGGTATAAACCCACACACCGTATACGCAGCGTATTTACTGCTGCGATACGCAGCAAACATGCAGCAGATTAGATCTAAATAACTGAACACAGCATCAAATCTTCACCATCAAATCTGCTGCGTATTTGTTGCGTATCTGCTGCGTATACGGTGTGTGAGTTTGTACCCTTAAAAGATAAAGTAAGTCTTCTCTCTCATTCTGGTGCTAACCTCACAGCTTAAACTGCTCAGTACTGCTCTATAATGTGCTGCTGCCTATAAGGGTGTGACACAGAGGTGTAGGAAAGGGGAATCCTATTTTGTGTGTGTGCAGGGTATGGTACACATGACAGCAGCTAGTCTACATCATTTAGCTCAAAGAAAAATGAAAATTAGAAATTAAGTCTCTCTTTATTGCTCATCATACCTAGAATTAAAAAATAAATATTTAACAAAAAAAGAGTAATGAAGCCTCTAGAGTGGAAAATGGGTGAAAAATGCCATATACAAGCTACATAAGGGCCATAAATAGTGATAATCTAAAAGAAGAGTAGATAAAAGAGCAAGAAGAGCAAGCAAGATTAGAACATTAATAAACCAATATTTCCAGAGCGGATATGGCAAGTTGGTGGTGTTCCCTGTAAGCGAAGATGTACTATCCACTGACCAGGTGTATATCGTAGTATTCTCTCCACAAGCACTGGATACTTGGTGATGCGCTGCGTCACTAGCAGGATGCATTCTGGGATCCCCCGGCGACGGGCCTGAAGATTACTGTTCGTCATCTTAAAGTACATAGACATATAAAATAAGGTTACAGATTTAAAAACATGTGTCAACAACATGAAGTTTAAGAGATACCAGCTGAACGATATTTATCATTGCATTAAAAAAGAAGTCATGTATTCAAGTGTCCACAAGGAGGTGCTGTAGTACAGAGAACACTGAAAAGCCAGTATTACATCACATGCAGCATAAGTATGCAAAAAAAAAAAAAAAAAAAAAAAAAAAGAGGCTGAAAATCTGGAACTATCCATCTGTTTTACTGCATACAAATTGTCAGAAAACAATTAGATATATTTCTCTCTTTTTCCCTGAATTAACAATTTCTTCTTTATTAAAGGGGTACTCCCATCATTCATTCCGGGCACAGTTTTCCCCTTTTCTTAGGATCGGGGGTCAGAACCCCCTTAAATCAGCTTATAGCTTCTTCTGATTGGAATCTCCTTTAATGGGAACAAAAAACGACATTCAAGTATATACCAATTAACTTTATATATTATCGACAGGTGATAACTGTCTCTGCCTGTACATGCTTTCTGGTGTGATTCTGGCTTCTTCCTGCAGCTGCCACTGGCAAGTCTAAAGCAGTTTGTGCAGAGACCGGCTGATCAGCCAACCACTAGCCTGTCATTTCAGAAGACAGCTTCAGACTTTGCAGCGGTGGCTCCAGTGAGCGAGGAACAGGCAGGAGGATACCAGGGAGCGGCGAGAGGCAAGTATAGTGGTTATTGTTTTCTATATATGCAGAAAGGGTTTCACGAACATCGCTAACTAAATATATACAGCCCTTGCTGTGTGATCATTAAGCCGCTCAGAAAGCAGCCACCGATCTGGCAGAATGGCGCTGAATTACATAAAAAAAAAATCAGGCCATGTAAAAAGTTTTTTTACCCGGCCCTTAGAAGCAGAAAAAAGGCCAGAATTAAAGACTGGACCACATGTCTTATGTATTCTAATATAAGTCAGGCAGTTATAATGTTTCGGCTGATAACTGTATAAATGACAGCATTCAGTAACTCACCTTTAAGAAATTCTGAAACTTTTTGTTTTGCTGAAGCTCCTTAAACAGATTCATGGCTTCAATGTGATGACTACAGAATTCACCATAAATCATCTTCATTTTTTCTGCATTCTCTGCAGAAAACTGTACGAAAAGAAAAGCAAGCAGCTAGATGAGTGCTTATATGAGAGGCGCCGCCTACATCAAACAGAAACAAATCCTGTGTGTTAAGCAAAGGCTGATAGCGCTCCATGGTCCTGGTCTCATATTATCGATTTGTTATAAATGTTAAATGAAAAACAACAGGAAATTCAGGATCCTAAACTTTTCCTAAGTTTAGCTAAGGCACTGACACCAGGAGGTCATATTACTTGCCTGGGTGGTCCTTGCCGATGAGGTCAATATCAACCACATTCTGATTTGTGAAACCAGGTAAAAAAAAAAAAAAACATTCATGGCCCCTCAGCGTACACCAGCAGTTACACCTACACAGACTTGTTTGTACACTTACATAAAAATCACTATAAAGATCTAGTCAAAATTGATTTTATCTATCAAATCCTGTGGAAATCTACACTATGCAGCGGTCATAAATGCCTCCTATTGTATAGAGTTGTTATTGACAGCAGGTGGAAGGAATATATTACCCTGCTCCTCACCCGCCACCTGCAGGGTTTCAGGTATCATGCCGAGTATTGTAAAGTATATGTTGGGAATCAGGCATCAGTAGTGTTTGTCATAGTAAAGGCCACACTTTCCCTGCCCTCTATTCTATTAGGAATATATATGGAGCACAAGCCTTAGCATAGAGGATATTTCATAGTAATTCGTATAAATGCCTGGTGGTCACAACCTTCAAGTACTTCCTATTACCAGTGTAGCACTTTTTATTGAATGAAGGGTCCCACTATGAATATTCTTTCCATTACATGTTCCATTATAACATTAGTGTCATGTATTTTGTCCCCTTAGGCAAGTGCAATACAGCTGCATTTTTGCAAGTGTGACTCTACCACACATCTCCGGCAGAGGGTACACACACAGTATTTTAAAGGGGTATTGCGGTGCTCGACATTTATTCACTAAATAACACACATTATAAAGTTATACAACTCTGTAATGTGTGTTACTTAAGTGAATGGCCCTCTTCCCCGTGTTCCCCCCACCCCCCGGAATCTGATGACGCGCCAAAGGGGGGCCGGCATAAGGGGCAGCTGGAGCAGTTCGGCCGGCCTACTAAAGATTGTGTCATTGTCCCAAGATGGCAGCCGGGGGTTGACAGTAATGCGGTGAGTATTATGCACCACACTTCCGGGGGTGGGGGGAACACAGGGAAGGGGGCCATTCACTTACATAACACACATTACGAAGTTGAATACCTTTGTAATGTGTGTTATTTAGTGAATAAATTTCGAGCACTGCAGTATCCCTTTAAGACTTATTTTGAGCCTCAAAAAATTATAGGCAAATACAGACAAAACAAGTCTAAAACCTTTAGACTTTTTATGGCATCTGAAGCCTTTTTAACTTTTTTTCGACAGCAAATGCTAATAGACAATTTACAGACAAGCTGTTTTTTGGGGCTGCTATAATAGGCCTTTTATATATCGTTAGGAGAATATCTATCATATATATCTTTAGGAGAAAAGATTCAGTATAACTTGACTTTTTTTTTTATTGAAATCTTTGAAGTTTCCATGTTAAAGAGTCCCACCCATTGAGTGACACCACCCACTGGACTCCTTATCACAAAATGCCCCGGGATTTTAATCAACATATTAAAATTACTTAATCTTTTCACACAAAAGAGATTGAGATACATATATATATATATATATATATATATATATATATATATATATATATATATATATATATATATATCAATCTGCTCAGCAATTCCCGCTCTATAATATGATAGCAAAAATTTAGATAGCATTGTGTTTTTGACAGGTTCCCTTTAAGAAAATGTGCTCTGAATAATAAGAGTAAATGTGTACATAACTTTGTAATGTGTGTTATTTATTGAATAAATGTTGAGCACCACACTACCCCTTTAAGACTTATTTTAAGCATCAAAAAATTATAGGCAAATACAGGCAAAACAAGTCTAAAACCTATAATAGGCCCAAAAACATGTCAAACTACATTCCAAAAAAAAAAAAAATTAAAGTAGTCCCTTGCACTTAACGTTATGACTGTAATAATTAGACACAGTGTCCATGTCACTTTAAATAACTAAAGTTGGACATGTCTCTAGGACATTTTTTCATCAGTCAAGGCTTAAGTGTTCAAACCTTCCCCGACTGGTACACATAGCCAGGAGAAGAGCTTGGCCTGTAGTTATCCCACAGACCTTCTCCTGCAGCAAGAGAGAAAAGGCAACAAGCCAGGGAGTGAAGCACTTAAGGCCGTATTTGGACTGCTTTGTGTAATAAAAGGCAACGATCGGCCGAAATGCACAATGTCGGCTAATTGTTGTCTTTCAATAACTAACATGTTGAAAGACAAACGGCTATAATAGCAACAATCTGCTGCCGTCAGTCCGTGTAATAGAAGCAGTGGCAGAAGACCCCTGCTATCTCCTATGGACTCCCTGGAGGATCTAACCATCGCCCAAGCAGCCCCACCACCACCCCTCCACTCTTACCCACTTGCTGTCAGTGCGTGTAATAGCACTAGCAGCGGAGCGAGGAACAAGCGAGCACTGATTTGACATGTTGTCGCTTGCCTGCTGTGAAGATAGGGCAGTGTAACAGGGGCTTTAGCCAATGGCAAGTGCTTCTCAGCTCTATCTAATCTAAATAGTTGGGTTCTGAACACACGAACCCACACCAATCAAAACGATCAATATGTCTTTAGAAAATTTCACAACTGACAGGAGGCACTGTCATTTCATGCCCACAATTATGACAGATGTGAAATTGAACTACAAGTGAACAGACAAATGTGACGACATAACACTAATCTTCATATGGCCTAAATGCATTAAACGTACTGGCACTTACTGGCAATAAGGCCAGGTTTAACTAATAGACGAAGCTTCATTGTGTAAGACTACATCAACTAATTGTACTGATTACAATGGGTATACGTAAGGCATAAGTATTGAAAGTGCAAGTAAAGGACAAGCCTCCTATATTTCTTATTTTGTATTGTTTGGATATTTATTATTGCACATCAGATTGAGCTGCACGTACACATATCCATATCAGAAAAGTGACTTCATGCAACATGGGTACCTGCTGTACAAGGATATCTCCAATTCTATGGATCACAAAGTTCCGGTCATTTCCCTCCCTGGACTCCTGTTTCCTCTCTCGAAGGCTATAAAAGAACGACTTATGGCTTTCCAGCAGCTCATCAAGACAAGGGAAGATTTTATCCACAGTACTGTGGTCCAGCTGCAGCTCCTCCTTCATCCCTTTCCTGAATATTTCAGACATAATGAAAAGGGTCTGGATATGATGCAGTTCCGTCTGCATGAGTTCTGAAAGTAAGAAAAAACAACAACAGGATAGTACGATACACCTAAAATAAACTATTACTTGGTTGCTCTTTGAACCTAACATATCTATGTTTTAACACATTAAAGTTCTACCTGACAGTGTTTCAAGATACAGACCAAAGCCCTACTAATTGTTTTGTCCTACAACAAAGAAGCAAACCTAAAAGTAGCATTCACGAAATGTTTTTGGACATATAATGGTATTCCTGCAGTGTAACTAGTTTCATCCCAGCTCAGCTCCATTCATACATATGGTGCCCTTCCATTATCACACCTGGGTCACATCACCAGTCATCACCCATCAATGACATGCTCTATTGTATAGACAGGATGTCAGTCTTTTCCCAGTTTCTGACATCCTGTAAACTACAGGATTACATCATCACCTATTAGATTCCTCCTGGCAAGTCTAAGACCCTTACCCACCCCACCAAGCTCTGCCCTCCTTTTTCCTCTGTATGTCCTCAAAGAGTGCTGATGAAGATATCATTTCTGTACTAAGAATCCACATTTCATTCCAATAATGGTCCATTCTGCACTATAAAAGGCAAAAATGAATAAAAATACAACAAAAATTAGAAATGCATTTGCCAAGCTTAAAGGGAACCCGTAACCATGTTATAGAGCAGAAGAAGCTAAGTGAATTAATATATATCTTTAGAAGAAAAGATTCAGTATAACTTGACATTTTTTTTATCGAAATTTCTTAAGTTTCCATGTTAAAGAGCCCCTCCTATTGAGTGACACCATCCACTGGACTCCTTATCACAAAATGACCCGGGATTTTAATCAACATATTTAAATTACTTAATCTTTTCACACAAAAGATATATATATATTATATTTTATATATCAATCTGCTCAGCAATTCTTGCTCTATAACATGATGGCAAAAGATTAGATAGCATTGTCTTTTTGACAGGTTCCCTTTAAGATAATGTGCTCTGAATAATAAGGGTGAATGTGTAGATAACTTTTTCTATGGATTAGGTACCTTCCTTCTAATCCCTCTCACAGTTATAATTATATTAATATTGGAAAAGTAAGGAAGAGGAAATAGTAGTTCATTATAGATTACATCCAATGCGATTATGGCTAATATGTTTATAATATACAGTAATCTATCTACCACCCCCAAGCACACTAATGTGATTTTTCATTGTAAGTATATTCACATACTAATAGATGACGATTTTCGAAGTTACCAGTTAACCATTTCTTGCATGTACTAGGGATAATAGGAGGTAAAATTTTTAATTTTTGTAGAAGCAAAAAAAAAAAAAAACACAATAAACTAGGTTATATACTTTAACATAATCCAGTGTCCTCCTCAGGGTACAGGCAATGTACGCTATATAAGTGTCTGGACAGGCCAATAATTTCATACACATACACATTTTCTGACATTTCCTTGGTGCCCGGAATATATTAATACCCTCACATGCGGTAATTTTTGGGTATTCAAGCAATCCAACAACTGCAAAGTGTCCTTCATATCTACTAGGGAAATAGCAGACATGCCGGGGACACAGAATTGTGTGTGACCTGCATAAAACCTTTTCTATCAGGACGCAGGATTTCCCGTTTTGGTCTCCAGACGATTATTCGAAGGTAAAAGCACAGAAACTCTGTAATCCTCTGTTTATATTCAGCCAATGGAAAGAAACCATTTAACAAAGAACTATAAACATTACTGGATAGAGTCTCAAAATGATTCTTTGAAGAACATAAACAGGAACAAACCCTAAACACTGTGGAAAAATGGATTTCCTCAACTTTTCTAGTACAAGAACAGCTCAAAAGGGTCAAACACTTAATAAAATTAAGTTATTTAATAGCTGCAGCTAGCGCCACAGGCACTATTCAATAAACTAACGGATCAACCTACACCAAGAGGAAAAGTACTGAACTTCCTGACTTACAGGTCTTCATCAGTAACAGATATAACAGCAAGAGCTAGACATTCGTCTTCCTACTGACCGGTCATTGAATTATACCAATATAGCACATAATGTAAACCGCAACTATTTATGTAGGGGGAGAAAAATAACTTACCAAATATAACGTCTTGTCTTTTGACAACATTTTTTTCTTGCCTATGACAAAAGGAGGATTCCACGACTGAGCTCCACGACTCTGCTTCAAATTCCAGAGTATCACTACTGAGATCGCTCCACAGGGCCGAGTCCACAACATCTAGGTACAATAGTGAATCTTGTTTTGTAATTCTACTCCAGTAATGGGTTCTTTGCATTACATATAAAAGTACTTAACCTGTGGAATAATACTGTTGTGTTAATGTGAGGCACAACTGCTCTATAGGTAGGCCATAACAGCTATGATTTCTGTAATTCTATACTTTGCTCCCTCTGGTTACAATATATTCAGCTTACAATGGGCCTTGAGCTTCTCTAAAAGTACAGTGCTACAAGCACTGCTCTCTACATGTCCGATTCTGCATGTATTGTACAGCCCTCTACCTGTACTACATGTCCCATACAGCATATACTGTACTGCCCACTACCTGTGCTCCATGCCCCATACTTCATGTGTTGTACTGTCGTCTAACTGTGCTACATATCACATACTGAATATACTGTACTGCCCTCTACCTGTGCTACATGTCCCATTACTGAATATACTGTACTGCCCTCTACCTGTGCTACATGTCCCATACTGCATACATTGTACTCCTCCCTTGATGTACAGTTACTGTATTACTTTCTACCTGTACCAGGGACCTATAAAGTTCCTGGAGTCTAAAAATTTATCATACAAGGCTGAATTTGTTATGTACATTATATCAGGAAGAAAATCTGTAAATTAACCTTCAATGGGGAAAGTATCCATGGATGGAGGGGTTCCCATTGACTGCAGCAGCTCTTCTGATTGTGATCTGGACCGAGAGCCACCCGTGTCCCCATCAGACTCCAATGACTGGTCTGACCTCCTACATGGTAACAAATATGGTACAGTTGAAGTACATAAAGATATTGCAACTTAATGTAAAAGTAAAAAAAAACTGTCAATTTAATTTAGAATGTGCACAAGCCAAAAAGACAGAAATGGCTGCACATTGCACCCATCGCTGACACAAAAGCTTGTTCAGCTACATTTAAAACCAACATCAGAAGTTAGTATATAATTTGGCCAAACCATATTGCCTCATGTACCACGTGCAGGTCTTCTGATACACGAGTCCCTAACCAAAAAACATCACTGTGCCGGTCAGCGACCACAATCCCCGCAAAACGTGTGCAAGCAGAGAAGGGGGGTCACGGAATGGCCCTGCAACCCCATTGTCACAGGACCAGACCCTAAAGGGCCCCCCCGACACTTGTGTTGCTTGGCGTCCACTTTTTCCGCCGGTGGCGCCTTCGGGGTCCGGGGGGCCCTTTAGGGTCTGGTCCTGCGACAATGGGGTTGCAGGGCCATTCCGTGGCCCCCCTTTTCTGCTTGCGCACGTTTTGCGGGGATTGTGGTCGCTGACCGGCACAGTGATGTTTTTTGGTTAGGGACTCGTGTATCAGAAGACCTGCACGTGGTACATGAGGCAATATGGTTTGGCCAAATTATATACTAACTTCTGATGTTGGTTTTAAATGTAGCTGAATAAGCTTTCGTGTCAGCCATGGGTGCGATGTGCAGCCATGGGTGCGATGTGCAGCCATTTCTGTCTTTTTGGCTTGTGTTAATTTAGAATGTGTTTATTGTGATTAAAATATACTCTCCTACCTGTCTATACCGGATACAGGTACACCTCGGCCGAGTGTATGGGATAGCTGGCCAGAGTCTCTTTTTCCTAGAGTCATTGAGGTGGAGGGAGGTGATGTTGAAAGAATAGGTTGCGGGACATCCTTGAAAGATGAATCTGTAATGTTGCAGTATGATAAGAATATTTTATTAACAAGCAGACATCACATTAGTAACTTTTTCCTAAATTGAAGAGGAAAAAAAAACATTACAGGGCAGCAGCACTTCAACTGTGAAAGTTAAAGGCCAAACTAAGAGAACAGGACCAGCAAGTGTGTGTATGTATATATATATATATATATATATATATATATATATATACATACACACACACACACACACACACTGTACTTCCCTGCTGTCACTCTATCCAGGCAGCTTCCATCCTTATCTCTCTCCAGGCCCAACAGTGAGATTCCCTCTGATCAATACTTTTGATATATCTCTATAAAAAATTTTTTTTTACGACAGGTACGCTTTAAATGGGAACTACCCTTAGGAACGAAAACTTTTGATGTCACTTAAAAACATAGATGAATTTGGAATCTAGGTGAATTTGGAACTTAGATGGAAAGTCCTAATGGAAAGGGACCAAGCTATGTTATTGGATGCAGAACAAAATGGTGCTAAATTAAGAAATACTTATTAGATTATTGTTATGATCTTTTTAAAGGGAATGTATCACCTAGATTTTTTTTATGTAATTTTTTTTTATTCTGCACATAAATATGTAGTCTGCCATCTCGCCAGAGCTGTGTATAAATTATTTTCTAGATACAAATAAAGGGCAATAAAATTTCCACTTACTTGAAATGACAGCTGGCTGCTTATACTTTGAATTATATCGGTCCTGAAACTTCTATGAAAAAAAAGGAAAAAAACTGTTCAATATGTATTGGTTTAAAAATAATAGTTTAATACAGGCTGACAGCAGGGACAGTGAGCAGGAATGAGCATAATATGGCTCTGATTTCATATGTCACAACAGTATAAATCCATCTGTAAAAACCATCATACGGTCTGTTGAGTAAGTAGCATGCAATGGTTTAGACTTGCAAAAGCCATTTATTCTTCTCTGCTCTATAGCCAGATTCTCGCGGTTCCAGACAGATCCATAGATCATGAGCCGGAGATAAAAAGGTGCGTCAGACCAGAAACACATTTATATACCAAGCCAGGTTTATTGAAGGTTATAAAGCCCTGGCACAAATCACAGGTTAATGTCATGAGCCGGATGCAGGTCTAATAATGAACGCCACATTAAGGTTCGCCAGTCTGCTGCACACAATAGAGGTAGACGTTATGGACATAAGTAACCTGGGACCTCGCAACAACACCAGAGCATGACATATTCCCATTAATAATGGCTTGGACAGGAAGCACTTTATTGATATCACAGGTTCCTCCTAGCTGCGTTCCCATGAATACTGTTTTAGCTAACAATAACTCCATTCACACTATGCAGGTGACACACCTTAGAGGAATGAGACTATTTCCATGATAAGGTTTCCAGGTCAAAGTAGTAAAATATAGGTAAAATGCTTCCTAAAACCGAATATACAGTAAAATTTCCTTAAAATGGCTTTACGGATTCCCAAAAATTTTAACAGCCTAAATTTCTAACACAGCTCTGCCAGATATGGGGCTGACAGTACGTTAGGGGTATCGGGTGGCATTCCGTCTAAAATGGATGCCAACATATACCAAAGCATACTACCAGATGATAAAAGTCAACAGACAGAACAAAGTCAGATGGTGACTATGCTCGGCCCCTTTCCTGCACATATACCTTTACTTTGCACCTTTACTTTGTTAATGCTTATTGTATATGCTTAACCGACCTTTTCAATAAAATAAGTTTGGAAAAAAAAAAGTATACATATACATGAGTGAAATGGAATGCAGTCACTGGCCAACTATATTTAGTTCATTAAACTCAATGGACCTGCTGACAGTACACCATGGTATATATTGGCATCACTTTTGACAGGATACTGACATATAGAACAAATGTATTGTCGCATTGCCATGCGAACTGTTCCTTATCTACAAAAAAAAAAAAATAAGAGCTAGAGGACTCTGCAGAGATATCAGCTTAGAAGTAATACTGGCATGTGTCTTCTATGCAGGTCCTATGTCTAGGAATAGTAAGCTTCTATGCTTCTCTATTTGAAACACTGGCATTGTACATAATTGTGATCTTCTGTCCCTTGCTTTTGGCACAGAGCTATATTGAATCTCCATTCTAAAAAGACTTTGGGTTTAGTTACATGAATTCTTCTGGGTCACATTTTTCTCCATGATTTTCCTAATTGCTTTTAAGTCTAAAAATGATTTTACATCAGTCACAAGCAAAACATGTAAATCTCCCCTAACATGGAGAAAACAAACAGGGAACGGATGAGCCAATGATGAATCTTGTTTGACTGAGGCCTTAAAAGGTATCAAGACCAGGACACTTTGAGGGAGATTTCAAACATGGTGTAAAGGGAAACTGGCTCAGGTGCCCCAGCAACCAATAAGATTCCACTTTTCATTTTCCAAAGATCCTGTGAGGAATGAAAGTTGGAATCTGATTGGTTGCTAGGGGCAACTGAGCCAGTTTCACTTTACACCATGTTTGATAAATCTCCCCCTTTATGTAGATATTGAGTAGTTTATTGGTGATGACATTACAGGTCATCATAGTTTTGGGGCCAGAAACAAAACCTATTAATCGTAAAAATTAAGGAGCTCCTACCATGTGTGACAAAGTTTGAGTCTTAGCTAACCAAAACTTTGACTGCTGCTAAAAAAAAAAAAAAGGATGACATGACAGATGACGTGTGACAAACTGTCACTGTCGATACGTCGACATTATGGATATCTTTATATCCATATTGTTGCTGATCTGTTTCCTGAATGCAAACTTAGACAAAGATGAGATAAATCTGTCAGACAGAAGGCCATATTAGATCTGGCCATATTAGATCCAACCAAGCCTATTACAAAGGTCAACAATCATTCTTCCCGGGCTGCACACATCCCCTGCATCCGTGCTGCAGTTTCCCTGTACAGTTGGTAGCTAGGGCACCACTACGGTGAATAAAACTATGATGGGGCCACAGTGCTGAATCTGCACTGCTGTCTCTTCAATCTTAGGATCAGTGGAGGTCTCAGAGATGGGACCCCCACCAGTCATTAAGTGTGCTTTGTACTCACCTTTGAACACGCAGGGGCAGCATCTTTGCAGGCCTTGTGTACATTTACATTACAATCTGAAAAACAGGGGAGACTCTATTAAATCACATTTGGTGGAAATTACTGAAAGAATTGAACCAAAGACCCAAGTTAAGGTAGGGATAGAAGAAACAGAATGTAAAAATATCACAGATCAGCAAAGCTACCATAGAATAACAAGTTTCTACAATCAATCTGTGGGCATGTTACATGTAACACACACAGTGGAATCCATGGAGCTATGGTATTTTCACTTATAATAGTTTTCTATGCAGGATGTAATGTATAAACTCCATTTCACTTGTACTTACTGGAGCACTGGAATGAGTCTTTTCCCAGCAGAGCCTTTTCACACACCAAACATGGAACCACACCTGAGAATGTGCCAGAGACAAACTGATGCCTGTTAACCTTTTCCTTCTCCTTTGACTCTTTGTTTTTGGTCTTTATCAGATTTTACAAAAAAAAAAAAAAAGTAAAAAAAATATGAAATGAAAAATCGTAAAATGGCAAAGTTCAGCAACACAAGGTTTAGCGTTTAGATAGGATAATCATGATCACAGCAGTAACTCCCTGCTCCCCTACTAGATGCCTTAAGCCATAGTTGGGCGATTATGGGCCATCATGGCCAATAATCACTTTGGGTAATAGAAGGCAACGATCAGCCGGCATGAACGATGCCAACCATCTAATGTGTATGTGGCTCTAATGAGGACAGTGGTGCTAACCCTTAACTCTCAAGACAAGGTTTTGGAACTACCAGGTCTAGAATACATCTAGTGGCATTATGACCTTAGAGAAGTCTATAAAAGTCAAATGCCTCTGAAATAAATCAGACTAAGAAGTTTTCCTAAACTAGACATGGAGGACATATGAGTCATACCATTTAATATCTCTGAAAAATAAGTTAATGCAATAATCAGATTTATTCTTCATCAGCATTACAATGTTGTTAGGTTTAATTATATTTCCCTGAAATATGTCAGAGATGACTAAGTGCGAAGAGTTAACGTTTAATGTTCAGCAAGAAAGAAAATGATGGGGAAGACAAATTAGATAATACATGACACCGCTGATGAATGCCGAAAGCTATTTGGTCTAAATAAAGCCCTGGCCAATGTGGGACTCCAGCCAGATCTCCACAAGCCTAAAAACACATTGCTAAATACATTATTTCTTATTAATGTCCCTCAATGGAGCTGACCTTATGAAGAGGCACTAACAGATCCAGATTTTTTTTCAGGCTAAAACTTTGGCTGTCCATGCATGATGGGAATTGTAGTTTTACAACAGCTGGAGGGATGAAGGTATAATACTTAAAGGGGTTGTCCAACAAAAAATATTTCCTTTAAAAACAACTGGTGTCAAAAAGTTAAATAGATTTGTAATTTACTTCTATTTAAAGCGACTCTGTACCCACAATCTGACCCCCCCCCCCAAACCACTTGTACCTTCAGATAGCTGCTTTTAATCCAAGATCTGTCCTGGGGTCCATTCGGCAGGGGATGCAGTTATTGTCATAAAAACAATTTTTAATCCGGCAGCGCTGTGTCTAATGGCCGGGGCTTACATTTGTACATGCATTAGGCTGGCACACCCTCTCTGTCCTTCCTCCCCACCCTCCTCATCATTAGGAATGCTCCAGGCCGATTGCTTCCTATTCCCCACCTGTGTGCATAATATGGCTGGATCGTTAATACACCTGTGCAAAGCTCAAACAGCAGTAAATGTTCCTGGATCATTCCTAATAATGAGGAGGGTGGGGAGGAAGGACGGAGAGGTGGAGCCAGCCTAATGCATATACAAAAGTAAGCCCCTGCCGTTAAGACACAGCGCTGTAGGCTTAAAAGTTGTTTTGATGACAATAACTGCATCCCCTGTGTCTGAATGTAAATAAACAACATTTCCTGCAGGATGTATAGTAGCTTATAGGTATGGGAAGACTTGAGAATTTTAAATAGAAGTAAATTACAAGTCTATATAACTTTCTGACACCAGTTGATTTAAAAGGAAAAAAACTTTCACTGGACAACCACTTTAAAATTTCTGCTCCACACATCTGATTTTTCAGTTGCAGAAATTTGTACAAAAAAAAACATATGATATGAATGAACAAACAAGACCTGAAAATTCCAGCATGACTAATGAACCACAGTTTCCACCCTCCACCATGTCTCACACTAGAGAACATGAGCTTTTTGTTAGCTAACTATCAAACAATATCTATAGGGGTCATCCAGTGACACAAAAATTGTTTAAAGGCTCAGGCTGGCCCACAAATAAAAAATCAACAATACTCACTTGTCCATTCCCCCACTGTTGCCATCTTGATAGTACCCATTTTCGAGTGACCAAATCTATCTGGTCCATGTCTGGACATATAATACCCACTATGTCTATTATTAGCTAAGGTGGGCCGTCTCTGGGGCCTGTGACTGGCAAGATGATGGCCAGGAATTCAGCGGCAATGAGCATCAAAGAAAAAAGAGTGGGGTACATTTTCCAGACTGAGTTGTATTAGGGCTGTATTACACTGGCTGATAATTGGGGTAAGAGAGCACCCATCTTCTAGATGCACACTCACATATCAAGCCTATTACACGATGAATTATTATTATTGTGTGGCAAGGACTGCACAGGCATTGTTCGCGATGTCCGTGCAGCCCTTGCTTTATCTAGAAAATGAAAGTATATAGCTTTACACGCTCCCCGAAGTCTTTCTGACTTTTCCCTGGTCACCACAGCTGCTGCTGAAGCTTCTGAAGTCACAGTCCACTCAGCCAATCACTGACCAAGACAGGACAGTGCCACCATCAGTGATTGGCAGATACGGCTTCAGTGGCAGATCCCGTACGTGGCAGCAAGACACCAGGAAGCATGGACAAGTAAGAGTATACCCAATGGCCGAAACGTTTTCAGTTAGTGATTACATTTGGATCACTTTCCGAGCATATAAAGGTTTTGTCTTAGACTCATAAGTGCTAAAATCAATGCTTTTGAGTATGAGACATAAAGAATGTAGTCAGTAGCTGCTCATGTTCAAGCCATTGAAATTAACGGTGCTGTGTCTGGCCATAAAAAAGTACATCAGCACTTATTTAGCCACACAAACATGCTGCCTACTTCCAAAAACAGCACCACCCCTCTTCCCAGGTTGTGTGTGGTATTACAACTCTGCTTTATTCACTCTGATACCACACTCAGAACAAGTGTGGTGCACTAGGTGGGAAAAAAAAAGCAGACACTGTTTTCTAATCCTGGATAACCCCTTTAACATGTGCCTAAAACACACAAAAAATTTGGCACAAGTCATATGAGACAGTTTTGGATTTATGACACAGGTAGTTTAATCCATCTCCAGGGAAATAGTAATTAAAAAAACACATAACTACAACATTAATACAGAGATATTGAAAAACCCAAACCAATAACCAGGCAATAGAAGTCACCTTGTTTTTGTTCCGGGTACTAGACATCCTGCTCCGCAAGAAGCTGAAAGTGCGGCTCACTTTGTTCTTCTCACATTCTGGTTTTGCAGGGGTCATATACCCAGCCCACTCCTCCTCTTCAATTCTGGAGAAAATAAGATGTTCACTGCAGACATTATACAGGTATAATATTTTAGTTTGAATTCTGTGTAGCTGATTTTCCAATACCTGTCTCAGTTTCACCAAGATCTACAGCAGCAGTGGGACTGGGTTAGTTTACATGGATAAAAGACTCATACACAGATGTGATGGGGCACAATGCCACATCCATGGATTAAACATACGGTAAGCATTTCCTCTGCCAGGCTACACCTAGTCCTGGTTAATGTCAGCTAAAGACTAAAGACATAACAGCTATGAAGGTGACACGAAACAGAAGCACCCATGGTGAATACAGTAAGATGAAACTTATTCAGGTTTTGTATACACATATGCAGTTGTATACCTATAAAGTTACACATCTGCATTTAAAGAGATTTTACCATCTCAGACATTTACAACATATACCCAGACGTATCGCATATACTTCCACTAGAGATGAGCAAACCTTTTAAAAAGTTCGGTTCAGCAGGTTTGCCAAACTTTAATGTAAAGTTAGGGTTCGTGCTCAACCGAACTTTAATTAACCGCATTAAAACAGCTAAACACCTGAGACAAGAAAGACAGCCCGCTAAGTCAATCACAGGCCTAGTCAGTCTGTGATTGGCGGAGTAGGGCTTCACCACAGAAGATGTTGGGATGGGACCAGAGAGCCACCAGGAGACTCTGGGGGAACGTGGACAGGTGAGAATATTTTTTTTTTTCTTTTTTACATGAGTCGCGCCAACTTCCAGAACCCCTCTGAACTTTGTAGAAAGTTCGGTTCAGTAGGGAACCAAACTTTTTGCAAAGTTCGGAACGAATCTGCGTTAGGGTGGCTTGGTTCTGTCATCTCTACCTTCCCCATTTCGCCAAAATCTGCTGGCCCTGTCAATGTTCTATAGACAAACGACTCTTATGACCCCATTTTGGTGCAATTTTGCAACTTTTGGTGTTTAAACTATAGCGCAAATATTACAACAAAAAATCCCAGCTCAGTTTCCTTTCCTTTATTCTAGTAATGAGTGGAGGTTCTTGGCACCTGATCCTCACATATTAAAACTTCTCACTGATCACTATGTGTCAAACGTTTTGCAAATGACAGTGGTCTTTAAAATAAAATAAATCATTCTGCACAACAGGTTTACATTCTTAAAAACTAACAAAAAAATATTTAAGCTAAAGAATAAAAACCAACAATCTAAGGTGACACCTGTCTGACTTCACTGCAGCTCAAGGCAACAAAAGAAAGAGCAACCACTTGAACATACTTTACCAAATAAAGGTATAAGAGAAGCAACCCATCTAACAAAGTACAATGTCAATCTATCAAAATCCATTAGTAAAATTGGAAATCACAATCTTGCTACCCTAACAAGAATCAAGAGCAGCACATAGAAGAAATGACAACTGGCCATGTTCTTCACATTCGGCTGTACAGCAGCTGGAGCAGAATTGAGTGATGTTATGTAGAGCAGATGTACACAGTAAGGTAACACGTACAGTAGATGACATATTACATCACTGAGCTTTTATAATAATCATCTGTATTGTTATCTACCATGAGTGCTATTCCAGGAATTCCCATTATGCAACAAATACCTTTTTATTGAAGTCACTGCTATTCATGAATAATACAATGGAAAAATACCAAGGAAGATTTGTGGTCAGTTGGAATTTTTTAGTATGTAATTTTTTTTTCTGCCTGTAATAAACAAATCTGCACATTCTCAATGTAATACTTGTTAAGAAACCCAGTCTAGTACCTTAATGTGCTGGCATCACCTCCTGTAGTTAGAGAAGGTTCCTGTAGTGCCACCTACACGGGCCTTCTCACTGTACACTATAGTCTCACTGTCAGCTTTGATCTTTTGTTCAACTTATTGTCTATTCTACTCTGTACTAGTGGGATAGTTTCCAAATTGATATATCATTACCTCCTATACTTTTAAACATTGAAATCGGATGGAAAAGTCAGAATTATGGAATTCACAGGACTGATAAACATGTTCGTAAAGTTCAAAGAGTCACTTAAACAGTTCAACTTTTCTTAGGAACTAGCAGTTGTTATAAATGAGCAACACAAATGCACAGAAATAGCGATACTACTATTGATACTAGCTACCGAAAGTGGCCTGATTCCCTTGTTTTTGATACTCTATGTAAGCTGTACAATAGCGGTCACTTCTGCTATTTAACTGTGTAGACACCACTGTAAAATCCCTCCAAAGCCTGCTCCATATGCGGCGGGGGTCGGCTACTATGTATAACAGACCCCAGCTGCAAAATCAGCGATCCCGCTGATAGCAGTCATTTAACCCCTTAGATGCCAAATTTTAAGTGTTCTTGGCATTGAAATGGATGATTGACACCTGTCAAGTGTCCGATTGGCATCCCTGCAATGTGAGTGCAGGGTGCTAATGGGTCACTTAATGAATCAGTGGTCTAAACTTACCCACTGTCACTGTGTGTGTCTGGCAGACTATTAGTAGAGCACCACTCTAATGTTATCGCAGTATTATAGCATTTTCTCGTTTAAAAAAAAAAATTATAAAAAAAAAAAAAAAACTTATTTGGCGCAGTGGCAGGGGAAGGAACGCCAGCTACTCCAGTGTCTGAACTCTCAGCTACTGTGAATGGAACATTTCAAACAAAGAAAATGAAGTCTTAGAAGACGACTAACCATGACTGAATTGTCTATTATTTATACTCACATCATCAAGTAAAATTGTACCACTCAGTACCGTTTATGAGAAGTGTACGCAGAACGATACGCAAGACACACCGGGGGTACTGGAAAACTAATCAGTTGAATTACTGTTGGAGTTTACTGTGCACAAGGTACCAGTCACCCAAAAGTGTTGGAAAACATATTTGGCATCATTGCATGTGCAAATTGAACTATTAAGTTATCACAATCTTGCACAGTAAACAGAGTAAGCACAATAAAAACGCCCAAATTTGCTGATTTTGGTCACATCCCATTCCACAAGAAAAGTTTTTTAAAAATTATATACTTGAGAAAGATACTGTGAGGGGATTAAAACATTGTATCATGTTTGCTGAAATGGAATCAACTGCACTTTATGACCACACAGCCTTTTTGGAGTGCTGCCACACTTTCTTTATTGCTGTATGTGACGGAGGAGCAGAGTCAACTAGCAGCACCCATACAACTATTGCAATGCAGCTCTTGAAAATAGTTTTATATATATTTCCACAATATTAGAGTTTCTAAGGTTATAGCACGGAAACAACATTCTATTATCAGCAATATACACAGCTCTGATATACTGTACCTTTTTTCTCTTGACTGGTCAGGAAGGCTGTATGCCCGTTCTACCAAGATAAAAAAGGAAAATGGGTAAGATACCAATGTGGTAGCTACTTGTGGAATACAATTCATCCTCCACCACCACAATGGATCAAGATAAAAATGTTAATATTCAGAAAAAAAGGTCCATGCCGAAGTGGACACATGCTAAAACTTGCATCCATAGGTCAATAAGGTGAAAACAGATGTCAATGTGCTCATCTGTGTCACAATATTAAGATATAAGGAACATCTGCCTAGGCAGTCCCGGACTAACAACTGCAAATAAATGGGTGTGATATAAAACATTGATCAGACTGCATTATACCGCATACCTGGCATTATAGCCATAAACCAGCCAAGAAGAAGACCAACACCAGTTAGTGATACAGATTCTAGGAACAGGGCTACACATCTAACACTGTTGCAGCTACACATTTCCAAGTCTGGTTTCATGTGCCCATACATCACGGGTCAAGTCAATCTTTCATTGGAAACAATGGATAAAAAAAAAAAAAAAAAAATACCTAAAATTTACTATACATGGATGTTATAAGAAGCTGCAATGTGTTTAGTAAAAGTATTATAATGTAGACCGGCCCTATAAGAGCACATGAAAGTTATGACCACCACCTGTTAGACCACCACACCACTGCTGTACTTACTACCCGGGTGAAGCAGAGATACTGATTTAGACAATGAAAGTGACTGAAGAAGTGAACGACCACTGACGCTGAACACACCATCTATAAGCAGGGACAGATTTTAATGCAGATGTGTTTGAGGTCTTGCTTAGTTCTACCCAATTATGAAAGCTACCAGCAGTAAATAGTGGAAGAGTTATTACTAGGTTAGAAATACCAAATTCTCTATTTAAAAAAAAAAAAAAAAAAAAGTATAACAATAATCACTTTGTTCTTTAGTCTGAACAGAGTCTTAAGTTAAAGAAAAGTGCACCGCAAACTGTAGGGACAACAGAGGAATGGGTTAACATTAAAATATCCGACTGTAAAGTGTCATTTGTGAAAAGTTTGATCAGGGTGGTGTCGGAGTGTTCTGAACACCACGATCACTACAACTGGGAGAAGCGCACGGCTGTGCACTTCACCCGGCAGCTTGTGACTATCAGACTCATTACATAAAACAAGAATCAGAGCAGCAAGAAGGTGAAGCGCACATCCGTTCAAAAGTTTTTTGTTTTTTTTTATAAATTGTTTATTTTTCAAATATAACAATCAAACCGTCTGCAAGATCAACATGAATGAGACAGAGCCAATAATCGTACATGGTCACAAACTGCATGAACAAAGAGATAAATCCCACTCACATCATTATGTAGATTATAACTCAGCAATCAGGAAGTAAAACAAAGGACCATGAGGCCATATCTCATAGCCAGAGAATATGTGCGGCTCTCGTAAGCCCGGTGGGTAAAGAAAGGGCAGACTCAATGGGGGGGGGGGGGGGGGGGTAAAACCCCCGCTCAACCAAGAGAAGAAACACTATAAACTCACACAAAGATTAAACACACTCAAGACAAGGGGAAGACATATACTGGACAGACACATAGGGGGTGAAGTAAGTGCTACTCAACTAGGGCGGACAGGTGATTTCGTAATAGGCGTCCCAGGGTTCCCAAAAATTTGTCTACTCTATTCTCCTGCATTGCTGTGGTATGTTCCAGTCTCCTGATATCCTGAATGCGATTAAGAAGCTCCACCGCTGACAAGGCTTTGCCTCCAGTATTTGGCCAAGAGACATTTTGCAGCCGTTAGGATATACAGGAATAGTCTAGATGAATGTTTGGTCATCGTTTTGGGGGGAACATTGAGTAAGTATGTAAGGGGGGTAAGAGGTATCACCTGACCCAACACTGCCACCACTAGGCCCTGTATCCCTCCCCAGTATGGTTGCAGTGATTGGCAGTCCCAGAAAATGTGTGGTAAGGTACCTCTTGCTGCAAGGCATCTCCAGCATGTATCCGGGGTCTCTGGGTATATGCGATGTAGCATTTTTTTTTAAAGTGACAGTAACAGTTTAAAGATAAACTACTAGGAGGTTATATGAATCTAACCTGCTAATAGCTCGCTAGTGGGCACAGGGTGCTGAGGGTGAAGGCATGTCTGTTACCTGTGTCCTCTGTACTTTTCACGTTAGCTGTGAAATCATCTGCCTGTTAAGCTGTTAGGAGCACTGAGGGTGGTGCTATAGCCCCCGCAGGCCCACCCCTTCTAAGGATTATTAATAGAGGGGACCGGCCAAATCGGTGCTCGGTGGCAGTAGCTCCGCCCCCTAGTGCGCCTAACTGTTTACCGGGCAGAGGATTTCAGAATAAGCAGCCTGGAAAAAGCACAGAGTAAGAATGTTAGAGATATACTTATACCCTCAGCTCCCCATGTCCACTAAGGTTAGATTTGTCTAATCTGCTGATATTTCGCCCTCAAAAGTTGAATATTTTAATACATCAATGCTTTAAGATTAAAACTTGAACTATGTTATATAATTGCAGTTGTATAAATGCATGTAGGTTCTGCTCAAAGATATTTCACCTAACACTGCTATTTACATGGTCTACTTGCCTGCTAATACTTGGGAGTCCAAAGCAGCACAAAAACAAAAATATTGATTTAGTTTACATTTGAAACCACTTCCAATATATGACATTGTATCCTATACCATGTTTTCCTATACTTCACATCCAGGACACATCCAGCTCTGCAAATGTGGCCTTACTAGTCAATAAATCTGCCACTGTGAAACAATGTCCAAGATGTGCATGGGTGCTGCCTAAAATATTAGGATAATCTATTACAGTAAAATGTGAACATTGACCCAGCATAGGACATTACAGCTGAGAGGTTGCACAAATGCATTACTGGAACCCTAGACCAGTGAGTAAAATTGCCTAGGCACCTTCTATCAGCAACACTCACCATCCCCAGGTTCTCCAACAGAGAGGTCACGCGTCAGTCGTGGCTTTCCAAGAAAATTTTTGGGAGAGGAATAAGAGTAAGAGCGGAATCTAAGACCGCAGGAGTAAGGATCCTGGAAAATAAATATTTAGTGCTGTAAGTAACAAATAGAGTACTCTGGAACAGTAGCTGAATATGGGGGTGCATTTTATTTCTTGCATTAACAACCTACACCTAAAAATAAATAAATAAATAAATAAATAAACCAAAATACAATGAATGGTGAATCACTTTACCTTACTTTGGAGAAGGGGTAATGTCCCAGCCTGTCTGTTCTGAAAATCCCGCTCAGCGCTTGTTTCAGATGAGTCCAGCTCATCGGCGCTGTTTCCAAGAAAACCAGAAGAATCTTCTTTAGCTGGAGACTCAGAATATCTGCTATATGTCCCTTCACCTTCACTGTCAGCATCAAGGCCATCTAAGCTGGAACTGAAGGAAGATGCTGCTTTAGGTGAATTTTAGATAAGCAAATGCACTTTTTTCCTATCTGTGTACTGCTCATCAGCCTGCAGCGCTTTGAAGTCTGTTCTGCTCCTTCCCGGGTGCTGTGAAAAGGTGGATCCAGTCCTAGGAAACTTCTCACAGTTTCCCAGGACAGGATGCATCTTTTCCCAGCACCCGAGGAAGAGCAGCAGGTAGCAAAGCAGACTTCAAAGCGCTGCAGACTGATGAGCAGAATGCAGATAGGAACGAAGTGCTTCCCTCCATTCCTACTGTAAATTTGGTCATCTCTAATCACTATCCCTTTTAGGAATGCTTCCCTAGGGGTTTAGAACACTGATGGGCTATGCAAAGAATAAGCCATCAATGTCTGATTGCTAGGAGGCCTACAACAGCCACCCCACCAAACAGCTGGCCCCCAAACAAGGCAGATCATGCCGGAAGCCTCGTGAAGTCTACCGATTAGTGGTACTTGTCCTTTGGATATCCCATCATGCCATGCCATGTTATAAAACCCACACAATCCTTTGAACAACATTTTAAATGGTCTTTACTGAAAATTTCCTATTATTTTGCTACTTGGGGATAGAAAAATATTTCATACAGACATTCTAAATTCTCAGAGATAACAGCAAGGAGCACATAAAAGGCAGTCTGTGGGAGGAAAAACACACTCCGTGACAGAAGGGCCCCAGTGACATCACTGTACACTGCACAGGTTACTGTCAGTGACTGTCTGCAGTGTCCCCTGCATAGTGTATGGTGATATCACCACAGGCAACTCCAGAACAGCAACTGCACTGAGAGCAACTGGATGGGAAGGAGGGTGGCAAGAAATCAGCCAAAATGACAGCTGCAATGTCATAGGTTGCTATTAGTAACTAATCGCCCTAATAGTGTTCAAAGGGTAAAAAACGACCAGAATAAGCGTAAAAGGAAACCAATCACCATGGAAATTCTACATAAGCCATCAGCAGACTGAGCTGAGCGGATTGAGATTTCAAGTTCAACGTATCAATCTGCTTAGTTCTTACTGCTCTGTAACATGATGGTGATCGATTAGATAGCATTGTCTTAGAGACAGATTCCTTTTAAAATCTACAAGAAATGGGAAAACAACCCAGAGTATAAGGACATTCCCTTTAAGGAGGCTGTGAAAGCAGTTTATAGTAGAAAAGCAACTTAAGTGTCATTTCTGTCACCATGGAGGTATAAGTCATTGACAGGTCTGAGTCACAATAATGAATGACTTGCAAGAAAGCATGTCTGATAATCCACACCCTACAAGTGGCTTTCTAAATGTTTATAGTCAAAACGACGAGTAACAAGAGCAGGTAAATCCAGCTTAATCCTTCATTCTGCACCTGCAGGGCGGACTCTCTGTGCTACAGAGATGCACACAGTGTGAATGACTTTGATCACTATTACTAGAATTTACCTTCTCAAAGCAGGACACCACCAATATTCCACTATAAGGGGACATTAAACCAGACAAATCTTATAGGAAATGCCAAACACAGTAATGTCATTAAATAATTCATCAATCCTGAGATCATCAGACCGAGCCAACGCTTAATGTCACCAACCCAACCCCTTCTCAGAGCGGAAACAGGTCAAGCCAGTACTCTATACAAGTCTTAACGGGAAAGGCTGGTAACTTCTCAAAAGGTCATATACAGTATGTATACTAAAGAATCAATTTGTTAAGAATAGGTCTAAGGCCACCACCGTTTTTCACAACTTGTCTAATTTTTGGTCAATAAGCTTGTTTACCATGTTATCTGTGCCAGAAAGGAACACCCCACATTCATTTTAATAACCCAGACATATTTAGGTAGTGACTACTGTATGTTCGGGTCATTTTTGGAAAGTATATATAGTTTTGTTTCAAAATGAAAAGCTTAGATCTCTGCACTTTTCAGTCCGAGTAAAAAATCTTATATGCTTGTAAAATACTGTGAACCTAAATCAGTAGTGGACAAACTGCTGACACTGATAGATAGTTGTTAGGACAATGTGATACCTTTAATATATCAGTCTGTACCTCCAGAACATAGAAAAATGCTTTAAATATCTGATGCAAAGTGTCAAAGAGGTGTCCACAGGCTCCTGAAGTGGAGAGGACTGCAACACCTCCTCTCTCCCCCTCCAATCCATATTCCTGCTTGACTGAATCACCAAAAGATGAGCCCAGGTTCCAAAGGTCACACATACACACAATTGGTATACACAGTGCAGGAATGAGATTTGAAAATGGGCCCAAAAATGAAAGCTGGTCGGCAATAAAGCAAGGATGGGAGGGGGAGCAAGGAGGCATTACAGCCCTCTGCACTTTAGGAGGTTGGAAAAGCCCCTTTGACACTTTACACTAGAGAATAAGCTTGTTTTTATGTTATGGAAGCACAGACTATTATATGAAAGATACCATATATATGTTTCCTTGCCTTAAAGGAGAAGTCTGGCAAAAATTTTTATTGAAGTATTGTATTGCCCCCCCAAAAGTTATACAAATCCCCAATTTACACTTGTTACGGGAAATGCACATAAAGTGCTTTTTCTCCCTGCACTTACTATTGCATCAAGGCTTCACTTCCTCATGTCACGACCCGACTCCCAGAGCTGTGCGGGCTGCAGCTGCTGGAGAGGATGATTGCAGGGGGACACTGAGGGACACAGGGCACTGGAAGGACAGTGAGCATCCTCCTGCCATCATCCTCTCCAGCAGCCACAGACGGCACAGCTCTGGAAGTCGGGTCGTGACATCACCATTTTATCCAGGAAGTGAAGCCTTGATACAGTAGTAATTGCAGGGAAAAAAGCACTTATGTGCGCTTCCCATAATAAGTATGCATTAGTGATTTGTATATTTTTGGGGGGGCAAAACAATACTTCAATACAAATTTTCATCGGACTTCTTCTTTAATAATGGATAAAGGCAACTTTTTTAACTATTTCAAACAAGAAGGCCTCCTAACAAGTACAGATTGTCTAACACTAAACAGCTAGATTCTCTTTACTGCTGTAGATGCATTTTCTTTATAGGAGCTCCTCAGATTTTACTCACTGTTGAGTAAGCCATAAATTATTCACTGTTATAAAGCTACCCGATGCTAAGTTTCCGCTCACTCCCTTAATAAAATGTGTATTGTAACATTGGTATATTCATTCATTGACCTAAGATGCTTTATCATAAGCCCAGGGTGATTACCATCTGTAATTCATGGCGGGTGTAAATCCATCAGTGATCACCATCATCATGATTAGAATTCCCAGCAGAATAAAAAGCAGCTTTGCAGAACATTACATTGGCTTCACATCATTATTTTCTCATCTTATTATTATAAATCTACTGAGATATATGGTATTCAAGATTCTTACCTTCTCTTATTTACATTTGAGTAAGAATCCCTCTCGGTGCCATACCCCAGCGTCCGGCACAGACGATTTGGCCCTCCAAGTAAGGAGTGTCTTGATGGGAAGCTGTAGTCTGCACTCACCATCTCTGGGGACGCACATGCTGAGAGACTGGGTTCCTTTAGAGAGCTCTCCGATGTTGGGGTAGAGTCAGACTGGTCATTATATGAAACATCTGAGCCAGCATTCAAGTGAAGGAAACTGGCATCTGAATCATTGACCTAAAACGATGTAAGATATCCATTCAGACATTCAGCAATTTCAGTCAATCACACATAGTGGTGGAGGCACATAACTTGGCCAGAACAACAGAATTTACACAAGGAATGATCTGACCATTAAAACCAATCCCCCATTCCCCGAAATCTCCTGGGCCTCCCATGGAGCATGTGCATTGCTGCTCCATTCATGGTCCATGAAAGCTGCAAAAAAAAAGCAGTGTTTTCCAGCAGTTCGAATTTCACCCCCCACCACAACATATACTTATCTCCTATCTTGTAGATAGATAAGCGTTAATGGCTAGAAATTCCCTTTAATATTACTTACTTCATTTACCACCATGGAGTTGACATACACCTCATCATTCCCATTAAGCATGGCAGAAAGTCTGGTCGCAGCAAGCATGGTGGGTGGGTATCTTATTTTCTTGAGGACATCTACTGACGAATGTCTTTTCTCTGGGGAAAAAAAAGAGAACCCATATAAAATTTTAATTTAAAGAGAAAAATGATGTAAAACAATAAAAGTAACTTTGTACCAAAAGCACTTAGCCCTTTCATCTGTAAGTTGCCTTCTAAACTGTTCCCATTAAAGAGTTTTCCAAAAGGTTTCTATGCCATAAGATCAGTTATTAACGTACATTAAGTATGTACCATGAGCAGGGTCTGAAAACACAAATTAAAATGTTGTCCTAGGATTACATTAATAATACTAGGGCCAGAAGAGTGTCACTTGACCATGCTTCAGGTGTATATTTTCTACTTCTGTCATGTCCTGTGCTCTGAACAATCCTTCCTCCTTACAGTACTGGAGGTCACACACTACATGGAAACTGTAATTCCACCCACAACAAGCCCTGTTGGCATCAAAACAACAGTGCTGCACAGAGAACAACAAAGAACAATTATTTCTGAGCTACGGTTGCACCATCTAGTGATCATTCAGGCAGCTACTTTAGTGAATTCCTTATAAGTTTCGGAATTCTTTTAACATGAACTCAAGGGATCATACTTATAAGCCACCAGTGAAAACTATGCACATAAGATGTTCACACAGACCTGGTAATTGGTGCATGTGCTACTGAGGAAGAGGCCCTGGTTTTGCCTTGAAACGCGTTTAGCAAATCCACACATCGCTACAGTCAACTCATTGCATTGAGAATTGATATTGCAAGGTTGACAAACACTAACTACGAGAACGGCATGAATGATTGACAGGCCGATTCCCACGCAATAACGAACCTGGTAGCGCTACTCTGCATATCCCAGTGCAATCCATAGTGGCCAGCAGGAGTGAAGACGCTGCACGCCAAACCGGCAGCCACACAACTGAAGCCGATACGGACCTACTCTGATTCATCTACGGCAGCGGCCATCACTGCAGAGCGGAGGATCCTCCGGCGCACCACAAGCTACATACGACCCATGATACGGCTGATACAACAGCGATCTGGTGAGAGGCGTACTACGCCAACTCTTTTTTGCAAATTTGCACTTTTTAAGGAGCTATCGATACCTCCAAATCTTATCAGTGATATACCATTCCAAACAGATACTGTGGAACAACACTAATGCACTGTGTGAATGCACGTTTAATGTTTGGGTTCAATTCAGGTGTACACGAAGCGGTTTTAACATCGGATGAACTTTTTAAACTTTATGCTCTTAACCATATGCTTTTGCAGCTCGATCAAATTGATAATTACATTGTTTATTGTTTTTGAGACATATTACTTATATTACTTCTATATATATATTGTTATGGTGTCAATTAAAATTATATTCATTTAAGCAAGTACTCTAGAGGATTAGTTACCTTTTTTCCTTTCTATCAATTTTTAATCCTTTGGTACAGGATTTACTATTGACCTCGAGTCCATTGCAATTTAGAGAGCTCCACCATTCTCCATTTTTATTCTAATTGGTGCACGTGTTCAAGTCCTTAAAAGTTCCTTTGTTATTGAAGCTGTAGTCACCATCTACCTCATGCAGCTAACTCAAAAAAAGTTTTCTCCAAAACTTTCCCAAAAATTTACCAGGACAACAATGCTATATGCGCAAGATTGTATAATACAGCACATAGTTGCAATTATGAAAGATTCTAATCATTGTTATATTTTTTCTTTTTATAACTAAAGGCTGCCACACCTGTTTCAGTGTTCACCCAACACTAAACAGAAACTCCACCACGATTGTACTCAAACCACTATGACAAAAACTCCAACCGTGCCTAGATAGGCCATCAATATCCATTTAATGTGGTCCAAAAGCCGGCACCTCTGAGTCAGAAGCAGACTGCTCCATACATTGTGTAGTGGCTAAGTTGGGTTACTGCAGCTCAGCCATGGCCTAAGCCGTTGTTCAATAGTTGCCCTACAGTATTACACAACACATAACAGATTCTGTCTCCATTCTTCTGTACATACAGGTGATGTGCCTCTGAAAAACAGCTTATCACGAGAACTGAGTGTTAGAACCCCACCAATCAGATATTGATCATAGGTAGAGATGAGCGAGCACGCTCTTTGAGTATAACATTCACTCAAACATCGAGCTACTCGAAAGTACTCAGTACTGCATGCTGCTCGGGGGCTTATGTACAAAAAACTTGTTTAAAGACTGCTGAGCATAATGTATTTCCATAGCCTTAATAAAGTGTCACGATCAGATCTGCTAATCCAGAAGATGGAGATTATAATGCCAAGGCACCTGATTAAATACTTGAGTCTCCCATTTGGGAGTCTTTCGCTGAACTGATGAATACATGATACTCTCTAAAGATGGGTCATCAGAGAGACAAAAAAGTCCCAGAGAACCCCTTTAACCTTTGCAATGAAGCAATATTCCATCTGTCACATCTAACATACAGTATACAGACAGGAAAGCAGACCACAGTGGTAGCCACAAAGTGAGTAACCAGAGAAGAGTGAATTGCACAGGATTGAGAACAAAGTCCTGGCACAGGTTTGGGATGAGCGGCTCGGCAGTAGAAGCTTTAGACTAACTAGATATTTCCAGCCAGCAACAAGATACGACAAGCTGTGCATTTTTACAGAGATTACTGCATTTCTCCACTGACAAGAGGCAGCGGTCCAAGCCACAATTCATCCGCAGCTAGCATTAATCCCATACATGCACTGAGGTTGTCATCTCGGAGGGATTGAATTTACCTCTCAAACAAAAGGATACATAGAAAGGAGGTAAATAATGAAATGTGATAATTATATGCTACAAATGGTAAGAATGGGGTTCAGCCAATCCTGCCCAGGTCTTTGGAGACAATGTTCAATTATATGTTCTGTTTTACAAATTCTAAAAGGGGTTTCTACATGAAACACAGGGATATCACTGCACAATGACATCTCTAATTCCTGCTTTTTCAGCCACTAGGGTGAGAAAAACCACAAACATTATAAAAGACCAAAGCCCTTTAGCTTTTTTAGCTTGTCAGGTATATCAGTCTTTGTTCCTTAACTTTGATAGATTTTTTACAAACATCACATTATTTATAAACAGATGTTTGTATGACTTTTTTTTCTCCAAAGAGTCTATACACAGGAAGTCCTGTGTATCCCAGGCCATCTGAGCACTCACAGAGACTGACACATTGAGCCTTGACTCTCTGTACTGTCTGGAATTCCTGTGTTTAGACTCTTTTTCAACCAGCACAAGACTAATAAGATGCCTTCAGCAGAATGGACCTTGAATTCAAACAAATACAGCTTTGCAAGTATAGCTTTAACCCCTTAAGGACAGAGCCTGAAATGGCCTTAATGACAGACAAATTTTATGAATATGACCAGTGTCACTTTAGTCATTAATACCTTCGGGATGCTTTTACCTATCCGGCTGATTCTGAGATTGTTTTCTCGTGACATATTGTACTTTACATTTCTGGTAAATTGGAGTCGATACTCATAACAAATCTTTATGAAAAAAAACCAAATAATGTGAAAAAATGTGAAAAAATGCATTTTTCCAACTTTGAAACTTTTTTGCGTATACAGAAAGTGGTTATACCACATAAATTATATATTAAATAGCATTAGCAACATGTCTACTTTATGTTGGCGGCATTTATTAAACTATCTTTCATTTTTTTTAGACGATAGGAAGCTTAAAACATTAGCAGCAAATTTCCAAATTTTCAGTAAAATTTCAAAATCAGATATTTTTAGGGACCTGTTCAGGTTTAAAGTGTATTTGAGGGGCCTGTATGTTAGAAAGCCCCACAAAGCACCCCATTTCAGAAACTGCACCCCCCAAACTCTGCAAAAGCACATCCAGAAAGTGTTTTAACCCTTTAGGGGAGTCACAGAAATAAAAGCGAAGTGTGTAAGGAATTTGAAAATTTTAATTTTCTGTGCAGAGATTTTATTGTAATCCAATATTTTTCATAATTATAAACCTATTACCAGAGAAATGCACCCCAATAATTATTGCCCCGTTTCTGCAGTTTATAGAAATACCCCATATGTGACCCTATTGCGCTATTTGACGCAACCACAAGCCTCAGATATAAGGGAGCGCCTAGTGAATTTCAACGCCTCCGTTATATTTGGTCATTTTTGACTGTACCACTTCAGGTTGGCAGAGGCTCTGGGGTGTCAAAACCTAAAAAACACCCCTAAAGGGACACCATTTAGAAAACTACACCCCTCAAGGAATGTAACAAGGGGTGCGGTGAGCATCTGGACCCCACAGGTGCTTCACAGATTTTCCGAACAATATGGCGTGAAAAAAGAAAAATTTATTTTTTACACTAAAACGTTGTTCTAGCCTTCAATTTTTCATTTTCTTAAAGGGATAAGAGGCAAAAAAAGACAAAAAATGTGTAGCGCAGTTTCTCCCGAGTACAGAAATACCCCACATGTGGCGATAAAGTGCCAAGGGGGCGCAGGACGAGCCTCCAAAGGGAAGGAGCGCCAATTGGCTTTTGGAAGCTGAATTTCACTGAAAAGGATTTCAAGGGCCATGTCGCATTTACAGAGCCCTCGTGCTGCCAAGACACTGGAAACCCCCCACAAGTGATTCCATTCTGGAAACTATACCCCTCAAGGAATCTAACAAGGGGTGCAGTGAGCATATGGACCCCACTGGTGACGGGCACAAATGTGGAACAATGTGACGTGAAAGGGAAAAATTTCATTTTTTCACTTTCATGGCACAAATGTGCCCGTCATCAAGGGGTTCATATCCTCACTGCACCCCTTGTTAGATTCCTTGAGGGGTGCAGTTTCCAGAATGGGGTCACTTGTGGGGGGTTTCCACTGTCCTGGCAGCACGAGGGCTCTGTAAATGCGACATGGCGTTCATCATCCATTCTAGCCAAATCCAACCTCCAAAATCCAAATGGCGCTCCTTCCCTTCGGAGGCTTGCCCTGCGCCCACATGACGCTTTATGTCTACATGTGGGGTATTTACGGACTCGGGGGAAATTGCTCTACATATATTGTGTGTTTTTTTTCTCTTTTAACCCCTTGTGAAAATGATAAATTCAAGGCTAAACCAACATTATAGTGTAAAAAATGTAATATTTCATTTTCACGCCACATTGTTCCACATTTGTGCCCGTCACCAGTGGGGTCCATATGCTCACTACACCCCTTGTTACATTCCTTGAGGGGTGTAGTTTCCATAATGGGGTCACTTGTGGGGGGTTTCAACTGTCTTGGCAACACAGAGGCCTTTTGAATGCAACATGGCCCCTCAAAATCCATTCCATCCAAATCCAGCCTTCAAAAACGAAATGGTGCTCCTTCCCTTCGGAGGCTTGCCCTGCGCCCACATGGCGCTTTATGTCCACATGTGGGGTATTTACGGACTCGGGGGAAATTGCGCTACACATTTTGTTTTTTTTCTCCTCTTTTAACCCCTTGTGAAAATGATATATTCAAGGCTAAACCAACATTATAGTGTAAAAAATGTAATATTTCATTTTCACGCCACATTGTTCCACATTTGTGTCCGTCACCAGTGGGGTCCATATGCTCACTACACCCCTTGTTACATTCCTTGAGGGGTGCAGTTTCCATAATGGGGTCACTTGTGGGGGGTTTCAACTGTCTTGGCAACACAGGGGCCTTTTGAATGCAACATGGCCCCTCGAAATCCATTCCATCCAAATCCAGCCTTCAAAAACCAAATGGCGCTTCTTCCCTTCGGAGGCTTACCCTGCACCCGCATGGCGCTTTATGTCCACATGTGGGGTATTTCCGTACTCAGGGGAAATTGCTCTACACATTAAATGTTTTTTTTTATCTTTTAAAATGAAAAAACATGACAAGATTAATAATTTAGAGTAAAAATTTTACAAAAATTACACTAAATGTTGGTCTAGCCTTGATTTTTTTCCATTTCCACAAGGGGTTAAAAAAGAAAATGAACACAAAACGTGTAGGGTAGTGTCCCCTGAGTACGAAAATACCCCACATGTGGGCATAATGTGCCATATGGGCACAGGGCAAGTCACCAAAGGGACAGAGCGCCATTTAGAGGCTGGAATGGAGGATGGAGGCCATGTCGCAATTACAAAGCTCCTGTGCTGCCAGGACAGTAGAAACCCCCGACAAGTGACCCTATTCTGGAAACTACACCCCATAAGGAATCTAACAAGGGGTGCAGTGAGCATATGGACCCCACTGGTGACGGGCACTTACGTAGAACATGTGCCGAGAAAATAAAAAATACAATTTTTTTCATTTTCACGTCCCAAATGTGGCCGTCACCAGGGGGCCATATCCCCGCTGCCCCCCTTCTTAGATTCCTTATGGGGTGTAGTTTCCAGAATGGGGTCACTTGTGGGGGGTTTCTACTGTCCTGGCCGCACAGAGGCTTTGTAATTGCATCATGGCATCCTCTAATGGGAATGGCGGCCATACCTATTTAGCTGGGGAAAAGGGACAATTTTAATTTATTTGGGGGTATTAGGCCAATTATTAGTTTATAAGGTTGAAAATGACAGGTGTCCATCAAACTCAACCTGTGTTGATCCAGAGGAAGGCAAAAACCCCTCGTGAGGCAGACGACAGTAGCCTCATCACAGGGGAAAAATTCCTTCCTGACTCCATAATGGCGATCAGAATAATCCCCGGACCAACGTGACCCCTGAAATAGGAATAAGGGACAGAATTTAGATAATGTAGAACCCCAGTGACGTGTGGTGCGCCTTGAAGCGATCCAGTATGCAGAGGCCGGGGGGATCAGGACAGGTGTCACACGGGAAAATGGTGTCCTTCCTGATCCCCCTGTTACCCCACACTCTGCACTTCTTCTGGGGTCTCCCTTTCTCCAGTGTGGGGGACGTCACCTGGAAAATGTTGTCCTGGTGCGATACGGGGTCCTTCATATCCAGAAGCGCTGGGTCCGCTCCATGGCTGCTAAATATTAGGGCGCTATTACTACTTCTGATATGTTCGGATCGTGCCGCAAGCTACAGTAGCTCGGGCAGCGAGGGACCGGAAGAGGGGGTGCTGGTATAAAAGTTATCCCCGTACAGGTGGTGACCTTTATCCAGCAGTGGGAAGATCAGTTCCCGGACGATCTCCCCACTAACTCCAAGGATGGGGGGGAAGGGGGCATCTGGGGACTGGATTCGGGTGTCCCTTCCTACATACACTCTAAGGGTACGTGCACACTGCGGAATCGCGACAGATAACCCTTCGTGCATTCCACAGCTGGCACCCACCGGCGGACTGATGCAGGCGCACGTCTCCACACGTGTCATAGACTCCATTCTATGCACGGGCGGATTCCGCTCTCCGTCCAACGTGTTCATTCTTTGGATGGACGACGGATTCCGCCCGTGCATAGAATGGAGTCTATGACACGGGTGGAGACATGCGCCCGCATCAGTCCGCCGGTGGGTGCCAGCTGCGGAATGCACGAAGGGTTATCCTTCGCCATTCCGCAGTGTGCACGTACCCGAAATCTGTAAGTGTACCCTGAGGTACTGTCACAGAGTGTGTAGAATTTCACACCATGCCGTCATCTCTTATTGGGACGGTACTGGCGGAAAAGACGTGTCTGGGGGGCAGTGTACGCTATGCTACCCCCAGACACGTCACTGGATGATGAGGATGAATGGAGGAAAGAAGGATCCCTCCCATTCATCCTCACTGGCTGTTTCGGTGTCTGAGGCAATAATAACGTATCCCTCTGACGCCGAAAACACCCTGGGGGCCATCTTTATACGGGGACTAGTATATGGGGTATGTAGTGGTGTAGTGTCAAACTTTATTCAATGTAGTGTGGTGTAATGTAGTGTTTTTTACGTGTTTTTTTACAGTAAGTATAAAAAAAAAAACCTACGCCAACAAAGGAGTTGCTGATAAATGCCGCAATGTGCGGCACTTATAAGCAGACCGTGGCAGTAGAATATAGAAAAAAAACACCCTACGCCAAAAAGGAGGAGTTGCTGATTAGCAGCGCACTTTCGTGCGATGCTGATCAACACTCAGCGGCGATAGGGTGCGGAAAATAGAAAAAAAAAAATTTGGGAAAAAAATTATAATTTTTTTTTATATTCTGAATATCCCTGTAGCTGCTGATAAGTGTATTACACATATCAGCCGCTAGGGGGCAGCAGAGCGCAAAATCCGGAAAATGACGAGGCTGGAGCCGAAAATAGCCGAAAGAAGACGACGAGGACCGCCGGAAAGACCCGAAGACCGAACGGAATGACGGAGGACGCCGCGAACCCGGAAGACGCCGATCAGGAGCCCGGGACAGGTGAGTAATGTACAAATACCTGCTCTGGACCCCTCGGCTACCTAGTTGAGGGGTCCAGGGCAGGTATTTACTATTTTGTGGGACTCTGATCGCCGTGCCACCGGCCCGATCGCCGTGAACGGCCGGCCGGCCGTTCACGGCGATCGGGCCGGTGGCACGGCGATCAACATTACTTTTTACAGTAATGGCGGTCGGTGCCGTCCTCGGACAGCACCGACCGCCATTTTTTTCCGGGTCATCGGGTCACCGATGACCCGGAAAGGTTCCGATCGCCGCTATTGGCTGATCTGAATTGATCAGCCTATAGCAGCGATCGTAAGCACGGGGGGTGTTAACCACCCCCCGTGCCGAGAAGCTATGATGGCCTGCTTTATAGCAGGCCATCTTCCCCGACCGCTGTGTGTGAACACGCAGCGATCGGGGAAACATCGGGCGTAAATTTACGCCCTGATGCGCTAAGTACCATGGCGCCAGGGCGTAAGTTTACGCCCGATGTCGTTAAGGGGTTAAAGCATGATAACAAAAAAAAATAAATAAATCGAATAAAAAATTTTTTTTTTTATTATATATATATATATATATATTTTTTATCACTGAAGAATAGGAAGCTATAAAATATACCTTTTATTTCATTCCATTAAAAATGTGCCAAGAAAAAATGTATATTCAAAAAGAAAAAACAAAACACACAAAAAGATCCTCAAGATGAGGCAAAACAAAACAAAACAAAAAAACAGAAGTTCATATGTGCTTTTAACTCTTCACGGCCAACTTCATGCTGCCACTCATTGCATAGTAGTTATTGCACTTTTTTTTATATATTTATATTAATTGCACACAACCATATACTTTTGTATTGCAGCTATTTAGTAATTATTATTTATTGCAGTAGTAGTTATTGCACTTTTTCCTTTTTCCATTGCACATAACCACTTTATTTGATTCCTATAGCTTAATCAATGCGATGCATAATTCATCTTTTTATATTTTTATGTAGTCTTGCATGATCAGGTTCTTTTCAAAAAAATGCCAAACAATTCACAAAAATATTTCACAAAAATAATGAATAAAAAAGACTTCCCTTTTTTCTTTTTTGGTTTTCTAATCATTGGAGTCCATTCAGATTGTGCTATCAGTAGCCCTACGCGTTTCCTTAGCGATAAATCCTCAGGGGCTTGTTGCGCTTACTTCTTGATGGAGATACTTGCATGTGAACAGCTCTGATGTTGGCCGCACACTAACTCCTGTCTTCGAGCCTCCTTCTTATACCGTCCATGATCCAACCCTCCTTTTGATGGACGCAGTCGTGAACCAATCAGGGGTCACTATTGCTCTTGCAATGTGGACACACCTGGGAGTTGGACTTTGTCACGTCCGGGGTCCCGATCATGTGACTATCACGTGTTCCTTTGTCATGTGATTTCTCCTTTGGAACGCATAATGCGTTCCAAGTTCCGCTTCCGACTTCCGTGTCTTTTTTGGAGTTTATAAAATGGCTAGTAAAAAGAGGTAAGGTGTTACCGATGTTTAACTTAATTAGAGATAAGGTATTTTATATGGTTAGAGGTGGAACGTTAGACCTTATCACACTACAGCAATCCATTATTTAAGTATGTATGTAAATCGGGACGCTTTCATTAGATCTCACTTAAAACACATATATGATATAAAGTCATTTAAGCCTTCTGGTTTGACTGTGTTCAGTCTAAAAGTCCATTGAGCTTCTTTTTGCAACAACAGTCTATTAAAGTTTCCTAAGCGTCTCGTTCGCTCAATTACTTCCAGTACCTGACACTTCAGGCCATCCACTTGTCCACCATGTTCTTCTGTGAAGTGTAGTGCAACTGGCGTATCCCTTTTATTTTTTATATCACCAATATGCTCACTGAGCCTTTTTCTTAGGGATCTGAATGTCTTTCCAACGTACCCCTTTGGACAAGGACATGTGAGTAAATAAACCACTCCTTCAGTGGAGCAATTAGCGAAATTCCGCATTGTATATGTTTCTCCCGTAGAAATACTCGAAAAGATTTTACTCTGATTGATAAATTTGCACATAGTGCAGTGACCGCACTTAAAGGTTCCTTTTACTTTCTCTTCCTTTCTTCTCTTTTCTTCTTCATTTTCTTCTGCAGGTAGGTAACTATGGACCAGTCTGTCCCTTATATTCCTCCCTCTCCTGTATGTTATCAGAGGGTATTCCGGAATGAGGTGAGAAATTATCCTGTCAGTTTTCAATAGTGGCCAATATCTACCCAAAATCTGTCTGACTTGAGCCGATTTTTCATCATATGTTCCCACACGAAGGAGGAAAGCAAGCTGTCCAATTCTATCTAAGTTCAAGAGGCACACAATACATGGCCCATAATGAGTTTGTCTGTGAACTATTGGACTTTATACTTACCAGCAACTATTTCCTCTTCGGGGGCGACCTTTTCCACCAGCAGCGGGGTACAGCTATGGGGAGCCCTTGTGCCCCCACATATGCTAACCTGTACCTCGGCTGCTGGGAGGATCGGGTCGTATTCGGAGAGGGAATGCTGGAATGGTCATGTCACATAGGCCTCTGGCTAAGATTTATAGATGACGTCCTTATAATTTGGACGTCTACAGTGGAGAAATTTACCCAATTCGTGGAACTACTAAATGTTAACCAACTAGGACTTAGGTTCACCCAGACCATCAGTGCAAAAGAGGTGATTTTCTTGGACTTAAGGATATGGATCGGTGAAGGAGGAGATCTCCTAAGCACAGTCTACAGAAAGGAAACGGCCACGAACTCCATACTCCAGTGGGACAGCTGCCACCCCAAATCTTTGAAGACTGGTATACCGGTGGGGCAGTACTTGCGCGTAAGGCGCAACTGCTCCACGGTGGCTGAGTTCAAGATAAAAGCAGGGGAGCTGAAAAATAGATTGCTTAGGAGGGGGTACCCAAAGAAAGTGCTACGGATAGCATATTGGAAGGCACTGACAAAGGATAGAAACGAGCTGCTATCATCTACAAGGATGGAAGAAAGCAATCAGGAGGCAGCTATAAGAATTGTGGGAACATATGATGAAAAATCGGCTCAAGTCAGACAGATTTTGGGTAGATATTGGCCACTATTGAAAACTGACAGGATAATTTCTCACCTCATTCCGGAATACCCTCTGATAACATACAGGAGAGGGAGGAATATAAGGGACAGACTGGTCCATAGTTACCTACCTGCAGAAGAAAATGAAGAAGAAAAGAGAAGAAAGGAAGAGAAAGTAAAAGGAACCTTTAAGTGCGGTCACTGCACTATGTGCAAATTTATCAATCAGAGTAAAATCTTTTCGAGTATTTCTACGGGAGAAACATATACAATGCGGAATTTCGCTAATTGCTCCACTGAAGGAGTGGTTTATTTACTCACATGTCCTTGTCCAAAGGGGTACGTTGGAAAGACATTCAGATCCCTAAGAAAAAGGCTCAGTGAGCATATTGGTGATATAAAAAATAAAAGGGATACGCCAGTTGCACTACACTTCACAGAAGAACATGGTGGACAAGTGGATGGCCTGAAGTGTCAGGTACTGGAAGTAATTGAGCGAACGAGACGCTTAGGAAACTTTAATAGACTGTTGTTGCAAAAAGAAGCTCAATGGACTTTTAGACTGAACACAGTCAAACCAGAAGGCTTAAATGACTTTATATCATATATGTGTTTTAAGTGAGATCTAATGAAAGCGTCCCGATTTACATACATACTTAAATAATGGATTGCTGTAGTGTGATAAGGTCTAACGTTCCACCTCTAACCATATAAAATACCTTATCTCTAATTAAGTTAAACATCGGTAACACCTTACCTCTTTTTACTAGCCATTTTATAAACTCCAAAAAAGACACGGAAGTCGGAAGCGGAACTTGGAACGCATTATGCGTTCCAAAGGAGAAATCACATGATAAAGGAACACGTGATAGTCACATGATCGGGACCCCGGACGTGACAAAGTCCAACTCCCAGGTGTGTCCACATTGCAAGAGCAATAGTGACCCCTGATTGGTTCACGACTGCGTCCATCAAAAGGAGGGTTGGATCATGGACGGTATAAGAAGGAGGCTCGAAGACAGGAGTTAGTGTGCGGCCAACATCAGAGCTGTTCACATGCAAGTATCTCCATCAAGAAGTAAGCGCAACAAGCCCCTGAGGATTTATCGCTAAGGAAACGCGTAGGGCTACTGATAGCACAATCTGAATGGACTCCAATGATTAGAAAACCAAAAAAGAAAAAAGGGAAGTCTTTTTTATTCATTATTTTTGTGAAATATTTTTGTGAATTGTTTGGCATTTTTTTGAAAAGAACCTGATCATGCAAGACTACATAAAAATATAAAAAGATGAATTATGCATCGCATTGATTAAGCTATAGGAATCAAATAAAGTGGTTATGTGCAATGGAAAAAGGAAAAAGTGCAATAACTACTACTGCAATAAATAATAATTACTAAATAGCTGCAATACAAAAGTATATGGTTGTGTGCAATTAATATAAATATATAAAAAAAAGTGCAATAACTACTATGCAATGAGTGGCAGCATGAAGTTGGCCGTGAAGAGTTAAAAGCACATATGAACTTCTGTTTTTTTGTTTTGTTTTGTTTTGCCTCATCTTGAGGATCTTTTTGTGTGTTTTGTTTTTTCTTTTTGAATATACATTTTTTCTTGGCACATTTTTAATGGAATGAAATAAAAGGTATATTTTATAGCTTCCTATTCTTCAGTGATAAAAAGTAATTATACAAAGGAAGTGACTAAGTGGGAATTGGACTACCTCAGTATACACATATATATATATATATATATATATACATATACACATATACACACACTATATATATATATATATATATATATATATATATATATATATATATATATACATATACACACACTATATATTATACATATATATACACACACACACACATTATAATATATATATATATATATATATATATATATACACACACACATACTATTATATATATACACATTATATATATATATACACACATATGTTTAAAATAATTCTGAAATCTTGCAGTTTACATACTGACCACTTAAAATGAACTGAGATTTCCTAATCTGTCTGTGACAATGAGATTCTGGAAAGATCTGTACAGCATTACAGACAATAGATGACACTCACAGCTCAGCCACTCACAGCTCAGCCTCCCTCTCCCTGTAGAATGACCTTTGCATGGGACACAAAGCATGCTCACAAATGTGTCCCATACAAAAAATAGGGTCTGAAGATGTTCTGTGTGTCAATACCCATGAGGCTTGCTGTAAAGCATGTCACTAAGTGCTGATAAAACAGCTCAGGCAAGGTGTTATCCCCCATAAGAGTACAAACAAAATGCAAATCAGAAAAAAAGAAACAGAATAGAAAAAGAGAATATGTTTCAGCATATGGATCTACTCAATAAAAGCAAATATCTAGGCGATACACTTCCTTAAAGAAAAAGTTCTGTGAAAGTTAAAAAGCAAAAAGAGCAGAATGGAATTGGGGTGCAGGAACATAAAAAAAAGTTTACTTGCCTATCCTCGTGCCCCGTAGTGCCACTTCCAGGTCTAGATGACAACCACCTGCAGGTCTTGAAGCTACAACGCCATGTACCCGGCTGAGCAATTGCCCGCTCAGCCAATTAATGACTGCTAATGACTGCCAGCCATGAAGTTGCAGCTGAAGAGCCCCATACATGACATACAAGGTCTCCAGACGATGGCAGCCAGCGTCCCTCACCAGGATCTGGTAGCGGCGCTACAGCGGCATGGGGACTGGCAAGTATACCATGTTTATTATGTTCCCGCACCCCCCCCCCCCCCCCCTTCCATTCCGCTTCTCCTTTAAAGCACATTACTGGGCTAAAGCACAAACAAAGCTGCTGTAGAGTCTTTTTTCTTTTTTTTTTTTCAAAAAGAAAGGAGAGGTTTCATTACAGTCCCCAATTGCCATTAACCCCTTAAGGACAGAGCCTGAAATGGCCTTAATGACAGAGACAAATTTTATGAATATGACCAGTGTCACTTTATTCATTAATAACTTCGGGATGCTTTTACCTATCCGGCTGATTCTGAGATTGTTTTCTCGTGATATATTGTACTTTACATTTCTGGTAAATTGGAGTCGATACTCATAACGAATCTTTATGAAAAAAACCCAAATAATGTGAAAAAATGTGAAAAAATGCATTTTTCCAACTTTGAAACTTTTTTGCGTATACAGAAAGTGGTTATACCACATAAATTATATATTAAATAGCATTAGCAACATGTCTACTTTATGTTGGCGGCATTTATTAAACGATCTTTCATTTTTTTTAGACAATAGGAAGCTTAAAACATTAGCAGCAAATTTCCAAATTTTCAGTAAAATTTCAAAATCAGATATTTTTAGGGACCTGTTCAGGTTTAAAGTGTATTTGAGGGGCCTGTATGTTAGAAAGCCCCACAAAGCACCCCATTTCAGAAACTGCACCCCCCACACTCTGCAAAAGCACATCCAGAAAGTGTTTTAACCCTTTAGGGGAGTCACAGAAATAAAAGCTAAGTGTGTAAGAAATTTGAAAATTTAAATTTTCTGTGCAGAGATTTTATTGTAATCCAATATTTTTCATAATTATAAACCTATTACCAGAGAAATGCACCCCAATAATTATTGCTCCGTTTCTGCAGTTTATAGAAATACCCCATATGTGGCCCTATTGCGCTATTTGACGCAACCACAAGCCTCAGATACAAAGGAGCGCCTAGTGAATTTCAACGCCTCCAATATATTTGGTCATTTCTGACTGTACCACTTCAGGTTGGCAGAGGCTCTGGGGTGCCAAAACCTAAAAAACACCCCTAAAGGGACACCATTTAGAAAACTACACCCCTCAAGGAATGTAACAAGGGGTGCGGTGAGCATTTGGACCCCACAGGTGCTTCACAGATTTTCCGAACAATATGGCGTGAAAAAAGAAAAATTTATTTTTTACACTAAAACGTTGTTCTAGCCTTCAATTTTTCATTTTCTTAAAGGGATAAGAGGGAAAAAAAAAGACACAAAATGTGTAGCGCAGTTTCTCCCAAGTACGGAAATACCCCACATGTGGCGATAAAGTGCCAAGGGGGCGCAGGACGAGCCTCCAAAGGGAAGGAGCGCCAATTGGCTTTTGGAAGCTGAATTTCACTGGAAAGGATTTCAAGGGCCATGTCGCATTTACAGAGCCCTCGTGCTGCCAAGACACTGGAAACCCCCCAAAGTGACCCCATTCTGGAAACTAAACCCCTCAAGGAATCTAACAAGGGGTGCAGTGAGCATATGGACCCCACTGGTGATGGGCACAAATGTGGAACAATGTGACGTAAGAGTAAAAAATTTCATTTTTTCACTTTCATGGCACAAATGTGCCCGTCATCAAGGGGTCCATATCCTCACTGCACCCCTTGTTAGATTCCTTGAGGGATGCAGTTTCCAGAATGGGGTCACTTGTGGGGGGTTTCCAGTGTTTTGGCAGCACGAGGGCTCTGTAAATGCGACATGGCGTTCATCATCCATTCTAGCCAAATCCAACCTCCAAAATCCAAATGGCGCTCCTTCCCTTCGGAGGCTTGCCCTGCGCCCACATGGCGCTTTATGTCCACATGTGGGGTATTTACGGACTCGGGGGAAATTGCTCTACACATATTGTGTGTTTTTTTCTCTTTTAACCCCTTGTGAAAATGATAAATTCAAGGCTAAACCAACATTATAGTGTAAAAAATGTAATATTTCATTTTCACGCCACATTGTTCCACATTTGTGCCCGTCACCAGTGGGGTCCATATGCTCACTACACCCCTTGTTACATTCCTCGAGGGGTGTAGTTTCCATAATGGGGTCACTTGTGGGGGGTTTCAACTGTCTTGGCAACACAGAGGCCTTTTGAATGCAACATGGCCCCTCGAAATCCATTCCATCCAAATCCAGCCTTCAAAAACTAAATGGCGCTCCTTCCCTTCGGAGGCTTACCCTGCAGCCGCATGGCGCTTTATGTCCACATGTGGGGTATTTCCGTACTCAGCGGAAATTGCTCTACACATTTATTGTTTTTTTTTATCTTTTAGCCCCTTGTGAAAATGAAAAAATCATGACAAGATTAATGATTTAGAGTAAAAATTTTACAAAAATTACACTAAATGTTGGTCTAGCCTTGATTTTTTCCATTTCCACAAGGGGTTAAAAAAGAAAATGAACACAAAACGTGTAGGGTAGTTTCCCCTGAGTACGAAAATACCCCATATGTGGGCATATTGTGCCATATGGGCACAGGGCAAGCCACCAAAGGGACAGAGCGCCATTTAGAGGCTGGAATGGAGGATGGAGGCCATGTCGCAATTACAAAGCTCCTGTGCTGCCAGGTCAGTAGAAACCCCCGACAAGTGACCCCATTCTGGAAACTACACCCCATAAGGAATCTAACAAGGGGTGCAGTGAGGATATGGACCCCACTGGTGACAGTCACTTACGTAGAACATGTGCCGAGAAAATAAAAAATACCATTTTTTTTCATTTTCACGTCCCAAATGTGGCCGTCACCAGGGGGCCATATCCCCGCTGCCCCCCTTGTTAGATTCCTTATGAGGTGTAGTTTCCAGAATGGGGTCACTTGTGGGGGGTTTCTACTGTCCTGACCGCACAGAGGCTTTGTAATTGCATCATGGCATCCTCTAATGGGAATGGCGCCCATACCTACTTAGCTGGGGAAAAGGGACCATTCTAATTTATTTGGGGGTATTAGGCCAATTATTAGTTTATAAGGTTGGAAATGACAGGTGTCCATCAAACTCAATCTGTGTTGATCCAGAGGAAGGCAAAAAACCCTCGTGAGGCAGACGACAGTAGCCTCATCACAGGGGAAAAATTCCTTCCCGACTCCATAATGGCGATCAGAATAATCCCCGGATCAACGTGACCCCTGAAATAGGAATAAGGGACAGAATTTAGATAATGTAGAACCCCAATGACGTGTAGTACGCCTTGAAGCGATCCAGTATGCAGAGGCCGGGGTGATCAGGACAGGTGTCACACTGGAAAATGGTGTCCTTCCTGATCCCCCTGTTACACCACACTCTGCACTTCTTCTGGGGTCTCCCTTTCTCCAGTGTGGGGGACGTCACCTGGAAAATGTTGTCCTGGTGCGATAGGGGGTCCTTCATATCCAGAAGCGCTGGGGACGCTCCATGGCTGCTAAATATTAGGGCTCTATTACTGCTTCTGATATGTTCGGATCGTGCCGCAAGCTACAGGGCAGCGAGGGACCGGAAGAGGGGGCGCTGGTATAAAAGTTATCCCCGTACAGGTGGTAACCTTTATCCAGCAGTGGGAAGATCAGTTCCCGGACGATCTTTCCACTTGTTCCGAGGATGGGGGGGCATCTGGGGGCATTTGGGGGCTGGATTCAGGTGTCCCTTCCTACATACACTTTAAGGGTACGTGCACACTGCGGAATCGCGACAGATAACCCTTCGTGCATTCCGCAGTTGGCACCCGCCGGCGGACTGATGCAGGCGCACGTCTCCACACGTGTCATAGACTCCATTCTATGCACGGGCGGATTCCGCTCTCCGTCCAACGTATTCATTCTTTGGATGGACGACGGAATCCGCCCGTGCATAGAATGGAGTCTATGACACGGGTAGAGACATGCGCCCGCATCAGTCCGCCGGCGGGTGCCAGCTGCGGAATGCACGAAGGGTTATCCTTCGCCATTCCGCAGTGTGCACGTACCCTAAATCTGTAAGTGTACCCTGAGGTACGCTCACAGAGTTTGGAGAATTTCACACCATACCGTGATCTCTTATTGGGACGGTACTGGCGGAAAAGACGTGTCTGGGGGGCATCGTACGCTACGCTACCCCCAGACATGTCACTGGATGATGAGGATGAATGGAGGAAAGAAGGATCCCCCCATTCATCCTCACTGGCTGTTTCGGTGTCGGAGGCAATAATATCGTATCCCTCTGACGCCGAAAACACCCTGGGGGCCATCTTTATATGGGGATTGGTATATGGGGTATGTAGTGGTGTAGTGTCAAACTTTATTCAATGTAGTGTGGTGTAATGTAGTGTTTTTTACGTGTTTTCTTTACAGTAAGTATAAAAAAAAAAAAATTACGCCAACAAAGGAGTTGCTGATAAATGCTGCACTTATGTGCGGCACTTATCAGCAGACCGTGGCAGTAGGATATGGAAAAAAAACACCCTACGCCAAAAAGGAGGAGTTGCTGATTAGCAGCACACTTTCGTGCGATGCTGATCAACACTCAGTGGTGATAGGGTGCGGAAAATAGAAAAAAAAAAAATTTGGAAAAAAAAAAAAAAAAAACTTTTTCTACATTCTGAACATCCCTGTAACTGCTGATAAGTGTATTACACATATCAGCCGCTAGAGGGCAGCAGAGCGCAAAATCCGGAAAATGACGTGGCTGGAGCCGAAAATAGCCGAAAGAAGACGGGGACCGCCGGAAAGACCCGAAGACCGAACGGAATGACGGAGGACGCCGCGAACCCGGAGGACGCCGATCAGGACCCCGGGACAGGTGAGTAATGTACAAATACCTGCTCTGGACCCCTCCGCTACCTAGCTGAGGGGTCCAGGGCAGGTATTTATTATTTTGTGGGACTCTGGTGGCACGGTGACCACCATTACTTTTTACAGTAATGGCGGTCGGTGCCGTCCTCGGACAGCACCGACCGCCATTTTTTTCCGGGTCATCGAGTCACCGATGACCCGGAAAGGTTCCGATCACCGCTATTTGCTTATCTGAATTGATCAGCCTATAGCGGCGATCGTAAGCACGGGGGATCGTAAGCACCCCCCGTGCCGAGAAGCTATGATGGCCTGCTATGATTTATAGCAGGCCATCTTCCCCGATCGCTGTGTGCGAACACGCAGCGATCGGGGAAACATTGGGCGTAAATTTCCGCCCTGATGCGCCAAGTACCAGGGCGCGAGGGCGTAAGTTTACGTCCGATGTCGTTAAGTCTCCAGCTTTAAAAAAAAAAGTAAACGTAAGACTTCCTCTTTATCTTTTAAAAGAAGTCCTGCAGCACCTACATGTGTTATATAGGAAATGCATTGAATGCAAATGAATGAATTTTTATTAATGTATATAAAAACAGTTGTATGACCCCTAAAGTACACACACAGGAGTACGAATTTTACTTTGTATAGCAGGTTTTCTTTATATAGCACAGTAGTAGTCTGCCATGAATGTCTCTCAAGTCTACCACAGTCCTAGGATCATCATCAAGTGGGATGAACAGCTCTGAATGGATAAATATTGTACAGTGCTGAATAACCCCCACCACCACAATATGTATTATTAATAACTACCGGACCTGTGTGGCTTGGCAATTACACAAACATGAGAAAATAGAATACCAATACAGTGTTTTTCCCACTAAAGTCATGGAGATTGATATTAAAGTCCATAACATGTCAATATCTGTTGCCGATTTTCCCTACAGCATCACCGGCAGCGGATCTGAAGCTCTATCTGCATAGAACACATTCAGATTTCCCTATGGAATCAGCCAATAATCTGCAGTAAAAAAAAAAATCATCAACTGTATGTAGTAGAATAAAGAGGTAAAGAAACTGCTGAATAACTGTAACAAAAACTTTGAGAAAGAAATATCCCTTTAAGCTTGAACCCTAGGGTGAAAATAATGGTAATCTAGCAAAGAAAAAAAAATTACATCTGGCATTAAAAGGGCCCAAAATTAAACATATAAAGCAGGGATAGGTACCCTTCAACCCTCCAGCTGTTGCAAAACTAAAATTGCCATAATGGGAATTGTAGTTTTGCAACAGTTGGTGTGTTGAAGATTCGCCATCTGTGGCATAAGGTATACAAGAATCTATCCAGTAGCAGAATCTGGAGTCAGGATGTAATACATTTGTAAATGTCCACAAGAATAACAGAGACAGAACACTTAAATGTGACTGCCAAAGACAATGCCAGGATCCATGAATAGAAAACAAGAGTTCTAGTGCTGGGTGTGTACTTTCCTAATTGAGCTGTACAGTACAGAAGACACGTGAAACACGGTACAAAGGACATGTGAAACTCTTCTTTATAGACTGTCTACTTAATAGCCACGCACATAAAAAACGTGGTATATCTGTATCCTTACCGACAGAACGCATTTTTCTTTTCTAAAAGTTTGCTACAAATTATCGGTATAGTCAAGAAGTATCAGCCTAGGATGTGTAGCAGAATATGCACCATAAGGGTATTGATTAAAAGAAGAAAAATCAGCAATATATCTACTGTGTCTGTTCATGGCCTAATAGATGCCTGCTGGTTAAAGGAGAAGTTCAGCAAATTTTTTTATTAAAAGTATTGTGTTGCCCCCAAAAGTTACATAAATCACCAATATACACTTACTACAAGAAATGCTCATAAAGTGTTTGTTTTTTTTCTACTGCACTTACTACTGCTTTAAGGCTTCATTTCCTGGATAAAATGGTGATGTCACTTCCTGGATAAAATGGTGATGTCACGACTCTACTCCCAGAGCTGTGCAGGCTGTGGCTGCTGGAGAGGATGATGGCAGGGGGACACTGGGGGACACTGAGCATCCCTCTGCCATCATCCTCTCCAGCAGCCACAGCCCGCACAGCTCTGGGAGTCGGGTCGTGACATCACCATGTTATCCAGGAAGTGAAGCCTTGATGCAGTAGTAAGTGCAGGGAAAAAAGCACTTTATAAGCATTTCCCGTAATAAGTGTATATTGGTGATTTGTAAAACTTTTAGGGGGCAATACTATACCTTAACAAAAATTTTCGCTGGACTTCTCCTTTAAATAAGCACATACGGATTATTAGTAATATTAAATGGAATGGTTTCCTTCAGTTAAACATATTTTGCGCTTTCAGTGAGGTCACCATCTTAGCCAGTAAACTTCTAATATGATGAAGTTGCATGCACTAATCCACACAAGCTCTTCATGGGGGGGGGGGGGGGGGGGGGGGTTCATAAATGGCAATTAAGGATTATAAGTATAAAGTTCCTGTCACATGGATTTGGTTGCAGTCTTTTAGCTTTACATAGATATATAGAAATGAGGATCTTAATGCGTCTCCCCTCCCAAGTGAATCCAGGAGTGCAAAGTGCTTCCATTCTCCCACAACCGAGATTCTAACAATGCTAACGACAATTAGGATAAGGAGTATAGGCTCTCCCTAGTGGTGGCTGGAGGCACAGCAGAATGTATCTATGGCTATACTAATGATTTGGACATCTGTATCAGAGAAAAAAAAAAATTCTGACTTCTTTATGTAGACACACACATAGCTCCTCAACATTCTTTGTAGGTAAAAGGGGTATTCCGCTGCCCATGGTGAGACTAACAATTCATTTTATACCTGTGATTATTTATTCAGTCCCCTTCATCCAGTTCTGAGCTGTTGCTTTCTGCTAAAGACACAAAAAAACTGTATGTGAGCTTTTCTTTTGTTCTCTCTTTCCTCCCTTCCAAGATGGCTGATGTAAACAAGTCCCTATCTGCAACTTTGTAATGCCAGAAATTACAGTCAGTTCATCAGCAACTTGACATCAGATTAATGCTGCCAGCATTACAAAGAAGCTACAAAGTTGCAGCTACAGCCTGCCAAGGACTTATTATATCAGCCATCTCCTAAGGGAGAGGAGAGAAAGAGAAAAGCTCACACACAGATTTTTGTGTTTTTAGCAGAAATCAGCAGCTCAGAACTGGGGAAAGGAGACTGAATAAATAATAACAAGTATGGAATAAATTGCTAGTCTCACCATGGCAGAATCATATAAAAAGTTATTTTTGAGCGGAATACCCCTTTAATTTTACATAAGAATTGAGACGTGATGTTCAAAGGTGGACGTTGGCTTTAAGTACAAGAAGAAGGAGGCAGAAGTAAGAAGTCTTCGTAAGAAGTACTAAGCAGCCTCTCAGATTTAACTAATGCAACGGGAATAGTTGTGCACCTTTTCTGCTTGAATAGGTTACTAGGAGACCAGGATTCACAGTTGTCTCAGCGGGTGGAAATAGAATCTCTATGGGGGATTAGCTGTTCCATTTAGGTGCTGCTGCTGCTGTGTCATGGGAGAGGATAGTGCCACACGTAGATAAGATATGTAAATGAAGAGGCACTTAAGGTGCTCGTTTACAGAAAGAAAGCTCTGTGGAAGGTCTAGAGCCTGGAAACGGCACTTCAAGATCCCTGGTGAGGGGCAAAGTTGTAAAGGACGCTAAACGCTGCACACTGTAATGGATAAGGTCTGATACAATGTGCCAGGTCATACAGATTATTTTACTGACAATGCTCTATACTCCTACTCTCACGCTACAACTGACAGTAAACTGACTATCCTAAGGCTGTGCTCGCACTTCAGCTAGTTCTCTGACGGTTAAAATAGCATTATACTCAATAATAAAACACAAATACGTCTGGGACCTTTATAAGTGAATATTTTTAGTTTTATAAGTGTCTTCATTTAAAGTAGTTTTCCACCATAGTCATAAATAGGAAGAAATCTATCCAGGGAGATATCTGGGAGAATGGGTGTCGGCTTATCAGTTTCCATAACTCCCATAGATGTAAATGGAGATGGCCACTTCTTCATTCTATCTACTGGATGATACATGAAATAGATCCAGTGACACCGGATATGCAGTTCATCTCAAGAAAGATCTTGGCTACTCAGACAATTCTTCTTTCAATCGGCAGCAGCTGGTACATGAACTCGTCCTTTTGACTGGCACAGTAGTTCAGCTTCGTCAGGCCTTGCTAACTGCTTCTTTACCCAAGGTCTTTAAAAGTTCGTGAAAACCCATTTATGAAAGAACCCACTACTAACATTTGGAATTCATCTTTTTAACCGTTTCACTAGGTAAAGGTCAAAGTTTTCTGGTTTGTGGCCAAAATGATTCTCAAGCAAAATACATAGAAAAAAGGATTTGACAAAAATAAGTATCTAATCTTGGGACTTCCCTAGCCTGATCCCACCTCCTCAGTAGAGGTAGCTTTAAAGTGTCACTGTACATAGTACAGGCGATTTTAAGAAACTTTGTAATTGGTTTTTTTAGCTAATGGAGAGTCACCAAAACAGGACAACAAAGAGTAATCACCCGGCTATCTCCTCTGACAGTCAGCACTGACCTTTCAGACCTCTGAATACCGCCGTCATCCACCTTCGTGTTGTGTAATCCTTTGTTCTCTACTGCCACTAACTCCCTCCTCCCCTCTCTATAAGAACAGACAGGGTTGTGTCTGATGCAACAAGTCACAATTTCCTGATATTTTGCATTGAATGGAAAAGAGGAGGGAGGGGGAAACCTGGGAAAAGTCTTTTTGAATGCAGATAACTGTATACTTGCCTAATAAACCCAATTGCAAAGTTTCTTAAAAATCACCTGGACTATTGATTTCTGCAAAAAAAAAAAAAATACGACAGTGACTCTTTAACCCTTAGACGACCTAGGACGTACCGGTACGTCCTGGAAGTCTGTGCCCAGACGACCAAGGACGTACCGGTACGTCCTGAGCTATGAAGCGCGCTCTGGAGCGGAGCATGCTTCATAGCAGGTGGGGGCCAGCTGCAATCAGCAGCCGGCATCTCACCGTTAATGACACGCTGCAGCGTGACATTAACTCCTTAAACGCATTAACTCCTTAAGTGTAAGTGACAAGGGGAGTCCCCTGTCACTTACCGATCGGGACCCCGGCAGTGTGACTGCGGGGGTCCAGATCATTAAAACGGACCGCCGGAGGTCTCTCACCTGCCTACGTGGGGTCCGATCGGCGCTGTGGTCACTGAGCCTGCACAGGCAGGCTCAATGAGCAGATCGCCGATAACACTGGTCAATGCTATGCCTATGGCATAGCAATGATCAGTGTATAAAATCAAATAATCAATAATCAATAATAATCAAATAATCCCCAAAAGGGACTTAAAGTGTATAAATAAAAAAAGTTAAAATCCCTAACACACTACCCCAAAACCCCTCCCCCAATAAAAGTTTAAAGGACAAGTGCCATGAAAAAACTTTTTCCCAGTAATTGAAGCACATTACAAAGTTATATAACTCTGTAATATGCTTCAATCACCTATCTGCCTCCCTTCCCTGTCTTTCCCCCCTCCACCCCCCACCAGGAAGTGTCCTAACTTACACAGACCTGATTACTGTCGTCACCATCACCAGGCAGCTCCTTCTTGTGAGTCATCAGGAGGGCTGCTCTAGGTCCTGTTACACCAGCCCCCCCCTCCCCCTCCTTGTCAGGTGACTCTGCTTGCTCAGCTTATCTTCTCTAGTGACATGGCATGGCAGCAGGAGAGAGGGTATGAGGTTGGGGGGAGGGGGTTCTGCCTATGTGCCGGAGTCAGTCAGAGGGAAGATAAGCAAGGGACATGTGACAAGTGATGTCTTGCAGTTGTTCAGCCAATGGGAGCTAAGCAAGCTGAGTCACCTGACAAGACAGGGGAGGGGGGAGGCTAGTGTAAGGAGCTGAGAGAAGAGCTTGGTGACGACAGTAATTAGGTCTGTGTGAGTTAGGACACTTCCTGGTAGGGGGTGGAGGGGGAAAAAGACAGGGAAGGGAGGCAGATAGGTGATTGAAGCATATTACAGAGTTATATAACTTTGTAATGTGCTTCAATTACTGGGAAAAAGTTTTTCATGGCACTTGTCCTTTAAATCACCCCCTTTCCCATAATATAAATAAAACATATAAAAATAAACATATAATATACCGTACCCTGCGTAATTGTCCGATCTATTAAAATATAACAAGCGTCATTGCGAACGGTGAAAGGTGTAGACGAAAAGATGGAAAAAAGTGCGTGGATTACCGACTTCATGTTCAATTATATATATTTTAAAAAATTAATAAAAAGTGATCAAAACGTCCGATCATCACAAATATGGTATTAATAAAAACTAGAGATCATGGCAGAAAAAAAATGACATCTCATACAGTCCCGTGGGTGAAAAAATAAAACTGTTATAAGCGTCACAATAGGCCCATTTTATTAATAATTGCCAAAAAAAAAGGATTTCATTAAAAAATAAATTATATAATATATATATATATATATATATATATATATATATATATATATATATAGAGAGAGAGAGAATCTGTGTAAACCTGAATATGGTTGTGTTCTGACTGACCTGTAGAATATTGGTATCATGTCGCTGTTACCATATAGTGCATTACGTAGACACAGGAACCCCCAAACGTTACCATATTGCATTCTTTTTTACGATTTCACCTATTTATATCTTCATAAATAATATATTTGGGATTCAGTCATACATGTTATGGTAAAATGAAAGACGCCATTACAAAGTACAACTATTCCTGTAACAAATAAGCCCTTACATGGCCTGTAGATAGAAAACTGAAAGTGCTAGAGCTCTTAGAAGGGGAGGAGGGAAAAACAAAAGCGCAAAGATCAAAATTTGCGCGGTCCACTGGGTCATTTTGGGCCTGGTCCTCAAAGGGTTAATGTGAAGAAAAGAAAAAAAATTACAGGGCAGAATTATTGTATTGCAGACACTGGAGTTTTAGATTATGATGGATGATGAATAATTTATTTTATGGTTCATAAGAACATTTGTGATCTTTACAAATTTAAGACTACCCTAAACTCATACAAGGTTCATTGTCCCAATCTTCCAATTGGTGAACGACATTAGGGTTTTAATGATTTGGTGGTGTCTTTCTCTATAGAGCTGTCAACCAAAGATATATAGAACCATAGTCAATATAGAAGAGCATAGAAGCTATACCTCAAAAGAGTCTGAAACGTTGGCAGCATAACTTTATGAATTGTTGCACCATAACTTGATTACTTGAGATTTTCTTTTGCCAGTGTTATCGTACAATCTGATCAAAAATGACGTTCTTTTTGGGTAATACATTAAATAATTTTAGGAAAAAGTAATGGCCTCTATGCTAAATGTGAATTTTCATGGTTCCATTTTCTTATCCATCTGTATTGTGATCACACATTTTTAGTACACCTCTAATAGAGTTTAATTTATATTTGTGTTCCTAGTACAAATGTGAAACAGAACATACCATTACAGCATTTCTAAGAGTTCACCGCCACCACAATACCCCCAGCTGTGTGAGCCTGGCTTAATGTTTAACCACCCCACACACACAACCACCCTCCCTCTGGAAGCTCTGTGTATTAGGGGGCATTAAACATCCCTTCTGCTGTACATCTCTAAAAACAGTAGAGTTCTATGACCATATAAAAGCATTAGAAAGTGAAATCTAAGATCCTGAATTGTACACCAATTCCTTATAAAAGACACCATAGCTTCTATGTTGTTGTTTTTTTTTTGCAACCAATTGATCTAATGCTGCGTTTACACGAAACGATAATTGGCCCGATTGTACGATTAACGATGTCGGAGTAACGATTTCTTTTTTCATAACGATCAGCGTTTAGACGGTACGATATATCGTACGGAAAAATCGTTTTTTGCGATCGCGCGCCCGCAGCCCGGCCCCCCACTCATCCGCAGCCCAGCCCCACGGTCAACCGCAGCCCCTGCGCCGCCCCGATCGCCACCCCCTCCGCCACGATCGCCACCCCCCCCCGCGCTCCAATCGCCACCCCACCTGCATGAAAAGGATTTCTAATTCCAAGCCGACCACGAAGCCAATGATGTCAGCACTGTAACCAATAAGCTTCTCAGAAACATCTGTTATGTTCAGCTAGATGCACAGACATTGTAAACAGGAATCGGTCAGAGCTGTGTCCACGCACAATAACTGGCTATGCTTGGTATTAACTGAGGGGGACTCAAATAAGCCTTTTCCCACTAATTCCAACCCATAACAGTAAATACAATAAAACACAAACATGGCGACAAAAAAGCAGATAAACTGCCTGCAAATCCAGTATACAAAGGTAACATATAGGGCAAACAGGTCAAAGCACCACAACATGACTATAAGTGCAGGCACCATGATCTACTGGTTTCAAACAATACAATAATAAAAGTAAAGGTGTTTATGCCTGCTGCACAGAGCAAACTTTTACCAAGGCAGCAGAGTAGAAACACAAGAAAAACACATTGGGGAGAATTTATCTTATACAAATTTTGTCCCTTCACCTATGCTAGTTTCCATTGTACTTGTAGTTGTAATGAAATTTTGTTGTGTTTGTTTTATACGCCACCCATTGAGTGGAGCTGTGTGAGAAAGTTGTGAATTTATACTGAATTTGTCTTGAAAGCTTTGGCACCCTTTTTTCAAGCCAAAAACTAAAAAAATTACGAACGTGGCGGAAACATCACAAAAAAATGGCACGAATGGCTTAATGAATGTGTGTAAAAAGTCAAAAGACAGGAAAAAAAAAGTAGTGCAGAAATGTGACTGGTGGAAACGCACTTTTTTGGGGGGCTACTCAAACTATGTTGGCCTGTCTAACTCATGCTGTACCATTAGCCTCTCCTGTTACCAATCCAAACTTTTTGACCATTACCTGAGCTGCCATCCTTGACCCCCCTGTCTCATCGCCCTGGTACCATTCGGATTTCTTCTGCTGAGGACCCAGCCACTTACTATGTTATTATTATCTGGTTCTCCAGTACTGTCTGGTTCCCAAGACCCGCCGCTACCCACACAGGAACCTCACTTGAGGTGCAGCAGCCCGGTGTCCTCTAGCTGCAGAAGTTTAGCTTCGAGAAAGGGATAAAGGGTGAAGACCACTAAGATTCAGCTCCCTGGTATGGCTCAAAGTCAAACCAGTTTGGCAGCACAGCGGGTCCATATCTGCTGCACATTATACAGTACTGCAGTAAGGTCTCGTTCATTTTAATGGAGTTGAGCTGTAAAAGCCCTCATAACCAAAGGACAAAAACAACACAGTTCTTTGGAGAAATAAAGACAGCTGCCAGCTCCCCAAAAAATAATATATGAAAATATAAAACTTTAAATGGGGAAGCCAGAAAAAAAAAATCTTTCAAATCAACTGGTGCCAGAGAGTAAAAAAAACAAACAAACAAAAAAAAAACTAGTCTTCCAGTACTTATCAGCTGCTGTATGTCCTGCAGGAAGTGGTATATTTTTTCCAGTCTGACACAGTGCTCTCTGCTGCCAACTCTGTCTGTGACAGCAACTGTCCAGAGCAAATTCCAATAGAAAATCTCTCCAGACTGGAAAGAATACCACTTCTTGCTGGACATACACCAGCTAATAAGTACTAAATTACAAATCTCTTGCACTTTCTAGCACCAGTTGATTTGAAAGAATTTTTTTTTTTTTTTTGCTGAACTACCCCTTTAATAAATGGTTGTAAAAAAATGTATTGCTGAGTAAAATGCAGCATTAACTCCAACATATTTCAAATGGAACGTCTGTTCTTAATCATGCCACAATTAGGCAAAACTAATTAGATCTCCCCCTATCAGTGTTTACTTGGCATCAGCAGGGCCAAGCCCATATACCCATGTGGCGTCTGCATAGTATGACACAAGACTACAGATGCCAGTGATTGGCTGCAGCCATGTAAACACAGACCAGGGCAGAGAACCTATGAAGTGCATAATGTTGCTTTTGTTATTTTTCACACTGCTTCCTACATCTAATGCTGCATTTACACAAATCGTGATAACCATTGCATTTGAGTGATAATTAGCTTGTGTAAAAACAGCGAATGATCAAGCGACGAGCGAGAAATCGTTCATTTTGATTTTTCAACATGTTCTCAAATTGTCGTTGGTCGTTCGCTAAAAATTTGGAGATCGCTTTGTGTAAACAGTCTTTCACCGATTCACCCTGTGTGTGAGATGGGCTAAAGCAAACTTAAAAAGATTGCAATAACGATTTTTCCAAACGATATATCATTCTGTCTAGATGCTGATTGTTATAAAAAAAACACATTGTTACTTTGAAATGGTTAATCGTACAATTGGGCGAATTATCGCTCCATGTAAACGCAGAATTATGGAGCGTTTACACAGACAGATTTATCTGACAGATTTTGGAAGCCAAAGCCAGGAATGGATTTGAGAAGAGAAGAAATCTCAGTCTTTCCTTTATGACCTGATCCCTGTTTATAGTCTGTTCCTGGTTCTGGTCTCTGTGTAAACGCCCCATTAGAAAACACTATTTGAATCTTGAATCTTCCCTGAGGTGCCAGAATCTTCTCACCTTACAATGCCACACTTAGGGTCCATTTACACAAAAAGATTATCTGAAACATTATCTGCCAAAGATTTGAAGCCAAAGCCAGAAATGGATTTGAAAAGAGGAGAAATCTCTGGCTTTCCTTTATGACCTGATCTCTGTTTATAGTCTGTTTCTGGCTTTGGCTTCAGATCTTTGGCAGATAATATGGTCAGATAATCTTTCTGTGTAAATGGGCCCTTAGAAAACTCTGGTAGACATTCAATGGACTAGCTCGTGGCCTAAGTAGCAAAAACCAAGCAGAACTTTCCATCTCTAAACTTCACCAATGAGAAAACTACAAATTGTTCAATTATTTTGGGGGGGGGGGGGGGGGGAGAATTAAATATAATAAGAATTATAATAGGCAAAAAATGTTGGTTCATCCATCAAAAGTTGATAAGGTTCATGAGAACAAACTTACAGTGTACACATTGTACCAGTCAGCTCAAAACACTGCCCAGCTTTGTATTTCTCCCACAAACTCATTAACACGAGCGCTGAAAAACAAAGGTGAATATTTGGCAACGCTTTCTACGTTTACTAGCTAGGAAGTGGATGTTACATCTGCTACAGGAACCATAATCAAATGAATGACGCAAACTCATAAAAGGAGACAAATGTCCAAAACATCTGGCAGAGTTTTAATAACACAGCGTAATTGGTAACTCCTGTCCCCTCCCCACCATGTGGAGCGAGCACACACCGTCCCCGGACACAGAGCGGATTAAGACATGAAGAGCAGCTCTTGTTTCCATTACATTTTACACTATTAATCAAAGCAGGTTTTAGATTGGAAACAATAATGAAGACGGAGTATGGATTTTATGCCTGGAGAGATTTCCTGCATGCTGTTACATTGTACATGATTATATCAGCAACCCAGAGAGGAAGTCAATAAGTAACCCTTTACTAACCAGGCCAGCAAATAACCAACTTCACTATTCTCAACTTAGCTATATAAAAAAAAGGTTCATACATACGATGCATGCATTGCACTAACTTCACCAAACCCATGCATGCAACTGATACATGTACCAATTTTCTTGCATAAAAAACACTAGAGAACCTCTGTAGTAGCTTTGCCAAGGGTTGCAATTCTTCTAGTGTACTTTACTATTTGTGTTAGTAAATACTCCCCTAAAAATGCTCCTCTCTCTTAGATTACTTGATAGTCCAATGCTGCCCATCTTACTGTAACTTTGGACAGGTAGTTGTGAAAGTCATATAGCTTTGAAGTCTGGTCACCTGTCTGTGCTTAACTGAGATTCTAACCAGAGAAAAGGACACACCCACAAAGAACAAACCCCCCCATGGCAGCACTAATGCAGCTGGGGATCAAGGTAAGCTAATGATATGCTGGGCTGTATAGCTAGAGGTATAACCAGTAGGAAGAGGGATAAATTGTGATCCCACTATATAGGGCTCTAGTGAGACCACATCTAGGGGTCTCATCTACCAAAATATATTGATAGAATAGAACAGGTCCAAAGATGGGCTACAAAAATGGTCAAGCCCCAGCAAAAAATGTTGCATGTGTTTCATAGTGACCACGTCTTCCTGTAATGCATCAACACCATAGGAGCTGCCAGGTGAACCCATCACTGGGCGCAGCATTGACCCTGCTGAGTGGACAAGTTACTGTGGGGTCAATGTGTAACAGGAACCAGGCAGGAGTGGGAAGCAGCATTGTTTATGGATCCAAGCAGATGAGTATGGCCCTCTGTTTTTTTTTATTTTTAGGTCACCTTAAGGCCATTGTAAATTTGCTGGGACGGGACAACCGTTTTAAATAAACCTCTAAAGGCTAGAGGAAAAAAAGGGTAAGGAGAGATAAAGCTGAAACCTTCGAATATATTTAAGGGTGAAGGAATGTTAAGGAGAAACTATACACAGCAACAAGAGGAACACTGGGGTGAGCTGGGGCAAGCAACATGACAAAGTGGTATTTTGCCTAACGAGTAGTTGATGCAGAAAATTAATTTGTCTGGTATAAACATATATATCACAGAGAAAGTAAACTAGACGTAGGAGTAGATTGAGCAAGTGGTCTGTTTCAGCCGCCAATTTCCTATATTTCCATAGTTCCACATAAGCATGCATAGTACACACAGGCATAACCAAATTTAAAGGGGTATTCCCCCTTATTCATAGGGACCGCCATGGATCCTGAGAACAGAAACACTATTGTCCCCGCACTCTCACTGCAAGTGTCTAGCCACCACTCCGTTCATTCTTTTATAGGGTGACCAACTGTTCCAGAACACTGAACTCAGGAAACGTTCAGTGGCCCCATAGTGGATGAACAGTTTATAATTTTTGTTATTTTTCAGATAATGTACATGTCACTAAGTGTAATTCCTTTCTCTTCATTAGGGCTCATGCACACTGAGCAACAGACGAGGAATTGAAGAGGAATCTGCTCTTAATTTCTGCTTGAATTTCCTCCCGTAAAATATGAACAGAGCAATGTTCCATTGAGCTCCACCGCGGAAATCACTTCTTTGGACGGATTCTGCTAGAGGAATCCTATAGAAGTCAATGGGACTTGAACTCTGCTTAAAAATTCTGCTTAAATTCCGCTTGCATTCTGCTTTAATTCAGCTCGAATTCCGCTCAAATTTAGCTCCTATTCTGCCACGGCAGAGTAAAAGAGAAATTTGAAGCAGAAATCTTTTCTCTTCAATTCTTTGTCTATTGCTCCGTGTGCATGAGCCCTTATAGTGTTAGTATGAGGCTGATGGAGCCCTGTACCTTACTGTGACCTACCTATAGCCTACCCTAATATTTCTTCTTCTGTTTGGGCTTTGCAGCTCTGTCACTGGTTTCTTAAGGTGGATTCACACATACAGGTATCAAAACCATATATAATTTTACTGCAATTAACAGCAGTTTCTCCATGCAGTTTTTGTCCCCGTTTTGCATGACCAATCATCATAAAAACCTTATAATCTGCAGTAATAACACATGATGATTATTATAATCATGACACCACCTGCTATAACTTCAAAATAGACCCAAGCAACCTGACCAGACCTCCACCCATACACACTAAGTAAAGGTACAGACACGGCTACTTCTGGATATCCCAAGGTAATTTCCAATAACCAAGGACTTTGTAAAAGCTTATTCACTAGCACTGCACTTTACCTTGTAAAGTATCTTGTTTTAAAATTCACCCCAACAAGTGCGTCACATGTGAACGTGCCTATAGGTTCCAAGAACAGAAAAATAACTGCTGTACTATATAGGAAAACTTTACATGTACAAGAAGACATACAAAACTTTGCTTCAGGGTACAAACACACGCGGCTTATACGCTGCCTATTTACTGCTGCGATACGCAGCAGATACGCAACAGATTAGATCTAAATAACTGAACACAGTATCGTATCTGCTGCGTGTGTTTGTACCCTTAAAGAAGGTAGAAGAGAAGACCAGAGAGTTGACATACGTCCACACAAATCAGTAGCTTTAATCGCCACCATTTGGGCTATCTCCACACAGGTCAGATCAGAAAATTCACTGTGGGTTACAGCAATGATGACAGCCAGCAGAGTGTACTTTAAGGGTGCGTTCACACGTACAAGATCAGCAGCAGATTCGATGCGGTGTTCAGTTATTTAGTCAAACCTGTATGTGTGAAGCTTCCTTAAATGCAGAGCATGTTTATTCTTTCTATGTATCCATTACAGATTCACTGTAGATTTTTCTCATAAACTTCAATAGGGAATTCAAAACCTGCAATAAATTCACCATGTTGCTGTTAAAGAAACATCAGATCTACAGCAAAATCCGCAACTGTTTTAAATACAGAAGCAAATCCACAACAAACCCCACAATTTGACCCTGTGAATTTACATGTGGTTACACTGTGCAGAACCCACTGCGGACCAGTCCTGTGTGACAGTACACTAACGGAATATAATCTACATTTACAAAAAAGAATCAGCAGAAACCAAGTCCATCATGACATGAGTAGAAATTACACATCTCTCCTGCATATAGATTGCTATAGGCGACATAGCTTGAGCATAAAAACTGGAGACTATTTACTGGTGCTTGGAAGAATAAAGCCAAGCATTAAAGCCTTTCTAAGGAAGGATAGATAGATAGATAGATAGATAGATAGATAGATAGATAGATAGATAGATAAAGGAGGACCCCACTTGTGTATAGTGCACTAAAGAGTGCAGAAAAGCAATGGCAGTCTGGATTGCTTTTACCTTGCTTGGTTGGCCTCCTGTGTATTCTCATCCTGGGAAAAGATGGCCAGGAGTAATTAAAAGGAGAGTCGGAATCAGAATCCATTTCCCTGTGTAGTAGGATGGAAGCAGGTTCTGGCAGGAGAGAAGCAATGCGGACCCCGAAGCTTCTCCAGAACACGCAAGATGATGTAAAATAGAGGAATGAAGAAAGCTGGATCAAATTGCCCTCTCTGCCCAGGGGAGGGACGGGCTGTAAACGTTTGCTCTCTTCAGGCGCTCAGGCATGTAGACAGATCAGGCTGTAAATATTAAATCAGATGAGGGAATGCAGGGGGAACACATGAAGGAAAGCTGGAGCTGCATCATGGTCCACAGCTATGCCAGAGGTCAGCTGGTGCCAATGAATCATTAACTCACCTTCATTTCTATGCTAATGGAAAGTGCCTAAACTGCAGCTGAAGTTTGTGAAGTGCACTTGTAAGTAAATAGATGGGACACGGGAACTACAAAGACATGCAAGAGAGTTTCCAGACAGTGCCACTGATGGCTCATAACAGATGCTGGGAAGCCTGGATCCTTAGGCTAGGTTCACACTGCGTTTTCAGCATCAGTTTAACGGATCCGTTTTTTTTAACGTCCAGAAAAATAGGGTCAGCAACGTTTTTTTGTCCGTTTTGGTCCGTCAAAAAAAACGGATCCGTTTTTTTTATAATGGAAGTCAATGGAAAAACGGATGCACACAAATGAATCCGTTTTTTGCAATCCGTTTTTCATGCGTTTTTTGCAAAAAACCGGATGCGTTAAACGGATGCTGAAAACGCAGTGTGAACCTAGCCTTACACACACAGAAAGATCTTGTGAAGTGACAAATAACATGAAAAAAATGGGGACTTTAAAACATGATGGGAGTTATAGTTTTGTAACAGCTCAAAAGCCACAGCGGTCAACACAGTGCAGTCTAAAGATAGTCCAAAAAGTTCACAAGCTGTTACCCACAGCTTTCCTTTTCTTTCTTTTTTTTTTTATTGTTATGAAACTACATTTTCTTAATATATTGAATTCCACAGCAAATCAGGCATTAAATTTGCTTCGTCGGAATTCGCAAATTCACCTGATTCGCTTTGCAAATTCAGAAAACATGGTGGCCGCACATGTTATCTTAAAGTGACTGTACAACCAGGCCCAGGCCCTTAGTGCGAGGAAACCCTAGCCCCTCCATGATAGGGTTCCATTGATTCTAATGAAGTCATGTCATGGAGGGGCCGAGGTTTCTTCCCACTGGGGGTGGGTCGGCCCACCTCCAGTGCTTCAGCCTGGGCCTGGTGGTACAGTCACTTTAAAGAATTGGCTTTTGGCGGGAGCAAGGGATTATCCATAATCCCTAGCTCCCATCCAATCAGATGCAAACCCCACTGTGATGTCAGCACCTCACCCTCTATATAAGGTGATTGGCTTCCAAGAGGCGGCCATATATGTGCTGTGTATAGTGGAGAGTAGTCTGCAGCACGCAGTTAGGGTCCATTTACACAGAAAGATTATTTGACAGATTATCTGCCAAAGATTTTAAGCCAAAGCCAGGAACAGACTATAAACAAAGATCAGGTCTTAAAGAAAAGCCTGAGATTTCTTCTAATTTCAAATCCATTCCTGGCTTTGGCTTTAAATCTTTGGCAGATAATCTGTTAGATAATCTTTCTGTGTAAATGGACCTTTAGAGCAGGAAGAGAAACACAGAGATAAGGACAGAGAGGAGAGCATAGAAGGGTGGTTTTCTGTGGGAGCAGTGAAGCCATTGTCTAGTATACCAAGTAACTGGGTGACTGTTGTTCATTATACCAAGTCACTGGGTGTGCATTATAGGAAGTCACAGTGGAGACAACGTCCATCTTAATAACTCACTGGGTGCTCATTTACCAATGTCCACTGCCGTTGATCCACAGACATCCACTACAGTCCATGGCAGAAATTGAATGAATGATTGACAGTAGTCCAACTATTGTAGCTACTATAGTTTGTCTGTTTTAATAAAAAATTGAGAGTGATTCACTCATCTCTATTGGTTATTATACTATACATGACTGCCTGTTTTGGGCAATAATCTGCAGCCCATGCACCCAATAAAGAGGCAATTGACTGCATTCTGCTTGCTTCAAGACACCGCCACCACATCATGTGGCTGCACAGAAAAACAGAAGTGTGTGTGTCCAGAGCAAAGAATGACAACATACAGTCAGCTACAGTCCAAAGTAATAAGCAAATATAGAGAAGGGCCTAGCCATGTGCTTCTCCTGCTTCACTCTAGTGATCCCTTGGGTCTAACCTCCAGACCATTAGTGAGCAAAACTGATTTGTCTCAAGTAAAAAGTTGTTGTTTAAAAACTTAAATACTAGAGATGAGCAAACCAAGTTCGGGTTCGAGTTCATCCGAACCCGAACTTTCGGCATTTGACTAGCTGGGGCTGCTGAACTTGGATAAAGCTCTAAGGTTGTCTGGAAAACATGGATACAGCCAATGACTATATCCATGTTTTCCACATAGCCTTAGGGCTTTATCCAACTTCAGCAGCCACCGCTAATCAAATGCTGAACGTCCAGGTTCAGATGGACTCTAGCATGCTCGAGGTTCACTCATCTCTATTAAACACCCATCATGCCTGGACATCTTAATCCAAAAAATTGGCTGCCCAGGCATGATGAAAATTGCAGTTGTGAACAGTTGGAGGGCTGCCTATTTGACATCCATGGCCTAGATTTGCAAGAATTTCTGGTTTAGTCGCCCTTTACAGTCCAGCAGTCATAAGGCGTAGGTGCACCCTAAAAAGTATAATGTTAACGGATACGTCAAAATGTTTAAATTCTGCAACATTATGAGAACCAATCCGCTCAACACTATTTAAAAAAAAAAAAAAAAAAAGAGTGGGTAGCTTTCTGTTTTGGTGGCAGTGGAAGTGTAGACAACACTGGTTATATGAAATAACAAACTACACCGTATACATACAAACGGCAATTCTCACCACAGAATTTCCACCAAACCCTTCTCAGTCCAACGAATCATGAAAAAATAGTTAGAATAAAACTGGTGTTCAATACACCCTGTACCTGTGGACCTGAGGGCCGTAGTCCTCTGTGTTACTGGATCACTCAATGAAAGAAATCCACAAACTCTGACTGTTAGTCCACACAAAAGAGATTTATTCCTCGGTACTGGTACAAAAAGTACGCTCACAGGCCGTTACATTCACCCAAGCATCCACCTGGTGTCCTGCAGACGTTTTGGAGGATAGGCTCCTCCCTCTTCATGCATGGGGGGGGGAGAGAGACAGTTATGAAGGCTGCGCCACTGCCGTACTGCCATATCCTTGGCGCATACCTTCCATATCGCCCACTTGCCCAATACAGCTGGCAGAAATCTACACCTGCAGATCAGGTCAGTTTGACTAAGAGGAGTGCGCTGGTGGAGCAATTGGTGACGGGGAATAATCGAAGACCAATGTATGAGTACGCTGATCTTCATAAAACGTCCCCGTGGTGTGGTCTGTTAACATTCACGGCTATAACATGGCACACGTAAGCTAAACTTGTGATGGTATGTCAACATACCGCAGCGAACGAGACCCAATATGTGATGTAATGGGGCCCAGACTGTACCTGTCAAAAGGTGTGTGAACAAGTAGTTACCTTGCATTCCTGGCTCTTTAGAAGCTTAAACAACTAAATATATCCTCATTATACAAAAAAATGTTTCTTTATAGTGGATTAAAGCACTTGAGATCCATTATCAAACCGATTGGTTTGTTCTGCATATTTCCAGCCTTTGTCCTGGTTTTAGATGGGGACTGTCAGAGATTTAACAAGTCTGGCACCTTTAAAATCAGTCATGTACTCTCGTATAAAGGAACAGTGAGTGATTTACAACAAGCGCACCATTCTTACACCGTATCCCAGAACAACTCTGTGCACACAAGTGTCCGGCAAGACCTTTCCCTGCACCACCAGCTGATTCACAGCAGACTAGTCTCACATCTCCTCAAGAGGTCTAGGAGCCATGCCGCACAGGATAATGAATTATAATCCGGGATGCAATAGCCAAGCCTCAATAGAGGTCTTCTAACAACTACTGATGTTTCTGTATCTGCAGAGAAGAGGTCGGCTCATGGATCAATGTAAATGTCAAATCTGAAAGACTATGATATTTGAGCCTGTTAACATTCCTGCCTTCACTTCAATTATTACCCAGACTGAGCGAGGTCTACAGTAGCACTTCTGTCCTCTCCCAGAAACACATTTTCTACTCTGACAGAGTGTCTCAGCTTCTGCTTAGCACTAAGAGGCTTTCTGAACTAGGCATAATGAACTGGAAACAATAAAATCATCAAATCTTACAGCCCTGGTAGCTAACAAGCCCTTTGGCAAGAATGTAAAACAAGTTTACAATTTATATTTTTTATGTAGTATAGTATAAACAAGTAAGCCCACAAGGGATGGTTACTGCTGTTTCAAGAAACTTCCCTCCTTGTGAATCCTAACATTTTTGTACATCATTTAATTTATTAAAAAATACTCCTAACCCCAGAAAAACAGCTCTTGGCCACTAGGTGTCTCTATTCCCTTCAATTGCTGCCCACTGCCTGTTGTTAAGAAAAATCTGTCTCTAGAAACAGTCTGTGTATGTCAAAGTGTGTGTGGGATATACTACGCGTAGAGATGAGCGAACCGGGTTCGGATTAGAGTCCATCCGAACCCGAACGTTCGGCATTTGATTAGCGGGGGCTGCTGAAGTTGGATAAAGCTCTAAGGTTATCTGGAAAACATGGATACAGCCAATGACTATATCCATGTTTTCCACAGAGCCTTAGGGCTTTATCCAACTTCAGCAGCCACCGCTAATCAAATGCCGAACGTTCGGGTTTGGATGGACTCGAGCATGCTTGAGGTTCGCTCATCTCTAACTACATGCCCTTTGCAGGAGCGGGGAAAAAACCAGACTACTGTGTAAAAGTAAATGGATGTCTAGCAGCTCGGTATCTTCAGGTTAAAACATAACTTTTATTTTCAAAGTATCAAAAAAAGTCTTTATCCAAGTCAAGAGCCCAGATCTGACATCTAGCCTCCTGACCTGGTCATAATATGTGCCCCCTCCCCTTTTATTAGGTTTCAACTGATGCCAAGCTGCTGGACATCTATTTACTTTTCAGAGGGTGCCTTCCCCACAGCCTGTCTTAATGCTGGCTGAAGTGAGCTGTCCGGACTATCTTTCAGCTGCTTCTCTTGTCCGTACAAGCAACTACATTCAGTCCACTTTCCCAACATATGCTTATACATATTGTTTTGCAGGACTGAAAAGTGTAGCCTACAAAAGAAAAAAAAAGTAAAGAAGTAAAGCTTACTGCAAACAGTTCACTAAAACTCAATAAGCCCATACTGCAGTATATGCCAGCTTTTTGCCAGTACACCCAGGGTACTGCTCAGCCTTAAGAAATGCATACTGGTCTCTTCTCCTGTCTGTTTTCCATTAAAAGTGACAAAAATGCCTTTTTACTACATTACATCAGACTTAAAGTATTTGCAAGAATGTGGAAAAAAAAAAGTCTAATCAAACAGTAAGAATGACCTCAGCAATTCTGCCAGATTACCTAGCGTTGGAGAAAAATGTATGAGTAATGTTATGAAGGAATGTCTCCCCGATGCTAAAACAGGTAAATCTATAACTCCAGTTTAATCAATAATCCTCCTCCAGGTATCTGACAGAACAGAACATGCCGCATCTTCTTGGGAGTAGTTAGGTTATACAGCCCAGCATTATATTCTGCACATCCCTCCTTTTTAGTATCCAACAGAGCCCAGCATTATATTCTACACATCCCTCCTTTTTAGTATCCAACAGATAGACAAACATACAAAAAACAGAGGCGCACTAGTGTAGCATCTTCAGTGGATCAAGCAACAGGTGACTTTCAGTAAATGGAAACTAACCTGGTTAGGTTGTGCTGAACTAGGCACAACTCTATGAAGCATTTGTATTGAGCAGAAGTATCGCAGCCCGGCTTGTGATCCCGCAATTGTCATCCGTCACAATGCAATTGCCCAAAGTACACCAACTTACATCCACCAATTGGATCGACCTTCCAGCCTTGGTGCAGGAATAGGGACTCTTGTTGCTAATAAAAGCACCACTTTATTGCACACTCCGATAAAATGTACAGTAGAAACGAGTGACGCGTTTCAACGCCGATCTGGCGTCTTTATCAAGCTCCAATTGGTGGATGTAAGTTGGTGTCCTTCTTAGTATGGGATTTCTACTTCCCGTGTTTTCATAGTACAAATGATATAACTAAGACAATTCTATATGGAAATGCTTAGGTATTCATCTTCTAGATCACTTCCATATAAGATTTTTTTTTTATTTCCCATCACCAGTGAAAGAAAACTATACACAGGGAGGAGGAAACACATTCAGCAGACATTCAGTACTTGAAAGAAAAAGAAATGTTTCCTGATGATGACGCATTAGGACAATGAGTAAAAATTAGTAGCAGCCACCCTGATTTATCATCTGAGAACATGGACTGTCCTCAAAAACACTCATCTGTCTACGCTGGCCAAACAGGAAATAAGAGAGAAGGGTCAGGTCAAGCAGCCAGATATGTTCATCTCACTGGAGAACAAAAGGCGTGTGGAGAATTACAGGCCATGCAATGTTCCACTGGAAAAGAAATATGCAAAGTGGCTTGCTCACTGGTGCCACCTACTGGAGGGTAGTGTTCCTGTAGATCAATGACCGGCCCTTCTAAAAGGACTTGTAACTTGATGAAAAATATTAGCCAGGCCAGATTGTCTACCACAAAGAGTAACGCTTACTTTAAGGTGAGAGTCTGGATTGCCTAATAATTCCTAGTTTTAAGGCTTTTAAAAGGGGTTGTGCATTGATTTGCAAGGTCGCTACCTCAAGTAGATGGTACCCAAAGAGGAAATGCTCTGAAGTTGAATATGAAGTCTAAATAAAGTCCAATTTTCACAAATTTTGCTACATTTTAGGGATGGTCTGCTGATATTTTATTGTGAAAAACGAACAACAAAGATAAGGGATGGTACCCAGCTAAACTGTTGCCAGGGTTCTTCTCTCCTTTAGGCTAATGGCAAAGCAAAAAATCTGACTACGATCTTGGTTACAGTATGTCCATGTCAACAGCAATCAGTCTATGGCTGCTCTACGCTAAAAAATAACTTGGCACTAAGCTTAATCTGAAGGTTTAGAAAAATTTATCTTTTACTTCCTTTATCTTGAAAAAAAAATAGAGAAATAACATATTTAAATTCCAATAGTCACTATTATTTTGCAATAATATCCATCGGCCATGCTTTTTCAGAAAACAAGGCACCTGGGTCATTGTTCAGGAGCTCTTACTTTCCCTGGTCAAACCAGAGGGACTAGTTTTAGGACAAGCAAAGATACATGTACCTACTGATTAATAAACATTTAACATCGCAAAAGTTTTTTTGATTGTTGGAGTGTTCAAACTAACGGATAGCTAGAACAAGCAGTGAGAGAAGCACACAGGTCAGTGCTTCTCTCCTTGCTCTCTGTGCTCAACACCCAGACTGTTGCATTATGAGACTAAGAGAAGGAAGGAGAGAGTTCTCTTAGCGTACACTTCTCCCAGTTCAATCTAGAAATTGGGCACTGTCATTTAACCCTTTAAGGAGGGAGCCAGTTTTCATTTTTGCGCTTTCGTTTTTTTCTCCTCGTTTAAAAGGCTATAGCGCTTGCATATTTTCCCATACAGACCCACATGAGTCCTAATTTTTTGCAACACTAATTATACTTTGCAATTACAGACTTAATTTTTCCATAAAATATAGTGCAAAACCAGAAAAATATTATATGTGCAGTGAAATTGGAATAAAAGGTGCTGTTTTTTTATTTATACATTAATTAGAAACCCCCTGGGGGACTTCTATATGCACAGCACTTATCTCCCACTGAGATCAATGCTGTGTATATAATAGAGCACTGATCCATCAGATCGGTGCTGCATTATTCTGGTCAAATACACTGATTGCCAAACCCCGATCAGCGTCATTCCGACGCTTAGCCGCAGACGGCTCAGTAGAAGGGATCTCCCCTCTGCAATTGCATCGGGGGGGGGGGGAGATCCCCCCACTAGACACCAGGGACAGGGGGACAAAGGCTATTTAAAGGCAGCTGCCAACTTTGACAGCTGCATTTAAATAGTTAATTAGCTGGGGGCGGCAATCGGCCGCACTGGCTAATACGTGCTGTCCCCCGCTGCACATAGCAACCAGGGACCGCACACTGCAGAGAGGGCTTGTGCTGGGAGCCCTCTCTGTTTACCCTTAACAATGTCGTTAAGATGTTTAAAAAAAAAAAAAAAGTTGTAGAGACATTTCAAAAGTTTTGATCACGTGGTTCTTAGTGTTCAGATTTTTTTTTTTTAATTAAATGAGTGGAATTTAGACTGTTAAAAAAGGGAACCCATCATTACTTTCAAGCTGCTTGAACCACGAATCATCAGGGCGGTCCACCACTTTCCATTTGCCTATAATACACTCTACCAACCAATAAGATTTTAACTCTCATTTTTCAGAGGATCCATCGAACCAAGGTAGCATCTAACATCTGTTGCTCCCTTTTATAAAGAAAAAGGCTACAAACTTAAAAAGTTTTTAGACTAAATTTAGTTTGTTTCTTTTTAACAAAAAAAAAAAAATCTCATTGTATATTTTTGCGATAATCTAAAAACAAGTACATTTCAATCGAAATTTTAGCATCTTTCATTATAATATTACAATTAATCCAAGGATGAAACTTGGTTATACTATTACAATTAAACCAAGGATGTTAACGTGAAGAAAGTTTAGTTACTAATTATACTGCTTCAAATGAAGAACAGGAAGTAGAAAGGGATTGTATAAACTGATAGACTTCCTTGTTGTACTTGATCTCTAAAGATGTAAAAGACAATAATATTTTAGTAGGAAGCAAGATGTCCGATAAAAAGAAGGGGGGGGAGGGGGAAAGGACTTCATGTTCATGGAGGGAAATCATGAACATGTCAAGGAAATGTAGTCGAATGCTTAACGCTGGCACTGGTACAACACTCAACCCTCTTATTTGGGGCATTTTCAAATGGTAAAAAGTTATAACATATCTACAGGGGTACTAGCTAGATGATGGGGGGGGGGAGCCTGGAAATAAATATGTATTTACTCAAGCATGGCCCTTAGTACGGAGGAGAGTACAATAAAACATACATTACATGTAACAAACCACAATATGGCCCAGAAATATAAAGAGTATCCAGTGTACTCCAATTCTACTACCACCCATCCTAAAGTGACAAATCTCTTCAGGACAGTAATACTAAACAAAGTTTTCTGATGACACATGCAAAATTCAATTCATCTTCTTCTCTAGTTGGGTCTCACACAATCCAGTCATTTTCCCTGAGAAAGTCAGAACTTTCAGATATAAATAATGATAGTTTAGCTGACTGACTTTGTAAATCCCGAGGCTCAGATAGTGTTTAGTTTTCTTTCTCACAGTGGAACTTTAACTTCTTTGCGAAGTTAAAACATTTCCCTGAATTTATTTGACAGGGGTCACAATGACATTGAAATAGTTCAATCTACCAGCTTAGTCAAGGCTAATGAGGAAAGACTAGAACAGTTTGTCCTCCCGCAATTGTATATTTTATAAGAATTAGGCTGCGTTCACATTGCCATTTGGGGATCTAGTAAGGTCCCACTTAGCAGTTCTGTCCCTTTTAAAAGCAAGAATAGCGCAGTCTTGCAGCTAAAAAGATGGAAAGTTTATAGAGTCACTGTCTTTTTTTTTTTTTTTTTTGCAGAAATCAATAGTCCAGGAGATTTAACCCCTTCAAGACCAAGCCTATTTGCACCTAAAAGACCAGGCTCATTTTTCAAAATCTGACCTGTCTCACTTTATGCGCTTATAGCTCAGTGATGCTTTAACGTATGCTAGCGATTCTGAGATTGTTTTTTCGTCACATATGACACTTTATATTAGTGGCAAAATTTGGTCACTACTTTGTGTGTTTTTTGTGAAAAACATCAAAATATCATGAAAAATTGAAAAAATTAGCATTTTATGAACTTTGAAATTCTCTGCTTCTAAAAAAAGAAAGTTGTATTACATAAATTAGTTACTAAGTCACATTACCGATATGTCCTCTTTATTCTGGCTTCATTTCATAAACATATTTTACTTTTTTAGGGTGTTACGGGGGTTAGAAATGTATCAGCAAATTACCACATTTTCGTGAAAGTTTCCAAAACTGATTTTTTTAGGGACCAGTTCTTATTTTAAGTTGATTTAGGAGGTTTGTATACTGGAAACCCCCATAAGTGACCCCATTTTGGAAACTAGACACCTTAAAGAAATAATCTAGGGTTATAATGAGCATTTTAACCCTACAGGGGCTGGAGGAAAGTATTCACCATTAGGCTGTAAAAAAATGAAAAATTAAAATTTTCCAATAATATATACATTTAGATTAAAGTTTCTCATTTTCAAAAGGAACATGAGAGAAAAAGCACCCCAAAATTTGTAACACATGTTCTCTTGAGTACTACAGTACCCCATATGTGGGCATAAACCACTGTATGGGCACACAGCAGGGCTCGGAAGGGAAGGAGCGCCAATTTGCTGGAGCAAAACCGCAGCTAGTAACAGTTATTAGAATAGCGCAGTTACTAAAATACAATACCTAAAATACAATACAATACCTCCGGTATAGTATATACCGCTGATCGCTTGTACCGGGACCCCACAGGGGGGGTCCCGATGACTGCCCCATGCTCTCCGCTACCTCCGGTGGCGGAGAGCATGGGGCTTTCATTCATTTTTCTTTTTTGATCACTGTGAACAGACATTAGTCTGTTCACAGTGATCGCGGCGGCCATCTTGGATCCGATGGCCGCCGCGGGAGGGGGGGGGGGGTTAGTGACTGGGGCACTAGGGGGCTGATCTGGGGTCTGATTTTTACTTATTTCATCTCACGGTGGGGGGAGATGAAATACAGCGGCGGCACCGGCCCATTAGTGACCGCCGTTTCGGCGGTCACTAAGGGGTTAATGGGGGTCAGCTGCGGAATTGCAGCTGATCCTCATTATCTCCGGTGCTGTACACAGATGAGAGCAGGATCGCTGTCCCTGCAGCGATCCCGTTCTCATCACAAAGCCCCTGTCAGTCAGGAACGTATATGTACATTCCTACTGCACAGGGCATGTGCAATAGGAACGTATATATACAGATGGCTGACGTGAAGGGGTTAATATATTATATACAGTACAGACCAAAAGTTTAGACACACCTTCTTATTCAAAGAGAGTGACTATGAAAATTGTAGATTGTAGCGGCATGCTATGCCACCTGGTTTGCGTTTGGTTGGACTATCATTTATTTTTCAACAGGAGAAGCTCCAACCTCCAGGCTGCTTTTTTTTTTGCAGAAATCAATAGTCCAGGAGATTTAAAGAATCTTTGTTATTGGGTTTATTAGGCAAATATGCCATTATCTGCATTCAAAAAGCCTTTTTCGCAGCCTCCCCCCCCCCCCCCCTCTTTTCTATTCACTGTAAAATATCAGGAAATTGTGACTTGTTGCGTCAGACACAACCCTGTCTGTTCTATAGAGAGGGGAGGGGGAGGAGGGAGTTAGTCGGCAGCAGAGAACAGAGAACAAAGGATTATACAAACACGGAGGTGGGTGAGAGTGGTATTCAGAGGTCTGAGAGGTCAGTGCTGACTGTCAGAGGAGATAGCCGGTGATTAACTGTATATTAACTCTTTGTTGTCCTGTTTTGGTGCCTCATCTCTCTTCACCCCTCCCCTCTCCATAAGCAAGCCATGAAGACAGGAGGGAGAGCTTCAAACTGCTTTTTTTTCATGATATAAATGCTTTTTTTGGCTAAAACCCCCAAATACAAAGTTTCTTAAAATCGCCTGTACTTTTGATTTCTGAAAACAAAAATTAAACCACAGTGACACTTTAAAGGAACTAAATGGACTCCATAAGAGTCATAAGTTGCAGTGGTCCATCAGAAACACAGCCTTTTTTCAGCTACCTTTCCCTATAATGGTCCTTCTCAATTCCAGTCCGCATGCCCCACCAACTGGTCATGTTTTGAGTGTTTCCTTTGTATTTCACAGGTGATAGAGGATCCTTTATATTTTAGGATAAGCAAGCTGCAGAGAGCTACTGAACACAGTCATTTTCTCCAGTGGAGCACTGCATGGCCTATAAGATTCCTTATACCAGTTTGACACTCTCCTCAAGCAGAAACTTTATCTCTTCCAACCCGCAATATAGTTGCATAGTTTATTAGGTTGAAAAAAAAGACAAGAGTCCATCAAATTTAACCTATAACTCTACTGTGTTGATCCAGAGGAAGGCAAACAAAAACATTAGGCAGATGCCAATTGTCCCATTTCAGGGGGAACATTTCCTACCTAATCAAAATAAATTTGTGGATGAACATCCTATCACGTGAAATCTAAATCCCATAACAAGCAATATTCTATTTATTGAGAAAAGCATCCAGGCCTTCTTTGAACTTATTTAATGAATCAGCTATGACGACATGTGGAAGAGAGTTCCATAGTCTCACTGCTCTTACAGTAAAGACTCTAACCCCTATTACACAGCCCAATCTTCACAACAAGTGAGTGCTATTACACACTGATAAGCAAACTTGCACAACCCGAAAGCTCGGCATTTGACTCCTGGTGGCTGGAGAGGTTGAATGCAGCCCTAGGGCATAGGCTGTATCCATGTTTTCCAGGACTCCTTAGGGCTGCATTCAACTTCTTCAGCCACTGGGAGTCAAATGCTGAGCTTTTAGGTTGGGAAAGTTTGCTCATCCTTAGTAACTATTCCTTCTAGAGAAGATGTTGGCTTGGCTAACACAACCCAGTAGTGATTCAAAGCCTATAAAGGGCATTGATTTGCAGGTATGCCACCTACAATTATGTGGCAGCTAAGCACAAGCTCTCTTCATTCTGGAGGATATATACTTTGCACATTAATATAAACTACAATGCTAATTTTAGCAGCTAATAAAAAAAAAGGTTTGGAATATCTTAGTGATCGAGCAGTTAAAAAAAAAAAAAAAAATCAGCAGAGAACTGTTATTCGGACCCTTTGTTGGTAAAGATGCTCAGGATTTTATTCAAAGGAGTAACAAAATGAAAAAAAAGTTTTGACATGTCAGAAAGACATGCCTAAAGTTCTGATCCTTTGAGGTCTAAGAACCCCCCCTTCAATGATTGTTAGGGTGCGTTTACACAGAAAGACTTATCTGACAGATTTTGGAAGCCAAAGCCAGGAATGGATTCAAAAAGAGGATAGATCCCAGTCTTTCCTTTATGACCTGATCCCTGTTTACAGTCTGCTGCTAGTTTTGGCTTCAAAGATCTGTCAGATAAATCTGTCTGTGTAAACACACCATTAGATATAACCAGAAGTAGTATGCAGCCTTGATTCAAAGATCTCTTGTTGGGGTAGAAATCCTTCTATTAAAGCACATGGGGCACACAGGTCCAGAAACCACCCTGATGTAACTCACATGGCATAAAAATGGTGACAGGTTCCTCTTAAAGAGTTATTTTTATTTGCAAGAATTTTAACAGGTCATCATGTAAAAAGTTATTGATCACACAGATCCTGAGATCCAGCCAGGGGACAGCGCGCCAGCACGCTTACCTCCCCAGCTATCAAAAGATCCCAGATCTTTTGCTTCATTATAGTCTATGAAGCAAAGGGGTCAGACCCTCGTCTGGCCACGAAGTGGAGCGCACTGCCATTCACCAGCCGGTGAGCAACAAGACCTGCTGCGATCAATAATTTCTGATGTGTCTATTGTCCGAGAGCAGGTTGTACACGGCTTCACACGTCTCATCACTCACATAGTGCTGGTAAACAGGTAGATCTGTGCACATTAGCTGCAGTTACTTTATACTGTGTACATGAATAGGACATGGTTTGTAAGGGTCCTATTGCACAGAGCGATTTTTAACATTTAACGACTAACGATAAACGATTGCAAACGGGATTGTTTATCGTTAACCTGAAATCGTTTATTCCTTCTGATCTCAGGAAAAAATGGGCAATGTGCTATTACACTCAACAATTAGTGAAAAAATACGGAACTTGAGCAAACGAACGTGGAATTACAGCGAATGATTAACGATAATTTTAGGTTCAGATCTAAAATAAACAATCAACAACATACAAACGATTTTTCGATCGTTGCCTGCAATTACACAGAACGATTATCGTTTAAATTCGAACGATATAACGATTTTTCGCACAATAATCGTCCCGTGTAATAGGGCCCTAAGGCTGATTACCTTTCTTCAAACTATACCATGTACCATCATTACACTCCAGGAGGAGACTGAATACACTTCTGAACTCTATTAGTAAGTTCACTATAATAACTAACCCTGGCATAAAATTCCAGTCTCACTGCTCTTACAGTAAAGAACCCTCTTCTATTAATCCATCCTCACCATCTGCTGATGAAAAAACCTTTTTTTTTCTAGGATGTCATATGGCTTTAGTGCTTTTTTATAACATTTACATTCATGTAGACAGCTGTCAAGCATCAGAAACCTAACCGTATTATAACGTACCTATAGTTTATAATGCCAAGTTAAAGCCATTTGATGGTCCACTTTGCACAGTGAGTGGACAATAACGCCCCTTATTTCCTTGTAGTATATTATTTCCACACGCTACAGGGGTGGGCTGCTGGCTAATACATTTACATGAGGTCTCCTACATGAAGCGTCTAGTAGCCGCTATTTGTTACACTACCCACAGCTGAATTACACCCTCTTCTGGGACATTTACAACATTCATCATTTACAATACAACTCAACATAATAGGCGAATAATACGCTCTCTTTCGGCGGATTTACCCAAGGCTACTTGACAACCACAACATAATTTAATCAGCCCTCCGGATTATACAAGATATTGCATTAAAGGAGCAACAGAGAGAAGGAAGATAAGATGCCCATTGTAGCAGGGAATAAAGCAGGCAGCAACATACAATGGAACTATACAAAGAGCCTCTCAAAAATTCCCATAATAAGTCACCCAATTTATACCATTATAAGCTGAGGGAGTGCTCTGGGCTATGGCTGCCTACTCCGTCTGGGATAAGTGTACAGTATACACTGCAGAATCCATAATAAGAGCCAACAAAATCTAAATCAAAATCTAAATTCTTGCATCCATAACTGTATTAGAAAAGAAAAAAAAACTCCAATTATATTAACTTCAAGAAATAGAAAGAATCTTGACACATAGGGCATGAAAAACCACTGTTTTATTTGTTGGACATTAAAGCAAACTTTTACTTCAACTCTGCCACTCTACAGACTGCAAATGAATGTTTCACCAACAATCTAATATTTATGGCGGCAGCCGGACTGTTGTAAGGAGAAGCAAAGATCTACACATACCCTGGATGAAAATTCCAGAAGCAACAAGCTGTATCCTTTGCCTCTTAAGGTCCCCATACATCACATGGTGGGTTCGGGCATTGGAATAAGGTGTATGGGACTGCTCCAAATAATCAACAACATTTGATCTTAGTGATGACAGGGGTTGGAGGTGATGGAATATCACTGCCCAATAATTTTTTTCTTGGAGAGATAAGCCACAGTCAGAGCTTTTTGGCTTTGGCTTAACCTACCCCTCCCCCATAGAGAACACAGGAACGCTTCTGGTGTATGACTGCCCTTACATCCATCCAGTGTCCAATGGGTCAGACCTATACACCATCTAACATAGCTGCCCTAATGATGTGGTTTTTCAAAATAAAATAATAAAAAAACACAAAAACAGCATCCTCTGTTTTTTAACCTGGTATATGCACCTTCTCACCAGACATACGTAAATAACACGTATGATAAGCTTTGAGCTGTCACTTCTCTTTTCCATACTAATTTACCTTTTAAATGCAATTTTTGGAGGGAAAATTCAAAAGTCACATTGTTAGGCATAGAAAGAAACTAAGAGAAATAAACAAGGATATAGAGTACACAACAGTTTTACGGTACCTCCTCCTCCTGTGGCAGATCCATCGAGTGACCTCTGCTTTCTGTAATTCCAGGGGTGCATGGGGCTTACAATCTAAAGAACCAAGAAAAAGGTACAAATATGAAAAACACAACCGCAAGTAAAGACCACACCCTTCTATTCTCAATACTATTAGGATTAGTGCTGGCAAAAGTGCACTGAACAGACTGCACTGTGCTAGGGAGTCATTTACACAGTACCATATTATAGATGACATGATGAGGAGGATGGATTTGTGCACTGGCTTTGCAAGATGCTACAGTATGTGAGCAGAAAAAAAAAACTGTAACAGAGCTAGGGGTTACACTAACCACTGAACAGATGTAGGGCACTGGGGCTCCAAGCAAACACCATACAGCCTGCCTGACAGCTGGATGAAAGAACATCCCCTCTTCGAAAATTAAGCCGCCAGTCTCAACGACGTTGCTGCGGCAGGACTGGAAATCTCCTATAAGCACAGTAACTGTTCCTGTACATCCCTCCTGGCCTTGTACTGTGCAGGAGAGCTCTGATCTGCTCACAGCTGCGACACTGAGCGGGATGGAATGAATATGGAATAATGCAGGTCACATGCATGCTCCTATTTTTAACTATTATTCTGGAATGCCACAATTAATATTAAGGGTATAAACCCACACACCGTATACACAGCGTATTTACTGCTGCGATACGCAGCGAATACGCAGCAAAAACGCAACAAATACGCAACAAAAACGCAGCAGATTAGATCTAAATAACTGAACTCAGCATTAAATCTTCATCAAACTGCTGCGTATTTGCTGCGTATTTGTTGCGTATTTGCTGCGTATACGGTGTGTGGGTTTGTACCCTAAGGGTACAAACCCACACACCGTATACACAGCAGATACGCAACAAATACGCAGCAAATACGCAGCAGATTTGTTGGTACAGATTTGATGCTGTGTTCAGTTATTTAGATATAATCTGCTGCGTTTTTGCTGCGTATTTGCTGCGTGTTTGCTGCGTATCGCAGCAGTAAATACTCTGCTTATACGGTGTGTGGGTTTATACCCTAAAACAGAAAACTTTGTTGGAATCAAGGTGCGAAATAAAGATGAGCGAAGAGTAAGTTCTGTTCGGAGTGAACCTGAATTTACTGTTAGTTCACTGATCTCAAGATCATACAAGTGGGTTAGTATGCATGATACTGATGGAAGATTCCTTAATATGGCCTGTTCACATCAAGCAAAATAGGCGGAACTCTACCGCAGAATGCCGCCTGCCTCAGTTTTAAACTTTTTTGGAGAGCTTGTGTGCCTCCACTGTCCACTCGAAGAATAGACACGTCAATTCCTTGAGCAAAGAGTGGTGGAAGCGGAGGCGCACAAGCCATCCCATAGAGATACAGTTTGACACTGAGGCGGGCGGGATTCCGTGGCAGAGCTCTTCATCGCGGAATTCCAACCATTTTGCTCAGTGTGAACAGGCCCTAGGGAGCAATCTGGAGCATTGTTTTACACATAGAAGAGCTTAGGGTGAGATGAAAAAAAACTAACACATAGGAAATGCCTGCTTAGCAATACACTGGCTGAGACCAATCACACTCACAGCTAGCAATAGGCTGAACAGTATTTCCTGTATGTCAGGGCAAGAACAGGAAACTAAGTGGGGATCAGCACCAGCAAGGGACTGACAGCAGGTACCTGTTTTTTTTTGTTTGTTTTTTTGATTTAACTACAAAATAAAGTTATCCACAATATCCTTTAAACTATGTATATCCCAAATTGTTCATTGTACTTGATAGTTCTATGTCTGTATATGCCAACTTAAACCCCCCCTATGTTTATTTTTATGTTACAATATACTCTATATTGCACATGACAAAACGCTGATGTAATAGAGCCACAACTTGCAATTTCGTATGGAATGTTTAGACTCAAAGATGTACATAAAGGGTAGAGCCCCTATAGCAAACATAAAAATTGGACCTTTTCACCACACTTAATATAAAGACAGGATCAGGCCCCCTTCTAATCAAAGGCTCCACAGCGTAGTGCCTTTGTGGTACATACTGTACACCTTTGGTCAGACAATCTCAACTGACTTAGAGAATGGCCCAGGGCCACATAGACATTATTTATTATGGATATAGCGGGAACTTAGTGGTCTGTCCACAAGTCTCATGTATTTGTGCGCAAGGGATGGTCAGAAGCTTAGGCAGTAAGATAGATGTAGACAGCTTGGCATAATGTATGAATGAATATCAGATGCCTCATCCCTCTAACATCTCTAGATGAGAAAAAAATAATGTCAATAAATGATTGTTATTGTTCATGTGAAAATAGCTGGAGGAGGACTTTCCATCAGGAAGGAACTTAATATATTTTGGAAAACTCTATTTATACCATGAAAGAGTTGGGGAGTAAGGGTGCATGAGGGTCAGGCCGGATATCAGAAGAAAATGTTCTGAATTATCATTGCAGTTCTAACCGATGCGTTCCAATCTGAACTGGATGCAGTATTTTGCAGATATTCCCCACAGAAGTAAATGCAAACTAAAAATTGTACCAATGTATATGGATCCATGTAAAAAAAGAAACTGCCCTTTTTTCTACGCTAAACCCTGTGGTACATAGTACATAGCACAGACTGATGCCATTTTTTCACATGGTTAAATGCACAGGGCATATAAAAAGTCACTTCTAGGTTGGTGGAGGAAACTTTATGGTGTCTGTAAAGCCCCGTTGAGGACATGTAATGGGGCTTCTTCAGTGCTGTTACATTTACGCAAAGTTTAAGATGTAATAAACAAGAAAAGTGACCACTTTTTACAACACACCATCCCCTTTGGTTTAGAGCTTAAACGGTGAAAATGTTATCTTGCAACAGGACAATGATCAAAAACAGACTTCTAAGAAATGCTGAAAACTTAAAGCGACTCTGTACCCACAATCTGACCCCCCACAAACTGCTTATACCTTTAGATAGCTGCTTTTAATCCAAGATTTGTCCTGGGGTCTGTTCGGCAGGTGATGCAGCTATTGTCTTAAAAAAAAAACTAATTTTACACTTGCAGCCCTGTGTCAAGTTGGAGTGGTCTACAGTGTCTGTGCATTAGGCTTGCACTGCCTCTCCGTTCCTCCTCACCATTAGGAATGCCCTAGGCAGGATTTTTCCTATTCAACACCTATCTAAACACTGCACATGTGTTGGATCGTTAAGGCACCTGTGCATTGTTCTAACAGATGATGAATAGAAAAAATCCTGCCTGGGGCATTCCTAATAGTGAAGAGGGTTGGGAGGAGGGACAGAGGCTGTGCAAGCCTAGAACACAGGTACTCTAGGCCACACCAATTTGACACAGGGCTGCAAGTTTAAAAGTTGTTTTTTAGGACAATGACTGCATCACCTGCCGAGCAGACCCCAGGATGGATCTTGGATTAAAAGCAGCTATCCGAAGGTACAAGCGGTTAGGAGGGGGCAGATTGTGGGTACAGTCACTTTAAAGCAGGAGGACTGTGTTTGGAGGACACGTTGGTACAACAGCCAGGTATACAACTTACCCAGCTTTTGCATAATGAGATAAGACAAACAACCCACAATCTGGTCAAACCTCAGGAAAAGCTACAGATGTTTTTCCCAACAAATAAGTCAGTCTAGCAAAACGTCAGTCTAGAAAATACACATTCTAACACTATGGGGTACATTTATAAAAGTTGCGCCTCTGGCACACCAAAGAAAAAAAAAAAACCAAAACACTGAATCTTACCTATTCCATGGCATATGCCAGAGGCAAGGTGGGAGGAGCCGTGGCCTTCCATGCCTAATTGATCATGCAAACAGACGTAAACCATGCAGAAATCTACACCATCTCCAGAGCAGGTATAGATTTCTGTGCAAGTCCTGCAACAAACGCAGGTCCCACTGGCTTTACTAAGGGGCATGCACCTTGTAATAACTCCAGCCTGGAAAATTTAAGACTGGCGTACAAGTATGCCAGTCTACATAAAAAATAGAGATGAGCGAACCGGGTTCGGGTTCGAGTCCATCCAAACCCGAACGTTCGGCATTTGATTAGCGGGGGGCTGCTGAACTTGGATAAAGCTCTAAGGTTGTCTGGAAAACATGGATACAGCCAATGACTATATCCATGTTTTCCACATAGCCTTAGGGCTTTATCCAACTTCAGCAGCCACCACTAACCAAATGCCGAAAGTTCGGGTTCGGATGGACTCGAGCATGCTCCAGGTTCGCTCATCTCTAATAAAAACCATATTCCCTGAAAACCAGAATAAAACATGTGATGCTAGGCCACACAGTTCTGTCCGAGCCCTATTCATTCACTTCAAAACATTGCATCATGTGGCTAATATTGTTTTTAGATATTGGTCAACTGTACTTTTAAATACAGTAAAAATAAGAAAAATAAATGTATTAAATTCCATTCATACTAGGATCAAATGGCACTTTCATGGCGTATGTCATGTCAATGTATGTCTAAGGATACAAATTCCTCCCAAAAGACTTGAAAGTCAAACTGCAAATTTGAAAAATATGGAAATGTCCAAAAATATAAACCTAACTATTGCATGAAGAAACCCTATCCAAAGCTTCAATAGCAAGTAGCTACAGTATGCCTGTTCATATAAATAAATACACTGTATAAGCAGGTATTTTGCTAAATTTCAGATGTAGGCAATACGCTCCTCTGCTGCTGAACTAGGTTTCTCAGCAATCAACACAAATATCTAGACAGTGTATCAACAGAAATACAGTCATTCATTTTTAAAATACAATTTTTCAAAGTCATCCGTCTGGCTTTTGTGAATACAAAGCTTAAAATAAGACACGTGTTGGTGCCAAAATAGAGGAAAATGTAAAAAAGGAGTTAAAAACAAAAATACAAAAAAAAATGAAGCCGAAAAAAAATAAAAATAAATAAAATCCGAAGTAAAAAAAAAAATAAATAAACCAGGTATCACAAACAAACACCAACAGACCAAATCTTACCTTGTCAAAAAAGTTGGTGTCACACAAACATTTTCTGAAGAGCTGGATGTCAGATTCCAGCGAGTGACCACAAGTCTGACGCCGGGTTAAGCTTAGCACTCCAGAAGACCAGCATAACCGTAAAAAGGAATCTGGATTGATTGTTGCAGTGCAAAAGTCAAGTGGAGGAAGCGCCTGAAAACTGGAGGTGAAGGAATTAGATTAATAAACATCTACAAAGCCCCAGCAGCTATCATAAGGCAGTGTTCTGTATGGTATCCAATGTGCCCACAAGCAGCTACACAACAGAATGGATGCCGTGTGCCCGCTCCGATGGATGTGCTCTGATCTTGTATAATGAGATAAACTCTGCTCATTATCCTCATGTAATGCAATTGGGATTATACGGCTGTACCTCCATGGCTTGCTGTGCATAGAGGCACTCCTACTGACCAGAGAGCTGTATGACTGACTGCTGAGAGCAGAGACAGTGCCTCCAGGGAGCTCCGCATTGTTTAAGTAGTTATAAACAAGCCCAGCTTTCATAACAAAATGTACCCGGATTTACGGACGGCTCGTGTCATGCAAATGGCAGCAGGCACATCCCCGACAGGAATGACACAGGTTCGGCCAAAAGGAATTTCACTAAACTGGAAGACTTTCTGGCCTGGCTGAAACATGAATACTTCAGACATTGCCAATATGTATACATAATAAATAAAGACGTGTTTGGAAGAAAAACATGGCCAGGGGTTCCAAACAAAAATGTGCCAATTACATAAACCAACCGACCACTAGAGAAGGTCTATGGTCAACTACGCCCACTCTCCCCCAACAGATGAGAGGGGTGGAAGGTAAACACCATGGCCCAGATTTATTAAAGGGTGTAAACTGCCCACAGCTTTCATTTGACCAGAGCTGAAAGCTGGGCTGTGATTGGTTGCTGTGAGCACCAGTGTATATTTTATACCCTTTCATAAATCTGGGCCCTGATCCTTTTGCTCTAGAGCAAGATAAGATGCTGCAGCCCTTGTTCGCCTTCCTCCAGGGATTACATGCACATGCCAATAAGCATTCAAGTGATTTGTCACTCAGCATTGCCATTCTACTCAATGGCAGAGCTGAAAATCTATGTATTATATATCCACTTTCCACTACATAGCTACAATGCGTTACAGGACGGGTATCTGGGAAAACTTAGTGATAACACCTGTGCAAGTTGTAATGACGACCATGCTGGTTGTTATCCACCTATCTAAGAACTAGCTTTAAAAAGAGAATCAGACACCATACTGTATATACACCCTGGGGGAGATTTATCAAACTAGTGTAAAGTAGAACTGGCTCAGTTGCCCCTAGCAACCAATCAGATTCCACTTTTCATTCCTCACAGACTCTTTAGAAAATGAAAGGTGGAATCCGATTGGTTGCTAGGGGCAACTGAGCCAGTTTCACTTTACATCAGTTTGATAAATCCCCCCCCCCCCCTCGTTTCTCCAAAAATAAACTCTAGCTTGATTTTACAGGCTTTCTGGAGTAGGCCTTAAAGTGAATCTGTCAGCATTCTGACATGACCTGAGTTGATGAAAGTTTTATGTAGGTCACAGCACCTCACCCTTAGCTTATCCGTCCATGTAACAGAAAATGTGCAATCTTTATTTTCTTAGTGTGAGCAAGTGTCAAAGAGGAGTTGTGGCGCTCTGGCCGTGCTGCCCTCTGTTACATCTCATCCTTGCTGCATCCTAAACTTGTTCAAGCGCCGTAGCCAGGAAGAGCGACGCACGTACAATGACTGAAGTAAGCTTCACAGCTCACCGTGCAGGCATCATTCTTTCTGGCCACATCGCTTAAATGAGTTTAGGACACACAAATCAGCTGCAGCACGGGAACTGGAGGTCGATATGAAATTAATATTCAAAAGGAGAAGTGATGAACCACCAAGGATGAGGCGTGACAGGGCGCAGCAAGGCTGGAGACGAAGAGACGCAACTTTGACACTTGGTTACAATAAGATTACATATTTTCTGCTACATGGACGGATAAGCTATAGGTACCATGTTGAATAGGGTGCTGTGACCTATATAACACTGTCAGCAACTCTGGCTAGGTCAGAGTGATGACAGATTTCCCTTAAACACAAGCCCTACTGTAAAAAGAAAAAGCTACTCCATGGAGTACAAAAAAAGGAACCAGCATAAAGTGTGATTATTGTTCATTTGGGAAAAAAAAGCCTCCCAACGAAAATAAGCCTTTTTTCTGAGAAAAAAAATAATATATTTTCTAAGAAACACGGTAGCAAGTCTAGCAGCATCATATTATGAAGCAAAAGGAGCTGAGCAGATCGATACATAGTTTAGCTGGAAACATTTAGTATAACTTGTAGAAGTAATCCGTGCTCATTCTGGGCCTGGGCCTTCAAATCTGCTGCAGATCCTGTACGTGTGAACGCACACTTAAAAAGGACAAGTTCTACTCAATCTTTACCCACAAAACTGTATAGTAATCTGCATGGATCTTCCTGCTCTATAATATGCACCTTCCAGATCAGACTCAACATCCAACATGCTTCCCTTTAAAGGGAACCTGTCACCCCCCCCGTGTCGGGGTGACAGGCTCCCGACCCCCCGTTAGAGCCCCATATACTTACCTAATCCCGCCGGGTCCCGCTTCTGGAGGTGGTCGGGTGACGGAGATCTCAGCCGCTGCAGCCCGGCGCGCGCGCTGAGAGATGAGTCCAACACTCAGAGAATGACAGGAGAGTCCAGCGCTCCGTCATTCTCTATGAGCGTTGGACTCATCTCTCAGCGCGCGCGCCGGGCTGCAGCAGCTGAGATCTCAGTCACCCGACCACCTCCAGAAGCGGGACCCGGCGGGATTAGGTAAGTATAGGGGGCTCTAACGGGGGGTCGGGAGCCTGTCACCCCGGCACGGGGGGTGACAGGTTCCCTTTAAAGAATATGACAGAAAACGCTAACCAATGTACCAATATTGACTAGTGATTTATGTTTATGGTTTTCTTTCACTGTGAATATTCCTTTTTCTCCCAGCAATATCTGATGCAACAATACAAATATCATGTTTGTGAAACTCAATGAGTTTAATAAAAGGACAGACATTCCCGATAATACAATCTTACTACAGTGCAGGAGACATGATGTCACTCGCTGTAAATGGAGACAAATTATATTATAGTAGCTAGGGGAATTTTACTGGACATGGATAGTGAATGAACGCATGCACATCCTACCTGCACTGCAGATAGACAATGACTAGTATGAACCGGCATTAAATTGGGGACCCATGGCAATGCCCACAAGGAGAAGCAAATGTGGGATATATCTATGAGATGTATTGGTACAAAGTTTTTGCTCCTCAGCGGCAGGCGGGTGAGATTTAGCCTGTTCAGCCAGTGACTGCAACGGTGTCCTTTCCCAGTCACTGACTGGCTGAGCGGGACATCTGTCAACCGGGTTGTGATCTAACCGGAGAGGAGCTAAGAAGGGAGACAGTGGGGTCCAGGAGAGGGAAGTCTGGCCTGTCCATCAGTATAAGGTATATGGGGCTCTCCTGACAGATGACGTCGGTGGAGATAGTGGTCAGCGCAATGGAAAATAACCGTCTGACCCCTTTGTTCTGGGAGAAATAAGCCACAGCCAGAGCTTAACCCCTCTCCCCAGAGAATACAGGAAGAAGGCCATCAGTTATTAAAAGTGTCTGGCCCCCATAACTCTCCAGGCATGCACCAGCCCATTGATGAGAATACACGTCGGTCAAAAGGCTTGGCAGATCTACTCACTTCTTTAAACGCTGGACCAGTTTTGTGTGACCGTGACGTATAGCAACCTCTAGAGGGGTCTCCCCTTCTTTGTTCACTCTACTTAATGCAGACGTTCCACCAGGCAGACACATGAGGTAATGTGACAGTTCTATTAATCCCCATCTCATTGTTACATGCAGCAGGGTTTCATGGCAAAGGTTATCTGCAAAATAAATACACAGATTATTATTTCTTACTGTACAGATCAAGCACTTGCATTACTTTTCTCTTACAAAGAGGACCTAATCTCAGTAGAAACTGCAGTAAAAAAAAAAAAACAACCACTCACTGGCACTTATCAGGCTATGCCCTGGGCATGGCATCAAAGAACTCACACAATCCCAATTGCACGGCACAATCACATGTGGGGGGCTAAGGTAGTCCCCACAGCAGGATACAATGCAATTGCTCAATGGTCTTTAAAAGGAAACCATCCATCTAGGCTAAATTACAGAATCTGGAACCTGATCGGTACAGATTTGCAGTGAAAGAGGACACCAATAGATAGAGAAGCCCAGTAACAGAGAAAGCCCAGTAACGTTTCCCAATCAAGTTTAAGGGGTTATCCAGTGCTACAAAAACATGGCCACTTTTGCCCCACTCTTGTCCCCAGTTCAGGTGTGGTTTGCAATTAAGCTCCATTTACTTCAATGGAACTGAGTTTGAAATCCCACTTAATCTGGAGAAAAGAATAGTGCAAAAGTGGCCATGTTTTTGTAGTACTTGATAACCACTTTAATGTCTATTGTTGCATGTACGTATGGGGTCCTGGGTTCACATCTCACCAAGAAAACAGTCTGCAAGGAGTTTGTATGTTCTCCCCATGTTTGTGTGAGTTTTTTCCGAGTACTTCGGTTTTCTCCCACATTCCAAACAACATACAGAGAGGTGAATATTTAACTTAGATTATGAGCCCTAATGGGGACAGTGAATGATCTGAGTGATGACAAACTATGTAAAGTGTTGCAGAATAAATTGGTGCTATATAATGGAATTTATGTATTTAAAAAAAAAAAAAAAAAAAGAAGGGAACTGTTTTTTATTGATCTAATCCAGACAATGCATGCCCTTTAATGACAGAAGACCCGTAGCTGTGTAGAGCAGCAGATTGCTTTTTAATGTAAACTTTGTCAAATGGCAACGCCGATTGTTCCACTGTCTTCTGTGATATCTACGTCTCACACACATCTAACAGCATGGGTCAGAAATAGGTAGTTTACCAGGGGCAAAAAAAAATAAAAAGTTGTCCCTAATACTTTAATGATCAGAAGTCTGACTATTGGAAGGCTAAAAGGCAGCCATACACCTTCAATAACCAACAGGCAAATGCATCATCACCTGCTGAAGACAACTCAGCGTCTCCAATATACCTTCTATTGACCTGTGGTCCGATGTCTCACATGCCGGTCCTTAGTAAAATCCTGCGACCTTGGCATTTGGCTGTACACCTCTAATTGAATCAGCCATCAGCATCTACCAAACAACGCACTTTTAAATGCACGCCAGCTTCCAATCTAGCATACATTTCAGTTATATACTATATACGCTAGCTCTCTAACATATATTGTGATAAGCCCAGCTGTGCTTAAAGAGGTAGTGCGGTGTAACTTTGTAATGTGTGTTATTTAAGTGAATGGCCCCCTTCCCCATGTTTCCCCCCCACCAACCGCGGACCCTGAAGTGTGAAACAGTATACTTATGGTAACACTGTCGAACCCGGCTGCCCTCTTGGGACGATCACATCATTTTCCGGAGGCTGGCCTGACTGCTCCGGCCCTCCCTCATGCTGGCCCCCCTCCAGCATGTCATCAGTTGCTCAGCCGCGACTGACTGAGCTCTGTTATATATACTGTTTCACACCGGGTCCACGTCCGGTGCGGGGAAAACATGGGGAAGGGGGCCATTCACTTAAATAACACACATTACAATGTTGTATAACTTTGTAATGTGTGTTATTTAATGAAAAAATGTCTTACACCACACCACCCCTTTAAGCCACTCCCCCTTCCCACCAAGCTCTGCTTACTTCTTTTTAGAATTGGCATAGGCGGTGTAAACCGGGACAAGGTAGCAAATTTTATAAGGATATATATTGATATAAAGATAAATACACACACACACACACACACACACACACACAGTCTTGTTACAGTTAAATGGTATATGTGACAAAAAAAAAAAAAAAAAAAAAAAAAAAGATTTTAGCAAGACCAAGCCCTCCAGGGTTTTCTAAGAGGAGGGATAAGCCGCAGCCAGAGAGTTCTCATTGTGTCTTATATCTCCAGAAACAGAGGTATTGGGCAATGATTTTTCATAACGCCCGACCCCTATCGCCACCAAAGACATTTGTCAGTGGCCCCACACTCCTTAGATTGATGTGAGCGGTAAACACAGCTGACAAAAGTCTAAGGTGTATGGGGACCTTTACACACATATTCTATTGATTTCATTGACCTTTTTTTCTGGTGGCATTACAGGGAAATCAAACACTCGCTGTCAGTTTCCTCACTTTACAGCAGATCACAGCAACGAGACACCTTGAGATCATCCGATTTTCTGGAGATCCTTCAAATGAAAGGCCATTGTCACAACCTGATTGTGTGCACAACCTGTCCATGCACATTTCACATCCATTTTCTTTACATCCTGACTTGGGATGGTCCGAACCCTCCGAGGTTCGGGTTCGTATGAACCCGAACGCTCGGCATCAGATTCCCGCTGTCTGCCCGCTCCATGGAGCGGGTGGATACAGCAGGAGGACCGCCTGGAAAACTGGGATACAGCCTATGGCTATGGCTGTATCCCAGTTTTCCAGGCGGTCCTCCCGCTGGATCCGCCCGCTGCACGGAGCGGGCAGACAGCGGGAATCATTACCGAAAGTTCGGGTTCGTACGAACCCGAACCGAACTCTGTTCGGACCATTCCTAATCCTGACCCAGCCTATTTTGTGCCTTAGGAATCTCTGCCTGCTCAACCAATAACTGACTACATACATATGCACTCATCTCTCCCCTCCAATGTATTCTCTATCTGCAAACAGATGTCCTAATAAAAACCCATTGAAGCTAAAAGCATTGATCCCACTCAAGGCAGATAAGATATCCCTACGGATCAATGATCAACTAGTGTACAATGTTCCCATCCTCTTAACCTTTTTATAGAACCCATATGGAAACAATGAATAATTCCTCTACACTGAACTACTGTTTACCCCGCACAACAAAACAAACAAATCTACAAGGATGTTTATGGAGAATCTGAGAATTGTTTCAGGGCTCATCCTCAATCCCTGGAGGAATGTGTAAGGAGCAAAGCCCAGCTGGCTTCATGTATTTTGGGAATGGTTCCTTGAGAACAGTTCCTAGCCGGCAGTGTGATAGGGACTAACCTTTTGTTTGCTATCTGAATTAGATGGTTTATTTATACAGTCGCATATAAAGAATTATTACTGTGAAAAATTCAGCTTTTACTCTTAGATCTCATTTTCACACAACAAATCCATGAAGAAAGTGAAATATGAAGACTAAATGGGTGGAAGACACAACAGAGAAAAGTGTAAGGTATAGGGCTCTGCCAACCATCCTTCAACAGATGTCATCAGTGGAGATAGGGGTTGGGCATGAGGGAAACGTCCTTTGTTCTTGAAGAGATAAGCCACAGCCAGAGCTCTCTGGCTGTGGCTTAACCCTCCTTAGAGAACACAGCAACGCTCAGCCAGTCAGGAGAGAGAACTGATGGCTGAAAGTTCAAGCACCTTTGGTGATGTTTTTATACCTAGGCTATACCTATATCAAGGGTGAAGCTAAGAAAATCACCTTCATCCTCAGCACCCTGTGCACTATAAGCACATATCAGCAGGTTAGCCGCCCTTTAACCTTTAGTTCACTAGATCTATTGCTCTACATTGTGCCTGGAAAGTCCCTATAAAAAAGGAAAGATTATCAGCTGAACAAACTGATTATTGCCCATTGTTAAAGACCCAGTGATCAGTTAGTAAACACACAAATGCATTGTTAGCCGATTGCCAGGATGGTGCACAGCTAAAAATATAAACAGTTTACGCAAGGAAATGCACTGCTGATAGTAATGTAAGTAAATGGTCAGGCAAACAATCCAGTAATTGTTAGTGCAGATTTTCACTCACAATAAAGCCGTGTAAGGCTGTGTTCACATACATTACAGTTTCAACTATAGTACTTCTGTGGTATTGCAGCGTTTTCAGTACCTGCTCAGCCAATCTGTGCCTTAGGTGTGGCACTGCTGCAGGAACTCATTGGCTGAGCAGGCAGAAGCAGAAGATAAGAAATGGTGCTGGATTGGGACAAGTGAATGGCACTTTATTACTGTTTAACGGCACCACTTGCTGCTCAGCATTGCTTTTTTCTTATTTTGCCCGGACAACCCCTTTAAGGAAAAAGTCCATTTTTATTTTAAAATTGCGTACATATTGTATTGATTTCACTATGTGATAAGTTTTGTATTGCAGTGTACTATGCTACTACTAATCTATGAAATGATCCAATAAAAGTAGAAACATGTCAGCCAAAGAAGCCATCAAATCAACTTCATTCACTTTTGTTACACGATTGGGATGGGGAGCACATCTGCATACTTAAATTCATTCACAATGTAAAGTTGCAAAAGGTTCAAATATTCTGTGCAAAATGGGGCTCGTCAAAAAGTTACATTTTTGCACAAAGAAACAATGGCGTATTTGGTTGATAAATACCTCTACCTGTCCTGATCCTCAAACCCCAAAAATGTTCTTGTTTAGTATGGCTGAGGCATTATAATGCTGTAAGAGACCAGTGCCATTAGGGAATACCACTGCCAGGAAGGGCATGCTTGGACTGTACAATGCTTAGGCAGGTGGTACACTTTAGAGAAACATGAACAATGTTTCCCAACAGAACACTGCTCTGAGCATCACATGCTGGCTGGCTCCTCTTTGCTGGCTCCTCTTCTTCCCATAATGCATCCTGGTGTGATCCCTTCCCCAGCAAGTGATGCATACACACCTGATCATTTATATGATGTAAAAGAAACCATGATCAATGTTAGGCACCTGGATAGAGGTCAGCAGAGGCATACTGCTCGTGCCCATGACCTTGTTGCTTGTACACCAGTTGTCCTTCCACAACCCATTTTGGCAAATAGCCACTGTATACCAGGAACTACCCACAATACAGACCATTTTACAGATACTATGACCTGCCCATATATAAGCCATCACAATTTGGCCCTTTTCATATTCCCGCAGATCCTCACATTTGACTACTTTTCCTGTTTTTAACACAATAACTTCAAGTACTGACTGCTCACTTGCTATTTTATAGATATGTATTGTCTGGGGACAATCAATGTTATTCACTAATGTTATGGTGATCAGTGTACATTCACACGTAACAATGAACTAAAAGGTAAAAAAAAAATCCCCTTGTAATCCATGGGCTGCCTCTGCTATGATCATTCTCCATTCAACGTACATAAAACAAGCCAAAAGTGTTGTCAGAGCTCTGCATATTAATACTGACTGTATATACAATGTCAAGTGCTATTTATTCAGCAGTAAACATAACCCTCATTAATCTGTCCCTTCCAATCTGTAACAATCTGCAGACAAATAACAATTGCAGTGAACAGAGCTCCCCCTGTTGGAATGCGATATCAATTACAAGCCAAACGTCCTGCTAAAACCCCAACTGCTCCAACAGTACAAAACATAAAAAGGAGAAATTCGTCAATTGCAAAAAGTTATAAATAAATAGCAACTTTTTGCTCAAACCATGAAGATGTGAGCAAGCGTGCTGCGTCATCCTCCTCTCTCCATGACTACAAGTTCCCAGGCCACTAAGATCCACACACCTGGTAAGACACTTTGCACCTGTTACAGGAGAGGCATAGAAACATATAAACCAGTCCTTGTAAAGCAAACAGCAGTAATGACTCCAGTTACAAAGCAGTGGTGTAGACGCAGAGCTAACACTTCTGGCCAAGATGTGGGTCACCTATGCAGGAGACAGTATGGTGGCACTACGTCCACTACAGGGTGTGTTCTCACAATGAAGAACAGTGGTTTGTCAAAGTGTATTTGGCCATGTAAGTTTTACACGTTATATGGGCACACCATTGGTGCATGTAAATTTTAAAAAATGAATAAATACAGAACATTAAAGGGAACCTTTTACCCCCCGAGCCGGGGTACAGCACAGCTGACGCCGGGCTAGAGACCCTTATACTTACGCAGTGCAAGAAGTCCCACAACTGGAGCCACTCCTGCTGCAGAGATATCACTGTTGGAAGCCCCGCGCGCATCAGAGATGAGTCCAACGGCTCCATTTATTCTCTATATGCGTCGGACTCATCTCTGATGCGCACACGCCAGGCTTCCGACGGTGATATCTCGATGGTGGGAGTGCCTCCAGTTGCGGGACTTCGTGCACGGCGTAAGTATAAGGGTCTCTAGCTGGAGGCCGGCCCCCAGCTAGAGAGGGGCTGTAAAACACATGAAGTCTTAAGCCCCTATTACACGGGGCGATTCAGAGGAGCAAACAAGCACTGACCTGTCTCTGGTCGCTGCTGTTGCTATTACACATTCTGCAGTGAGCGGGAAAGAGCAGGGGGGCTGCCCGCGTGATCGCTAGATCGTCCAGGCAGCCCATTGAAGATAGGGGCGGTCTGCTGCCACCGCTCCTAATACACAGAGAGACGGCAGCAAATCGCTATCGGGATCGTTCACATTTCAACATGTTAAAAGACAACGATCAGCTGACATCATGCCTGTCAGCTGATCACTGTCTTCTAATACACTAAACGATTATCCACCGTAATGGTCGGTATCCGCCAATTACGCCTGATAATCGCTTTGTGTAATAAGGCCTTTAGGCTGGCAGCAAGAAGACATCAAAGTATTACCTGTGCCACTTTCTTGGTATAAATAAATGCTTTATTGCAGCTACCAGATGCTGTGTGTCAGTGGGTGGAGCCTAGCATCTATAAGGTCTCCTATACACAGCACACACACAGATGAGAGGATCCTAGTCTGCAATATTTCTATACCACACCCTAAGTAGCAGCAGCATGGAGGGCATTATAGAGTTACTCCCCTCCCAATATCTTTCTACCTATTCTACACAGAACTTTATGGGCAGCACGTAACATGATTCCTCAGCAAGTTTCTAGTCCTCTTGCCTTAAGGGCATTTTTTTAGACTGAATAATAAGAACACAGGACAGGAAAGAGGAGAAAAGGGCATTTTTTTCTGATAACATTTATGCAAAGAAAACTTTGTAATATATTAGTAATACAAGATATTATAAAGACTGGGGAATCAACCATTTAAAGGAGAACTCCCATCTGGGACCCATTTTTTCTAAATGACCGGGGAGGGGGTTGGTGGAAAAAAAATAACATCCACTTACCTCCCCAGCTCCAGCCCACATTCTGCTGCTCCAGTTACCCGGTGTCTGACAGCTTCTTGGGGACTTGGGATGTGACAAGGCAGGCCTGCTCATCCATTCAGCGGCAGAGGTTGGACACCACTTCAGTCACTTAATGGCTGAGGGCTGAGCAGGTCTGCCATGTCACGTCCCAAGTCCAGTTTCAAATCCAGGAAGTGTCCAGACAGCAGGGACCGGAGAAGCAGAATGCAGGCAGCATCGCTGGAGCTGGGGGAGGTAAGTAGATGTTTGTTGTTGTTTTTTAACCCACCCTCTCTCTGGGCGTTCTGGAATAATGGGTCCCGGACAGAGTTCTCCTTTAAGCATTAGTCTTGTGGATGAATCAAAATTGCTACATGAATTTTCCACATTAAATTTAACCAACAGGAACCTAGTCTTACTCCTTTCTTACTGCAAGTGCACAGCTTAGACGGAACACAGTCATATTAGCAGACATGTGCGATGAACCATATGATCATACAGCTCTTTTTATGTGAACTACTAATGCACTAATTAATCACACGCACAAGACAGAAAAAGCAAACTATTTTATAAAAAGCACTGGGATAACTGTACAGTTTTCTATTCCCATGGCCTTTCCTGCAACCCACCTTTCCTGTATGCTCATACCCTGCAGTGGTACAGCTGTATAACTTGGAGACACTCTACGACCAGGAAAACACATTAAGTGGAGAGCATATATTGAGCAGACCCACACACAACAGGCCGTATACATATCCTACCGAGCAAAGGTCAAAGGCCAGCACCACCACAAAGCAAAAACTACAGTAGAGGAGGAAATAACTGTATAAAGATACACGAGAGGCATGTGAAGAACTGACCTGCACGAAGAATTTCCTTACTACTAGTTCATTTGCAAGTGCATTTATCTTTTGTCATGACCATGGGAAATGGATACAGCTCTCTGGGAGGCTAAGTACATATAGACACATGACAACTACAACTAAGCAGAGAAAAATATGTTTACAGAATGTGCTCTGTTATAATGTCACAAATATATAAAACTATTGTTTGCACGTATGTATACAGGCTGGGCTTTATTGTGCATCATAAACACATAAAAGGAAGCAGATAATAAACACAAAGCAGTACTGTATATTTATTGGCTGTGCTCTGCTGTGATGTCACCACTGATGGCTTTGTAATGAACAATGTCATCATTACAAACAAATTACTTATCAAGAGAGATGTACAAAGAGAGCTGGTAATTTGTTATGCAAGAGGGTACATTGTGAATGCATGCATGCATACCTCCAAGTAGACTTTTTTTTCTTTAAATAGATACCTAGGGTCAGAAAAAAACACTATATCCCCTTTTTATATCAAAGGGATCAGGCAGGCAAAATCAAACGTGACTAAAACAAATTTCTCCCTTGACATCTGCCATCATGGAAGAATCAGGAGGCCAGCATATACATTAGATGGCATCGCGAATCCACAGAGGTCAGTGGATTTGGGCAAATTTCCTCTAAAGGCCAAATAACATGGCCCAATGTTGCAGGGTAAGCGTGCACAACCTGACAGCGCAGTGCTCGCTTCCCCCTCGTCCCCTGTGACGTGCCATTACACACACAGGGAGCGGCCCATTTTAGTCAGCGCCTGTCTGCTGCCACCGATGTTATTACATGGAGAGACGTGCTGCACACTGTCACTGACAAAATCGTGATCAGCATGCTGAAATACCACGGTCAGCTAACATTGTATTAATACACTTAATGATTATCAGCCTAAACGATTGGTAATCTGCCAAGTTATGCTGCGTTTACATGGAGCGATAATTCGCCCAATTGAACAATTAACGATTTTAAAATAACAATGTGTTATTTATAATGATCAGCGTTTAGACGGAACGATATCTCGTTTGGAGAAATCAGTATTGCGGTAGTTTTTAAGATCGCTTAAGCCCATCTCACACATAGGGTAAATAGGTGAAAGACTGTTTACACAAAGCGATTTGCAAATTTTTTGTGAACGACCAACAACGATTTGAGAAAATGTTGAAAGATCAAAATGAACGATGTCTCGCTCGTCACTTGATCGTTTGCTGTGTTTACACGAGCCGGTTATCGCTCAAATGTGATCGTTATTGCGAAAATTCGAACAACAATCGTGTAAACGCAGCATAATGCTGATAATCGTTCAGTGTAATAGAGTCTTAATGCGTTAAACACATTCCATAGCAGTGACAAGAACATACGTTCAGCCGATATTTTCCCACCCTACCTCACAATACAGGTATAGGTCAGGCAGTTCTGAGAACAAGAGGAAGGCAGTTGAAATCCAATATCTATCTGGGGAGCATATACATTAGACATGTTCTGATACATTGGCCTAATATATTGTACATAAATCTTTTAGTTGTTTATTGCTCCGATTATCACTCTGTGTAATAGAGACAACGATAAGCCGATGAAACAATCATTGGCTGGTTTAGGCTTGGAACCAAAATCACCTGGCACCAACCGTGCACTGCTATATGTAATAGCGATGTGCGGCCGACGATTGCCCAAACACCTGATACCTTACTTCTCCCTGCTCCCAGTCTTCTCTCCTGTGCCCCGGACAGTGATTGGCCGAGTGGCCTGTCAGCTGACAGGCCGCTCAGGCGCTGCTGCCACCAGGAAGCTACGAAGCACAGGAGAGAAGACCAGAAGCGAGGAGAGGAGGGATTCAGGTGTTTGGGCAAGGGCTGCATGGACATCGCTAACTGCCCGATTATCGGCCCGTCTAATAGGTCCAGTAAATGAAGTATGATTGTAATACCGCACACAACCTGGGAACAAGTGCGGTGCTAGTTTTGCAAGAAAGTAGCTGTATAACGCCTCAGTAGCCAATGACCCTTTGCGTATCATTAGTCTCTGTTTGGTCACATTTTGAAGCAGACTGTGTACAATGGTATATCACCACAGGCTGCCAAGGAAGCATGACAACACATGGAACAATGGGCAACATTAGGAAAGCAGGAAGCTCCTGGGGACAGGAAAGCAGAAGGTGGAGGGTCACCGCTGGTCACTTATGCTTTCATGTTGCAGGGCGACCACAACTTTTATTACTGGAGTAGTCAGCCAAATAATAATAATCAAAAAAAGATGGGTGACTAGTGTTAGCTTAATAAGTGACAGGTAGGTAGACAGACACACAGCAGATGGAATGAAAGCTAAAGTGGAAAAGGTACAATCGTGTTCTCCTTGCATTGGATTGAATAATCATTCTCCAGCAATATAACAGATAGAGGAATCATCTACTAGCCTGGAATGTAAACACGTTCCGGCCTGGACTCTGTAGTAGGTAGGAGAGAAGGTGGAAACACAGTGAAATTCCAATACGTCAGATGGCAAAAAGCACCTGTATATCTGAAACTGCACAAAGCCCTACAGCAAGAGAACGACAAATGTATATGCCGACTATTGGCTAATCCAATGCAAAATCTAACTGCACTGCTAAAATTTGTATTCAAATTCTATAACATGTAACTTCAAAGTGCAGCACTGTATCAGCAGCAAGTGTAGGCTGTAGCATAATACATTGACTATTACAGTCTATAGGTCTGGGGACTTAGACTGTACACATTTACACAATGTCCACTAATGACAACTTACTGATTGCAGCAAAGTCAAAGATATAAACTTAAGAGTGCGACAGAGAAAAAAATATGGTTTTTAAATCAACTGTTGGTGACACAAAGTCATAAAGATTTGTAAATTACGTCTATTTAAAAATCTCCAGTACTCATCAGCTGCTATATGCCCTGCAGGAAGTGGTGTATTCTTTCCAGTCTGACACTTTGTTCTCTGCTGCCACCCCTGTCTATGACAGTAACTGCCCAGAGTAGTAGAGGTTTTCTATGGGGATTTGCCACTGCTTGGGACAATTCCTCTAACATAGATAGCTGCAGAGAGCACTGTGTCAAGGTGCGTGCACACTACGGAATTTGAGCGTATAACCCGCAGCGGCGTGCATCTCCGCCCGTGCCATAGATGCTATTCTATGCACGGGCGGATTCCACATTCCGCCGAAAGAATTGACATGTCAGTTCTTTCGTCGAAATGCGGAATCTGCCCGTGCATCTAATAGTGTCTATGGCATGGGCAGAGACGCGCGCCACCTGGTGCGGGTACGAGCGACGGAATCCGCCACGGGTCATACTCGCAAGTTCCATAGCGTGCGCGCACCCTTAGACTGGAAAAAAGTACACCACTTCCTGCAGGACGTACAGCAGCTGAGGTTTTCTTGATAGAAGTAAATTACAAATCTATATAACTTTCTAACACCAGTTGATTTAAAAACTTTTTTTTACCCAGAGTACCCCTTTAAAAGGTAAACTAGCAGATGTCAGCTGTGTTGCTGTGTTCGCTTGCAGCAAGAAAGAAAAAGATGACTCAGAGCTGCCATGTAACACCCCAGTGACTCAAAATACGTCATTTACATAAAGCACCTTTCATATCTAAACGCATACTACTCAGATACACAACATAAAGATGTATAGAATGGGTATTGAATTACCTACATCACACTGTCAGCAGAATTACTGAAAAAACTGCTGACAGGTTCCCTCTAAGGTTTGGCACACCAGGTTTTAAGCCAACCACCTATCACAAAAGCCTACTTCTAATATAGTCATTCACAAATGAACCATTAGGCCTTTCTGAGTATGTGGCCTGTAAGTACAACTAATTTTACCATGCAAATACAGAGTAGGCATACACAAGTTCTGGAAAAAACAAATTGAGGATTTGTCCTAATTTACTCTGGTGATCCCCAGTCTAAAACCTTCTATATTCATACATGGATGATTCCTGTATACAGCCAAAAGGAACTTTGATGGAATATTACATTATGTAGGTAAAACACACACAATGACAAAATGAGGCAAACCTTACCAGACTGAGAATATGATCCCAAAATATTCCAAGAACGAGTTAAGTCCTCGTGTGCTAAACACAGCATCATATTCCGGTCTAACAATTTTAGGTCCTGGGGAGTCACATCAAACTGTTCAAGTATGGTCTGGTGGCTGGAGGAAGTCAGGCGGTCACAGTGACTTTTCAGAGAGTGCGATATGCTGCAGGCTCTGTCCCTCACATAAGAGATAGATGCACAGGCCACAATTACTGGAGAATAGCCATGAGTGTGCATATACACAGTCACACTTACTGACTCCGGGAAATTATGACCTGGAAAACAAATGGAGAAAAAAAACAACATTAGATAAACGTGGGACATGCTGTGTACCCTATATAGCAACATGCTTGTTATTTTAGTTAGTAGAAAATCCATAACTCCTAACTACTGTATTTATACATAGAAAATGTTTCTGTGCTTTTGGGAAATTATAAAGATCAAATCTTTCCTATAACCTTTGTATTTCGAAGAGAACCATCCAAGAACCACTACAATGACACATGGTCCCCGGAAACTTCCCAACTAACCAGCCTTGACTGATAGGTACCTGTTCTGGTATAGGGAGAGATCTAGCAATCAAAACTGATGGTGGCAGTGGTGGTGGTAGTGGTAGCACTACCAATATGTAACAATGCCAGGTCCATGGCTTGAGCAGCCCTGCAGTTCCCGACATAGCCATTGGTGGTCAGCAGAGTGGTCATTGCACCCCTTACTGCTGGCACTTAATGTAAAATTATTACATTTTAAAAAATGTTTATGTGTGTATATATAGATATAGATAGATAGATAGATAGATAGATAGATAGATAGAGAGAGAGAGAGTTAGTGATGCCTTGGATTACGAGCATAATTCGTTATAGCAGGAATGGAGCGGATAGGAAACACAAGGGCTGGCAGAGACTGCAGGAAGGAATGAGCAGGGTATAGAGTGAGCACAGTATCTGTCCAGGGAGAGAGGGGTTACAGCTATGGAGAAATGACCTCCTCAGTCCTGTCCCCTTATGTAAGCCCCAGCCTGAAGTGGATCTGCTATGATTTGGAAGGTAAAGGAGACTTCCTGGGTCAGAGTACAGTGCTGTAGACCACACTATGCAGACCCTGCCCCTCCCCCACAGTAAAGAGAGATCTTAAACCAAAGCAATCCAAGTAAGGCTAGGTTCACACTGCGTTTTCAGCATCCGTTTAACGCATCCGTTTTTTGCAAAAAACGCATGAAAAACGGATTGCAAAAAACGGATTCATTTGTGTGCATCCGTTTTTCCATTGACTTCCATTATAAAAAAAAAACGGATCCGTTTTTTTTGGCGGACCAAAACGGACCAAAAAACGTTGCTGACCCTATTTTTCTGGACGTTAAAAAAAACGGATCCGTTAAACGGATGCTGAAAACGCAGTGTGAACCTAGCCTTACTCTAAAACCAAGGTACCACTGTGTGTGTGTGTGTGTGTGTGTGTGTGTGTGTGTGTGTGTATTATACACACACACATTATATATATATATATATATATATATACATACATACATATACATACACACACACACATACACACACACATAGGTACCTTGGTTTAAAAGTAACTTGGATTACGAGCGTTTTATAAGAAAAGCTCACAGTTTTGTAACAGTTTTGGTTTAAGAGCGCTGCTTTGGTTTAAAGAGTCACTGTCGTATTTTTTTTTTTTTGCAGAAATCAATAGTCCAGGCGATTTTAAGAAACTTGGCAGATTTGGCTAATAAACCCAATTACAATTATCTGCATGTAAAAAGCCTTTTCCCAGGTCCCCCCCTCCTTCCTCTTTTTCATCCACTCTGAAAAATCTGAAAATTGTGACTTGTTGCAGGAGACGTACCCTGTCTGCTCTAGGGAGAGGGGAGGGGGGGAGGAGGAAGGAGGGAGTTAGCCGGCAGCAGAAAGCAGATAACAGAGGATTACAGGCACGGAGCTGGGTGACAGCTGTAATCCGAGCTCAGACAGGTCACTGGTGACTGTCACAGGAGATATCCCGTGAGGGATTTGTAGATTAACTCTTTGTTGTCCTGTTTTGGTCTTTTCTTTAGCTCTCTCCATAGGAGAACAATAAAGACGGGGGGGGGGGGGGAGAGCTTCAAACTGCTTTTTCATGATAAAAATGCATTTTTCGGATAATAAACCCAATTACAAAGTTTCTTAAAATCGCCTATACTATTGATTTCTGCAAAAAAAAAAAATTCACGACAGTGACACTTTAAGAGCTCCCTGTACTGGGTGGGACGGAGAGTGAGGGATGAGTAAGGTCTGCATAGCGGGGTCTACAGCACTGTACTCTGACCCAGGAAGCCTTCATCACCTTCCAAATCACAGCAGATGCGCTTAAGGCTGGGAATTGCATCAGGGGACAGGACTGTGGAGGTAATCTCTATCAGCCCTTGTGTTCTCCCATCCTCTCCTTTCCTGCTATAATGTGCTTGCACTTACGCTCAGCTATACACACTGCTGTGTAGAGAAGTTTCTGTCACTGTCCTCCTGCACAGCTATGTGATTCTCACTTCCTGATTGGTCCGTGCTGAACACACACCCCTTCCCCATTGCTGTCATGTGACCACACAGACCTCGGACAGCAGCACTTCCTATACATTAAACACCACATGCTGCGTGGCTATACTCTACAGTAACTTATAATATGACATCTCCAGCTTTCTAAATGTTTGTTTTACATGTTATTCAGAATAACAAAAATCATTATTTTTGAGGTGTGGAACCAATTGTCTGCATTTCAATGATTTCTTACGGGAAAATTTGTTTTGGTTTAAGAATGGATTTAGATTACAAGCACAGCGCCGGAACGAATTATGCTCGTAATCCAAGGCACCACTGTATATACTTATTATTACACTTTCTTTAGAGGGAAACTACGAACAGATTAGAAGAATCTGACTTGCTGATATGTCCCTATAGCGCAAAAGGTGCTTAGGATACATTTTTTTACCTTTGCCCTTGATCATTCCACTTTAGATTTCTGTCATGGTTTATGCCATGACAAAGGAACAAATCTGGAGCTCATCCTTAATTAATGTGCCCCTATATGAACAGTATATTTTTAGGGGGCTTAGACAAAAGTGGAACAAGCATATAGTCAGTAAACTTTTCTTTAAAGCCAAAAATATTCTGACCTGGGAAAACAGATAGTAGAGAATTAGCACTGAGGCGTTCAGCAAACGAAACATGCCTGTGACTGGACCCATTGTAAACAAAGTAAAACTCCGCATCTTCTGGGAGATGGAAATCTTCACCAAACTGTGCAAATACAGTCATCTGACCCTGGAAAAGAAACACATGGGAAATTTCCAAACAAATTCAACAATCCCAGATTTATGTGTGCATATGTGTATATATAATGTGTGCGTGTGTGTGCGTGTGCTCAATCTGCACAGTCGTTCTATACTCTTTCAATCAGTAAATCCACTGGGTTAAAAGGGGTTGTCTAAGGACTTAATGCAATTCTTCTATTTCCCTATCTACAGGATATGGGATAACTTGCTAATCAGTTAGGGTGAATGAACAGTTAGGGTAAATGAACAGAGAATGAATGGAGTAACAAATAAACATGTGCCCGGTAAGACCCCACTCATCAGCAAATTATCCCCTGTACCAGGGATGGGGAACCTTTGGCTTTCTAGCTGCTGCACAACTACAATTTTCACCATGACTGCAAAGTCAAAGCCGAAACTTTGGCTGCCTAGGCATGATGGTAATTACAGTTTTGCAACAGCCAGAAAGCCAAAGGTTCCCTGTCCTATCCTGTGTATAAGGGATGACAATTAACCTTGGAATAACCCTTGTTATGACATTCATGCAAGCTGATCTATATTTGATGTCTTTTATCATCAGGGCAGAAGTACAATATCACAGGACAAGGTTATAGTTATAGTCTGTAACCAGCATGTACTAAAAACAAATCTGTTTCAGTTTATAAAAGGGAGGAAGCGCACAAGAGAGCCATGAGACATAGTGTTTCACCATTATAAAACCATATATGACACAAATAAAATTATTGACGTCATCTATAAAAGTAAGCAGGTTACTCCATCTAATCATGCTCCATGAGTCACTACTGAACAGAAACATTGAAAATTAAAAGGTAATTGGTCACCAGAAAAAGACCTATTGTTTAAGATATTATTACACATTTACCCCGGCACCCGGGGCTGAGCTCGCCCCACCCCCCGGTTAGTATGTGGGGCTCTACCGGTCTCTGTCCCAGGTGCCGGGGTAAAAGGTTTTCTTTAATAATTTCTTCTTCTATCTATAATATAAAATTATTCTGAAATCCTTGCAGTTTCCATTCTCACCTATAGGTCTAAAGCTAAGCTGAGACTTCCTGTTGTGTTTGTAGTGATAAGAGGAGGCTGCTGTAAAGTGATCTGTACAGCATTACAGCGATGACAATAGCAGCTACCTATGGAATGACCTAATCCAAGACTGCAGAGTATGCTCAGTAATGTTTCACATTCATCTCAAGGGGACAAGTCCTGTCTAGTGTCACCTATGTCAATGCTGTAAAGCATACCACTGAATGTTGTTAAAAAACAAGTCAGGCAAGGTGGCAATCCCCATAACAAGGTACAACATTTTTTTATACAAAAATTACATTCAGAAAATAGAAACAAACAATTAAAAAAATAAAACCACTAGCAGCACACAGAGATTGTGTCAGGAAGCCCAAATATATTGAACCATTTCACTATTGCAGTAATGTGATCCCTAGTAGGACCAACAGTTTAGTTTATGCTTTCCAGTATAAACAGGAGCTTTGTTTGACTTCCTGTGAACTAAAGAATACTCTAAGATCCCTGCTAGCAGCTCTTAGACCTTACCACTCCCTACAAAACTCTGCCTTCCCTGTCTCTCTGTATGTCCCCCATACATAGAGTGCTGCAGAAGCATTTTGTTCACAGGGTGTGTTCACACTAAGGATAAATTCCGCTAAAGCATGCTCACGGCAGTGTGCCTTTCCATCGGCTCCATAGACACCATTCTATGGGCAATCTGATTCCGCTATCCGCCGAAAGAATTGACGTGTCAATTCTTTCGGCGGAATGTGGAATCTGCCCGTGCAGAGAATGTGTCTATGGCATGGGCGGAGAGGCGCGTCGCCGTGAGTGCGTACAGGCAACAGAATCCGCCGGATTTTATCGGCGCAAATTCCGTGGTCTGAACCCGCCCACACTGAGTAAATCAGGCGGAATTCCGCAGCGGAATTCTCAATTGCGAAATCCCGCCTGCCTCAGTGTGCCATAGCCTGGAGAGCGGAGGCAGCGGAGGAACGCACGCTCTCCCATAGAGAGCAGTGTCCACGGAACATACATTAAGGGAATAGCGAGTGCAATGATATAGTAAATGAGTCCATAAAATGATTGGCTGCAGTTACACAGCTCCCCTGACTGCCTGTCTCTGCTATTTGCTGTGTGCAGATTCTCTAATGTAGTCTATGGGGTGCAGTTTGAGATTTTTCTCTTTTGCTTGTAAGAGCTGATGGGAAAACATTAGGCTGAAGCTGCATCTCATACGAATAAACTAAGGGGGGGATTTACTAAGCTTACGCAAGAGGGGTACGCCAGGGAGAAGGTGCAGATTCACTCCTTCTCCCTGGTGTACGCCTCCCGTATGCCCCGTTCACCCAATGGGTGGGCTGGCGAGGCCAGGCACAGATACGGGCACCTGGATTCACTAAGAGGTGTGCGCCTCTTAGAGAATCCTGCCGCGAAAAAGGGTGCAGGGCTTAATATAAGACCGACATTCTTGTATCAGATTCAAGTTGGATTTGTACAAAAGTAGGCATTCCTGCACTATGCCTCACCGCTCAGTTAAAGGGGTTATCCAGTGCTACAAAAACATGGCCACTTTCTTTCAGAGACAACACGACTCTTGTCTGCAGTTCAGGTGCGGTTTGCAATTAAGCTCCATTCACTTCAACGGAACTGAGCAGTAAAAACCGGCCCAAGCTGGAGACTAGAGTGGGTCTGTCTCTGAAAGAAAGTGGCCATGTTTTTGTAGCGCTGGATAACCCCTTAAGGGTGCCTTCACACGTATCGTATCGCTGCGTTTTTATCGCTGCGTTTTTGGTGCGATTTTTACATGCGCGTTTTGATTTTCACATGTGAAAATCAAAACTCGCATGTAAAAAAAAAAATCGCACCAAAAATGCAGCGATCCGGTACGTGTGAAGCTACCCTAACATTCTTCAGTCCAGGCTTAGTGTACAGGAACCTTGACAAGATTCTCTGCTCTTGTATGCGATTCACCTGAAGTGAAATCACAAAAAAACATCAAGCCCATTCACTTTTTTTAAACTGAGCATGCTGGAGTGCAATCGTTCGGCATTTGAATGCAGCCCTAGGGAGTCCAGGAAATCATGGATACAGCCTACAGCTAATCAAATGACGAATGATTGGACTCCAGCATGCTGAAGTTGTGCTCATCTCTAGTCCTCCCATTATTCTCTAATAATAGATTACGCTTCACCGTAGAAGCAAAAAATAAAAAGTTATCAGAGTAGCGGTGGGCCTTTAAACTTTGTGTACATTGGCTTTTATAAAACAGCTCAAAGGAGAGGTGTATTCTCACTCATCTGAATCACATACAGCTCTGAATACTTCAAAAGCTCTTTTTATGCAATTTGTATTCCATGAAAAGCCATTTAGTGAGCAGTCACTGTGATCATTTCTTCAACCAATTATATGAAATGTTAGAAACCCGGGACCTGTACAAGGTTCAAAACTGGGTTTAAAGGAATACAGCGGCAACCTTTTCTGGCAGCGCTGAATGATTTTATGTTGTCTCATGTTTCTTCTGACCTTTTTTTATATTCTTCTTTTAAATGCTATGTTGTGTTCTCAGTGTAGCAGATGTCATGAGTTTTTATTAATAATGGAACCTGAGAGAGCCAAGGCAGGTGATACATAAAAGGCATAAAGCATCTACCGTGTAACAGTCCGCTTTTAGGTTGGCGGGGCTGTGTTGGGTACACTCATTATAAAAGATATTTTACTTCCACTTATATAGGACAGAACACTGAAAAGTCTTTGTGGTGACAGATCATCCATTGTTATTTTGCATCTGCATATATATATTAGATTTAATAGCTTTTCCTGATATGGTTGTCGTAAAACAGGAATGGGGAACCTCTGGCTCTCAATCTGTTACTACAATATACAACAATCCCCATCACACCTGGACAGCATTGCTTTGATTGTCTAGGCCAGTGCTTCTCAATTCCAGTCCTTAGGCCTCACAAAGAGATCAAGTTTTAAAGATTTCCCATACAAAGATCACCTGTGATAATACCTGATGCACGGAGTATATTTATAATAATGCCAGGGCCGTTTCCAGGGCCGGGCGAGCCGGACCACCGCACGGGGCGCTGACAGCTAGGGGGCGCCCTGCATCGTCTTGCCCTTGCACTCAGCTCATCAAGCTGTGAGCACCACCCTCACTCCACACCTCCTGGACCAGTCCTCCAATGGCTGTTTTGGAACAGCACGCTGGGGCAAAGACGGGGGCACTTCCTGTGCAGGCGGCCTCTGTATGACAGGCTGGCTGGCTGCCTGCACAGGAAGCTAGAAGCAGACGTAGGGCCCAGAAGAGGAGCTATGAAGAGCAGAGTGACAGGTAAGTATATGACCATTTGTTTTATTGCTTGCACTATGGGGGCTAGGGAGGATGATCCTAGCTGCTAATAAGCCCTGGTATGTCCCGGTAAGCCCCACCCCCAAAACCGACCTCCGTTGCCAGAGTTCACAGGCCTCCCAGCATCCTGTATGTCAGTATAATGGTGGTCACCCAGTTTTCCCAGCATCCTGTATGTCAGTATAATGGTGGTCACCCAGCTTTCCCAGCATCCTGTATTTCAGTATAATGGAGGTCACCCAGCTTTCCTAGCATCCTGTATGTCAGTATAATGGTGGTCACCAAGCTTTCTAAGCATCCTGTACGTCAGTATAATGGTCGTCACCCAGCTTTCCCAGAATCCTGTATGTCAGTATAATGGAGGTCACACAGCTTTCCCAGCATCTTGTACTTAGTATTATGGGGGTAGGGGTGTACTGCACATGGGCCTGTAATAAACAGTGGAGGGAGGGCTGTACTGCACATAGGTGGGCAATACAACAGAGATGCCTACACTCCACACAGGGGGCTATACTACAGAGGGGCTATACTACAGGAGACATTATTACTATATGGAGGGCACAACAAGAATTACTACAGTTTGGGACCTTATGGGTGGGAAAAGGGAAGGAAGTTGATGGAAGTGTGGAGCCTGAGATGTCTGTCTGGCAGGTTCTGAATAGATGAGTTGTAGCTAGAAATCATCATGGAGATCTGGGCTGGATGGAGAGGAAAAGAGAAAGTGACCGTCAAATCAAAGACGTCACCTGTGAGTCACTGTATTATATTTTTATATTCAGTAAAACATTATTTAGTAGGGGCGCTGCACCTCTTTATGCCACAACATAGTAACCTGAATCTTGATAAACCCCCCCCCCTCCCCACCCCCCTTCCTTCCCCAGGACTGAACTGAGTCCTGGGCAATGCTGAGCAGCCCTGAGCAGTGCTATAAATGACAAAGAGCGAGCACAGGTTTCCTTTAGGGTGCCTTCACACATACAGACTCGCAGCAAAAAACTCGCTGCGAGTTTCTGCTATGAGCCGAGGTCCTGGAAGGCCCCTATCACTACATACAAGCAGGGGTCTGAAAGACCGCTGCCTGTATGTAATGCAGCCGCCCCCTTAACCCCTTTGGCTCCCGCACCGCTGTCTCCATACATTACCTGGCTCTGGCTGCACGGGGTCCCGGGGTCCCGCTCTGCCGCCCAGCCAATCAGTGGCTGCGGCTAGGCAACACACTGATTGGCTGGGCGGCAGAGCAAGACGCCGGGACCCCGTGCAGCCAGAGCCAGGTAATGTATGGAGACAGCACTGCGGGAGCCGAAGGGGTTAAGGGGGCGGCTGCATTACATACACGCAGCGGTCTTTCAGACCACTGCTTGTATGTAGTGATAGGAGCCTTCCAGGACCTCGGCTCATAGCAGAAACTCGCAGCGAGTTTTTTGCTGCGAGTCGGTATGTCTAAAGGCACCCTTAGGCTGTGTCCACACTTTGAAGTTTGACTGCAGTACAGCCTCTGTACTGTGAGATTTTGGAGAAAACACTGAATTACTGCAACAGTACTACAATGAAACTGCAAAGTGTGTGAACACAGCCTAAGACATGGGAACATGCTAACAAACTGGAAACACTCTGGGGTGAAAGTAGTAAACTGCAAGCAGAGAATGAAAAAAAGGGAAGAGAAATTTATTCCAGCCTCATAAATAATCCATTTTTACAGATATGCTTTCACTAGAACCTAGGACTTGGATATACTTACATAGAGAGGCACTTCTGTTTGGCTCAGCTCCATCTCGGCAACTGTAAAGATAAGAAAATGGGAAGAGTCATAAAACTATTATCTTACCATAAGAAATACAATGACATGTTCAAATAAATGTGGCTACGACAACAATAGGCCAGGTAGATCTGTTACATTTTTCTTCTTCCTCAAACACTGCACCCAAACAAGGCTATTCAACAGTAAGGCGTGTATCTCTCCAGGCCAGTGCTAATCTCCCCTGCTGTTCAGTGTCACGCATGTGGCTGCTACATGGATACACGCCAGGGGACACGCAACTCAGCAGACCAAGGGAACTGTATACTCTGGCTGCAAATTCAGGGTTTTCCCCCATTAACCCCTTAGGGGCTTGGGGGGGTGAAAATGCCAGGGAAAAAAACTATTTAAAAAAATGTCTATATGCATATTGCCATTTTTTTTTTTACTTTATTTCTCAATAGAAATTCTGGAATCACATGCTTTTGGGGGGGGGGCAAAAACACACACACACAATTACTTGAATTGTAATAAAAAAAAAAACTGCAGGGGGATAAAACACCTCAACTAAAAAAAAAACAAAAAGAAAACACCAAAGAAAAAAAATCCACAAAGGAAGAAAAACTGCTGGCAATTTTATAGGGATTTTTCTTCTTGTCACTTCGCAAAATTTGTGTCTGAAGGGAGCCTTGTGCCTTAAATTTGTGACTGTATAAGATAAAATCTTAACTGTCCTCTATGGTACCGATTAATCTGCATTATGTTCAGTTTATGAAAATTGGATGTAAGCCATAGGAATCTATTGAACACTTCTTATGAAGCAGAACAGATCTAGATTACTTGACCTTTCTGCTTATGAACAGGTGAAACTAGCCTGTAAGCAGTTAGACACTAATGTGAACTTGGACCAAAATATATTCCATTCAGTGAACATGTAAAAATACAAGAATGCAGCTTTATACGATAAGTGTTCTTATGTGCTCAGCGTTTCAGCTCCCCAGGAAGCTATGGGCTTTTTTTATGTATTTTCCAAAAGGATTGTGAGAATAGATCCTAGTCCTCCATGTTGTTCAACAAATGAACACCTTAAGTGCTGACCAATACAATGTACCTTTTTGAATTAGCTGTATCTGGTATTACCAATCACTACAGGGTTTTCATATTCAAATCAGACTGAGCTGTAGTGCCAGGTAGACTACTACTGAAAGTACGGAGCTGTAAGGCAAACAATGGACAGACTCTGCTCTTGCCAGAGAGGGCTGGCGCTGGTGCTGAGAGTCGGACTCCACCAATCTGATAATAAAAGGATTAAGGTGATGACCTTAAGATAGGCCATTAACTGTAATTTACATTAGATAGACAGACATTCCTCCACAAAGTTCGCTGCAGTGTATGACCTTGTGGGCATGCTCGGCACATGGTCGCGGTGGCCTGGCTGTTTTCGCATACACTTTTATTTTTCTATAAACAAAACAGTGTGAAAGGAGCCAAGTCGTGATAATGCTTCCTGGAACACACATTGCACTTAAATGATGCCCTTGTTGTGGGCTTACAAACCTGCTAAGCTTAGAACTAATGTCTTAAAGGAGTGTTCTCATGTCAACTAACAGTTTCACTTGTAGGACTTGTCAAATTAAATATTTTATAAATCAAATACATTGATTTAGCAAACTGGTCTCCTTCTCCTGATATGCCGCTCTTGCCTTCAATTTCTAGGCCACCACGCTGCTCTAAAAGCAGTTGCCTGGCTGGTGTATATACAGATATAGTATACATATTTATATATACTATACAGTATATATACTCGTTATATACACCAGCCACCAATTTTGTCCTTAGTTAGTTTTGAAGCTTAGTTCTAACGAAGTGAATGGAGAGGAGTTGTAATACCACACACAAACTGTGGTCAGGAGTGGTGCTGTTTTGGGGAGAAAGCAGCTGTGGGGTTTTTCCTTAATCCTGGATAACCCCCTTTAACACTTCTATTATGTTTCATTAATGGTGATTGATTTATGTAGCAAACTTTGCACTAATGGTCACATGTCAGTGTAATACGCTGTTAGCATACTGACAGACTGTAGCCTTAAGGGGGATCTGGTTCACATTCCTATGACTAGGGTGTACCTGGCTGAGACACAGCGCTATATTATAGCCATATTATGAAGACACTGTAATATTGCAGTATACTTGGCTCATTTTTGTGACAATGCAAAAACTACTAAAGAAATATTAAAGAGGGTGTCCCAAAATGCATGGTAATCCCATATCAACAGGATAAAGAATAATAAGCTGGCTGATGGAGGTCCGACCGATGTGTCTGGCACAAGTAATCATAAAAACAGACATCAACTGTGTCCCAAATAAAAAGCAACACACATGCATGTAAACGACATCATCCTTTTTCTGGGGGGTTTCCAACCATTGCCAAGCAAACTCTGCAATCTTTAAAGGAGGAAGCCCCACAACACTAAAATTGGCAGGCAAGTGGGGGTAGGTGAGTAAATAACAAACCAATGATCTCACCCATCCCCACACCTCCATTGCGCTGCTTAAGGGTCCCATTCACCAACTCTGGCTGTCAACTTCAGCTGGAAACTGGGTATGTCACATACCCGGCTCTTCCAGCATCAACATCCTGGCTGAGCGATTGCCTACTCAGACAGTCAGTGACTGGGGGGTGACTCTGTTCTTGTTATCAACAAATCAGCTGTGAAATTTAGTAAAACTTTGCTCATTGAAATTCCATAAGATACCAACAGAGGCAATTCATGTAGATTTCACCTACTAGGGCCCATTGTTGCAGCCAGAGGGCATTTTTGACAAGACTAGCCAACTTTCTAATATGTATAAGAACTGTTCTGAATCTCCCTTGGTAGCAGATGCTAGGTCAGTGAACGATTAGGCAGTTAGGACCTTTACACCTTCAGTCATCATTTAACATTCATTGTTATTGGCCGCATGTCTCCTGTTTACACAAAGATGTGTGAACCATGTAAAAAGTTCCTCTAGGGTAGCTTCACACGTACCAGATCCGCAGCAGATTTCCCGCTGCGAGTTTGCAGCGGAATCCTGCTCGGCGGTTGTGTGCGACACTCCCGGCTCCCCTCACTCCCCAGGAGGGGAGGAGCAAGGGGAGCCGGAAGCATCGCACACAACCGCGGCACCGAGCAGGAAATGTATGCCCGGGGCTCTGGCCGGCCGGGGGGGTTAATGGGGCCGGGTGCCATACACACAGCAGATCCGCTGCTTGTATGGGACCCATTCAGCTTCACACTACAGGATCCGCAGCGGATTTCGCTGCAAACTCGCAGCGTGAAATCCGCTGTGGATCCGGTACATGTGAAGCTACCCTAAGGGGTATTCCGGGAAAAGTTCACTTTTCCATTATCCAAAGGATAGGGGAAAAGTAGGAGATCGCAGGGGGGTTCAGGGGTTGGCCCCCTGCGATCTCCTACTTTTCCCCTATCCTTTGGATCTCTGTATTGGACTCTGCCGGCTCTTTTATGAATATAACCCCAGGTCAGCACGTGACCCACGGCTCTATTCATACCTATGGAGCAACGGGAAGTACATTGCATGCAGGAAGGGGTTAGGCATTTGTTTTAATCAGCCACAGACCGTGCAAATGATGTATGGCCAATGATTTTAAACATGTTGAAAGAAAACGATCAGCCAATAAGCAAACATTTGCTCGCTCCTTGGATGAGAATTGTATTTATTATATGGGGCGATTATTTCATGATTCGGCAGACATCCACTCCATGTAATAGGGCCTTTAGTCTTTAAAGTGACACTGTCACCCCCTCTTTACATTACGACTTCTCTACACAGGTGTAAATGGTAGATTTTTCATACCCTATTTTATATCACACGTCATGGTGCTTGTTCCAGTAAAAAGTGGTCTTTTATCATCTGCAGATTGTGCTACCTGTGCGAGGCTTTGCAGCCACAGTGCCATTTAGTAGCTGAGGGGCAGGGCTACTGTGACTATGTGGGCAGGGCTAAAAAGGCGCTGTGGCCACAGAGCCCCGCCCAGGTAGCACAATCCGCAGATGATAAAAGATCACATTTTACTGGAACAAGCACCATGATGTTTGATATAAAATAAGGTGTGACAATTGCTAAATTTACCCTTAACACCTGTGGAGAGAAGTCATACTGCAAAAAGGGGGTGACAGTGTCACTTTAACCTGTCCAATCCTCTGTTCACCTTTTTCCTCACTCCCTGGTGTTAAACGTCTTCCTCTCTGCCATCTGGAAGATACGATAACTGTACAGTTGTTTGTACACAATAGCTTTTGAAGGGGCTGCCAGCAATCTGCAAGAGTTAGAGGAGCTACAAATGACTTGGCTCCCGATCATAGACAATATAATTCATTACATGTGATTAGGAATCCGGGGTTTTATTATGGTCGACTCCACTCAAGCACAATATTTACGCAACACATCCATTACATCTGTAATAACAGCTACAAGTGACTGGAGAACACTATACTACAGCAAGATGGATAGAACAGGCTGGCCAGGTATTACATTTCTCCTGTATAGTCACAGGATTATATTTCAACATTGCCCCACATACAATATTTTGGACAATTGTAAAACTTTTGTCATATTAAAAAGGAAAATATTCTAGGATCAGGTTCACAAGTAGCCAATGCAGCTCTAGCATCTAGTCACAGAAACATATGTACAGTAATATGTAATGTCTATGTAGAAAATAGACAAATTCAAGATTAAAACAGGAAATCATGTACACTTTTTAGACCATAGTGCTTTGGGCTATGTTCACACAGCAGTATTCTGGTTAGTATTTTACCCAAGTATTTGTAAGGCTCAACACAGAAGAGATGGAGATCTTCCAGTTATGGTTTTCTCTGTGTAGGGCCCACTCCTGGTTATAGCCTCTGAATACAGATACAAAATGCAGAGCAGAATGGGGTCCTAGACAGGAGGTCACACCACAGTCACAGCAAGACTCACTTTTGAGTCTGTGTAAAACTCAAATACATGTTTGAAATGACACAAGCAATAGAAGTAATAGGGGTCTGTGCCTGTCAGTGCATAGATACATCAGCACCCCATTTTAACAGGGTATGGACGGAAGGCACAATCATGGTGTGAATACAGCCTTGGGTCGGGTTCATTTTACGTAAAAAAACGTGGCCATATTTCACAACAACAGCCGTATTTGTGCAAACATAGTGTGAACATAGCCTTGAAGTGGCCATACACATTCAATAACTGACGGCCAAACGATCATTCGTGCTTCAGTTATCTCTCCCGACTGGCCCCCATCCTCCCTATACACAGGATGACTGGCACGGCCGAGCCACTGTCAGATCTCTCGCAGAAGAAAAAAGGGGTCAGACAGTGATTTTCCATCATGCCTAATATCATCTGTCGGAGGTCAATGCCATGAGCGCCAGGTATAGCTGAAAAAAAGTATTAGGAGTAGAGAACCTTAAGTACCATTATAAAATACATATTCCTCAGTATGTAAATGAGGGCTATACATTTCAGTTTATGTACTTTTTTGCCGCCTCCAAAAAATGCTCTGATCTGCCTTCACCCCAATGTTACACAACGAGAGATCATAAATATTAACTAGGGATTTCCTCCATTTCAATAAAGAACATCAGCTAATCCCCTCAATACAGTGCAGGACGCTAGTGTCTACCACTGACACAGATTACATGTTATTACTTGTTATTTGATACTTTGTGACTTTTATGAGAATAATTCAAAGTATAAGTGTCCTGAGGTCCGGTGGCCGTGACGCACAGATCACTGCAGAGGGAACACTGCTCACAACACACTGAGGTAATGCAGATGCCCGAGGTTAATCCTGAAAGGCAGCGACAGATTGTCAGGGACACATTGCCTTAAAAAAACTTGTAGGAAAACATAAAAGGAGCAAAATCATTTGTCTGTTATTAGAAAACCTAAATTATTCTCTTCAACTTTACGTCAACTAAGACTGCGAGTGCGAGTGCCCACCAATGAAGGAGGAAGGATTCACGTCACTCCACAGACAGGGTGACAGAACGGGGCAGCTGATGACTTCTATTACTAGAATTGCAGTGTCTCACTGGGAGCCCTGTGGGGGCTGTTGCCTATGTCACACAGATAGGGTCTTGCTGCTGCTGGTGCATACAAAACAATGAAGAGCCACTTACCTCTCTGCGCTCCCCGCAGTGTCCTGTTGCAGCATTGCCAGTTCCCCCCCCCCCCCCCATCCCCACTGACTGGAGACCCTCCACTTCCGAGACTAAGGGTCCATTTACACAGCCTGCTCAGCCAATCACTGGCCATGGGGATTTCCCGTTTTACCCAATGACTGACCGAGCAAGCTGTCACTCCCATGACAAGTTTGTCTCGGAAGTTGAGACTTTGCAGTCAACGGGGTACACCAGCGACAACAGAAGGGAACACTGGAGGAGCATAACATACTTATTGTTTGATATGCACCAGCACCAATAAATTAAAAAAGGTCAAATGTCACACAGCCCCTTTAAGTTCTAGGCATTATGTGCCCAAACGTACACTCGTACAGGGTACTGGACATCAGCCTTATATCTAGGATTGCTGGGGCTGCTACAGCTCCTATGAAGAACCTTACCTGGACCCTCCTAAAGGAATATACATGGAGAAAGAGAGAGAAGAAAGCATACATAGCCTGTGGAAAGGTGATTTATATCTTCCATTCAGGGCTTCAGGCTGTGCCCAGAACTAAGTGGTGGTCTAGCTACAAATCTTCAAGAATCCTGGGCCTATGGATATATTTGTTGTGTGCACTGAATTCTTTCCCATTGCATATGTCAAATGTGTTAAAAAAATAAATAAATAGAACTTAACATTTCGCATAGAGCTGAACAGACAGGTACCTGTCAAGGTAAGAGGTGAAATGGCCTGGCACTCGGGCAAAGTGGGAGCTCCCCTTCCCACAAGGACCATTTTGGCCTGACACCCGACTATCCATGAGAAAGCAGTGGTGCATACTCTACCATAAAACACACCTTTGTAATGCCAGTAAAAACCGCTATGCAAAAATATCTGGGAAAAACCATTACTATGTTTTGACAGAAACACCAGAACACAAAACAGTTTGTAGCACTGAAAAAATCCTGAAAATTGCACACACAAAAACAGGGTTGTTTTTTTAGGGGGAAAAAAATCTGTGTGAAATAAAGTTTCATCCAAAGAACATTAAAAGGAATGTGTCACCTAAATTATTTTTTTAACTGATTAGACCCAGATCCTGCTTGGAGAAAAACTGCACTCTCAGGAAGTACAGCGATATACAAAGTTGCTTCCTTTAATGGTGCGTTTACACAGAGAGATTTATCTGACAGATTTTTTAAGCCAAAGCCAGGAACAGACTATAAACAGGGTGCATGTCATAAAGGAAAGACTGAGATTCCCTGTCTATTCAAGTCCATTCCTGACTTTGGCTTCTATAATTGGTCAGATAAATCTGCCTGTGTAAACGCACCATAAGACTTCTAGTTGAATGAAAACATTCTAGAAAAATCTGAAAAAAACCCTGTAAAGAGGCCAATCACAAGAGGAGCCTAGAAAGATTAGAAATGACATAGACCCAAAGACTACAGCTGTTGTGCTTCCTCAGTCTTCCAGCTAAAAGGGTATCAAATGGGAAGCTAAATAATAATCCGCTTGCATAACACTAAGCTTATATTTATATCCCTTTATTTTATTTTCCAGTCTATGAGGTTAGCTAGTTTTCTGTTCAGCAAACTTCCATTTCCTATTTAATAACAAGGTCAGTAAAGCTCTGCTAGATAAGGATTATGATAAACCTCAGGGACACATTAGTATGTGCAATCCAGAAGACAAATTGCATCATAATCTACATGCTATAGAAGGAACATCTGAACTCTTGACTTATGTTCTTCTTACATAAGGACTGATGGCACAACAGATTTTAAAAAGAACCTCTAATTTTCTTAGCATCTTACATGCTTTACGCCAAGCCTCATGGACATGGACACAATGAACATATCCAGACATTATTCTTTGTATGGGACACATTTATGAACATGCGCAGTAACTTCTCTGACTTGCGCAAAGGTCCCTCCACAGGGAGAAGGAAGCACAGATGCTTTCTTTGCTATCTATTGGTGTTACCTTTCACTGTTGTGCTGTACGGATCACTTTCCAGCAGCCCCTACTTCTCATCATGACAGACAGAACTGGAAATATCAGCTCAGTATAACCCTAGTGGCCAAAAAGATTTCAGGATTATATATTAATAAATAGTAAAATAGAATCCGGCGGCTGGAGAAGCTGCATGCCACCCTTGGGCTGCCAAGAAAACATAGTATTCAAGGACTCCCTAGGGCAGCATGCAACTTCTCCAGGCACCGGTAATCAAATGCCAAGTGTTTGGGTTCAGAGAACAGTGCCAAGGACAAACAATTCGGCTTGTGTACCTAAAGCCTCTATTACACGGAACAGTCTACCACAGGATCTGGTCACAACAAAAACAGTAGAGGGCTTTAAAATTACCCTAGACAAGTTCTTAGAGCAAAATAATATAAATGCATATGTATAGAACCTATCACCCCTCCCCCTTCCCTGTATCCATCCCCTCCTTGGTTGAACTTTATGGACATGTGTCTTTTTTCAACCATATAACTATGTAACTATGTAACACGGGGCAGTCATCGCTTGCTTGCTCAACATTCCCGCTCGCTTTTACACGTGCAGGTAATTGCGGGGGGCAATAGAAGCCCATAGAACATAGCAGCAATCGGCTGCTTTCGCTCCTGTTACACAAGGTGTCTGCAGCAGATTGTTGCTATCTTAGTCGTTAGCCTTTTAATATGTTGAAAGACGCTGAAAGACAACGATCAGCCAACATCGTGCATGTCGGCTGATCGTTGCCTTTTATTACATGAATCCATTACCGTCCGTAACGGCCGAAATTCGGCCAAATACGACCAATAATCTTGCTTTGTGTAATAGGGCCTTAACACTACTCAACAGTCAATAGTGATTTGAAGCACAAAAGTCTGGTCACATTACACTAGTCTGTAATTAGTTTACGTTGCATCCTAGTAATAATCTTTTATTAACTCAGACCAGGCCACTTTTATATGCCAGTACTTTGCATGGCCATAAAAAATGATCCAGCAAACCCTATGACCGAGGACGCCATGTTCAAGCTCATTGAACGAGCACCGATCATCTATATTGGTCCGCAGTATAATGCCCCTTTTAGCTTTTGAGGGTCTTCACAAGTACTGATGGACAATACCATCCAATATACTGCTGTGCAAACATGGTGTAGGGATAAATGGCCATATATTAAAGACCCTTTTACATGAACCAACGGAACAATAACAGAAAGGAACATTCCTACTACACTCATCCCTTTAGCCAATGTAAAAGGGCCTACTTTAGGAGAAGATGAATGGGCACCTTGAACCTTGTAAAAACTAGACTGAAAATCTCTTCTCTTGAGCTTTTTATATCTCTATTCAGTCACTTATTAGCATCCATGGAGGTTTATCAGCTCAGTCTCTAAGCAGCTGTTATATACTGATAATTTAGCCAAATGTATGGCCTCTAGACTCAACAAGAATACAGGCATTGTTCCCCAGTTCCTTTTGATGCTATCAGTAAAAGTACATTTAAAAAGGTCATTGGGAATTGTTAAGCAAACTAAAACCCCTTTGTCATAATGCCAGCGTGAACTTCACTGTCACCACCATTGACTGGAGTGTTAACACAGACTAATCCTCTGCAGCAGCCCGGGAACTCGAGTGAGCGCTGGACGGCAGAAGGAAGACAAATTGTAAAAAAAAAAAAAAAAAAAAAAAAAAAAAGTGGGAGTGTGATTTCACCATGATTTTACACTACTATGCTATGTGAGCACACAGCATTTTGTTTTGTTTTTCATTTTAAAAACATCTCCATTTTTTTTTCCAAAGGACGGAGAAGTTTAAAAGTTTAAAACTTTGTTTAGATTAGCCATTTATTAGATATTAAATTACTCCTAAAGCAGGCCTTTACACGGGAGCTTATTTGACAGCTTTTTTAAGCCAACGCCAGAAACAGACAGAGAACAGGTCATTAAAGAAAGACTGAGATTTCTCCTCTTTTCAAATCCATTCCTGGCTTTGGATTCAAAGATCTGTCAGATAAATCTCTCGGTGTAAAGACACCCTAAGGTGGGCCTTCATAGTAAGATGGCTTCCATGGACCGTATTTGTCAATTACCCAGAATTCCTTACTGCACAATAAGAACTCAAGATATAAACCTTTGCTCCTTTGTTTGTTCTACATCTCTCTGGTTCTAGCAAGGAAGAGGGGTGCTAGACCTTACTGGACGCTCATACACTTCATTACCTCACTTTTAAGCAAGGCTGTTTAAAGGGGTTATCAATTGAAAATCGTTTTCTTTCAAATCAACTGGTTTTTGAAAGTTATATAGATTTGTAATTTACTTCTATTTAAAGATCTCCAGTCTACGGCTACAGCTCCAGTCTACAGCTATGGCTGTAGAGCTCTGCCCTTGGGTATATTTTGTCAGCTATCATATCGTCACATTCATACTGTTGCACTGTAGATTATATCTGACTTATGGTCTTTTTACACGCAGCGATAATTCACCCAGTCGATCGTTTAACGATTTTAAAGTAACAATGTGTTTTTTATAACGATCAGCGTTCAGACAAAACGATAGATCGTTTGAAAAAAATAGTTATTGTGATCGTTTTAAGATCGCTTAAGCCCATCTCACACATAGGGTAAATAGTTGAAAGACTGTTTACACAAAGCGATCTGCGAATTTTTTGCGAACGACCAACAACTATTTGAGAACATGTTGAAAGATCAAAATGAACGATTTCTCGCTCGTCATTTGATCGTTTGCTGTGTTTATACGAGCCAATTATCGCTCAAATGCGATCGTTATCGCGAAAATTCGAACGATAATCGTTCTGTGTAAAAGCACCATTACACTGCGTCAGGTATGTGTTTTATGATTAACAGCTGTTGTCCTTGTTGCCCACCCCATATCCCCCCTTTTTATTTTTGTACCCTAAATTATCTTGTTTTCTAAACTAGGCAAATAAAATTCTTTTTTGAGTGCGAAAAGTTTGAAACTCATTTTAATTGTAGAAATCTCCAGCTCTCCATGATAGCAGGAGGGGGACGACTGGCATAGAGACATTCTGTCACCTAGCTGGAATTTTTTCTATAGGAGGTTGAGACCTTAGGTAAATTAATAAACTGAAAAAAAAAATCATCCCTAGTGTTAAAAAAACAGTCTAAGGGTGCGTTCACACCTACCGTATCCGCATCTGATTTTCATGCTGCGAGTCTGCAGCAAAATCAGCTGCGGATCCTGTACTGTGAATCTCAATGGGTCCTATACACGCAGCGGATCCGCTGCCTGCATGGGACCCGGCCCCTTTAACTCCTGCGCCACCGTCGGCCACCTGCAGCTTACAGCCCCGGCCCCCTTAAACCCCCGCCCGCACGATCGCCGCAAAGCCCACCGCCCCCACCGGGCAGCATCACACAGCCACGGTGCGAGCAGGTGACGTAAGCTCGGGGGCGGGGCGGCGATCGGGCGTGCGGGCGGTGCGGGGGTTTAAGGGGGCCGGGACTGTAAGCTGCGGGCGGCCGTGCAGGGTTTAAAGGGGCCGGGTCCCATGCAGGCAGCGGATCCGCTGCGTGTATGGGACCCATTGAGATTCACAGTACAGGATCCAAAGCGGATTTCGCTGCAAACTCGCAGCATGAAAATCAGCTGCGGATCCGGTAGGTGTGAACGCACCCTAATAGTAACTATGTTCTGCTCTTTTTCAAGTGTGTACATTTTTTGTGGGACTCCTTTGTGGCATGCTGTTTCTGCCATAACACTACTGTGAGGTAGTTTTCAAACTTTGGCCTTATTTACACGTTCAATGATTTTTCAGGTCTGCATGTAGGTCCACTATTTTTATTCTATGAGCCGTGAAAATGGTCCGTAATTGCATCCGTATCTGCAAAAATTTGAATATAGTAAAAAAAAAATAAAAAAAATATTAATTTGCTAGTTTGGTTTGTTTTGATCCGTGTTTTTCATGGACGTCATGGATGTGACATCCGTGAAATCTGTGAAAAACAGATCCCATAGACTATTGACTAATTACAATCTGCAATGGGAATTTTTTTTCAGGGAACAGATTGTGGATCTGTGAAAAAGCAGTCGGGGTTCCTCAGGGATCAGTCCTGGGTCCTCTCCTTTTCTCACTTTACACTTTACCCATCGGACAACTCATCAGTAAGTTTGGTTTTCAGTACCATCTGTATGCTGATGATACCCAGCTGTATACCTCCTCCCGTGATATCACCTCCGCTCTTCTACAGATCACCAGTAACTGTCTGTCTGCCGTCTCTAACATTATGTCCTCCCTATTCCTAAAACTAAACCTTAGGCCCCGTTCCCACTGAGCAAAGGTAGCGGAATTCCGCAACGGAATTGTCCGCCGCGGAATGCCGTTAGCCTCCCGCTCATAATGGGAGTCTATGGGAGGCGCGCGCTTCTGCCCTGTCCACGCTGAAGAATGAACATGTTCATTCTTCAGCGCGTACAGAGCAGGAGCGCGCGCCTCCCATAGACTCCCATTATGAGCGGGAGGCTAACGGCATTCCGCGGCGGACAATTCCGTCGCGGAATTCCGCTACCTTTGCTCAGTGGGAACGGGCCTTGCTAAGACTGAGCTTCTTGTATTCCCTCCCTCTGCTAAACACCCTCCACCTGACATCTCCTTCTCTGTCTGTGATGCAACCATAACCACTACACAACAAGCCCGCTGCCTTGGGGTTATGTTTGACTCTGATCTCTCCTTCACACCTCATATCAAATACCTCCACCACGCACACACAGCCACATACATACACACACACACACACACACACACACACACACACACACAAACCAAACATCTAAGCACCTAGACCTGTGCATGCAGGCATTGGCTGGTGACAGGTTCACCCACCCTTACCTGCACTGCCTAATTTATAACGATGGCCGAACCATAAGAACAATGATGCACTTTGTCCCTCTGCCATTTTGTCTCGCACCCCTTCCTGATAGTCTGTAAGCTCATGCATGTGAGCAGGGACCTCACTCCTCATGTATGGATAATTATATGTATCTCTCTGTAATGACTATTTTTTTATCTATGTATGTACCCCAGAATTGTAAAGTGCTGCGGAATCTGTTGGCGCTATATAAATAAAAATTATTGTAAAAATTATTAGAATGTGTGAATAGTACAATAGAAATCAATGGGCAATAAGTTGATCTGCAGTTGCGGATCCATGTGAACAAGGCCTTAGAGCAGTTAGCCACGACCTGATTCAGTCTGTAACTGAGAGCCAATCGGTGTTCGTTTAGAGCTACTTCACAAGGCACAGCTAGTTTTGCAGCCCTTTCCAGTTATCAGCTGCCAGCCATACATCTGTCTTAAGAGAAACAGATCGCTAATCGCTAGTCCTGTGTTTTGAGACTCTTTGATGAGGCTCCACGGGCTCTTCTTTAGCATACATCTGTCTATCACACAGGGAAATGAGTGGCTGACAGCTGATGTTTTTTCAGTAGGTAAGAACATTTGCTAATTTTTTGACTGAATGCTGGCCCAATTAAACAGGGTGGTATTGGCCCGTTTGGGAAATAAATGACCCGCACCTTTTGTCAATGCATTACTGAGACAATGGCTGCACTCTGCTTCAGGAAGGGCTCATGCACACTGAGCAAAAGGCGAGGAGTTAAAGAGGAATCCGCTCTTAAAAGAATGAACAGGGCAATGTCTCATTGTGTTCAATGGGATTTCCGCTCTGTTGTTCACACTGCAGAATTTCCAAACAGAATTGTCGGCCGCAGATTTGCTTTCCGCTCTAGGGTATGTTCACACTGAGCAATTCTCAAGGAATTGAAGCAGAAAGTTTTCAGGCAGAATTCAAGCAGAATTTAAGCCCCCCATTGAATTCTATAGGATTCCTCTAGCAGATCTACAGCAGAAAATTCTGCAGTGTGAACAGCAGAGCAGAAAACCCATTGAACACAAGGGGACTTTGCTCTGTACATATTTTACGGAAGGAATTTTAAGCTGAAATTCCTCACCTACTGTAATTCCTCGCCTTTTCATACCCCAAAGTAGTAACATGTCACTTCTTTTTGGCAGAATCTGCTAGAGGAATCCTATAGAAGTCAATGGGGCTTGAATTCTACTTAAAATTCGGCTCAGAGCAGAATAGAACAGGAATTTCAAGCAGAAATCTTCAAGCAGAAATTCCTCGTCTTTTTCTCAGTGTGCATGAACCCTTAGCCCTTGGAGCGGAAATGGCGCTGAATATTTACAAGGCGTAAAATTAAATCTCCATTTATTTTCAATGGGATCCACCTAGCGGAATCCGCCCAAAGAATTGAGGTGTTAATTCTTTTGGACGGAAAGCGCATCCGTGGCAGAATTTTCTGCACAGAATTCCAAGCAATTCCGCAGTGTGAACACTACAGCAGAAATCCCATTGAAATCAATCTGCAGCTATTTTTAGCCCGAATTTCAAGCGGAATGGGCGGAAAATTGAGGCGGATTGCACTCGAAATTCTGCCTGCTTTGCTCAGCCTGAACTGGGCCAGTGAGAAATTGCCCTGTTCATTCTTTTACTGCAGAATTTTAAGCAGAATTTAAGAGCCGATTCCTCAATTCCTCGCCTTTTGCTCAGTGTGCATGAGCCCTAAAGAAGAGAAAAAGCAGATACTTAATTTATTGTCTCATTCATGAACAGATCCATCCATAATAAATGATTGCAAACAAACTGATTGCAAATTAATCCTTTTTTTTAATAGCATTTTGCATTAATTGCATTTTGGCTTTAGACAACTGACTTTAGTACATACGGAATTGTGGTAGAAGGTAAAACACTGGTGTGAACCTAGGCCTTGTCCACGCTGCATATTACAGACCACACTAAAACATGACAACACTGGATGAAAATTTAAAAATTGTTTTTTTAGGCCATGTGGGGTTCTTACAAACTTTTTAACTATTTAAAATGTTCTGATTTAAAATTTGCATGATTTTTATTTTTTTTTTTAAATCGCAATCCTTGAGCCACTATATGGAGTTTAGGACGGGGCTACAGAGCCATCATTGTGTCACACTGTGTATCTGACTGTCAAAAGTGGCCGCAACCTGATAGTCACAAAAAAATTCACGGATGATTTCTTGCTATTGCCAGGTCGCTGCCACATTTACTTTTCTTAGCTGCAAAGCTGCTTGATCAATAGAACAGGAAAAAAAAGAATCCTTGCGTAGCACCAGTTTCAGATGTAGATTTCTTGCCATATTAAATTTTACACATTTAAAAACTCTGAAAACACATACTTTTTTTTTTTAAACCTGGAAACCCCATTTAAGCTCAGCATTAAGCTGTTCCATTTACTTCCAGTCTTGTTTAACATCTACGCTACTATTGTATACAGAGTCACATTCCAGATTGCAGCCTGTGTCGGAAATATACACATGAAGTAACATAAAAACATTACAGTGAGGAGGTGCAGCGCCGCTCTGGGCTAAGTAGCTGGAGGCCGTGGGTTGGCTGCGGTGACAAGTGTACAACACGTCCACCCACAGAACATAACAAACTAGTGTCTAATAAGCCATACGCCCTAATAATGAAATCTCATGTGATAACTACATGTTCTGTACTAAAGCGCAAAACCCGGCACCAAATCTCACAAATAAAATGGGTGCTGGCAGTGCAGAATATGTAATCCCCCATGCTGCCCACTCTCATCCATTTACTGGAAACAAACTGTTTACTGTAAGTAATACCCTTTCCAGTGACAATAGGCAGGTAAAGCTAGTCTAAGTGCAAAAATGGTGTGTAACTTATCCATAAAGGTTAGCGCTGCAGACTCCGACAGTTAGAAGCAGATAAAAAGTGAAAATATTTATTAAGGGTGCGTTCACACGTACAGGATCTGCAGCAGATTTGATGGCCTAGAATTTATTTGCTTTGAATCTGCAGCTTCAAATCTGCCGCAGATCCTGTACATGTGAACGCACCCTGAAAGTGCACAATTTACGAGTTTCAAGGAACAAGTCCTCTTCATCAGAATAGCAGTGCATACAATGGTGTGGATAGGTATTAAATAGTACAACAATCTTTGAAATTGGTGCCAGGCACGCCCCCTAGGGGTGGGGCTACATTCAAAATACACAAACAAACAGAAAAGTGTTTATCATACAACATAATAAAAATATATACTTTGTAGGTATAAGAGTTTTTATACCTACAATGTATGTATATATATTTTTAAAGTCTGACTTTTTTTTTTTTATGCAGAGCGGAGAATGGATGCGCCGCAGCGCATCTTCTCCCCGCTCTATCTCCTGGTCAGAACATGTCTAAACACTAAATCCGAGACCAATCAAAACTTTTTACATATCTCTTTAATATGTCAAAAGTTTTGTATAACCACAGGTACACTTTAGTTTGTCTAATTTACACCAAAATCCACAACATATCAAAAAAAACAAAAAACAAAAAACAACAACAACACATAATTAAGTGCACGTTATCTGCTAGGATTTTGGGGTGGGAAAGTTGTTAAGTTTGGCCACCCACAAATAGAATTGCATTACAGTGGATAGGTTAGCGCTATTATAAATTTCACAAATTACACACAAAATTTAGCACAAGGCCATACACATACACAACATGTTACATGCTACATCCAACAAATACTATCACATGTGCCATACATAAGATGATGTGTTTTGACAAATTATACGCAGATGATAATTAATTTACCACACGACAAACTAAATTTGGAGGAGAGGTGAGAGTGGTGCGTGTAGCTGGAGACTTAAAGGGGTAAATTACATTGACAAAAGTGCACTTTCTTGGAACACAATATTTAGAAAATTTTCACTTTTATGCAACGGGGGGGGGGGGGGGGGGGGGGTAACAGCAGAAAAACTCAACCAAATGGCAAGTGAGAATGGTGCTTAACACTCTCTCTGCAGACTGGACACATCAGGGCATATATTTATACAGCACATTAGTGTAGCATGTGCTATTTCCAGCTGAATTTCATTCTATTCTATGTCATTACAGCAGAAATCACAGCAAACCAAAATGTGAAGCGCTATACGTTTAACCACAAAATATTCCAAATAATAATAACCAGCCATTATGTAATGTAATAACCTAATGTATTACCATTGCCCCGAGTGAACTGGGTGTAAACCTCCAATTGTTATAGTAAACCAGTTAAGCCACTGAGCAATGGAAAAGGCATTTTTTTATTAGTGTGCTCTTTATTAGTTTTTTATTTGAAGTTTTAGCCCATTTGCACAGCATGAGGTGCAGTATGAGCTTGTCTGTCCTGGCTGATGTACTTCTTTCTGTACAGCTTCATACATAAACCACAGGCAGCGAACACTACAGACAAGCGCTGAAGCCAGGAAAGCCGCCCCTCCCTTCCACACCCTGGTGTCAGATCGTCTGCTAATAGAGCCAGACAGATAAACTACACTGTACATAAAGCAGGACAAGGGAAGAGCTCCAGCCGCTTTGCAGGCCACAGCGCTGTAGAAGAGTATATACGTACGATGGACAGACTATAGCCAACTATTCTGTAGTAAGGGGTTTTATTTGGCTGCATTATTAGCTGTTTTGGGGAAATACGACTTAATACACTTAATTTTACGGCCTTAACAGTTACAGCAATAAAATTAATGTGTGCGAATAAAGGACCATTTTCTTACTGGATTCAAAAGTTTTCAGTGGGCAGAAAAAGACCTTTATTGGGGGAATTACAGCCCGAAACGTAGCCAAAATAAACAGCAGGAGAACATAGCCCAAATGCTGAGCAGAAAGTTTAGGCCATAAGGATGCCTCATAATATTAACGATAAAAAATATATAGGCAACACATTCCTTTTAAGAAGCCATGAACGTATCTCCTAGGACATTGTTGGCGATGTCTGTGCAGCCCTTACTATAATCAACCGTCGGCCACCCATCACCTATTACACGGGAAGATGCGCAGGCCGTGGCCAATGATATGTAAAATATTTAAAGACAGCGATCAGCTGATGATCAGCTCCTCGGCTTATTGCAGCCTCTATTACACAGGGCAATATATGCCTGTTTTGGCAGATCAATCTGTGTAATAGGACTCTAACATTGGCCATACATGCAAAGATAACTTAATGTGGAAGCACTATAGATAAGCAAATTTACAGTGCAAGTGAAGCGAAGCACTTTGTTAGTTTGGCAGTCAGCTCATCAGCCAGCTGCCTTTGAACTCTAAGCTGCTCCTTGTTGGTCCACTCCGGGTGCCTGGAAAAGCTGGATCCAGTCCTGGAAAACCTCTCTTATTTTCCCATGACTGGATCCAGCTTTTCCAGGCATCCAGAGTGGAGCAGCAAGGAGCGGCACAGAGTTCAAAGGCAGCCGGCTGATAAGCCAACAAAGCTTTTTGCTTCATTTGTACTATAAATTCGCTCATCTCTAGTAAGCACTAAAGATGGAAACCCACACACACTATACAGTCATCCCTTAACTTGTAATGGCATTGAAGGCCCAGAGCACGGCAGCACGACAACGGCTCTTTGACCATGCTGTCCAGGATTAAGTTTTTCAAGAAAACAGCACAAGCAGGCATCTGACCAGACTGAGCTTTATTACCAGCTAAGCAAAGGTACTAGCGTTTGGGAGGAGGGTTGGTGCACAGATTTGCTTTAAACCAAATGCTCACAATGATTGCTTGGTGTAATAGGTAATCAGACAATCAGCCAACATGCACAATGTTCTTTACTTTTTAAATCAGATATTTTTTATTAAAGTTTTTTGCTACAAAAAAATAAAAAAGTTAGTCCCCCCCCAACCCTTGCCCGTTCCCCCTACCTCCAGCTAGATCACTATTTTGTCTTGCCAACAAGAGAAAGACCTCCATTGGAGATCTATGAAGCAACCTAGTCAGGAGTCCCGGGGAGTCTAACCAAGGGCCCCAAAATTTTTCAAATTTAGTCATGGCCTTTGTTCTCTTATACAGCCCTTTTTCAAGTCTAACAATGTCGTTTAATCTGGCTTTCAATTCAGCTGTAGTAGTAGCCTCAGGCCAAATACTATATGATTGTTGTCTTTCAACATGCTGAAATAAAACCTACAATGACAGGGACGGTCTGCTGGCCGTCACTCCGTGTAATAGGAGCAGCGGTGGCAGACCACTGCTCTGTCCTATGGCAGCCCCCTTCCTGCTCCTCCTCATTTGCTGTTGGTGCATGTAACAGCACCAAAAGCGAGCGGGGAATGAGGAGCAAGTGACACTGATCTGACAGTTTGGCCCTCGCTTGCTCCTAAATATTGGCCCGTGTAATAAGGATCATCTACGATGTAGTTTGGCTGACTAGGTTCGTCCCTTCACAACAGCTGTTTACCCTAGGGCAGCAGGAGACTGTCAGCAGGACAATGCACCATGCACTAAGGTCATATAGTCATGAGTTGGTAACAGTAACATGACAAGTTTTCCTTTTGTTCCCTGAACTTCGCCACTTATTAAGTATCAGTGGGACAAGGCAGAAGCCATCCTGTATGCATATATAAACCTGTCTTCAGTTTCCTATCATGACATAAATAGAACAAGAAGAAGAAAAAAAAAACTTTTTTAGGAACCAAGTACTACGCGGAAAGGCTTTCCCACAACCCGTAAAGGAGCGAAATGACCGAAATACAGAAACAGAAATATCAGCTCCAACTCTGCACATTTCCAGGAGCTTTCACATGCAATAGACACAGCCGCACACGAGGACACATCTGTCCTGATATCATCCGACAACAAGGCTGTTTAATCCGGTGTGTAAGGATGTTATCTATCACAATGGAGGCCAGGACGACCGCTTATCAGACTACTACACCCAGTGCTATATGATCTCCTACAGATCCCTGCAGTCCAGGCGTGTGATCTCGCAGAAATGTGATCTTTACAGAGCAGCAGATTATTTCCAAAACAGATTATCATGACCCAAGAATATTAAAGAAAAAAAAGCCACAAGCACCTGACATACTACTGCTTTATCGGGAACTTATTCTTGTACTTTGTCAATTACAATAAATCTCATGATACAAGTGTTGGGAATCCAGAATCTCAGATTACCTAAATTTAACAGTATGTCTGAGACAAAACTCAGACACATTTATCAGATACCAATGAAAGGGGAAGTCCTAAACTACTACTACTAAAGGCCCCTATACTTTTATTAGCAGTAACTGCAGCTAATGGTGGGTTTGGCTGTTCGTATAAGGCATTGTTTCTCAAACTTTTTCTACTGGAGCCTCACCCAATAGACAAAATGATGCCTGGGCCTCACCAGACAGAGAGGATGCTGGGCCCTCACCATCGATGGCAGAAGTCCATGCAAATATAAAAACTATTGTTCAGTCTACCCTCCATTTATCTCCTAATCTCTGTTTAACATAAAATAAGTACAAAATGGACAAAATGAGTCAATAATGTTTCTAAAGCAAAGATTGTTGCAGTCAGGGAAAGGACTGTGCAGCTTATTGTCACTTTTGTGAGAACTGCCTCCTCAGCTGGGCCTCACCAGCAACTAGGGGGCACCTCTGGTATAAGGTACTTGGGGCTTGCCTGCCTGATAGAAAATCACTGCCTGACCCCTTTGTTCTTGGAAAGACAAGCCAAAGACAGATCTTCCTAACGGCCTATTACACAAAGCGATTATCGCTTTGTGTAATTAAAGGAAACGATCAGCCAACAACAACTATGTCAGCTGATCATTATCTTTCATTGTCTTTCAACATGTTGAAAGACAAACAATGTGGTAAGGAGCAATCTGCTGCAGTCGCTCCATTTATTAGGAGTGGCGGTAGCAGACCGGCGCTACTTCCTATGGCTGTACATCTTACAACCTGCTTAATGCTCAATCCAGCTAAAGGGTGCCTTCACACCTACCGTATCGCAGTAGAAAATCCGCAGCAGAAAATCCGCAGCAGATCCGCAGCGGATTTAACTAAATGAATGAACACAGCATTAAATCCGCACTTACAAATCTGCTGCGGATCCGCAGCGGATTTGACAGTGCGTATTTAATGCTGTGTTCATTCATTTAGTTAAATCTGCTGCGGATTTGCTGCGGATCCGCAGCGGATTTTCTACTGCGATACGGTAGGTGTGAAGGCACCCAAAGGCCATATTACACAGCACGATGTGAGGAGGAAGCGAGCGGCAACCTGTCAGGTCAGTGATCGCTTCCTCCTTGTCCCCTGCTTGCTTACATGGAGAGATGGGCAGCAGACTGTCACTGTCCTGATCATGTCATTTCAACATGTTGGAAGACAACGATCAGCCGACATTGTGCATGTTGGCTGATCATTGCCTTTTAACTTGTGCTATAACACCAAATTATAATTGTTTGGTGTAATAGGGCCTTTATTGCAGGAGACAAGTCTAATGGTGTGTTTACACAGATTTATCTGACAGTTCATTGAAGCCAAAGCTAGAAAGGAGAAATCTCAGTCTTTCCTTTATGACTTGTTCCCTGTTTATAGCCTGTTCCTGGCTTTGGCTTCAAAAATCTGTCAGATAAATCTCTCTGTTGTATTGAGACTGAAGTAAATAGCCATGGGCTATATTAAAGAAAGGATGGGGGTCTCAGAACTGAGGCCCTGACTGATCAAAACCTTTCACATCTGTGCAGCACATCAAGTTTATTTATCTCATGACTTTATGAGCTGTAAGTCCAACTTTTTGATCCCCACCAACCATGGAAAAGTGGTGAGCTGGACCTCCACCAATAATAAAGTGGCGGCATATCTTTGTGACAGGCTATTACTTTACGAGATTGGAATACCCCATCCAATAATTCTTTGGTTTTAGGTCCATTTTATAATCCAATTACATTGCTTTGTGTATTAACAATTATACACTGCACGCACAGGCAGTCATAGATCCCCATTCACATGATGCGTTTTTCCATCCTCCATCTGGGTGGTATCGCGTGCCACCACATAAAACCACTTGCTCCATTTTTGCCAATAGCCAACATATGCCATTATATCACCATACAACCACATATCTTTGAATACTCCCAATTAAGGATGGTCCGAACCTGCCGAGGTTCGGGTTCATATGAACCCGAAAGCTCGGCATCAGATTCCCGCTGTCTGGCCGATCCGTGCAGCGGGAGGACCGCCTGGAAAACTGGGATACAGCCTATGGCTATGGCTGTATCCCAGTTTTCCAGGCGTTCCTCCCGCTGTATCTACCCTTTCCACGGAGGTGGAAGACAGCGTGAATCATTGCAAAGAGTTTGGGTTCGTACGAACCCGAACCAGGTTCGGACCATCCCTACTCCCAATGTCTAGTTCTGATGTATTCCCCAAAAAAGACATAATTAATAACATTACCTTATTTAATGGTACATTGTACATAGACATAGAAGGGGTGTCAAGCTTGCAGGCCTCCAGCTGTTGCAAAACTATAATTTTGCAACAGATGGAGAGCCGTGAGTTTGGCACCTGTTTGTTATAGGTATATTATTAAGTGCTAACTATTTTGTGACTTTCATTGAATGTTGTTTTGCTTGTTTTTAACTTTTTTTTTTATAACATAATTAAAAAAGCATATGATTACATATTTCAGAAACACACTACTCTGTATATAATACAATTTTTATATATATATATATATATATATATATATATATATATATATATATATATGTATATATATACACATATATACACATACACACACACACACACACACACATACACAGACACATATAGCTGTGTAGTTAATGTAAGGCCATTCCCCTTAACTATTGCTAGCCAATGGCAGCATGTAAGGCCACTATCTAACAGTATACATAGAAAGTAAGATAACAGCTTAGTTGATATAACACATTTGACGTCACAGTGACCTGAGCCAAAAGGTGCGTGACCTTGTCGGGGAATCAAAGGTTCTCTGGAGATTAACAAGAAGAATCTGGTGAAGTGGACGCAGTCGCTGGCATCACATCAACAAACACAGATAAAGATGTCAAATAAGATAGAAAGCTAAAGTATCTCAGCCCCATAACAGTATGACACGGAAAACACTTGTCACTTTCTTACATAATGTTTCACTTATTTAAATACAAACATCTCCTGGAATCATGATGACGGGTATGGGTGGAAAACACAAAGGACATTTTTTAATACCAACTGAGAGGATTATATAATCTCAGAAAGGTTCCCCCAACATATCTATCGCTGCACATTGTGTAGAACTAAAAGGTAGAGGTTGGGATGCATTCACACCACGACTGTGCCATCTAAGATCCATACTCGGAGCATTCTGTCACAATGTGATGGCCACGTATCTGAGCACAGACAAAAACGTTATGGGGTCAGAGTACACTAGCTGGGTCACTAGCTGACTACATTTGGGCAATTAACTAGTGACAGAAAGATTTGTAAATTACTTCTATTTAAAATGCTCTATTATTCCAGTACTTATCAGCTGCTATGCGTGCTGCAGGAAGTGGTGTATTGTTTCCAGTCTGACACAGTGCTCTTTGCTGCCACCTCTGTCTCTCTTAGGAACTATCCAGAGCAGGAGAGGTTTTCTGTAAAGAGTTCGTTGCTGCTTTGGAAAGTTCCTGTCACCAACAGTGGTGGCAGCAGAGAGCACTGTGTCAGACTGAAAAGAACACTCTACTTCCTGCAGGACATACAGCAATTTTCTGACACTAGTTGATTCAAAATGAGACACTCTGGAGGAACAAAAATGTTTTAAAAGGATGCAAAATATATATCTTGGGAGGCACAATGGTTGTATGGGCCCGGCCTTAGGGCTCAATTACACAGAGTGACAGTTGGCTGAATAAGGTCAATTATCGGTCTGTGTAATAAACACAACGATCAACTGATCGTTTCGTTAGGTCCAGACCTATAATCACTGGGCACGCATAACTACATGTAATAAAGATGTGCAACCCAAGGCTGGTGACCGTGAAAAAAAAAATAGAAAAGAAAAAAAAAAAAAAAAAACTCCTACATACCTCTCCACGCTCCCCGATGTCCTGCTAGCTTCGGTCTGCTCCTGGCACTGTCCTGGTGATTGGCTGAGCAGCCTGTGACTTCTGTCTGTGATGGACATAGTGGATCATACAAGTTTCCCTCTAGTTTGTAAGGCCAGTTTTGCACTTGCAGAACACAGATGCATCAATATTATGGAAGCAGGTGCCAGCTGGACCACGTTTCAATTGACCACAACCGCCAGCTACTAATTCCGGTCATCAGACCCATGCTCAGACCAATACCATTTGACCTCCATTTTAAGCTTGTGTGAAATGGAGACTCAAAAAGGCCATTTTTACAAATTGCTTTCAAGTTTTTTCTCCAGTTGTATAGACATGTTTTTGCGGCAAAGATGCCATGTGTGAATACTATCCAGGTAATAATTCTTCATACATCTTCCGTCTGACATCAGGAGGATTTTCCAATATATAGCTCTGAAAAATGACTCTGATGTACACCAACACACACATATATACCAGTCCATTGAAGACAGATTCTTTCACCATCCACTGGGTAAACGTGGCTCTAAAGATATGTCTGACAAAGATAATGAATGAGAAGCTCTTCGGCAAAGCCAGGCGACATGTAGTTTGTTGCCAATTTGCCCCTGTCAGAGGTAGAATCCACCAGGTTTCCTTCACATACAGATATACAGCAGAAGGTTTCTCTGCATATATGGCAAAAGGACTCTACCATGATGTGAACCTACCACCTACCTAAAAAGTAAATTCCATCACAATGCTTTCTAGCATCTCCATTGACATGTACAATGGATGAAGAGCTCAGGATGGCACCATTTTGATTCATTTCTGCATGGCAGACCCAGCCCATCACCATAGACAAGCTGCTATAAACAAGCCCGAGATGGTAGTGCCCAATGTCAGGTGTCTGCTGGTGTGGTGTAAAGCAGGCTGCCATTGGTGTCATTAGTACATAAAACATGTCTGGGGCAATAAATGACACGTCACCATCTGTTGGTTTGACAAATGAATCCAGGATTGATGGAGGCATGGAGAGAGTCTTCTCTGGTGAAGGGGTTATCTAGCTTTATACTGATACCTTATCCTTCGGACAGATCAGTGGGGGTCCAACCTATTCAAGTGAACAGGACAAAGCTGCAGTTCCTTCCACCATTAAAAGGTCAACAAGCACAGGAAGGGAGCCCATGCTAACACTGCAGAGGCTACAGCATTGGCCTGGGTACTGTGGCCCCTTCAAACACAGGATTAGTTGGGGTGGCAGGAGTCTAATGCCTGATAAACACCAAGAGGACTGGATATTCATTTAAAAAAAAAGAACCCCTTTAAAGCAGTGTTCTCCCACCACTGACGCTTTTGTAAAACTACAAATCCCATCAGTACCTGTTCCCGCAGCTCAGCCCCATACACAATGTTCCCTTGCATATTGTCCATGTATACCGCCATGGGTTAACAATGGGTTCCCACAAGAGAACATGTAATGGGGTGTTAATGAGTGAAGCCCACCTCAGCCATGGAGATTAAAAGGTAGCCATGATTTATTCATTGTCTACCATCCATGGTCACAGTGCGCTCCGACTACCCTCCGACTCTCATAACCGGTGCTAGACAATCACTGCACTCTATATGTATGCACCAGCTGCTGCCAAACTACAACTCCCAGCATGCCCTATCAGGGCTGGGGAACACTGGCAAAGGGGAAGGTTACAGCCCCACATACACCAAATGTAACAGAGGATCCAGATCAGTAAGATAGATAGCTATTTACTTTGTTACTATGTTTTAGAGAACCCCTTTAAGAAATGGGGTGCACACAAGACTGCTGTCAATTCAAGGGATGTATAGAGAAATGAGGTAGACACTGTGGGTATACCAACATAGGGTGTCCACAAGACAAGGGGTGCATAGAGAAATGGGGTACAGACACTGTAGGTATACAGACATAGGGTGTCCACAAGACAAGGGGTGCATAGAGAAATGGGGTACAGACACTGTAGGTATACAGACATAGGGTGTCCACAAGACAAGGGGTGCATAGAGAAATGGGGTACAGACACTGTAGGTATACAGACATAGTGTCCTCAAGACAAAGGGTGCATAGAGAGATGGGGTACAGACACTGTAGGTATACCGCCATAGGATGTCCACAAGACAAGGGGTGCATGGAGAGATGGGGTACAGACACTGTAGGTATACCGCCATAGGGTGTCCACAAGACAAGGGGTGCATGGAGAGATGGGGTACAGACACTGTAGGTATACCGCCATAGGGTGTCCACAAGACAAGGGGTGCATAGAGAAATGGGGTACAGACACTAGGTATAGAGACATAGGGTGTCCACAATAACAGGGGTGCATAGAGAAATGGGGTACAGACACTGTAGGTATACAGACATAGGGTGTCCACAAGACAAGGGGTGCATGGAGAGATGGGGTACAGACACTGTAGGTATACAGACATAGGGTGTCCACAAGACAAGGGGTGCATAGAGAGATGGGGTACAGACACTGTAGGTATACAGACATAGGGTGTCCACAATAACAGGGGTGCATAGAGAAATGGGGCCCATACAGACATAGGGGTGACAGCCCCTGGCTGAGTATATGACACTGTAGATAAAGTTACTATGCTGCCCCCCTGGCCTGTGAGGAGCAGCAGCACTGTGTACCTACCTGCCGGTGTGCTCCTCCTGGCGGGGCTCAGTCCAGCTACAGGTGCTCCCGCCGTCCTGTCTACATCCCCGGACACCCGGTCAGCCAGCTCCGTACAGTCCGAGCGCTGCTCCCTGGCCGGCTCCTGCTGTGACTGAGGGCTCCGGGGGAGGAGGAGCAGGAGGAGGAGAGGCTCCGTGTCCCGTCCCCTCCCAGTCTGACCGCTCGTCCCTCCCCGGCTGTCTGGCCTCGCAGTGCCCCACCTAGAGGGCAGGGAGGAGGCGGCCGGAGCACGTGGAGTGCCGCTGGTGTACACACAGCCGGCACTGTGTAGGTGTATCCCCAACGCCACATGTTACTATATACAGTGCAATGGATGGCGTCCACCAGTGAGCTATTACAGTCACTGGCACAGGTGTATACCACCCTGCCCATAGCCGTGCAGTCTGCCTCACAAACAGGAGTGCTCCTTAGAGGTAAGCATGAAAGCTTCAGGGCTCATCTCCAGTAAGAAACCTGACTGAAATCAATAGGAGACTCAAGCATTGAGCCAGATTGGAGCGTGTAATGCTGGGTTTACACGGAACGATTATCGTTCGAATTTGCACGATAACGATCGAATTCAAAAGATAATCGTACGTGTAAACGCATCAAACGACGAGCGAGAAATCGTTCATTTTGATCTTTTATCTTGTTCTTAAATCGTCGTTCACAAAAATTCGCTGATCGTTCCGTGTAAACAGTCGTCGCGCGAAAGTCCGGCCGCCCGCAGCCCAGCCCCCCGCTCATCCGCAGCCCCTGCGCCGGCTCAATCGCTGCCCCGATCGCCACCCCCGCCGCCGCTCCGATCGCCGCCGCCCCGATTGCCGCCACCCCGATTGCCACCCCCGCCGCTAATCGTTATGAAAAAAAAATCGTTACTCCGACATCGTTAATCGTACGATCGGGCCAATTATCGTTTTGTGTAAACCCAGCATAAGGGTCCATTTACACAGAAAGATTATCTGACAGATTATCTGCCAAAGATTTGAAGCCAAAGCCAGGAACAGACTATAAACAGATCAGGTCATAAAGGAAAGACTGAGATTTCTCCTCTTTTCAAATCCGTTTCTGGTTTTGGCTTCAAATCTTTGGCAGATAATCTGTCAGATAATCTTTCTGTGTAAATAGACCCTGATGTGTACCTATTGTGTTAACATATAGGTAAAATTTTGTCCCTTAAAGGGATGTTTAAATAAGTATGTAAAAAATAAAAAGGAAAGTGCAATAGGTTACTGCAAGACACATTAGAAGGCTAGTGGTACGGCATACAGCTGGAAATATACAAAATTTGGGAGGGGGGGGAATACAACTGGGAACATTTATGAAGTCCAGCGTTTTCTAAACCAGAATTATAAATGTCCCCGGAGCTCAGGGGATTTATGTAGAGGCGCACTGCCTCTACATAAATCCCGATCGCACAGAGACAGTCCGTTCGAAAATTTTCACGGAAAAAATGATAAATGTGGCGCCCGCAGAGGCCGCGCCCCCTCTGCGTGCAGCCGCACCCCCCGTAACGCCCCCTCTCCGCCCCAAAAGGTATTGCTGCGTGCAGCCGCACCCCCCTCTCTGCGCCTAAAAAAGGTATTTACGCCTTTTCATACATGTGCCCCAGTGTGTTACTTTAACAAGCGGGCGATATAGCTGACAGACTGTCACTTTTTGAAGGTGCATGGCCACATTTACGGGACAAACAGGAGGGGCTTGGTGGAGCATCAAGCTCGATTAAGCATTAACAGCTTTACAGAGCATTAAGCTCAACACTATGGGGGACATTTATTAAGACTGGAGTACTTGTATGCCGTTCTTAAATCAGGCCCGTCCTCTTTTTCCCTGCCGGATTCACCAAAATCGGTTGGTCCTGCGACCAAAGCGCAACAAATCTGCTTCCAGCAGGTGTAGATTTGTATCATGATTTATGCCTGCGCACATGCCTCCTTGCTGTGCCCAGACTGCCCACCCATTAGACAAGCAGGGCATACGGCAAGTGTACGCCAGGGAGAAGGGACGAATCTGCGTCTTCTTCCTGGCGTATGCCAGGGGCACAACATTGATAAATGTCCCCCTATATGTGATACTAGTGCAGTCTATACTAACATCTGTGATAGAATGGGTTGTTTGTTCTACACAGATCACTGATACCCGGCTGGTCCTGTACTAGTAGCAACTGCAGCAACTATTCAGCCCCTAAAATTTCTTCCCTCCTACAGCTTCCACCAGCAGGGGTAATAGTGATAAATGGCAGCATTTAGGAACCATGGCAGCTCAGCCAAAAAGTTGAGACCAGCTAAAGTTATGGGTCACTACAGGGGCATAACTACCACTGTAGCAGCCATAGCAGCTGCTATGGGGCCCACCGCATCGGGGGGCCCTGTTGCCTGCTCCTGCAATACACTGGGCCCCTGACTTGTCATCATTTGCAGCATTAGGTGGCCAAGTGGGCATCCCAGGTTCTGCAATTGCCCCTTGAACTGCAAGCACTCCTGACAAGCCCTTGCAGTTTTGACTAAACTTGACTTACTGGTTAGTCAGAAAGGGGGGAAAGGGCAATCAAAAGTTTGCTATGGGGCCCAGCCATTTCTAGTTACACCACTGGGTCACTGACTGCTGCACGCCAAACCCTGTGGTAAAAATACTGCCAGGAGCTTCATGGCTTTGGTTTTCATAGCCAAGCAGCTGCATGCAAGCCTTACAGTCAATATCAGATGGAGAGGTGTAAGGTATGCAGCCACTGCACTGTGTGTTCTGTATGGTGATAGGTCACACTTCTCTATCTGGTATATAGTACAAGAGTCTGGGTTTGGTAAATGCCATGTTACGTGCCTGACTTCATTGTACCAGCTATAAAGTTTGGTGGCAAAGAAGAGATAATACTATGGGGTTGTTCTATAGAGGTTGACCTATGCCCTTTAGTTCTAGTGACTGGGAATCTTAGAAAACTAACAGCAGTTTAAAAGCATCTAACCTTAAATAACCATTGGTGCACCGATCCAGCCCGGCCTGCCTGCCACTGTAGAATGCCACCCCAATATTCTTTAGAAAGGACAGGGCTTATTGTTGAACTGAGGGTAGTAGTCCTGCCCCCAATGCACCAAACCACTTCATTTACATATGTAATAAACTACAAAGTTCCCGAAAATTACCATCATCCTGTATAGGGACGTTTCTAAACTGCTGTTCGTTTCCCTTTTAAGGAGACCTGTCACCCCCCGTGAATGGAGCCGTGCGCGCGCTGCAGAGATGAGTCCGGCTCCATTCATTCTCTATGGACGCCGGACCTATCTCCACAGCGCGCGCCGGCTTCTGACCAGGATATCTCCGTCCCGGGACCAGCTCCGGGTACGGGACTCGGCGGGATGAGGTCAGTATAAGGGGTTCTCTGTTCCAGCATGACTGAGCCCCAGACTACACAGCAAGGTCCATAAGGGCATGAAGAGGTGAAGAATTGAGCCATAGACTGTATCCATGTTTTCCCAGACTCCCTAGTGCTGCATCTAACTTCTTCCGCCACCGGTACTCAAATGTCAAACACCGAACAACCGAATGACATCTTATTCAATGCAAACGATTTGCTAACGAGCAACAATAAAAATAGGTCCAGGTCTTATTAAACGAGCGACGATTTCTCGTTCAGTCGTTAATCGTTAACTGCTATTCAGACGAACAATTATTGTTTAGATTCAAACGATTTAACGATAATCTAAACGATAATCGTCCCGTGGAATAGGGCCCTTATGATGGAGTCATCTCCTCCAACTTGACGGAGATCGGGGCCAGCTGAGATGGGAAACTGCAAGGGAGATGGGGGCAGAGCTTAGTGGTGGACAGGAATATTTAGTGCAGAGGTCATGTCATCTCTTGCTTTCCTATTTCAAGGTTCATCAGTCAACAAAAGCAGGTGAGAATAGCAATGTGTGTGGTGTGTCCTGCTGTCTGATATGTGTAGTGAGAGTGCTAGATGTATTGTGAATAGTATATGTTCATTTTATTTCAAATATTTAAATATATCTAGGATACCAGCCCTTTCTTCTGGGTGCCTTTCTTAGTCTGGCCTCTCCCCATTGACCTGTCTGGCACGGGTGACCCCACCAGGAGTATTACTCCCACCAGCTTAGCTCAGTGGATCACCAAGGCACGCAAGCTCCCTCACCACGTCAAGGTGAAGGCACCATGAGGGAGCCCCTCCACCCTAACCCGATTACACACCCCAGCCCTTAATTTGCCTATTCTTTGCTAAAACCTACCTAGAACTCCTTAAAACCCCTTAACATTGACCCTCCCGTTGCCGAGGCTTGCCCTAGCCCCTAAACATGGACCCTCCCTTCGCCCGAAGGCAAATTTTCCTGTCGTCCTTCCCAGGCCCGCCCCAGCCTTCAAACACGGACCCTACCCTCACCCTTCCCAGCCCAGGCCCGCTCCAACCCACTAACGCAGATCCTCCCTTCGTCTTCCCAGCCCAGGCCCGTCCCAGCTCACTAAAGCGGACCCTCCCTTTGACCTTTCCAGCCCAGGCCCCAAACACAGACCCTCCCATCGCTCTTCCCAGCCCAGGCCCACCCCAACCCACTAATGCGAACCCTCCCATTGCACTTCCCAGCCCAGGCCTGCTCCATTCCACTAACGCAGATCCTCCCTTCGCCTTCCCAGCCCAGGCCCGTCCCAGCTCACTAAAGCGGACCCTCCCTTTGACCTTTCCAGCCCAGGCCCCAAACACAGACCCTCCCATCGCTCTTCCCAGCCCAGGCCCACCCCAACCCACTAATGCGAACCCTCCCGTTGCACTTCCCAGCCCAGGCCTGCTCCAACCCACTAACGCAGATCCTCCCTTCACCTACCCAGCCCAAGCCCGTCCCAGCTCACTAAAGCGGACCCTCCCTTTGCCCTTTCTAGCCCAGGCCCCAAACACAGACCCTCCCATCACTCTTCCCAGCCCAGGCCCACCCCAACCCCCAAACACAGACCCTCCCGTCACCCTTCCCAGCCTAGGCCCCCTCCAACTCACTAATGCGGAACCCCCCTTCGCCTTCCCAACCCAGGCCTGCCCCAAACACGGACCCTCCCGTAGCCCTTTCCAGCCCAGGCCCGCCCCAGGCCCTAACGCGAACCCAAAAGCTCAAATTTACAAATTTTTGAAAACAAAGACAAAAATGTTATCTAACATGGTGGCTATTATATAACACAGCACCCTGACAATCCTCTGTAACGCATTGTGGTGCATCCTAGTGGTTATAAACTGGCACCATTTCCTAACACATTATGGGCACATATAGGGATTATGGGAGAAATTGATAGTAATCTTACAGCAGGATTGTTCTTTACTTCCTATAGCAACTAATCACAGCCCAGCTTTTATTTCGCCAGGGCTAATGAATATTTGACAGCTGAGCTGTCAATGGTTGCTATGGGAAACAAAGGACATTGCTACTGTAAGGGTCAGGCAGAACTTCAAGCGGAGACTGCACTTATTCCGTAGTGTTAGTAGACCCTATAACTGTTTGATAAATCTTCCCCAGGTTACAGGCTGCTGTGTCTTGGAGATGACAGTATTTTCCTCACAGATGTCCCTGGCCGCCATCACTAATGTCATCTGTGTCCTGTACAGATCAGTCTTATAAATGTCAGCTAGTTACACGGCCCCTAACATGACCAGTCTCCCCCCATGATCAGTGTCCCTCCCTGCTGTGCTGTGTGGTGTGCACCAGTAATACTTACCAGTAGATGGTCTGGGATGTACTGGGGAGCTGTGCTGTCCTAACAGAAAATTGCCCCCCAGATACCACAAGATGCCACCAGACTTGTTTACAGCTCCAATGATGGCGGTAGTTGGTCGCCGGACTCACTGGACACCACATAACATTCTGTGATTGGACAATAACTTTTTTTTTTTATTACTGATATAGCTTTATTAATAACCAGTTGTTTTTAACATACATACAATGTGCTGTGCAGGAGCCCCAGCTAAGGAGCAGCACATAAGCTATTAAAAGAGGCTATAGTTGCTTTTTTTTTTATTATTTTAACAGATATAAATACACAATAAGGATCACAGATTCAAAAGGAAGACATATACAGATTATCTTTTGGTGGTAGTACAATATGTCATATAGCAAATGTTTGGAATTGAACACACATAACTATGAGGCTATGTTCACACTGCGTATGTTTCCGGCCGTAGTGCAAACCGCAAATATACGCACATAGTTTTGAGGTTGATGCGTTCGCTTGAAAGTACACGCCCGCACAATGCACATTGTGTATGAGCTTACGGCCGGATCGTGTACGGCGCCGTGAAAAATGAACCATTGTTTTGATTTTTCGATCCAAAAGGTTCTGTGTGGTTTACGGGGCTGGGCGACGATTTCCAAGTAAATGACCTGCCTCAGATCGCTTCGAAACAAGCTAGAGAAGCATAACTGTACTACGGGCGTATGTTCGCGGTTTGTACGCATCCGGCCGCATGACGATTTTTCCCACGCCCGTAGTTTCAGCCGCACATGTACGGCGGTGTATGAAATGCAGCCAGACTCATACGCAGTGTGAACATAGCCTAAAAGTGTATAACCAACAAAATAAAAAAAAACATCAGCGGCAGCCTAGTAACATCAGGGTAGGAAGGGCACTGTAATAGCTACAGAAGCTGATGAGGCTCAGCCCTAATGCTGCGTTTACACAGAACGATTATCGTGCGAATTTGCACGATAACGATCGAATTCGAACGATAATCCTACATGTAAACGCAACGAACGATCGAACGACGGGCAAGAAATCGTTCATTTTGATCTTTGAACATGTTCTTAAATCGTCGTTCGTCGTTCACACAAAATTTGCAGATCGTTCCGTGTAAACAGTCGTTCACCTATTTTACCTATGTGCGAGATAGGCTTAAGCGATCGCAAAACGATCGCAAAAAGAATTTTCCGTACAATATATCAGTCCGTCTAAACGCTGATCGTTATAAAAGAAAAATCCTTACTTCGAAGTCGTTAATCGTACGATCGGGTGAATTATCGCTCCGTGTAAACCCAGCATAAGGCAGTCTGATCATCTATGCCTATGATAGGCACAATTCAATGCAGTACATATCAGCACTGCTATGTTAATTCATTCAGGACCTGTGCCCATTTTAGAAATCTGATCTTTCTCACTTTATGCAATTATAGCTCTGTGATGCTTGAACTTATGCTAGCAATCCTCCTACACATACACATACTCACCTGGCCTGGCGCAGTCCCTGGCATTACTTTGTTCTCCCAGCTCCCCAGCTGGTGCTCTTTGGAGTTAGGAGAAGAAATGCCTTGTGCATGGGGGGCTCTTTTGGCTGGAGGTGTAATGCTGACTCCAGCCACAAGAGAGACTGGCAGGGTAAGGGTACTTTTAGACGGGCCGATAGGGGCCCGATAATAAATGTAAAAGAGTGCCGATCGGCTAGATCGGCAATCGTTTACAGGGCCTATTACACGGCCCGATAATCGTTTAACAAGGGCTGCAGCAACATCGTTACCGATGTCCTTGCAGCCCTTGCAAAACTGTTATACGTTACCTATGCCGGGTTCAGGGCTCCTTCTGCTCCTCTTCTCCCCGAGTCCTGCGCGCTGCAGCTTCAGAGCGGTCTGTCTTAGCTGACAGGCCACTCAGCCAATCACTGGCCGCGGCGGCCCCGGCCTGTGATTGGCTGAGCGTCCGTCAGCTAAGACAGACCGCTCTGAAGCTGCAGCGCGCGGGACCCGGGGAGAAGAGGAGCAGGAGGAGCCCTGGACCATGGATAGGTAATGTATTCTTTTGCAAATCTTTAGCCACTGGCCGTGCATCGCTATTACATGTAGCGGTGCATGGTCGGTGGCCAACAATTATAGGTCTGAACCTATATCAACGATCAGCCGATGACAAGAATCATCGGCTGATCGTTGTGTTTATTACATGCAACGATAATCGTCCAAATAGGGCCGATTCAGCCAATTACACTGGTCAACAGCCAAAAAGGTTCCGACATAAAAACAGTTGAACTTAACTAATTTTGGGGTGCTGAGATCGAAAATGATGTTCAAATTTTGAAATTGGCTCTAATTTTCAAGATATAGACATACTTTCTATATTTCTCACAGCCTGTGATACTAGGAAATACTAGGCTAGGTTCACACTGCTATCCGTGTTTTTCATCTGTTTTTTGTGAAAAACGGATGAAAAAAAAAGATGCATTTGTGTGCATCCGTTTTGATCTGCTTTTCCATTGACTTCCATTATAAAAATGGATTCGTTGTTTTAACGGACACAAAAGTAGTGTCAACACTACTTTTGTGTCCATTAAAAAAAACTGATCCGTTTCGATTCTTTTTTTTTTTTTTTTTATAATGGAAGTCAATGGAAAAAACGGATCAAAACGGATGCACACAAATACATCAGTTTTTTAGGCGTTTTTTTTTTGCAAAAAAACGGATTGCAAAAATGCAGTGTGAACCTAGCCTGAGCTATCGGGGTAAATGGAACCCATCAATGCATGCAGATTACTGTTGGACAGTTATCAGAGACGATCCCATGTATGAATAAAAAAAACCGTGTAAATGCACGAGAAGCCATTGAATATGGACCTACACTCCAGAGTTCAATAAACATAATTAATTTGTAAAAATTCTTGGATATGCCTGTAAATTGTAGTTGATTTCGGATAGAACTAAGTTTCCTATGAATATATTTAAAAAGTTTATGAACAGTAAACTTGCTTCCTTATGATTGCAGAAGATATAAATATGTAGGCTATTATACTGTGTTCTATACAATTCACAAAACAGTAACATGAGAACTCTTCCATAACATAGAAACTAGAGACAATTCACATTTTTCCTTGTGATATTCATCACATAAAAATCATTAAGAAATGGATAATTTTATTTCTGAACTAAACAACTTTTGAAAATTTGTTGACCAGTGGTAATAGTACCCTAAGAGGTCAGTGGCTTCTTCTCTGTCAGTCAGAGTTCCGCAGCATCTGTGAGTGTTCATCACAAAGGCATAATCTACCTTTATGGTAGCTACGCCATTGCACACACAGCGACACCAAACAGGTGTACCTTTTTTTTTTTTAATGGGCTCAGTGTGTGAGTAGCCTGAATTGTCTGTCTTCAGTGTGATAGTGGCACATGCGGTATGTGGTGAGTATCTTAGCGACCCAAAGCTGAATTTCAGTCTCAGTCCAACCATGGCTGAATGGTATACCCTGCTACAGTACCTCAAAACAATGTTATATATACAGTGTTCTCTTATCTTGTTCTCTTGTCCATATGTCATTGTGCAGGCAGAGCCAAACATTTACACATTCCTGTTTAGCATCTTTAGAAGTGTTGTTTCTTTACTCTTGCATCCACATTTTGCTGTGTTTTTTTGTGTATAGGAATCCAGCAGCCAAACATCAGCTGTAAGTAAACATGAAAATATTAATTTATCATCTCTGACAACCGTCATGTATCTGGCTGTACACACCATACAGGCGCTGTCAGGGCAATGGTGAAGGGGGCTAGAGCAGACAGGGAGAGACAGGGAAGCACTCCCATCATACAAACAGCAGACTCAGAGCAATCAATCCACTCTATTCTTTCACTGTATTACAGTGGTATATCTCTGTAATGTCCTGACCTTAAATAGGTCAGCATATTAACCCCTTAAGGACGGGGCCAATTTTCGTTTTTGCGTTTTCGTTTTTTCCTTCTTGTGTTTAAAAGGCCATAGCACTTGCATTTTTCCACCTAGAAACCCACATGAGCCCTTATTTTTTGCGTCACTAATTGTACTTTGCAATGACAGGCTGAATTTTTGCATAAAGTACACTGGGAAACCAGGAAAAAATTCAATGTGTGGTGAAATTGAACAAAAAAACGCATTTCTTTTATTTGGGGGGTATTGCCATTCGCCCTGGGGTAAAACTGACCTGTTATATATGTTCCTCAAGTCGTTATGATTACAACGATATATAACATGTATAACTTTTCTTTTATCTGATGGCCTGTAAAAAAATTCAAACCGTTGTTAACAAATATATGTTCCTTAAAATCGCTTCATTCCCAGGCTTATAGCGCTTTTATCCTTTGGTCTATGGGGCTGTGTGAGGTGTCATTTTTTGCGCCATGATGTGTTCTTTCTATCGGTACCTTGATTGCGCATATACGACTTTTTGATCACTTTGATCACTCTGGATTTGATGCGACCAAAAATGCGCAATTTTGCACTTTGGGATTTTTGGCGCTGACGCCGTTTATTGTGCGAGATCGGTAATGTGATTAATTAATAGTTTGGGCGATTACGCACACGGCGATACCAAACATGTTTATTTATTTATTTATTTATAACATGGGGAAAGGGGGGTGATTCAAACTTTTATTAGGGCAGGGGGCTTTTTACTATCACTTTTTTTTTTACACATATACTAGAAGCCCCCCTGGGGGACTTCTAGTATAAAGATACTGATCTCTCATTGATCTATGCTGTATATAGTTATGCAGCATAGATCAATGAGATCGGCACTTGATTGCTTTCGGCTGCTGCAGCCGAAAACAACCAAGTGCCGAGGCAAGGTCAGCACCATTTTGGCGGAGACCCCGGAGATCGCTCCTCCGGGACAACGCTACTAGACACCAGGAAACGGCTGCATATGGTAATCGTGCCCGCTAATAGCCGCAGTCCCGGGCTACACGCAGCACCCGGGATCGCGGCGGTTCAGAGCGGGGTTGCCGCGCGGCCCCGCTTTGAACACCTCTTCCGGACATATGACGTACGGGTACATCATATGTCTCTAAGAGGTTAAAGGGTTAGTTCACCCAGAAATTGTTTCTTTAAAATCAACTGGTACCAGAAAGTGCTAGATATCTGCAATTTACTTTTATTATAAAAAAAAATTAAGTCTTCCGGTATTTATCAGCTGCTGTATGTCCTGCAGGATGTGATGTATTCTTTCCAGTCTGACAAAGTGCTCTCTGCTGACACCTCTGTCCATGTCAGGAACTGTCCAGAACAGGAGCAAATGCCCATAGAAAACCTCTACTGCTTTCCAGACTGGAAAGAATACACCACTTCCTGCAAGACATACAACAGCTGCTTACTTTGCTGAAAACTTTTTGGTGAGCTACCTGGCTGTCACTGGTACTGCAACAGGTACTGGCTGTCTCTAGTACTGAAACTCTGCCCCCATCACCTGAATGGAGTGTAGATTAGAAGCAAGCATATGATGTTAACATTCAGCCTGTGAGATAGAGCATTGTTGGTATGATTATGAGTAGTAATAAAATCAGAACTGACACATCTGTCATTATATGAATACCTGGATTATAAGGGACTCAAATCCAGATTCTAAAAAAAATTACAAAGAAACAAAAGATACATTTTCCCCCCTGAAGAATGTGCTACCTGCGTCAGTTTTCCTTCCCCGGCTAAGCATAGTTATCAATTATATCAGCCTTTCAAAACTCTTATAAACTTGTTCATTTTTTGTCTCGCCATAGACCTTGGGGCCCGGAAAACAATTCAGCATTGCAATGCATAAAGACGTAGCAGGAAATAAGCATTTGAAATATCTTTCTCTGTTTTCTTTTGACTTTTGCTGCTACCAAACTGCTCTTTGGTAGAAGCTGCATGAGGCAGATAAGGAAGAGTGTCATCTGCTCTTGGCATGTATGAAGGAGCATATGTGTGTGCAAAGTGTTAAGCTATGTTCACATAGTAAACATAGTGGCATACATACAGGGTATATGTTGGCATACTGGAAGAAAGGTATGCTGATATTTACTGTCATGTACCCATGTTGGCAGTGTCGGACTGGGGTACCTTGGCCCACCAGGGAAATTGATTCTTGGGGCCCACCCAACATATAAAGACATAATCAGCGCCAAACCTTTCACGTTAGTACAGCGACTTTGCATAGAGCTGTATATGTGACCAGCAACGCTAGTGCACTGCCAGTCACTTATACAGTTGTTACTGATTTATGCAGTTGTGGTAAAACTGCACCATTTATGTAGAAACTTTAATGAAATTCCAACAATATTGCTGTAAAAACACATAAAAAATGTCATGTGTGAACACAGCCTCAGAAGATGAAGGAAAAAAATTGACCATCTAGTCTGCTCCTCTATTACAATCTCCAGCAGAGGAGACCCATGACTGTTTATTCTAGCCTCACCATAAGGTGTTGGGCTGGAATAAGACTTTAAAGGACCATCATGAAAGGCATATCAGTGGTCAGCGTGTAAACCTGGCTTTAAAATGTAATCTGCCATTTTATACATCTACTAGTAGAAGAGAGAGAACACCATGCGGCGCACATAGCGTATTACTGCAGAACAAATGTGTGTAAGTGGCTAAACTTGCTGCTCACCTTGGGCGGTCATGTTACAAGCCCAATACCGCCAGTCACTTTAGCGGTGGTTTGTACACCTTGATGCCGCTTGCAGCCCTTTCAACAGAACCAGGAGACTTGGTACAATAATTCAGCAGCGAAGACAGCACCAAAGTAGTCAAAAATCTTGTGACTTTATTCACTCCCTCTTGTGCAATGTTTTGCCTTCCTCAGAGCTAAAACGAAACATCGCGCTAGAGGGTGTGAATAAAATCACAAGAATTTTTAGTGCTGCCTCTGCTGCTGCTCCGGAGGGGTGCAGTCTGGTGAGGGGTATTATCTTACCTATCACTGATACTACTGCTCCGGAGGGGGTGCAGTCAGATGAGGGGTGCATAATGCTACCTATCACTGATACTACTGCTGCTGCTCCGGAGGAGGTGCAGTCTGGTGAGGGGGTATTATCCTACCTATCACTGATACTACTGCTGCTGCTCCGGAGGGGGTGCAGTCTGGTGAGGGGGTATTATCCTACCTATCACTGATACTGCTGCTCCGGAGGGGGTGCAGTCAGATGAGGGGGGCATAATCCTACCTATCACTGATACTACTGCTGCTCCAGAGGGGGTGCAGTCTGGTGAGGGGGTATTATCCTACCTATCACTGATACTACTGCTGCTGCTCCGGAGGGGGTGCAGTCTGGTGAGGGGGTATTATCCTACCTATCACTGATACTGCTGCTCCGGAGGGGGTGCAGTCAGATGAGGGGGGGGCATAATCCTACCTGTCACTGATACTGCTGCTCCGGAGGGGGTACAGTCTGGTGAGGGGGCATTATCCTACCTATCACTGATACTGCTGTTCCGGAGGGGGTGCAGTTAGATGAGGGGGGCATAATCCTCCCTATCACTGATACTGCTGCTGCTGCTCCGGAGGGGGTGCAGTCTGGTGAGGGGGGCATAACCCTACCTATCACTGATACTGCTGCTCCAGAGGGGGTGCAGTCTGGTGAGGGGGGCATTATCCTACCTATCACTAATACTGCTGCTGCTCCAGAGGGGGTGCAGTCTGGTGAGGGGGGCATTATCCTACCTATCACTAATACTACTGCTGCTCCAGAGGGGGTGCAGTCTGGTGAGGGGGGCATTATCCTACCTATCACTAATACTGCTGCTGCTCCAGAGGGGGTGCAGTCTGGTGAGGGGGGCATTATCCTACCTATCACTAATACTACTGCTGCTCCAGAGGGGGTGCAGTCTGGTGAGGGGGGCATTATCCTACCTATCACTAATACTACTGCTGCTCCAGAGGGGGTGCAGTCTGGTGAGGGGGGCATTATCCCACTTGTGTCTGCTGCTTATATCTTTATTTTTGATACAATCGGTACAATAGTTGAGAAGAAGTTTGCACTCTGGAGGTCCCAGTTGTGCAGGAGATCCGTGAGGCTTGGGCGCTGATCAGCTGAGTCAGGATTCTCACATCACAGATGATAGGAGTTGTAGTAGACGTAGGAGTAAGACAAATCAGTGGATAATGTGTTTCTAAGGGAATCCTCAATAGATCTGATGATCTCATTTGATGAAACACGTCATCCATTGATTAAAGTCTTACTGTTATATCTACTACAACACCTATCATCTTTGATGTGAGAATCCTCAGCTGATCAGAGCCCAAGCCTCACGGATCTCCTGCATAACTGGACCTCCAAAGTGTGAACTTCTCATCACATACATACAGTATACATATATACACAAATAGACATACTGCAGACATACACACTGTATACATATATACACAAATAGACATACTGCAGACATACACACTGTATACATATATACTCAAATAGACATACTGCAGACATACATACTGTATACATATATACACAAATAGACATACTGCAGACATACATACAGTATACATATATTAGGGATGCACGATGCACCGAAATATCGATACTACTATCGATATTTCGGGCAAAAAAACGGTTCGATACCAGGATTTCCTGGTATCGAAACTTTGTTAATTAGCATTATAGCGCAGTTTAACAAAGTATAGAGCAGAGAACACGGCCGGCGGCTATCTGAGCGCCGGCCGTGTTCTCTGTGTGCCGCCCCCTGCTCCCACCTGTCACTTCCTCCGTGCTCTCTCTTCCTCCGTTCCCGTCGGCGCCAATTTCAAATAGCCGGCACATAGCAATTGCTAGTGCCGGCTGTGTAACTCTGTAGATGCCGCTGTCACACTGACAGCGGCATTAACCCCTCCTGAGCCGCTCCGTATGCTGCAGGGGTCGGCTACTGTGTGTAGCAGACCCCCGCTGCCGGTGTCTCTCTGATAATAGGGTCCGGCTCAGCCAGACTCTGTTATCAGGGAGATGATTTATGTGGCATGTGGAGCTGCACGGAGGAGAGCGGGACGTCCGGGAGAGGAGGACAGAGAAGGCTGGAGGTGAAGAAGCTGAAGACGGAGAGCGGGGGTCGGGGAGAGGAGGACCGAGGAGAAGGCTGGAGGTGAGGAGGCTGAAGAGGGAGAGTGGGCGGTCCGGGAGAGAGGAGAACGGAGGAGAAGGGAGAGGAGGTGAGGAGGCTGAAGAGGGAGAGTGGGCGGTCCGGGAGAGAGGAGAACGGAGGAGAAGGGAGAGGAGGTGAGGAGGCTGAAGAGGGAGAGCGGGTGTCGGGGAGAGGAGGACGGAGGAGATGCGGCCACTCCATCTGGCTGCACTGTGAGGTGGGGGCCGCAGGACTGTGAGGAGGAGCGGCCAGGGCCCTCAGATAACTCCCGGGCAGACATCAGTGGGGGATGACCAGGAGGTCGGCCGTGCTCTGATGGGGGAGGGGGGCTGTAACCTGCAGATTACCCTGCCGCCCAGATCCTGGTCACCAAGCCCTGGAAGCACGAAATGTGCAACTACAACCCTCATCATCCCAATAGCTGAACTGTGTGTGTTACATGACTACAGCCCTCATCATCCCAATAGCTGAAGTTTGTGTTACATGACTACAGCCCCCACCATCCCCTTGATAGCTGGTGTGTGTTACATGACTACAGCCCCCACCATCCCCTTGATAGCTGGTGTGTGTTACATGACTACAGCCCCCACCATCCCCCTGGTAGCTGAAGTGTGTTACATGACTACAGCCCCCACCATCCCCCTGGTAGCTGAAGTGTGTGTTACATGACTACAGCCCCCACCATCCCCTTGATAGCTGAAGTGTGTGTTACATGACTACAGCCCCCACCATCCACTTGATAGCTGAAGTGTGTGTTACATGACTACAGCCCCCACCATCCTCCTGGTAGCTGAAGTGTGTGTTACATGACTACAGCCCCCACCATCCTCCTGGTAGCTGAAGTGTGTGTTACATGACTACAGCCCCCAGCATCCCCCTGGTAGCTGAAGTGTGTGTGCTACATGACTACAGCCCCCACCATCCCCTTGATAGCTGAAGTGTGTGGTACATGACTACAGCCCCCACCATCCCCCTGGTAGCTGAAGTGTGTGTTACATGACTACAGCCCCCACCATCCCCTTGATAGCTGGTGTGTGTTACATGACTACAGCCCCCACCATCCTCCTGGTAGCTGAAGTGTGTTACATGACTACAGCCCCCACCATCCCCCTGGTAGCTGAACTGTGTGTGTTACATGACTACAGCCCCCACCATCCCCTTGATAGCTGAAGTGTGTTACATGACTACAGCCCCCACCATCCCCTTGATAGCTGAAGTGTGTGTTACATGACTACAGCCCCCACCATCCCCTTGATAGCTGAAGTGTGTGCTACATGACTACAGCCCCCACCATCCTCCTGGTAGCTGAACTGTGTGTGTTACATGACTACAGCCCCCACCATCCCCTTGATAGCTGGTGTGTGTTACATGACTACAACTCCCATCATCCCCAGCTAGCTAGTGTTTCGATTTCTATTCTTGTGAGGGTTTTTTATGTAATTTATTCAGTATCGAATTGGTATCGAGCATTGAAAAAAAAAAGTTGGTATTGGTATCGAACTCAAAATTCTGGTATCGTGACAACACTAACATATATACACAAATAGACATACTGCAGACATACATACAGTATACATATATACACAAATAGACATACTGCAGACATACATACAGTATACACATATACACAAATAGACATACTGCAGACATACATACAGTATACATATATACACAAATAGACATACTGCAGACATACACACTGTATACATATATACACAAATAGACATACTGCAGTGCAGACATACATACAGTATACATATATACACAAATAGACATACTGCAGACATACATACAGTATACATATATACACAAATAGACATACTGCAGTGCAGACATACATACAGTATACATATATACACAAATAGACATACTGCAGACATACATACAGTATACATATATACACAAATAGACATACTGCAGACATACATACAGTATACATATATACACAAATAGACATACTGCAGACATACATACAGTATACATATATACACAAATAGACATACTGCAGACATACATACAGTATACATATATACACAAATAGACATACTGCAGACATACACACTGTATACATATATACACAAATAGACATACTGCAGTGCAGACATACATACAGTATACATATATACACAAATAGACATACTGCAGACATACACACTGTATACATATATACACAAATAGACATACTGCAGTGCAGACATACATACAGTATACATATATACACAAATAGACATACTGCAGACATACACACTGTATACATATATACACAAATAGACATACTGCAGTGCAGACATACATACAGTATACATATATACACAAATAGACATACTGCAGACATACACAAACATGCAGACACAACACATCTTACATATATACATCTAATCATACTAACACACACACAGACTCACCAGCATGGATACACAGATACAAAAGCATGCAGATTACACATATAAACTATCTATAGAACTACATTACATAATATATACACTATATACATGATAGAAAACACACACATATATCACTCACATGCATAAACACATGACACATGTACAGACACACACTGATGACAAAGATAGACAAGAATATACACAAACACTCACATGTTCAGCAGGGCAGGAGGCTTCAGTCTTCTTGTCTCCATCTTCTCTTCTCCCAGCCAGGCACAGCAGCCTGCAGCCTCTCCCCCTTGTCCTGTGCACCGACTGCACACATAGCAACAGGAGAGTCACCGTGATTGCAGAGGGGAGGGGGGACAGAGGGGCCTGCTGCTGCTGCTCTCGGCATCTTGTGACAGGCAGGAAGAGGGCAGCGCTGAGGATGGGAGCAGATGTAAGGGAGTCAGGTGAGCAGGGGGAGGGGAGGGCCCATGATTGCAGAAAGAACGGGCCCTGATACGGTGCTTAACTCACCCAGCAGTGTGGGAGCTCCCGATACCAGGCAGCTTCCAAAGGGGAGGCCCCTCTCTGGCTTAGGGGAAGGGCCCTGCAAGAGGGAGGAGGGGGTGGGGCCCACCCGGGGATCCCCCGGCTCCCCGGTGGCCCAGTCCGACCCTGCATGTTGGGCCCATTCAGTTCAATAGACTGAACATCATCTACTAGGGACTTCATTAAAGTGTCCCTGTCGTTATAACTTTCAAAATCTAAATCAACAGTAGATGTGAAATAAAGCAAGTTTGCAATTTATATTAATTATTTTTTTGTTATTATCATGCTGGAAAACAAAGCTGTACTTACCAGAAATCCAGGTCCAGTCTCCGGAAGGCAGATGAAAAAAAGATATTAAACGCAGGAATTCCGGCCAGTACAGTGTGTCACGGCTCAATGTTTTTATCACTGCCTTCTCTCTGTGAGCGCTCAGATGGCCTGGGATACACAGGACTTCCTGTTTCCTTTATGTTTCCTGTTCTTAGAGAAAAAAAAAGTCAGAAAACAGGAAGTGCCGTTTTCTCCATGATAACTAAAAAGAATCAATAATGAATGTATGTATGTATGTTGCAAACTTGCTTTATATCACATTTTTTGTTGATTTAGATTTCAAAAGTTATAATAATAGGTACACTTTAAATTATTTTCTGAGTATGTAGGGTAATTTTACTGGACTCCCAATGGACAGATGCAGCTTACCTTTCTGCCAACATGCCAACATATACCCCAAGAAGAAGGATATGCAAAGCAGCTCTCAGATAGTGTGCGGGCAAGGTGTCTACGCATGTCATGCTTACGTTCATTTGGGTATACTTCCAAGATGGCCATAGGGAGGAAGTGAAGCGGTAGGACCTTTTCTGTGCCCTCGTCCTAGAAGCCAAATCAGAAAACTCTGCAGAAGGAGAGATCACCCATTCATAGACATCTGTATTGGGCCTGTTGTCCTTCATCAGTGTAAAAGCTACCTCTAACATGTAGCAACAGAAAAACGCATTTTTTGTGTGGTGCTAAAATTTATTGTTATCAGTCACCAACAGTGATAACAGTGACAACAGTGAATGTTAATGGCCATGCAAACGATGCAGAGATCATTCGTGCAGCCCTGGCGGCAATTAAATGTTCCTTGCACGCTGAAGGGCGCTCATTTCTGGCCGCGAATTGTCGAAGAGTGGGTACTGTAAAAGGACCCTTAGTCTAACATTGGAGAGGCACTGAGCGACCACTGGTCACTGGTCATCTATTACATCAGAAGGGAATAGAAAGGTATATTGTACAAGAGGAAACTCCAAGACCCAGACTAGTACCGTACTTATTACAGCCAATAGCCTTTGGGGACACTTCATAAGACATATTAGAAAGCTGAGTCCAATACATTATGGTAGCCTAGAGAAATCCAGTAGAAATGCACATTTTATTTAAAACATTTATAGATTTTATAGGCAAAATGGTGCAAATAAGCAAATATAAAGCCAGGACTTTTTATAATGTAATAGGTATGACATAGTATATTTTTCACATAGTACACAAAATAATGGCAGAAATAATGTGTGCCGACACTGAAAAATAACATAACGCTAGCCATCAGAATGCCACAAGCTCGCTGCGATCTCTGTTTTACTTTAGTAAACAAAATCCATAGAGTTTCTATTCTTTCTTCTCTTGACATCAAAACTTTTGACAGGAAAACAGTGCTGAGGAACATTGCTGAGGTAAGTAAACGACCTTCTTCCTCAGTGTCTCCTGCTCTATAGGAACATAACAGAGGGTTAGATTTTAGTTTCCCTTTAAATTAAATAATGAATGGGCAAGTTACAGTGGGAATAGCCACAAAAAAGTGTCATTTTGTAAACAGGGATTCTTTGTATTTTGACAAGTAACCTGGAATTATGTGAATTGTGCCTGTATTACATAGTGTACACCCACCATATCCCACTAATATATGCATATAATTATGGGCAGTGGTGACAAATCTTTAAAGGCTATGAATACCTTTGAAAAGCAATTTTACTTTTCTTTTGTGCTCATTATGGTGCCCAAAAAATTATTTTATAGGTCTTTATTAAAAATTGTGCTTAACTTTGCATCTACAGCCTTTAGGGTGGGTTCACACGTACCGTATCCGTAGCGGATTTCACGCTGCGAGTTTGCAGTGAAATCCGCTGCGGGTACCTTCATGTTCAATGAGAGATTGTTATTCCGCTGCAAGTATGTAAATGCCGGCACCCTTTACCCGCCACCACCTAGAACATACTTTACCTGATCCACATTCCGGCTGCATCTGAGGCTCGCGTCTCCTGGAGGTCCTGCCCAGCAAATCAGCGACTGTGCCGGAGCCGTGCACTGATTGGCTGAGTGGGACTTACGGGGACCAGGAGCTTCAGATGCAGCAAGAGAAGAAGGAAGATATAGCTGATAGACATTCTGGGATCAGTGAGATAGACTTGGCCCATACCATTAGCCCTCTCTGTTTCTTCCTAACGGCAGTAGGACAAGCATACTCATCCTGTGTCGTTAATGGGCTAAAGGAGTTATCCAGCGCTACAAAAACATGGCCAATTAAAAAACATACAATCTCCCCACAAAACATACAATGATGGTTCAGTCTGACTATCATTGTATGTTTTGTGGGGGAGATTGTATGTTTATAATGCACTAATTAAAAGTCATATTTTAAATGTAGCCCCCCACCCCACCCCCCCGTGATAAGATTTCAGTTATGGTGGTTTTACACGGAGCGATAATTCGCCCAATCGCACGATTAACGATTTTGAAGGAACAATGTTTTTTTTTATAACGATCAACGATCAGCGTTTAGACGGAACGATAGAGCGTACGGATAAATCGTTATGCGTTCGTTTTGCGATCGTTTAAGCCTATCTCACACATAGGTGAAATCGTTGAGAGAATGTTTACACGGAACGATCTGCAAATTTTTTGTGAACGATCAACGACGATTTTAAAACATGTTGAAAGATCAAAATGAACGATTTCTCGCTCGCCGCTTGATCATTCGCTGCGTTTACACGTACGATTATCGTTTGAATTCAATCGTTATCGTGCAAATTCAAACGATAAATCGTTCCGTGTAAAACCACCATTACACTGACATGATGAATGGAGCTTAATTGCAAACCACACCTGCGCTGGAGACAAGGGTGGTGCTGTCTCTGGACTTTGTAGTGCTGGATAACCCCTTTACACTCTCCCCAGTGATTCCCTGTTGCATAACACAATAAGCAAGCCATACTAGAAAGAAGGATCAGCCATGCTGGAATTGACAATACTTCATACTTCTGTGTTCTAAAGAATGTGCCCAAACTGTGAAGGTGAAAATACTACTAACTTTATGGTGTTCCTCCCTGTATAACAAGTGGCTGTAGGATTGTCTGGCAGTAAGCAGCTGACCTGTTTTCATATATTATGTACAGGGGCAGCTGAGGCTGCGGATGATCGCTGTGTAGGGCTAAACACAGATCTCAGGAACACTGTAAATAGTATTAGAGGTTGGTGTGCTTTAGCTGATTCTTGCCAAGCATTTTCCTGGTGGATCTAAATAATAAAGCATGTATCACTGCTCCTGGAACCTTGATTATCTATTGTGATCTAAATGACTATTTACAAGTATTAATGAAAAGTGTAGGATAAATTTACACAAGCAGTTTTCCTGAATATTTTTAAATCCATAGCTTTGGATAAAGAGCTGCCTGGGTGAATCTTAATGCGACTCCATACCAACAATCTGACCCCGCCCCCCCAAACCACTTGTACCATCAGATAACTGCTTTTAATCCAAGATCTGTCCTAGGGTCCGTTCAGCAGGGGATGCAGTTATTGTCATAAAAACAACTTTTAATCTGGCAGCGCTGTGTCTAACAGCCGGGGCTTACATTTGTATATGCATTAGGCTGGCACACCCTCTCTGTCCTTCCTCCCCACCCTCCTCATCATTAGAAATACTCTTGGCAGATTGCTTCCTATTCCCCTTCTGTGTGCATAATGAACATTGGCTGGATCGTTAATACACCTGTGCAAAGCTCAAACAGCAGTAAATGTTCCTGAATCATTCCTAATAATGAGGAGGGTGGGGAGGAAGGACAGAGAGGGTGTGCCAGCCTAATGCATATACAAATGTAAGCCCCGGCCGTTAGACAGAGCGCTGCCGGCTTAAAAGTTGTTTTTATGACAACAACTGCATCCCCTGCCGAACGGAACCCAGAACAGATCTTGGATTAAAAGCAGCTATCCGAAGGTATAAGTGGTTTGGGGGGGACAGATTGTGGGTACGGAGTCGCTTTAACTAAAGGGCGCATTACACGGCATGATATTAAGGGGGAAGCGAGTGCCGACCTGTCAGGTCAGCGCTCGCTTCCCCCAAGTTCCTGCTCGCTGCTTGTGCTATTACATGGGGAGCAGCGAGAGGGGTTTGTGGTCCATGTTTGTTAACCATGGTCTTTTAACATGTTCTTTTACACCAAACAATTATCGGCCATAACATCCTGTAATCATCCAAGTATAATCGTGTGTAATAGGGACTAAAGACTAAAGACTAAACTTCATTTTATGCAATTACCCACTGACTAGGTTTTACAGTACATTTTTATCCCCTATGTAGTGCTTAGAGAAAGTATTCAACCCATATGTGTATTTCCGCTTTTGGTACATTGCAAGCTGGAATTAAAATGGGTTTTAGATTTCAGGCTGGGTTCACACTACGTATATTTCAGTCAGTATTGTGGTCCTCATGTTGCTACCAAAACCAGGAGTGGATTAAAAACACAGAAAGGCTCTGTTCACACAATGTTGAAATTGAGTGGATGGCCGCCATATAACAGTAAATAACGGCCATTATTTCAATATAACAGCCGTTGTTTTAAAATAACAGCAAATATTTGCCATTAAATGGCGGCCGTCCAATCAACTTCAACATTGTGTGAACAGAGCCTTTCTGTGTTTTCAATCCACTCCTGGTTTTGGTTGCAATATGAGGACCACAATACTGACTGAAATATACGTAGTGTGAACCCAGCCTCAAAGTGCACCTGTCATCATAAAAAATTTTGACATGTCATTAAGACATGTCAAAAGATTTGATCGTGCTGGGTCTTAGGGTGGGTTCACATTAAGGAATTCTCACGGATAAACTCTCCCGCTCTGTGTTAGGCTCCATAGACGTGCATTAGTACTTATCATGTGACACAGAGTGGGAAGAGGACCACGCTTAGCACAATCTTCTCCCGGCTAGTCTTGCGATCAGTACAGGTCTGAACACTCGGATCCGGACCTATCAAAACTTCTGACATGTCTCTATGACAAGTCAAATGTTTTTTATGATGACAGTGACACTTTAAACACTAGACAATATAACACAAATTGTTACCCCTCATATGTATTCACTGATATATACATACATATGTATTTACCCCACAAATGTATTTACCAATCATATTTATTCTTTTTCTAAATGTATTTACCCCTCATGTATTTAAAATGAGGTCTGGTCCAACCAATTCACAAAAGAAAGCGCACTCCTCAATGAAAAATCAGATCACCTCTATTTTCTCCATAATTTTTTTTTTTTTAATAATATGTAAACCAAGAATTAAATGTATTGAGAGGTGTACAATTTTGAAAACTATTAAAATATTACATTAGTGATCCCACATGGTGAACGGTGTAAGCTAGAACTGCTGATTTTTGTATTTTTCTTTTTAATATTAGCTTATATTTATTTTGCAGTTTTTCTTTAAAGGAGAAGTCTGGAGAAAATAGGTATTTGCCAGCAGGGGGGAACATAATAAACAAGCACTACTTACCTCTCCCGGCGCCCTTGAAGCAACATGTCACAGGCTCCAGATATCCCACCAGAGTTGTCATTACTTGCGGGAAAATTCCCAACCCGGCTGATGGATAATACAGATTTGCATATTACTTCTATTTACAAATCTCAAGTCTTCCAGTACTTATCAGCTGCTGTATGTCCTGCAGGAAGTGGTGTATTCTTTTCAGTCTGACACAGAACTCTCTGCTGCCACCTCTGTCCATATCAGGAACTGTCCAAAGCTGTAGCAAATCAAAACCTCTTCTGCTCTGGACAGAGGTGGCAACAGAGAGCACTGGGTCAGACTGGAAAGAATACACCATTTTATGCAGGACATACAGCAGCTGATAAGTACTGCACGACTTAAGATCCGTAAATAGAAGTAATTCACAAAACTGTATAACTGACACCATCTTCTTTTATTCATAATCAACAATTGCATATAAGTTTTAAGATGCAGTAAAACCGCACAACTATATAAGGATCATAAAGAAGTCCCCCCCTTCCTGGCACTTGTACACTGGGATTTAGCACTTGCATATCAAAGAACAAATTTCTCCATAAAGATCTCCTCATCATGGACTCCCTTTATTGATATTGATGCTATTGTTCACCTTTCTATTGGTACTTGTAGGACCAGATTCCCATATATATATTGTTATTGCTGTCATTGTATTGTGTATGCAAGCTTTCTGCAAGTAATAATTCTGTTCCAGGTAACAGGATTACACGGAGGTACGGCCGGTGTGGAAAACATGATCATTCGGTTACAGCTGGGATGGTTCCAGGCAATCAAGTTTGGACACACAATCCTTAGTAAGCCATTCTGACTAATGTTCAGTGATTTGGAAGACTGGTTTGGCAAGTTTTCGCTTTGGGAGCATCATGGCAAAAGGAAAGCAAAAATGAGAAAGCCGTGAGCTTTCACTGATGTCAGTGCCCATCCAGATGAACCTATGTACACAGCACTGGCCTAACATAGGAGCACAGTCCACCTCAGTATGTATGATAAATAGGAGCACCCCGCCAGCCTCAGCACAGAGACCTGTTATAAAGAGCTCTACAAGCACTCTGTTTCTTTTTTTTCCTATTTTCCATTTCCATTTTTTTTTTTTGCTTTAACGTAATAGGTCTAGTTTATGCAAATGTCAAATCAGCATGCGTTTATAAGAGCCTTATGGGTTTTGTTCATTTATTATGAGCTTAGGTTGATTTTTCACAAACCTGCTCGTATATACTTTATTCCAACACATGGGATACAATACAGGACATTATTTAGGTACGTTTTATTCATGATAGTTCCCCCAGTAGACTAGGTATTAAATAGTTCTTCAAGAAGGGGAAATAATCTTCTATAAGTCTTCCCTTAGATGCAACTTTTGCACAGTGTATCAAAAATTTTAAATGGGTGGAGTACCCCTTTAAATATATATTGTAATTTCTTATAACTTTACTACTTTAGTTTCTACATATCCTAATAAGCTATTTGATACATAAACACATTACCTGCAATATATTATTAGTGTACGCAAGACTTTTGGAAACAAACGCATGTATTTGTCAACCACTTGGGCTTTGGAATATAATTGAGTATAATAATATTTTTTTCCTATAAATCAATAGTACAATTGGTGATAAGAAAATGTGCAATATATCTTATCACAAGAAAATGCCCTTTCCTCCATTTATCAGACTCTTCTCCTTCTTCCTTCTGCCTCCTGCTCTGACCTCTCCCTCTCAGTTCACTGTTAGAAACAGTTTGCAGACCATCAGAAATTAGATAGAGTATCAGTTACAGGACCTATAACCAACCCCCAAAAAATCAGGACACTCTAAGCTACAATTATAGTAACATCTCATTTTGGGGTGGCTTGTTACCGGCCCTCTTTAACCCCTTCAAGACAGAGCCTTTTGATGCACAACAGTCTGGGTGAAATTAATACAATGTTCCTCCCCGCCTTCTAAGAGCCATAGCGCTTTTATTTTTCTACCTACAGGGCTGGTTGAGGTGTCATTTTTTGCACCATGATCTCTAGTTTTTATTAATATGAAATTGTTGTAGCAGAAAAATTTTGATTGCTCTTTATGGAATTTTTTTGTGATATATAATTTAATAAAATCAGCAATCCTGGTGCGTTTTTTTGTTTCTGTTTACGCCGATTTTAATAGATCGGACAATTCTGCACGCTATGATATGTAATATGTTTATTTATTTACATTTATATTTTTATAATGGGCAAGGGGGTATTTAAAACTTTTATTGGGAGGGGGTTTATAAGGGTTTTTTTTTATACTTTTTAAACTTTTTTATTACATTTTTTTTATTTTTAAACACTTTTAACACTGTAATATATGCAATCATTAGATTGCATATACTGATCTATGCTATGCCATAGCATAGCATAGATCAGTGTTATCGGCGATCTATGTATAGAGCCTGCCTGAGAGCAGACTCTATGCATAGATCGCTGATCCGACAGGACGAACTAAGGAGCTTACACCCGGATCACTCAGTGACAGATGCTTGATCTGCAAAAGAGGAGCCCATGGAGCCTCATTGAAGAGTCTCAAAACACAGGACTAGCCAGATATCCCTCCGGGAACAGGAGCTGCCCCTTGGTTGGGTCCTTCCCGGAGGGGTATCTTTGTTTAGTCCTGTGTTTTGAGACTCTTCAATGAGGCTCCATGGGCTCCTCTTTTGCATATTCATGTTTCCCAGGGGGCAATGCACCTAGGACTTCACTTTCACTAGCAGCCGGCAGTGTTATCGTTTGGCTGGTCTCCCTGAGTTCAGCAATCTGTTTCTCTTAGATGCTTGATCTGTCACTGAGTACCTTAAACGCTGCGATCTCTGTAGATCGCGGCATTTAAGGGGTTAATAAGAGTCGGGATTGCAGCTGACTCTCATTACCTCCAGGTCCCGGACACAGATGAGAGCGGGATCGATATCCCTGCAGCGCTCCTGTTCTCATCAATAACCCCGTCAGTAACAGGAACGTATATATATACTTTCCTACTGCACGGGGTATGTGCAGTAGGAACGTATATATATACATATTACTGACGGGAAGGGGTTAACTAATGTAACAGGTTACAGTTACCTCATTTAAAAGCCGATAGGGAGGGAGAGGAGGGAGAGGATGTAGCTTCTGGAGGGAACCAGAGGAAGAAAACACACACACAGCGTTTCTGCTACTGCTTCCATTAAAGGGGTTATCCAGCACTACAAAAACATGGCCACTCTCTTCCAGAGACAGCCCCACTCTTGTCTCCAGCTTGGGCGGGGTTTTGCTGCTTAATTCCATTGAAGTGAATGGAGCTTAATTGCAAACCGCACCTAAACTGGAGACAAGAGTCGTGTTGTCTCTGTAAGAAAGTGGCCATGTTTTTGTAGCACTGGATAACCCCTTTAAGTGTTCTATACCCTAGTGCTGGATTCACAGCTACACTGCTAATGTCCTCCATTCGTCTGTGCTGCTTCTGAATGTAAGAATAATAATATGGAGAACAACAATCTTTGTGCCTTGTATTGGAGACATCATAGCAGCTAGTCTGCATCCATTAACTCAGGAAAAAACTAGAAACGGAACCTGAGCAGAACAAAACAAAAAGGGATAAATCCAGTATAAAAGTCATAAACTGGTTAAAAGTATCAGAAATACTGTTATTCCTTGTGTATACATGTGACAACTTATTTTGAAAACTCATCTAAAACCACAGTCATGTATATATTCAATGAACATACATTGCAAAATTCAATTTTAAGAAAAGAGTGTTGTGGATGTATATATAATAACTAAAACCAAAAAGAGAAGAAGAGGGGGAAAAAACCACCCCACTAACAAAACATGCAGGACCAAAAATTACAAAATATACGTATGTTGTTTACCTTTATTTACATATATAGAAAAATACATTTACAAAGCAAAATTTAAAACAGTAAAGGAACTGACACATAAACAGATCCCCAGAACAATGGTGGTGGTAAATAATACAAAACAATATGTATACAGAGTACAGAGGTAATAAATTAATTTACACAAACGAAGCACTGGGCATTGGGCATGTAATTAGCTAAATTTATGCATAGTGCTATATAAGGTGCATACAAGTCCATAAAGTGCATATTTAGATATTACCCATATGTCCTTAGATATTTAGATACTACCCATATGTCCTTAGATATTTAGATACTACCCATATGTCCTTAGTGCAACGACCACCATACCACTCACCCACGGGGTGAGTGGTATGGTGGTCGTTGCACTAAGGACATATGGGTAGTATCTAAATATGCACTTTATGGACTTGTATGCACTTTATATAGCACTATGCATAAATTTAGCTAATTACATGCCCAATGCCCAGTGCTTCGTTTGTGTAAATTAATTTATTACCTCTGTACTCTGTATACATATTGTTTTGTATTATTTACCACCACCATTGTTCTGGGGATCTGTTTATGTGTCAGTTCCTTTACTGTTTTAAATTTTGCTTTGTAAATGTATTTTTCTATATATGTAAATAAAGGTAAACAACATACGTATATTTTGTAATTTTTGGTCCTGCATGTTTTGTTAGTGGGGTGGTTTTTTCCCCCTCTTCTTCTCTTTTTGGTTTTGGTATACTAGTGTGCATAGGGACCCTAGGATATATTGGATCATATATAGGCATGCATATATAATAACTATTAAACTAATAAGCGCCCTCTTCTGAAGAGCTGTGTCCAGGCAGTAAAGGCAGATAAGCGTTTACTGAGCAATCAGCCAAAGCATGTTTGTGTATAATGATCATGGTGTAAGGCCGTGATGATGGAGGGGCTTTTGTACCACTAAATAAAATACCCTAAAACAATGCAGTTGCCTGGGTTCTATAGCTTGTTATTTACACAGCTTGGATGTTTCCTGGAGCTCTTTTTATTTTAAGTATGTTGTATTCGGTACAGAGAATGATCTCCTCCTCCTGAGACTCCTCTGCCACATAGCTAATATTTCTGCAACTTTCTACATACAGATACAAGAGATCATTTCATATTCAGTATTGATAATATAGGAGCCTCTTGTTATTCTAAAGCATAATAAGTTTCTGGCCTTGTTGTCAGATACTTTACTTTCTTCTGTCTGAGTTGTCCTGTTGACAATTGTTAAATGTTATATCAAAAACAAAGTCAAAGAGCCTGTACACACTAAGCAAAAGTGGCAGATTTTCAAGTGGAGCCGCACTGCGGACACCACTTGAAAATCCGCCTGTCCCATTGATTCAATAGGATTTCTCGCATGCCTCCGCGTTCCACATCAATAGGACAGGCGGAATTTTAAGCAGCGTACGAAGTGCGGGCTCCTCTTGAAATTCGACCAGTTTTGCACAGTGTGAACGGACCCCCAACCCCACCCCTACAGCACCAAGGAACTTGGTCCAATATGGCCGTCAAAGTAGATGTATGCAAGCTGAAGGGTCCACAATCCCAGATGTGAGCACTTAAGGGTCCATTTACACAGAAAGATTATCTGACAGATTATCTGCCAAAGATTTGAAGCCAAAGCCAGGAACAGACTATAAACAGGGAACAGGTCAAAAAGGAAAGCCTGAGATTTCTCCTCTTTTCAGATCCATTCTTGGCTTTGGCTTCAAATCTTTGGCAGATAATCTGTCAGATAATCTTTCTGTGTAAATGGATCCTAACGTAAAGTAGAAAAGTCTTGCAGCATCCATGGTTTAATCAGAGAAGATTTTTTTCACGTGATCTAGTACAGAAATCTGCAGGACTTTTCCACTAAATGTTAAAGCGACTTTGTACCCACAATCTGACCCCCCAAACCGCTTGTACCATCAGATATCTGCTTTTAATACAAGACCTGTCCTGCGGTCCGTTCGGCAGGTGATGCATTTATTGTCCTAAAAAACAACTTTTAAACTGGCAGCCCCGTGCCCAAAGGTCGGGGCTTAGATTGTGTATGCATTAGGCTGGCAAAACCTCTCTGTCCCTCCTCCCCGCCCTCCTCATCATTAGGAATGCTGCAGGCAGATTATCTCCTATTCCCCACCTGTGTCAGCACGGCACATGGGCTGGATCATTAAGCAGCTGTGCAATGTTCAGACAGGAGGAAATGTTCCAGTGGCATTCCTAATGATGAATAGGGTGGGGAGGAGGGACGGAGAGGGTGGTGCAAAGTTACAGATACTCCCTTTGGGCACGGGGCTGCCAGTTTAAAAGTTGTTTTTTTAGGACAATAACTGCATCACCTGCCGAACGGACCACAGGACAGATCTTGGATTAAAAGCAGCTATCCGAAGGTACAAGTGGTTTGGGTGGGGGGGTGTCAGATTGTGGGCACAGAGTCGCTTTAAATGTTGTCAAATGCAAAAACCCACATGGACAAAATAAATATAATACATGGCAGCGGAGCCAGGAGTTAAAAGGATCTTATATAGTGATGAGAGAACTTGCAGAAGGTTTGGATTCTGCGAAGTTTATCCAAACCCAAGCGCTTGGCATTTGACTATCAGCATCTGGAGAAGTTGTATGCGGGCCTAGAGAGTCCTGGAAAACATGGATACAGCCATAGGACAGCATCAAGCTTCTCCAGACACCAGGAGTCAAATGCTGATTATTCAGGTTCAGACAAGCCTAAACTTTCGACAAATTCGCGCATTACTGATCCTGTATAAGTTAAAGGACCAGGAACACCAAGCCAAAAACAGTCAAAACCCAATGTGCATAAATTACTATGGCACAAAGATAAATGGCTGCCAATACTAATTTGCAAGGTTGACCTTATTCATCTTCCTATTGCACAGATTGCAGACACAGAGTCACAACTAATGATATTTTTTATTATTTCTACATCAGAATATATACTGGAGGTGACCTTTCATCCATTTATGCCCATTACATAATGGGTTCTCCTTGGGATATGTCTTGAGCAGTGCTGTCCACACCCACACAGGAAACAACGGGTTGAAGTGGTTTTCCATTGCCTGCAGGGAAGATGTAGTTGTATCATTTACTTGTGGTCTTGGGTCGAATCTTTAATAATTGCCTCTAAACAATAAGGCCTATTGTCAACTAGAGGTTGGTTAATCATTGGCATGCCAAGGGCAATACATAACTAGGCAATATGGTTATTTCTTCTGTTCTGATAAGGTTAGGCCGTAGTCCAGGCACAGTAAGAGAACAATAATTATTATAGATTTTAGTATGGTATTATACTGATCTGATGGATTTATCACAAGGGAAGATTTTACAAATATTAGTGTGCAGCACATGTGCATTGTTTTGGTTGAGTATCAGAAATGTGGATTGAAAAGGCTTGAATCTATTTGGCAATGGCTAGTGTAAGGTGAGAGATCTTTTGGCTGTCACTCTTACCTATTATAAGGTGTAGATTTTGCTGCAGAAGAAATGATCAGCTAGTGGTCCCCAGAATAATCATGGATAAGCAGCAGTAGAGATGATACAGAAGTAACATGGTCAGGAATGACCCCAAAGGTCGTCACGGGCCAGAAACATGGCTAAAAAACAGGACAGGAGTGTAATAAAAACTGGGGGTTGAATTTTAGTCAAGATTAGAACAACAGGTACCAGGCAAAGGACAAAGCACTTGATGAATGTTAGCAAGGTGTGTCAGAACTGTCCTCCTTTACCAGATATCATTTTTGGGAATCGGCTTCCATAACAAACAGAGCGGCACAGGGCCATGGAGAAGAACAGCAGCAGAATCAGTGGAAGCATCTGGTAACCCAGTAACTGGACATCAGCAGGAGCTGCAGTTCTGGAGCCAGGGGAGGTGAGTAACTCACACTGTATATTCAGGCACTGTTTGCACCCATATAAACACCCATTCAAAACAGTAAATTAGTTATCCTTATAAATTACTCATAAAGAATCTTAGTGTGCCGCGTGTTATTAAAAATCAAAGCATTCATTGCAGGAATGTGTTTATGAGCTAAGCTCAGTGGGTTACTCTAGTACAGTAAATATGCCTTTTATTGCCTCTCAAATGCTTTCATATATTTGCAAATTTCATGTTATTTAAGGCCTTTTGCATAGACAGAACATACTGTATACATGCTTACGCCTAGTTGTTCTACTGACAGCCCCCACCCAGCATTTATAATAGCACAAGAAGAACAGTTAAAGTTCATGCTGCTTTATTGTATTATCCAATTTTATTAAAGAGGAATTCCCTTAAATCTAAAAATCGGGGGCAGGCAAAATCAATACTTACCATTCCCTGTGCCCCTGCAGCATTACCAGCTGCCCGTTAGCTGACGGTTTCCTGTTTCTCCCAGCTTTTGCTGATTGCCCCCCCTCCCCTCTGGCAATCTCCAGATCCTCCTTTGTTTTGAATACAGCCGCGGATATGGCACGTGACCCACGGATCTATTCATTCTCTACGGAGCTGCCAACTCGGCCCTTTCCGATGGCTAGAGAATGGATATGTGCCGTACTGCAGCAGCATTTTAACAAAGGAGTCAGGGGCCAATCTGGAGAACGCTGGGGACTACAGAGGTCAGACCTCCCGTGGCCTCTTAGTCTTCCCCTAACCTGTTAATAGGAGACATGTTAGTTTAAAGCAAACCCATCACACCTGAAAGACGTGATAAAACACTGCCTTATCATGTCTTCTGTGTCTTCTGTAGTAAAGTTAGTTGTTGAAACTAAGACTTTTACTCCGGCACAGCTTTCTGCCTGTCATTGTGCTCTGCAGGGTGGTTGACAGGAAAAGAGTCTTCTAACCGGCCTCTATTCCTGTCAGTCACCCTGCAGGGTGATAATATTTAGTCACTTGGCGAGGTAATATGCGGTCATTATGGGGCAGTATTATTTAGTGTATTTGGTGTTTATCTCAGTTTGGTCAGTAGCAGTATGATGGCAATATGTATGGTGATATTATTTGTTCTTTGTATTGTGGTATAATTTGGTAACTGTAGGATTCTCATAGAGTTATATGGCCAATTGTGCCGATACTGTTCTGTACTGTAGGTTATCTTACTTTAGATTTATTTTCTCTTTCAGTGGGGGCGCTATTTCAGTTTTTGCCTCAAGCTGCAAAGAGGCTAGAATTGGCCCTGGCATGCACTGCGATGCTGCCGGTACAGGAGATTCCTATTCCACCTGTACCAGTATTTTGGTAAATTCTTTTATTTTTAAGGTTTTCAGACCTCTAATATCCTGCATGTGGCATTAAAATGTGTTACTTAAACATACTGTTGTGTCGAACCTCTTATCGAGCAAGTTGCAACTCAGAGAACCTGTGTTCCGGATGTTTTAAGACCCTAGCAACGCCCCTGATGTTCTGTCTATGCAAAAGGCTTTAGCTAACATGAAATATGCAAATATAGGAAAGCATGGTGCCTATAGATTGAACTGCATTTTTTATTTCATAGGTCCCTTTAAATGGGTGTAAATTAATTGGAATTCTATACATGTCCTTAGTGTAATAGTACATTTCCTCTAATTTTGACACTACACATGAAACAGGGGCGTAGCTATTGTCTCTTGGGCCCTGGTGCAAGAGGTCAACTTGGGCCCCCCCCCCTTCCTCGACCAACTGATGGTATTGCTATATATAAATATATACCAAGACCGATACTAACAATAATACCAGTATATAGGAAGGGAATATTATCACCATACATATTACCGCCATAGTATGACTGACCAAATCCTGTATACTGAGACCAATATAACCAATAATACCAGTATACAAGGGGGAAATATTACTGTCACACCACAACCATCACCACCAAATTGTTACTGACCAAATCCTGTATACTAAATCTAATAAAACACAGTATCGGATAACAAGTATCAAGTATCACCACCACATACTAACTAACACCACCGCTGCTACGGACTAATACCACCACATACTGACTAACACCACCGCTGCTACTGAATAACATTTACTGTACAAAGATCACTATCACCTCATAGAAGAAGACTCAGCTCTACACAGGCTCTGTACTCCATGTACATTACACTGCAGTTATATCAAGTGACTCACAGGGGATGTCTTCTCTGATCCCTTTTCATTTTCTTCTCCATCTGCCCTGGGCCATTATGAGAACTTCTCCGAGCCACGAATCCACAGAATCTGCCAGGCAAACATATATCAGGCTCCTCAATCTGGCACCATCCTCATCTCTATACTAAGTGCACATCTGTATTTGCTCCTTTGTGCCCTCATTTAGTGGGTAGGCTGACTCTATGTGATCCATCTTATAGTATATGCCCCCTCTGAGTAGCCTCCTTATAGATGGCCCCTTGTTCCATCTTCCATATAGATGGCCCCAAGTGCATCTCCTAGAGAGCCCCCCTCTCTGTGTAGTCCCCCATAGTAGATCACATTCTCTGTAGATCTCCTATAGTATATGGCCCTCCTCTCTGTAGTCCCTCTTATAGATGGCCCCCCTGTTTTGTCTCCTTTTTAGATGACCCCCTTGTGTTGTCCCCCTTATAGATGGTCCCCCTGTGTTTTCCCCCTTATAGATGGTCCCCATGTATATAGATGCCTCCTCTCTGTCATCCCCCTTATAGATGCCGCCTCTGTGTTGTCCCCTTATAGATGCCCCCTGTGTTGGTCCCCCTCTGCCCCCTATAAATGCCCCCCCTATATTATCCCCCTTATAGATGCCCCCCGTGTTGTCCCCTTATAGATGCCCCCTGTTGGCTTCCCTATGTTGCACCCCCCCCGCTTATACATAGCCACCCTGTGTCATCCCCCTATAAATGGAGCCCCCTCTCCTTTGTAGATGGCCCCCTGTGTTCCCCCCTATAGATGGCCCCCCATCTTGCCCCCCCCCCTCCTCTCTTGTAGATGGCCCCCCTGTGATGGCCCCTCTGTGCAAAGCATATAAAACAAACAAACATATAACTCACCTTACAACTCGCTCCCCTGCTGCGGCTGTCTACTCTTCTTCCCCGGCTGATGCTCCGTTCCCTGGGGGGGGGGGGGGGTCCCGGGGATTCCATGTTCGGGGGGGGGGGGGGGTTCCCGGGGATTCCAGGCAGAACATGCACAAAGGAGCTCAGTGTGCGCCACGGCTGGTGCTTCCGGCAGAGGGAGCGTCTGTAACACACGCTCCCTATCCCGGAAGTCCCGGGCAACGGTGCTCACTGAGCTCCCTGGTGCGTGTTCTGCCTGGGACACTCCCAGGGAGTGCAGCATCAGCTGGGGCCAGTCATACTCAGCATCTTGTGACCGCAAGCAAAACACTGCTTGCGGTCACAAGATTGTCTGTGTAGGACAGGGGGAAGTGCGGTGACCGGGGGCACCCCTTGCTTGCTGCAACCCCAGTCGCTACACCACTGACATGAAATGCAAGTGGGGGCTACCACTCCCACTAATGGTAACTAACTGATTTGTGCTCAGCCAAATCCACAGTCATTAGCTAACAAATAGATGCCCACCCATCAAATATTGATCCGTTGTACCAGAAATATCTTTTTGGGGGGGGGGGATGAAACATTCATGCTTACCTTACATTGATTTATAGAAATTGGTGCCAGTGCTGTAGTGTGACATATGAGGTGGTGAAGAGCATTGCTCCAAATACAATGGCAGGATGAGATTTCCTTTGGTTATATCCTTCCACGGTTTCAAAATATCACTGAACAACAATTGTTCTTTGAAAAGAAAACAAGTTTGTACAGACGCGCGGTAAAGGGCCATCTGGGTGAATAGACTCTAAGCCTCACAATAAGCACTGACATACCAAATACTGTTTAACCCACTAGTAACAAAAGTGACGCACCCCATCACTTTTGTCAACATTGTAAAAATATTTCTTTTGTTTTAAATTGATATAGTGGCATCTTTCATTGATCCTAGAAACAATGGATGCTTTAAATTATGTATTTCAAATTTGCAATTTATTTAGTCCCAACTGGCAGCGTACCTAAAGGTGTAAACTATAATTACTCATGAATAACGCAAGAAAAGCAAATGAGGGGAAATGCACTTATCATGGTACAGTGAAATTCTATTGAACAGCACCTGTTAAAAATAACATGACTTGTCAAGTTATTGATTGCAGCAGGTCTCACTGCTGAGATCCGCTGTGATCAGGAGATATAGTCAGGGGGATAGCGCAGCAGAGCACGGTCGATCACTAATGCCAACAATGTAGCCTTATAGAATTGGATATATATGGAGATACGGCCGAGTGGATAACGCTGCTGCCACACTCTCTTCCCGGCTTTATTTCCTGATCCGCTGTGATCAATAACTTTTGACATGCCTGATGACATCATATGTTATTTTTAATGTCAGGTATCTTTCTGCCTCTTGCATTGGAGCCAAATCATGGAAATATATTATCAGTAATGTCCCAAATAATAACAATCCAAATTTCTACCTTAAAGGCATATCTAGGGTAGGAGGACTTAGGTAGGGTTATGTATGCAGAGAACTATGGCAGAGGATAGAGGAAATAAAACCATTCACAGTACCAACAATGGTAGAGACCTTCCAGGAAGACACAGCTAGTCAGGTCCTGCTGGTGACTTTATCGAATAACAGAAAGGGAGCCATTACTGGCTGATGATTCCAAGAGCACTAAGTTCAGGGTATACCAAGGCCTGTAATACTAAGCTCTGGTCTGACAGACAATTCAAGCTTTTCCTGAGGGGAATGTTTTCTCTTCTTTTGGTGCAGTGAGGTGAGAGAGTTTGACAACTTTAATTCCTGCGATTAGTGCAATATTAAAATTGTCAATCACCATCCACCTGATGTCAGCAATCACAAGTACCTTTATATATATGTCATAGTGTGAGAAGGTTTCCTCACCCGTCACATATATAAGCTTATTGTGAAGCATTACACAGATACTCCTATTTCATGAGGTGAGATAGCATGTTCCAATGCAGGGGTGGACACAGACCGCAGGGGGGTCCCTGTGCATTACACAGATACTCCTATTTCATGAGACGAGATAGCATGTTCGAATGCAAGGGTGGACACAGACCGCAGGGGGTCCCTGTGCATTACACAGATACTCCTATTTCATGAGACGAGATAGCATGTTCAAATGCAAGGGTGGACACAGACCGTAGGGGGTCCCTGTGCAAAGAATGTGCTCGGGTAATTACAGTGCTGTTACATCAAGTGACTCTCAGGGGTCATCTTTTTGAATCAATCACAGATGCTTCTTTCTCTGATCGAACTCATTCAGTTTTCATTTATTCTTCATTTCACTTCTCCGTCCAGCTTGGGCCATCATGAAGACTTTTACCATCCATGACTTGTCTCCGCTGAATCTACCAGACAAATATTTTAGGCTTCTTACTCCAGTGCCATCCTCTATACAAACTCCTCACTTGTATTCTTGAATTGCCTCCCTGTGTGCCTCCATATAGTAGTGACATCCCCTATATAAACTCATATAGTATGATGCATCTCTGTGCCCTAGTTTAGTAGTCAGAACCCATCTGTATACCCATATAGTATATAGGCTGCCCTTTTGTGCGCCAATATAGTATAAAGGCCTCCTATTTGCCCCCTTCATATAGTATATAGGCCCCCTCTGTTCCCCCATATAGTATGCAGGCCTCCTGTGTGCCCCGTATAGTGTATATAGGCCCCCTCTAAACCTTTAAATAACATTTAGTTCCCCCCTGTACCCCCATACTGTATACAGGCCTTCTCTGTGCACCCATATAGTATACTCGCCCTGATATAGTATATAGCCCCCCCCCTTGTGCACCAATTTAGTATATAGGCCTCCTCTGTGTCCCCCTATATAGTATAAAGTCCCCTTTTGTTCCACCATATAGTATTCAGGCCTCCTGTCTGCCCCATATAGTGTATATAGGCCAACCTCTAAACCCTCTAATAACGTTTAGGTCCCCATTTTATCTATTATTTCCTATTTTATCTATTCATTCCTAAGAGGGTCCTGTAGCACAGAACATATTTCGGGGCACTCGATCTAATATTGTAATCACCTACTTATATCATCATTACATTTACACATATTAAGTTTCATTTGATTCCAGCTCATTCTTGGTGCTTTATACTTTGTTGTCAATGATGGTGTTTTTTATGGCAGAATCCCATTTTAAAAAAAATGGTACTTTTGCTTAACCCATTATGTCACTAATAATATCTGTGACACCTAGTACAGTTTGTTTCGATTTGCTTTCCTAGCTTGGGGAATGTAGCACTCAATGCACTGTAGTTATATACAAGCATACTGCTCTGCTTTATGATAGTATCGGTATACATGCTCCAATGAGTTTATGAAGTGGTTATAAACTAAAATTGCTAGTTCTGGCTACCATCTGCATTATTGCACACTAGAAATACCACTCTGGGCTAATATAATATAGAACATCTGACACCATTTCAGGTGCATCAGCCCGAGGGAAAATGCTCCCACAGGCGTTTGTTTTTACCTGCAATACTCCTCTTGGTTGACGACTATTTCTGTTGTCACAGGGGAATAGGAAAACATCAGCAAACTACAGTTTGCTAACATCCTACTTCCTTATACCATGGTATTACTGCAAGCTTATTAGTGCTATAATTTCCTTATGATGATTGATGGAGCAGTCACATATCTCTCCACAATTTAAATGACAACTCCAGCGCTGATAAAAAAAAAAAAATGAACTAAAGCTCCTGTTGGTGTCTTCATTTTTTTTTTCACTTCCTGGTTTGGGCTTTCCCATGATGCACTTTGTCTCCTGTGATGTCTAACTGACTCTGTAGAACTTTAAGATGGCTTACAGCTTGCTCAGCCAATCAGAGATGAGCAACTGACAAAGGGAGGCTGGCCTAACAGGGCTTAGACCCGCCTCCTTCTTGATAATATCATTGTCACAAAATGTCTGCCACAGAAAAGCCTGGGGTCAACAGTCATTAGGTAAAAATGAGTTTACTTCACTTCCTGGTGGGGGGTTGAGGGGGGAAAAGATAGGGAAGAGGGGCAGATAGGTCATTGAAGAATAATACAAAGTTATTTAACTTTGTAATGTGTTTCAATTACTGGAAAAAAGCTTTTCACCGGAGTCGTCCTTTAAAGTGTACCAGTCATTTCCAAAGATTTTTAAAAATCTACAAGTTTTGGGTCATTTCACACAAACACATATATCTCATTAGGTTATAAAAGGAGCAACAACGCAGATCATTAGGGGGTATGGTGGCACAGTTCAATGGGGGGCAGGGGCTAAGTGGAATCATTCAATTACTAACAATTAATTATCCTTTCCTCACCTGTTATGACACTGCTGCTCTGGACCTCTACTCAGTCATTTACTTTACTGCAAAGATGAAATGCCCATATACCCTGCAGCCAATCACTGGCTTATTGTTCTTGTGCCATCTACTGCTGAGGCCTGTGACTGGCTGCAGGGTATCCGGGCACGACATGTCTGCAGAAATGTAAAAATAAAAAGTTTGGTAAAAGACTGGAGTGGCAGCAGTGGACACAGCCAGGGTAGAACAGGTGAGTGTAGCAAACTTTTTATTTTATGACAACTGTGTTTTGTTTTTAGCTCATTCAGACAATCTCTATAAAGGGGCATGGGACCATACGTTACTCAGCCTCCTCCACAACGGCAGCCATATGGGGACACAGAACTAGACTACAATGTTAGTTTGAGGAGGCTGAGTGACTTAAAGGTGACATGCCACTCCACAGGGGTGTAACTAGGATTCACGGGGCCCTATAGTAAAAAATTGTAAGGGCCCCCCTCCCCTACGCACAACACAAAGCACTGCACATATATATAGGCTCTGTGATGTGGCCAAAAAATAAAATCTCTTGTGGCCAGAGCAGAGAGTGACTGGCAGAGCAGAGAGCCAATGGCTGCTTGCTCTGTCATTCCATTGTTTTAAACTAGGAGCCCTTATGGTTAAATACATAGGTGCAGGAGCGGACTACCTTTTGCTTAACCCTTTATGTACTGCAGTGTGCAAGTGACCCAAAGTTCAGAAGACTAGGAAATATCTGATTTACTGCTGGTGCAATGATAACCCCTGACCTCTGCACGGAGCACTCACATTCTCCTATGTGATTGCGGCAGCTAAGAACAGAGGTCAGAGGTTATCAGTGCAGTAAAGCAGAAATCTTTGTCTTCTGGTTGTTAACCCTTTTTTTGTGTTGCAGCATGTAAGTAAACATTAAGTCACCTACACACTGTAGTACATAAGGGATTAAGCGGAAGGACACAGGAGGCTCTTATCTTCCCTGTGTATCCCCGGCCTACCCTGCCTCTATGGTAGCTAAGCCACTGCCCCTCCATATGCACAATGTCATGGATGGGATTGCATCAGGATGGTATAGAGGGGCCAGAGGTGAAGGGGGCTGATAATCAGAACTATACTCATTGAGGCAGGCATAGTTATATCGGTATGACTATATGTTGCCCTGTTTAATCATTCAGACATCAGGGCAGCAAACTCTGCATACCTGACACGTTAAGACATACCCAAATATTTATAATAGTCTGGCCTGGGCTGTACCAGGGCCCATGAGCCCTCAGCTACGCCAGTGCAGGCTGGTAATATTCTGCATTATGCACCTTAGCACCTATGGCCTTGCTCTGTACATTTACGTAGGCTCCCAAAAAAGGAGGAAATATCATTAAGTGATTTAATGCATAGGTAATGCTCAATTTTTACAGTTGATAAACCAATTCAGCATTTAACTAGGAACATTTGTAATGTAGTTAATAACTATTGCAAGGTCACTGTATCCATTATTACAGAAGAACCTGTCACGGCCACATTTAGTGATATTAACAGATTACACTGCAAAGTCAGGAAATTCCAAAGAGCCGTAGTGTAATTGTTTGTCTGGTCCAGTGATGGGACTCTGGGGTATAGCTGCTGGGGAGTGCCCTAAGGGAGTCATTTCCTCTTTAGCCGAAAACATTGCTAAAATAAGTTTTAAAGGGGTCTCTTGCAAAAAGCAGTGTATAAGATCTATAAAATGTTAGATGTAACCTTTGTCTGGAACATAGCTATCTAAAATTCAGCATTGTGCTGTATGTAGTGTATACATTCGGACATCAGTGATAAGGACTGGCAGAGCTCGATCAGACAGCTGTTTTGTATACAAACAGTAGCGGCTGGCTTACAGTTAAAGGGATAACCACAATTACACAAATATGTATAAACAAACACAGTAAGCCACGCCTGCATGAAGAGCTCTACGGTAAGGAATGGCTTTCTTCCTCATTTAGACAACAGCAGCATTATATACCATGTTTTCCTTCACACTTTATCGCAGAGGAAGGGTTTTCCCCTTCACTTGTGGTTGAGGCCTTCATGTGCCGATCCTCCATGTAATGCCTGTAGGAGGTCTGAACATTTAGTTAATGTTTGCTGTATAGTAGCTTTGGGTTAGTGATGGGCTAATCACCCATACTGTATATAATATCTATTTACATATATTCAAATATAGTTAAAGGGAACCTTTCATGTTGAAAACTCAGTCCAATCTGGCTTCATGTTATAGAGTAGGAAGAGATGAGCAGATTGACCTCTCCGTTTGTGGGAAAAGTTCCAGGATAATTTGTCATTTATTCATGGAAATGTTTCCTCATTCTAGTAGTCAAGTAGTCAAGACGGCTGTCTACAGTGATCATGATCATCGGCAGCGATGGACGCTAAACTTAGACAGCCATCATTGGCAAATAATAGACATCTTTTTGACATCCGTCAGCAATGAACGTAGCTACTGACTGTGTTCTGGCAATTTCATGCATGTACAGTATATGTTTATGCAGTAGTCCTCCAAAATGAATACATGTATCAATTGTAGTAACAGAGCAGCATATACCTTTTCTCATTCGGAAACCGTTGTCCTCTGCTGGGGTTACCTGGGTTGGGAGCCCAATAAGACTCAGTAACCCCTCTCTCCAGGCTGAACTCCTAGGTACGCTTCAGGGGGTATAGGGGTAGTCCTAGTGGAAAGTTAGGCACTAGTACCAGTTAGGCACTAATCACCTAGTTAACCCCCTTTAACTGTTCATGTCATGTATGTGTCACTTATAACATTGTAACACTTTTTACGGCATATGGCTATGATGAGTAAGAGCCATGCTCTGCAGTCCTATAGCTGTACAGGATGTAGCAGGACCCAATAGATGTGAGAGCAGTATGAGCTGGAGCTAGCATGTTATCTCCAGATTCCACTGATGTTTGCCAAACGGTGACAGCTACATTGTCTCAGGTATCTGCACTTGTGTGATTATTTTCAATGAAAGCAGTCTGTGTGTACCCAAAAGGCAATATTTAACCTCAGAAAACAGTTCACAAGGAGCACGTGTTCATTTTATATACAGCTGTGACTATAGGGCCCCAGCAAGTATATAAGCTGTAGGCTCAGCTCTTTGCACCCGGGGCTTCTTCAGGCAAGTTTAGAAAAGGAAGGGAGTTTTTTTTTACTTCCGTCCTAGCTCCCATTCCCTATTCTGACTAATAGGTAACCCATAGTTTCCTCAACTGCTCCTTTCTACAAGCCAAATAGATCCAGGTCGGTGCAATTTGTAGACTTACAGCTTTGTGACAGTACCTCACAAGCCACAGTATCCAAGGATCACAGCGCATGTAGACAAATATGTAAAAGGTGCGGTAGTTATGGCACCTCCAAAGTTAACCAAGTACATCTACAGAAGTCCCTTAGCAGAAGATTGGACTGGCAACTGGGCATGTCTGTCCATATATAAAGAAACACTGGCACTTCTGTAATGAATCAAATCTTTTCTCACATGCATGGGAAGTACATCTTCATACTAATCAAGGGGTACTCTATGTATAGTTTTATGGAGTTTTCCCAAATCCAGTTATAGTAAAGAAGTTGAGACACACACATTACTTTTTTTCAAACGTTATTCAGGAATAAAAAGACAGGTGCGTTCCACTAATGCTGTGTTTACACGGAACGATTATTGTGCGAATTAGCACGATAACGATCAAATTCGAACGATAATCATACGTGTAAATGCAGCGAACGATCAAACGACGAGCGAGAAATCGTTCATTTTGATCTTTCAACAACTTCTCAAATCATCGTTGATCGTTCACAAAAATTCACAGATCGTTCCGTGTGAACAGTCGTTCGCCGATTTAACCAATGTGTGAGAAAGGCTTAAGCGATCGCAAAATGAATTTTCTGTACGATATAGTGTACCATCTAAACGCTGATCGTTATGAACAAAAAACCGTTACTGCGACATCGTTAATCGTACGATCGGGCGAATTATCGTTCCGTGTAAACGTAGCATAAGTGACAGAAGTTTTATGGCTCGCAAAGCTGCTGAGCATGTATGTTGAGGCTCCATTATGTTGGGGTACAGGGGTAACTTGTTCTTGTGATTGCTGAGGCTCCCCCTCATCAGATACCTATCACCTATATTATGCATAGGCCACAAGTTATATACTTGGAATAAACCCTTTATAGGGTGCAAAAAAACAACGAGTATTGGTGATGATAAGTTACATAGTGCAACTGAAAAAAGACAAATGTCCATCAAGTTCATCTAAGAGCAGAGAAAAATGTGGATGCAGTGGAGGGGTATCAGTAACTTGAGGACCTTGTTCTATCGATCCAAAGGAAGATAAGAACCCTAAGAAAATGTATGAGTGACTATAAAGTAGTAAGAGTTCTGTAAAGAAGGTATTATCATAATCCACTGCTGATTTCATGCTGCGGAAATTTCAACGTGGATTTTGCTACCCATCAACTTCAATGGTTCAGCAGCAAATCTGCAGTAGTAGATGATTTGCAGATTCACTGTAGGCCCTTTGAAGTCAATGGGTAACAAAGCTGCTTCGGATTTTCCATAGCATGAGATCTGCAGTCAATTGTTTGAACTTATCCAAAAGTATACATTTTGGCATTGCAATTGCGTTAAGCAGTGTCCATTCAATGTAAAGTGGGATAAGTCATGGTGCCAATATTAATTGGATCCATAGATCCCACTATGTGTTGGAGGCCATAAGAGCGTAAGGAATATGTTCCTTCTTCAGAAATACTGCACAGTATAAGTTTTTTAAGGCTAGGGTTATAGGACCAATTCAGGTAGGGTGACCAGAATCCACCATATCGCCTCTCATTCAAGTGGAAGGGGTCGAGTTGCAAACCACAAGTGGCCATGACTCCAAGGTAGCAAAAAATCCCTCCTGTGTGCACCATATTTTATATAGGGGTATTGCTTCTAGGGAGAAATATCTCCCTAATACTGTATACAGAATGAGTAATAAGAAGCATCAGGGTGCTTTGGTATGACATTGGAGGAATAGGGTGATATTGTATGGTTTTTCTGTGGGTGCCAATATTACCCATCTGTAAAACACAAATCTAAACTACGTCTCTGTGCACTGCCCATGGTATTTATTACTGTGCAGATATCTGAATGACTTCTTACATGCAGCGACACTGGGGCAGTAATATCTATCTAGCAACACATGACACTCAGGATTCTGGGACGGGTAGGTGCCGCACCCTTATTTGATTGATCTGTAATGATCACACCACAAGAAGGCCTCAGCCCACACACTATGTACCCAAACTTATGTAATACCATTTCTGTTTTTGTATTACATTCGGCTCAGACAGAAGGCAGGTGCAAGCAGATCCACCTGTCCTGTACATAACCGTGTCGGTGTCTCACCTGAGCTGCAGAATTACATGTCCACTGCACTTATTCTCATGTTACAAAGAAGTGTGAGACTTTTACCGAAACACAATGCACAACGTCTACATAACTGTGCCCTATAGTGTTACACATTCATGCAAATCCTTTGTCTTTTGCTATTAGTGCTGCTAGCAGGGGCTGTACACATCAACTCTTAAAGTAACAGGATTCTCATATTTCCCTGGGAGTATAAACATACTGAGGTTTATCAGTGCAGATCTGCTCGGGCTCTCCAACTTACCTGTTTTCTTGGAAGCCTCTAATCTGAGTCACTTAGTAGCAGGCATGGAACAGGGCCAAGACCTCAGGTGTATACCAGTAATGTTTCAAGTGTTCAGTGACAGAACTTGGGCACAGATAGATGGCTGGGCTGTGTTTTACACACTCAGGTACAAGCCAATACGTAGTGTCGCTAATTAAATGTCTGTTATCTACACTTGTATTTCACAAGTAACTTTTTGCAGGCTACACAAGTTCTTAAAGGGAACCTGCCACATTTAAAAAGATGCAGTCTAATCTGCGTGTGGCAGGTCATAAAGCGGACAGACTAGTGCCAGAGATTTGTAATTTACTTTTATTAAAAAAATCTCAAGTCTTCCAGTACTTATCAGCTGCATGATGTTGTATTCTTTCCCGTATTGAAAGCAGAAGAGGTTTTCTATAGGGATTTGCTACTGCTCTGGACAGTTCCTAACATGGACAGAGGTGGCAGCAGAGAGCACTGTGCCAGACTGAAAAGAATACACCACTTCCTGCAGGACATACAGCAGTTTAAAGGTACTGGAAATTTTTGATTTTTTTAATAGGAGTAAATTAAAAATCTCTGGCACATGCTGTGACCAGTTAATCTACAAGAAAATAAAAAATAAAAATATAAAAAACAGGAGTGAACAACAAGAATCATTTTGTTAATTTTTTTTCAACTTGAAAATTATGTTTGGCATTAACTATAATATATCAACATGGGAAAAGCTCATTAAACACATAGTAATTTTACAAAATACTCTTAAGATAATATAGAATAAACAAGCATAGCTTCTATTCATCGCCTGGTAATCAGATGTGGGCACTGAATTTATCCTCATGTTTTTAGATAGAATTGGCACTGACAATCCCCCATGGAGTACAATGCCCAGCAGTAAATCTGTTCCCAAGGGCTTAGTGTTTGCAAGCCCTCATAATCATTATTTGTGGTTCTCTACTTACAAGACAGGAATATCATCAGTGTCCCTCTGTGATACAGCAATACAGTATGTCTGGAATGTAACAACAGTGTACCAGACATGACTCAGTTCTCTGATGGATTCGACAAGGAATTTGTGTTTGCTTGGTGCGAGGAAAGTTCAGCATTTATCCAACATTGGACAAAGCAGCATCCAAAATATGATAATTGAGCTGCACAGAATCATCCCCTCACCCACTAGATTCGACAGGAATATAACAAATCTCTGACTCCATTAAAGGGGTTATCCAGCGCTACAAAAACATGGCCACTTTTGCCCCACTCTTGTCTCCAGATTGGGTGGGGTTTGCAATTAAGCTCCATTAACTTCAATGGAACTGAGTTTGAAACCCCACCCAATCTGGAGACAAGAGAGGGGGAAAAGTGGCCATGTTATTGTAGCGCTGGATAACCCCTTTAAGCTCCATTTACTTCAAAGGAACGGAGTTCCAAACCCCACCCAATCTGGAGACAAGAGTGGGGCAAAAGTGGTCATGTTTTTGTAGCACTGGATAACCCTTTTAATTGCAAACCACACCTGAACTAAAGACAAGAGTGGGGAAAAAGTGGCCATGTTTTTGTAGCGCTTGATAACCCCTTTAATGTCTATTTCTGCATATGATATAAACAACTTTATTAAGTAAAAATACATGTGAATATGACTCTAGTATTTCCCTGTAAAATAAGCTGTTAATCTGAGCAGGTTTCTGGTGCAGAATCATGTTGCACACACAATTTATTTCACGGGCAGGACCAAAGGTGAGCTGTTTGCCAACAGGACTCACACCTGGACTTCATTTCCCTTATTTCTGCAGCCAATCACAGGACAGCACCTACTCCTCTCTGCTTAACCGTTACATAGAGCTGGAGGAAGTGCACTGGATAGAAAAGGGCTGCATTGTGCTGAATGATGGTTTTCGGTATAGATGGTATGTGGGGAAGAAGTGGATTATTGCTGCACTAGCTTTGCAAGATTCTATATGAGAAGAAGAAACAGCAACAGAATCACAGCAAGGGGGCATTTACATCACAAAAAAACAACCGTGGTCTAAGCTGTAAACTGTCTCTGTGTTGCTAGAGACAGACTGAGCCTAACAACAGGCAGTAGACAGCAGTTTGCAGTGCAATGATGGTCATTCATGGAAAATGAAGTGATTTACAAATACATTACAGATCAAATAGGCTACCACATTGAGGGAATTTGTTTGGAAAGACAGTAACCACTTAATTTTCAAATCTATAGAGATGAGAGAAATTGCTAAAAATTCAGGTTCGCAGAAACCCGAACGATCGGCATCATGCTACCTGGAGACGGTGGATGCAGGATTCAAATATGGATCGTTCGGGTTCATGCGAAATCGAACTTTTGGCAAGTTTGCTCATCTCTAGTCATCTACATAACCTTTATAACATACAGGATCAGAACTGAAAAACACAAGTTTGTCTGGAATCCCTACTTAGTCATAGTCCGCCCGGGTTCCATAGTGTGCACATAGTGGGTCACCAGCTAATCTCTATATACTGAATCTTGCGATGTCCATTGCATATAATATGTAGAATACGGTTATCAAACATGTTCTGAGGCAACAAAACACACAGTTTGCTAACTACAATGTAATGTTCATCTTCCTCCAGCTTATTTTCACTAACAACTAAGGAAATGGTCGTCCAGCCAGGAATGTTGCTTGAAATTGTGCGCAGCACTTCCTTGCTTTTTATTTAAGGTCTATCCATGATGTTGTCAACTTCTGCTGAATTTCCTCTGATTGTTTAAGTCGGAGTAGAAGAATGCAGATGGGCAATCTCATGATACTTGGGTGGAAGTGACGAGAATCAGTGATCCCCACAACAATGACATTCTCCGGGCTCAGTGATGGTAAATCAGCGTGTGTCACCTCATCTTGCCGCAGTCATCGCTGGTTCCTTATTTAGAGGAAGGAGAAGCCAGTCTAGAAGAACATGGTGCTGCGGAAGACCCACTTGTGATATGATGTCATGCTATCACGGGAAAAACAACATTGTGATACTCAGACGGGAAAGTACCTTTTGTCTGGTTAATATTGTGAAGGCCAGTCGATGTGATCAATGCTTCATGGTTATGGAAAATTCAACAGTACCTAAAGGCCCTTGTGTTGTTATCAGGTGAATGGCCCTATTTATTGCCCCAAGTCAAAGACCCAGAAACCTCCCTGGAAATAATTGCTCTCTTATTTTCTAGCAGCCAGGAGATGTTAATGCTGGATCAGCAGTAGAGCCTGGAAAGAACAGTATAAGGTTGGCTTAACAGTATGGTAATACAGTCACAGTTGTGTGTTAATATTACAGTCACAAGTTCCAGCCCAACCCACAAGTTGTCAGTTCGGATCATCAGACCCGGACATGAAGCTGTATTAACTAATGTGAAACCTTATCATGGAAAGAGAAACCAAACAGTTATCTGAGGACCACTCCAATATATTCATATATTTATTCAGGCACTTATCAGGTCTGTCCATGTTAGAACCACAATGCAGCTGGCCATTAACTATATGTAATGTACTATGTCCCACAATGAACCTTATTGTTGGTACATTAGTACATACAGGTAGGAGTCACATGGGCCTTTTTGCACTATTACTAACAAAAGACTACTTAAAGCAACTCCGTACCCACAATCTGCAACCCCCCCCCCCCCCCGGGCAAATAGTTTGTAACGCCAGATAGCTGCTTTTAATCCAAGATCTGTCATGGGGTCCATTCGGCAGGTGATGCAGTTATTGTCCTTAAAAACAACTTTTAAACTTGCAGCCCTGTGTCAAATTGGTGTGGCCTAGAGTGTCTGTGCCCTAGGATTGCGACACCCCTCCATGCCTCTTCCCCTCTTCATCATTAGGAATGACCCAGGCAGGATTTCTCCTTTACATCACTTGTCTGAACACTGCACATGAGCCTTAATAATTCAGCACATGTGCAGTGTTCAGACAAGTGATGAACAGGAGAAATTCTGCCTTCATCCTACTGATGAAGAGGGTGGGGAGGAGGGACAGAGAGGCTGTGCAAGGCTAGGACACAGACACTCTAGGCCACGCCAATTTGACACAGGGCTGCAAGTTTAAAAGTAGTTTTTTTGGACAATAACTGCATCACCTGCCGGACGGACCCCAGGACAGATCTTGTAAGTACAGAGTTGCTTTAAAGGTTGGCCACCTTTGCACACAGTACACATAGTAAAGATTACTTAGAGAGTGCCTTCATTGCAGGCCTGTTTACTACTGTGTCGCTCCATCCCCTGCTGATCCCCGCTGTCATGGCAGACAGCTCCTCTGTCCATACATGGCTTACTGCAGGGGAGCATGAAATGATACATGTCACCTGGTGCCTCTACAGCACCAGACCTTCTTGTGTGAAGTTTAATGCTATGGACGGGGCAGAGTGACATACATCATATGCTTCTCCATAGAACGGCATGTATGGACAGAGGGCTAATAAAGAACCGCCCTCAATAAAAGTACTCTGGTCCTAAGGACTAAGGTCCTTTCTACATGATTCTCAATAAGAACACCTTGAACACGCTCAACATTTTTAATAACTGGTGGCTGAAGAAGTTGGATGCAGCCATAATGCTGCCTGGAAAACAAGGATATAGACCTAGGAGTTTCCATTCTTGGCCTTTCACATTCGTTCTGCACTCTATCCAGCTCTACCATTTCCTGGAGGATGGGAAATTCAAACTTGATACAACAGCTCAAGTGAGCAACAGTGACTTCACCACTGGTGGCCTAACCATGCATGCTCCCAATGCTCCGGAAGCCAGCGGCATCAGGACTAGAGATGAGCGAACCTGGAGCATGCTCGAGTCCATCCAAACCCGAACTTTCGGCATTTGATTAGCGGTGGCTGCTGAAGTTGGATAAAGCCCTAAGGCTATGTGGAAATCATGGATATAGTCATTGGCTGTATCCATGTTTTCCAGACAACCTTAGAGCTTTATCCAAGTTCAGCAGCCCCAGCTAATCAAATGCCGAACGATGGGGTTCGGATGGACTGGAGCATGCTCGAGGTTTGCTCATCTCTAATCAGGATCTGTAGAATATTTCCTGCAGCGGCAATGGATGAGCTCAGGTGTTTATCACAATAAGACATTGTAAGCTCTGTGACTATTCCCTGACAAGACCAAAGAATCTGCAGCTGTCAGATTGGGGACAGGAGCAACTGGAATTTACCTGTGCTACAAATCCATTTCAGGAGATGGGAATACCTCTTTAATGGTGACAGGCGACATCCTTTCATTGGTGGATAGTGCTCTGCTCCTTTGTATCTCTATAGAAAACAGTACATGTGATACTGAAGCACTGCAATATGCTTGTTATTTTTTATCTAGTGGGAAATTTGGTGTGGATTAAAGTAGAACCTAGAAAGTAGAAAGATTTTCTGGAAAGTTTACAAGCGATATTATCAGTACACTGTACAGCTCATATGTCCATAGCTCGGTGACTCAGCAATAGGTTGGCCTATCTCTCCATAATCTAAGTTCTGCAAAATGTCATCCTCATCACTGATGGAAAATTTTAACTGCTGTATATGATTGATATTTCAGTTCAGCTTCATTCACTTTTACAGAACCAAGCTCCAAAACCCAAACCAAGGACAGAAGGGGGTGCTGTTTCTGGAACAAAGTGACCATGTGTTCTAAGCCTGGTCAGCCTCATTAAAGGATTATCACATAAACATAAGAAACATAAAATCTGTCATCAGCACTGGCAATCATATTTCTAACTGATGGACACAAAGTTATTCAACTTCCCCCTACTGTTGCGACACATAAAGCTCCTGCGCTCCTCACTGATGTATGTGATGTGTCTTTAAGATAATAAGTTACTCATCTGCTGGTGACCAGACTCTGTTTATCAGCAGCTGCTTCTTCTTTTAGAGAAGATGAACAAGGTCAGTGGGATCTCAAGCATCTCTGACAAGCAGAGATCTTGTCAATGATTGAACATCCTTCTTACCACCACGGACGGTTCCTTTAAGGGTGCCTTCACACCTACCGGATCCACAGCGGATCTCACTTCTGTGGATTCGAAGCGAGAACCGCTGCGGATCCGGTACCATTCACCCCTATGATAGCACATAATCGCAGTGGGATTAACATCCCGCTGTGAATATGTGATTTAACCCCTCGCTGTCCGCAGCCCCGCCGCCACATTAGCCCATCCTCGGCCGCATCCCCTATCCCTGGCCACATCCAGCAGCCCGCCGCCAAGAGCATAAAGTACCTGCTCGGCGGCGCGGCTGCAGTGAGGCTCCCGGCTCCATTCCCGCTCATTAGCGGGACCGGAGCCGGGAGCCTCACTGCAGGCGCGATGGCGAGCAGGTACTTTATGCTCTTGGCGGCGGGCTGCTGGATGCGGCGGGGGATGCGGCCGAGGATGGGCTAATTCGGTGGCAGGGCGGCGGGGGATGGGGCCGAGGATGGGCTAATGCGGCGGCATATCGCTGCGTTTTTGGTGTGTTTTTTACATGCGCGTTTTGATTTTCATGTGAAAAATCAAAACTCGCATGTAAAAATCGCACCAAAAACGCAGCGATAAAAACGCAGCCATACGGTACGTGTGAAGCTACCCTAAGAGTGTCACTGTCATTATAACTTTAAATATCTAAATTAACAATAGATGTCATATAAAGCAAGTTTCCCTGTACATTCATTATTATTTTTTTAATCATCATGGAAAAAGAGCCTAAACACAGGAAGTCCAGTGTTTCCCAGTGTTGCACGCTCACAGAGAAGGCAGTCATTTGATTGACAGACACATTGAGCCAGAAATAATGTGTTAAGTTTTTTTTTTTTTCAATCAACACAAGACTAAACATCTGCCTTCAGGAGACTGGACCTGGATAAAAGAATAGCTTTGTTTTACAGCGTGATAAAAAAACAAAATAATGAATGTGAATTGCAAACTTGTTTTTTTTTTTCACATCTACTGTTTTTAACGTTGTAGATTTTGAAAGTTATAACATCAGGTACACTTTAAATCCTTCAGGACCGCGCAAATTTTTCACCTACAGACCCATTTTTTCGTGCCACTAATTGTACTTTACAATTGCAGACTTAATTTTTCCATAAAATATGCTGTGAAACAGGAAAAAATATTTGTGCAGTGAAATTGAAAATAAAACGCTGTTTTTTATTTATTTAGGAGGGGTTTTGTGTTTACACCCTATGGTAAAACTAACATGTTATCTATGTTTCTCAAATCGGTGTGATTACAACAATATGTAACTTGTATAACTTTTATTTTATGGCTTTTAAAAAATTAAAACCTTTTAAAAAAAAAAATCTAAATACTCCTTAAAATTGCTCTATTCCCATGCTTATAACGCTTTTATTCTTTGGTCTATGGGGCTGTAAGGTGTCATGGGGTGTCATTTTTTGCACCATGATCTGTACTTTCTAACGGTACCTTGATTGCGTATATGAAACTTTTTGCTTACTTTTTAATACAATTTTTTTGGGATTTGATGTGACAACAAAATCAGTTATTTTGCACTTTGGCAGGTTTTTGCGCTCACGCCATTTACCATGCAAGATCAGGAACGGTATAATTTAATAGTTCGGGCGATTACGCACGTGGCAATACCAAATATTTATTTTTTATTTATAAAATGGGAAAAGGGGGGTGATTAAAAATTTTTTATTAGGGGAGGGGATTTTTTTTATTAACAAAAAAAAAAACTTTTATTTTTTTTTCACAGTAAGATGAAGTCCCCCCTGGAGACTTCTATATACACAGCATTGATCTCTCATTGAGACCAATGCTGTGCATATAATAGAGCACCAATCCATTAGATCAGTGCTCTGTTGGTCTGGTTTGCTGAAGAACAGATCAATAGAATACAGAGCCGGGATCAGCGTCATTCTGTTGAACAGATCGCCCCTCTGTGATCGCATCGCGGGGGGCGATCCGTCCACTAGACCACCATGGAGAGGGAGAAATAGTAATTTAGATGCAGCTGTATCTAGATGGCTCATTAGCAGGCGCAGCGATCAGACTGCGCCCACTAACTGCCGCGGTCCCAGGCTATTAATAGCACCCGGGATCGCGGTGGCTCAGAGCGGGGTCGCCGCAAGGCCCCCCTCTGAACTACCCTACCCAGGACGTACAGTAACAACCTTGTTCGTTTAATGGGGTATTCCACTCATACATGACTTTTGATATGTTGCTGCCCATGGTCAATCATTACTAATTATCTCTTCAGACTTCTTCCCCAGTTCTCAGCTGCTGATGACAGCACCCCCTGTCACCCCCTTCTCCCCCTCCCTTTCCAGATGGCTGATGTAAATAAGTCCCTGACTGGCTGTATCTGCAACATTGTAGCTTCTTTGTAATGCTGGGAGGGTTGTTCTGAGGTCAAGTTGCTAGTAAACACACTGTGATTAACCCTTCCAGCATTACTGTCCAGAACAGAAGCAAATCCCCATAGAAAAGGACATACAGCAACTGATAAAAACGGAAAATTACATATCTATTGACACCAATTGCTTTAAAAGTATATTTTTCTGGAGTTCCCCTTTAACAATTGTTGATCATTGCATTTTTTTTAATTTATGGATGGGATAAGCCTCATTCAGTAATGTCTTAATAAGATGCAGGTGAATCACAGAGTTCAATGTACAACTGTAATGGATGGTAGTGTCCGAGTGGTGACATTACAGGACATCTGCGTGCCTGGTAATTCTCAGCTTACCCAACACTGCCACCTTGAGGCTGCTGGCTGAAGAACAATAAGCACTGCATACTCCATAACACATCACTTAGTGAACTTAGCGGAAGAGGCCATACATCTTGTTAAGTAGACAGCTGCTAGTAAAGAACATGGATCATTATTAGTGATCAGCGCTCTTTAAGTGGGGCAGTGTTCCAAGTGGCCTTATTGGACAGAGGACTATATTAAAACTGCACAGGAACAGCGCAGAGGATGAAGGTAAGAAACATGACTTCATCCTCAGTGCCACGTGCACAGTATCAGCATGTTTAGGGTATGTTAACACAGCAAAGATACACTGAGGATTTTCCACAGGAGAAAATTCACATTAGAAAATCTGCACCAACTATAGCCCACATTTACCAATCTGCCTGGTTTTGCTCACAGCAACCAATCACAGCTCAGCTTTCATCCTACCCAGGGACGGCTCCGGGTTTTTGGGGGTCCTCGGGCGTCAGAGCCTCAACTGGCCACTTTGTGGAGAAAATCATGTGTTGGGTGTCAGGAGTGAGACCCAGTGCAATCAGAAACCTTTGACATGTTCTATGTGCTATGACATGTAAAAGGTTTTATTAGTGGCAGGCGCCCAGTGGGGATCATCCACTAAAATTAAAAATGATATAGATAGATAGATATAGATATTTATCAATCATATCAGAGGTGCTTATCCTGCGGCCCACCAGTTATTGCACAGAAGTTTGATGGATTTTTGGTCACAGGTTGCAGTTTGCCAGCATTTTTTTTTTCATAAGCAAGTCTCTGTGCTGGCAAAGTGTGTTGTGCGACAAAAAAATCTGTTAAGGTTAAGATTCTCGAGCGACTATTGCATCATGTTTTGTGGTGTGTGGTAACATGATGGGGTTAGTAGTCGCCATACCTTTGCACAACCCCACTTTGTACTTAGTGATGGAGTCGCCATTGAGCAGGAGACTGATTACACATTGCATCCTGTGGCCACAGGCTCTGTGCAGCCTGTACACTCCCCTGCAGCTCTCTTTCTTCTCCCACACATTAAGCAGCAGCAGATGCCCAGCACAATACTCCCAGGGCAGTTTTGGGGCGCAGAAGTAGCCAGCAACAGGTGCCAGGCGCCTCCAGCTGTCACACACAAGAATGACTCTCCATGCACTTCTGTTGTCCTGAGCCCCGTGCTCCCCTGGGGTGTGGGAGCGCTGTGCTATTGATCCCTGAGTGGGGGGGTCGCTACCGGGACCCCGTCCATATTTAAAGTTTGGATATATTGCAAATGTATTTAATTTTTCATTTTAGAAGCATTGGGACAAAAAAATATCTGGGCAATAATTTTTGGTCTATTCTAGGACAATCACTTTTTTTTATCATTCCAGTGTTGCTTTCACCTATATATTAAACCAAGCTTCATTTCATTCATATTCCAGCTAATGCTTGTATCAAAACTACAACCCTTCCATGTGGAGACTATACAATGTTTCAGAACAAGACAACACATCTGCGTGCTACTTCACCATTACCTCCCAAACAATTATAAGTTGAAAAGTAAAATATTTGGCAAGACATTTAACTCTGCATTTTCAATAGTTTAATGGTTCTTCATTGGCCAGATAGAATTCTCCAGAATAAATTGGAACTGGAATTGGGAACATTTGCATCTTGAACATCTATTTTTAGTACATGGAAATGAGACGGGTGAAAAGATCTCGTAAAACCAAAAAAAATCCTCAGAGGTTATGTCCTTCTCTCCTTGTCCATAAGGCAGCGTTCTCCATCTTGTGGCTCTTCCGCTTTTGCAGAATTTAAAAGCATGGACAATTGCAATGGATGGGATTGGCATCCCTTACAACTTTGTTCTCCATACTGCAGCCCTCTAGCTGTTGCAAAACTTCAGGGCATGACAGGAGGTATAGTTTTGCAACTATTAAGTTTTACATATAATATTGTACATCACATCAGCGTCACACAAAGAGCAATACATAAATGTAGCATCTTGGACTGGTTGTTATTCTTCATGATCACAGATTCAAAAAGTCTCAGCTGTATGGAGCACTCAAGCCTCAGTTTGTCACCTATGGTACCCAGGTAGGGTAGTCACTGTATTATGCGCCTCTATGCTTTAATGTATACTGTGTCATAACACCTCATGTGGCAGGGCCAGGATACCATACAAAAAGGGGAACAGCAAGCTCTCTGCCAACTCTGAAGATACGAAGAGGATAAACCAGCAACACACCACTCATAACAACCTACTGGAAAGTGAACGGTGGACAAGCACCTTTACCTGTAGTAATTTACAGGTATATCATCCCACAAATATAGTGCATGTGGAAATGAAATCTCCTGAAAGACTTGCTTTAAGCTACAAGTGATCAACCCTCGACTTACAAAACTGGCTAGATGGGAATAAAACAATTCTGACGTTTTCTTTGGACATTCATCCATCCCAATATAAAATATATTAAAAAGTGGTATAAAAATATTATGTCCACTGGTAATGGCTGGATCAGGACGAGGAAGCCACAGCCATGGAGTTCTTTTCCTCTGGAATACTCATTGGTTTGGTCTCTGTGGAGACACTGGTTGTTTTGCTGGCCATAGTAGCAAATAGAGTGTCCATCATCCCCAAAACTTCTAGCAGTTCCTCCTGGTAATTGATTTCCTTCTCCACAGTGTCTTGGAGCCTCAGAAATAGTTTATCCACTACAGGTGAATGGTTTATGACCGGGGAATATATGTCTAAAAGATAAAGTAATAGAAGTTAGAAAATGCTGAACACACAATCAAAAAATACTCCAAAACTTCCTTCCTGGAACAAACTTATCTTTGTCACTTTTTAAAACCATTGACATGGCACAGTTTTGATCTATGGAGAACTGGGTGCTGAGTCAGCGACCGCCAGAACAAGTAAAAAGTGGTCAGCTGGGTACTCCTATTTAAGTCTCTCATTGAGGCAGAAGGATTATATAGAAAGTCTATAGGGTCTGTTTTGTGCAGTGAGGAGAGAAATGGGGGAGGGAAGCACTTAGCTGAGTGCTTCTCCACATTCCAGAAATCTTTAAGATCTAGTATTCCCATCTGGAAAATAAGGCTCTCTGGTCCACTGTAGCCTGCATGCAGAAGTAGTGGTCAAGATAAAAACAGACAATCTGGCTATTTAATGCAATTTGTGTAACTCCCATTGGCTTTAATGGGGGCTGTGGAAACAGCGTAGCACCACAAGCTGCACTGTATATGTATCTATGGGAGTACTGGAAACAGTGTAGCTTGTGTTGCACTGTTATGCCATACTCATTAAAGGGGTATTCTCATTTCAACTTTTGCAAATATGTTAATTTAGCCAACTTGTCTCCCTTTCCTTATATGCTGCTCTTTTTGCTAATAAATTAATTTGTTGTCTAGGTTATCAACAACCACTCTACTGTAAAAGCCAGCCAGACCACTTCTTTTACATCAGAGTGGTGGTAACCTAGACCACGAGCTGTCAACAATGAGAGGGAAAGAGTGACATATCATGAGAAGGGGACAACTTGTAGTTATACCTACAAGTATAACTATGTTCACCAAGAGTTAAGCAAGTTGCGTAAAAGTTGGCTCTGCAGGCCACCTTTTACAGTTGCAAACAGGTCAGAAGGAGCTGGGGAGTCCTGAATTGTAAGATCAATAACCTGTGCAAAATATAAGTGATTCTTAGACTAATTATTTTTCCATTAAAAACAAAATAAAAGTACAGTAAAACCTCGGTTTCCGAACACCTAGGAGTTCGAACAATTCGGTTTTCGAACTAAATTTCCCCCTGAAATTTTGCTCGGTATCCGAACATTGCTCGGTATCCGAACAAAACCAGGGGGATAACTGTCAGCTGAACTATGGTGGGGAGAGACAGGAGGACAGCGCTGGGAGACGGCTTCTTTACAGCCTGTCCCCGCAGTGAGAGGCAGGAGCGGGCGGCTATTTAAACTTGCCACCGTGCTCCTGCTCCTCTCAGCTGCGGGGGACACCCTGTAAAGAAGTGGGGAATCCCTCATTATGATGGGATTCCCCACTTCTTTACAGGGTGTCCCCCGCAGCTGATTGGAGCAGGAGCACGGTGGCAAGTTTAAATAGCCGCCCGCTCCTGCCTCTCACTGTTGCGGGGGGTGGGGGGGTGGGGGGGGTGGGGGGGGGGGGGGGTGGGGGGGGGGGGTGGAGTGTTTTTGCACTCTGTGGGCCGGGTGCTCTGCACCTGACCCACGGAGTGTAAAAACCAATTAATCACATTTACATTGTTCCCTATGGGAACTTACAGCTCGGTTTTCGAACTGCTCGGTTATGGAACAGCCTTCCAGAACCAATTATGTTCGAAAACCGAGGTACCACTGTAAAGGTAAAAATTAAGAGTTCGGACGAGATCAATTACACTATAAACAACAGTCTTGCAAGCCAAAGCCTTATTTGCCCTACTTACCAATAATTTTTTCTGCCACATTTAATAAGATTGGGGCAAATCGAGGATCCACCATGTGTCTGTTAGCAAAATAAAAGAGGTAATTCACTATTATATAAATGAAACTGAATGTTTGTTGACTGGACACCTGCAGTCCAAAATCCAAGGGTGATAACATACGGTAAATGGGAAAACATGGTTGCATTTTTACCAAACGTTATGCCACACCTGCCCATGAGTTGTTTCTGGTGCTGCAGGTCAGCTCAGAAGTGGATGAGGCAAGACAGCCAAAAAGACACAACCTATGGTTGGCATTGCCTTAAAGGGAAGGCAGCAATGTTGTAATCCTGTACAACCTCTTTAATAGGATTGGCATTTATATATCTGTTATAGCAATATAATAAACATATGCTGTAAATAAAAGGATACTTACTTCATGAGAAATATGAGTATTACAGAGAGCTGTTTCTCGTCCCTCCCTGCCAGGGCATTTTTCAGAGTTCCTCTTCGTTCAATTTCATTCATCACAGCCACAGTCACTTCTGGGGTTGACGCTGTAATTGTGGTCTAAGGCAAAGTCAAACAAGATCACATGCAACACAAATTACAGATATCTATGACCATCATTTGAGGGGCCGAGATTCCAGAACACTCCGTAAAAACAAATTATTACAAGTTTGGAGACAGTCAGCGTCAAATTTAGTCCAGGCCTCTGTGAAATTTACAATACTCACCACCAATGGCTGTTACGAGACCAATCTATCTGGTGTTTAGACACTGGGACATGTACATACAAGTGACAAATACTTTTGACTAGCTATAGCCTCTTTAGCAGAGATGATCGAACAGGTCTGATGTTCAGGTTCGTACGAACTCGAACCATCTGTATTTGTCTCCTGCAGTCTTCCCGTTCCGCGGAGAAGGTGGAGACAGCCCGAGTGTCGCCTGGAAAACAGGAATACAGCCTGGGCCATAGGTTATATTCCTGTTTTCCAGGCAGGACTCGGGCTGTCTTCACCTTCCCCACGGAACGGGAAGACTGCGGGAGTCAAATACAGATGGTTTGAGTTCGTACGAACCTGAACATCAGACCTGTTCGATCATCTCTACTCTTAAGTCTGCCAACTACTGATGGTCAGACCTCTGCCAATCATTTATGGCCTACACTAAACCGTCTTGAATCAGACATAAGGTATCTTAATGACTACACCATCACATATGAAGTACACATCGGGCAATGTGTGTATAATAGATACCAGTTATGCAGTATCATGCATGTTCTGTAATCTATCATGGACACATGACCTGGTAAACAAAATGGAACAAAAAGGTTCAATGATATTACATCATAAAATTATGATAATCATGCAAGTCATGATTTAAGGCTATACCCTTACTTATTCACTCACAAAACATAGCAGATAGTTAGCAAATCCCCAGTAACGGCCTGTGGTCTCTTACCTCTAGGACAGCATCAAGAGCAGCCGACACCTGGAAACCTCTGAGCAGTTTGTCGTATTTTTTTAGATGCCGTCTTACTGGTTTACTGACAATAAAATCATCCTGGAGAGAACAAAGAATCAAGAAAACTGTCATATCTCATAAAAAAGCATATAAGCCTGACAAAGAATTAGCCAATATCTACACCTGGAGGACCCTCATCTACAATACCTGCTTTGGCATATAGTCCTTCCCTTTCACAAACATTCGGTATCTTGGATGTTTCTTTACTACAGGTTTGTTTGATTTCTTTTCCTGAGGTTTTCGATGTTTTACATTTAGGACGCTATTGGTCATTCCTACCACGATCATCTCATCATCGGGCTGAAAAGAATATAAGTCTGTCAATTTAATAGCATAAGACTGCACATTGCCTCTGTATATGCTTTCCTTGCCACCTAAACAGCATCATTCCATAAGTCTACAATAAGCTGCATGTATAGGCAAGCACCTAAGTGAATCTTGCAGCTACCGCCAGTAAGCAAAGAAAAGAAGAGACCCTCGACAGAGAAATGACTAGTATATAAATTATACTTACAGCCAACGCAAGGCTTAGGATGGAAGCTGCATAGTCAAAACTATGAACGACTTTGTAGTTTGTTGTGCTGTAGATCTTCACATGCCTGTCAGGGAATATTAGTCTTTAATTTAATTTTACTATGACAAACCAGGCACCTTAGCTTTCAAATGGCACCTTCCTAGTTCTATGTCTTTATAGGACATAAAATGGGGAACCTAGGGAGCTCCAGCTGTTGCAAAACTACAATTCCTATCATGCCTGTACAGCCAAAGCTTTGCTACAGCTGGAGTGCTGTAAGTTCCCTAGTATAGTAGAGGGGGTGGAGGTCTGCAGGAATAAAAATCTAAGCCATACACATAGAACAGCTGCCGACTAATCGCCATCTCTCCGGATCCCCCATATACGGTCACTTGACAGAGTACGTGGGGGTTGTAGTAAACAGATGCCTGGGGAGGCTGCAAGTGTGGGGGGACAAAATTACATTGTGTTGGTGACACACAACATTTTAGTCTTCATCTGCCCTGCATGTGCTTTCTAATTCTGCTCTATTGCAGGAAGATGGGGGAATGTACAGAAGTCACATCTAATTTTTGGACAGAACTACGTTCTCTCCAGACTTGCTAGTGTGAAACCTACCGGTCCAGTGATCCAGACAGCAGCCTCTGACCAGAGCTACTAAGGCATAGACTAGTTACTGTTTTGTGATGATTTCTTAATGACACCAGTAGCTGTCCTCCCCTCAGTAGGTCCCAAACCTTCACATATCTACCACCTAAAGGAGGAAAGGATAAAAGAAAAAAGGTTATTTAAAAAAATATGCAGAAATGATTTACATTCTGTAAGACTAGTCACTAATGTAATGTCCCTAATGTGCTGGTAAACACACTGTTACACACCTCCTTGATGCACTGGAAGTCACTGGGGATTTAGACAGATACGTTACACCAGTCTTTATAACGATCCCCCCCTCAATACTGAGAAGCGACTAAATGGATCTAAAGACACCATCTACATATTCTCTATGGTATCCAAAGGTTTACTATTATTTCTTCTCCGTACACTCCAAATTTTTAAGAAGCAGTTTGTGAGTGTACTGCAGCACTATATAATAGGTACAGTAACAAGCTACTGAACACTGACTAATATTACACTTGTGCCCATATATATATTACATGTCAAATAAATACTAGAAGCAGACCACTAATATAATGCAGAATAACCACAACATTGGAAGTGACCCCCATACCTGCAGAGACAAGAAGCCCCCCTGAAGGGAAAAGTAGGACACTCTCCACCGGATGTTCATGTTCCATGGTCATTACACTGTTTTCTGTTCGAGCATCAAAAACCTTTACAGTGTGATCATAGGAGCCTGATACAATAACATAAAAAATAACAGTTATAGGCAACTTAAAGAGATGATTTTTTATTTTATTTTAATAATGGCAGACTGTGCAATATTTAATCATTTAAAGAATTATCCAGACAGCCCCTTCAAGATAAACATAACAGCTTATTGCTTAGAGCAACACTTCTACATACCAAATCTTTATTCTCATCAAAAGCAAACAAGTTGCTCCCACAAACCCCTAAGCATTGATTGAATTAATAAAAATAAATCAGACAGAAGAGCTAGAAATTAAATGAAGACAGTGTGATACAATAGTGGAGGACCAGGGAAATCTGGCATACCTGTAACAAAGAGATCGTCACTGAGCTTGCTTGTACAGCCGCAGCGCACATAGTCTGTATGCTCTTTGTAGGATGAGATTTCGGTGCCATTTGGAATGTCCCAGATTTTGGACGTGTAGTCATCCGAGCCCGACACAATTCGAAACTTATCTGCAGTGAAATCCACAAAATGCACCGCTCTAAGGAAACACAAAGGCAACACTGTATTGTAACGTTACACCCGACAAGATCCTGAATAGCATTATATCTTCAAGTAGTAAAACTTGGCTGTCCAGTCAGTGCTTTCTTCTCATCAAAACCTTTATTTTCACACTCAGAAGCTGCAATCCCATTACCCAATATATCAGCATTAATGGGATAAAACAAGATTTGGGGGGGGGAAGGTTCTGTTCTTGTTTTTTCTCATCTTGCAATAAGAGCCATAATTTCACTAAGGCCCAGGGTTCTGATGCTAGTAAGCCTCATGATTTTATGCAAAAAAGTATTCCACCACACGATAGGGACATTTGTATAGAACAAAAGTTTAATAATACTATGGCATTACACAATAGTGGTTAGGGTTGTCACAAGCAGGAGAGGCACATTCAGAGGCCTTGAAAATCACGCATGGCTCCCAAGTCACTGACTGGAGAGCACAGCTGGGAACTACTATTACCATTAAGAGATACTTACTTGCTATGTCCAATAAATTGCCTTAAAGAAGCCTTCCCATTGATATCAAAGAGTTGCACAATACTATCTTCACAGCCGGCAGCAAGCAACCTCCCGTCGCCTCTGTATGTTCCACAATAGGCTGTATCTTTAAAGCGGGAAAAGGTTTTTAGAGGCTCCTGAGAATATTTGCCATATATGTGGATCTGAAATGGGGGAAAAAACAAAAGCAAACAAGATTTATTAAAAAGGGTGTCTGACATAAGAAAAACATGTCTGCTGCCATTAAACAGCAATGCACCTCCCAACAGGTTGTGTCCGGTACTGCAGCTGAGCGCTATACACTCCAATGGAGCTGAGCTGCAATACCAGAGACAACCTACAGACTGGTGTGGCACTGTTGAAAGAACGTCAACCTTGTTCAACCCCTTTAAAGGTGTTTTCCAGGTTCCAATCTATTGACAAGCTATGTTTAGGACAGGTTATAAATATCAGGTTGGTAAGGGCCAACACCCATCACCCCAGCCTACCAGCTGTTTGTCAGAGCCGCACATACAGATAACAGTGATGGAAGTATGTCATAGTGTACTACATGCTTCTTAACTGCACACTGTTTCCACTATGTACCTGCAGCCTGTATTACAGTCCACAGCTCTATTTTCAATTCTGCTGGACGCTACTGGGAGCAGGCTACAGGTATTGGACTTAGATGCAAAGCCTCGATAGTAGTAACCACGGCACTCGTATTTCATGCGAATAAGGTGAAAGTTTTATTATACAGTGTGTTACATAGTTAAACTCCGACCGTAGGTAGAAAATGTATATACAGTGGTGCCTTGGATTACGAGCATAATTCGTTCCGGGACCGTGCTTGTAATCCAAATCCACTCTTAAACCAAAGCAAATTGTCCCATAAGACATTATAGAAATGCAGACAATTGGTTCCACACCCCAAAAATAATGATTTATTATTCTGAATAACATGTAAAACAGATGAAACAAGCATTCAGAAACAGCAGAATCTGTGATATTATAAGTTTCTGTACAGTAATGGAGAGGATGGGAAACACAAGGACTGACAGAGACTGCAAGGAGTATGAAGGAATGAGCAGGACAGATGTGGGCACATAAATGCAGCACTCTCTGTCTGGGGAGAGAGGGGTTACAGCTATGGAGAGATAACCTCCACAGTCCTGTCCCCTGATGTGAGCCCCAGCCTAAGGTGGATCTGCTATGATTGGAAGGTGAGGGAGACTTCCTGGGTCAGAGTACAGAGCTGTAGACCCCGCTATGCAGACCCTGCCCCTCCCCCACTCCCCCTCCAACCCAGTATAGGGAGCTCTTAAACCAAAGCAATGCTCTTAAACCAAGTCACAATTTTGAAAAACTGTGAGCTCTTAAACCAAAACGCTCTTAAACCAAGTTACTCTTAAATCAAGGTACCACTGTATAGGAGAAATTGAGACCAAAAATTACAAATGCGACGTTTCGGTCCAACCTGGACCTTCTTCAGGCCATAGGGTCTCTACAAAAGATGGACATGGTAGAAGTACAAATAGTGCAAAATATAGATGTAGGAGCCAAACATAGTAACATTGGGTGCACAAGTACAAAAAAATGCAAAATGAAAGAACCAAAATAAAGGACTAATAGCAACATGACTGACGTATTAGGTAAATGCAAACATATAACAATAATATATACATATGTATAGATGCAGAGAGGGTGCTGGCACATACATAGTTGTGTAAGGTAACCAGCTCCAACTACTGGCGGCTGAAAGGAATTTTGCGGATGATAAGGAGGAGTATAGTACATGAGAGAGCGTAGGGGGAACAGGAGGAGGGATGGATTAAGAAGGGGAAAATAAAAAAATGAAATGAAGGGGGAAAAAATTTCATTTTTTTTATTTTCCCCTTCTTAATCCATCCCTCCCCCTGTTCCCCCTACGCTCTCCCATGTACTATACTCCTCCTTATCATCCGCAAGATTCCTTTCAGCCGCCATTAGTTGGAGCTGGTTACCTTACACAACTATGTATGTGCCAGCACCCTCTCTGCATCTGTACATATGTATATATTATTGTTATATATTTGCATTTACCTAATACGTCAGTCATGTTGCTATTAGTCCTTTATTTTGGTTCTTTCATTTTGCATTTTTTTGTACTTGTGCACCCAATGTTACTATGTTTGGCTCCTACATCTATATTTTGCACTATTTGTACTTCTACCATGTCCATCTTTTGTAGAGACCCTATGGCCTGAAGAAGGTCCAGGTTGGACCGAAACGTCGCATTTGTAATTTTTGGTCTCAATTTCTCCTTTATAAACATTTTCTACCTACAGTCGGAGTTTAACTATGTAACACACTGTATAATAAAACTTTCACCTTATTCGCATGAAATACGAGTGCCGTGGTTACTACTATCGAGTATTGGAGGTTGAAGAACCCACTTACCACTGAGCACCGTTCTGAAAAGAGGTAGAGGTGTGCAGCACCGATTTACAAAATTAGATGCAAAGCCTAGCTGACACCCATCAAAAGGTTGGTCTCTGGTGCCTGCGCGATTAGCTTATCACTGAGAACATAACATGTGGATGGACATTTCCTCGCATAGCTGCCTTAAAGGGGTGTTCTGGGAGAAAAAAATTACTTTTCCCCTATCCATAGGATAGGGGAAAAGTATGAGATCATAGGGGGTCTGACCCCTGAACACCCCATTGATCTCCGTATCGGACACCGTCGGCTCTGTTATGAATAGAGCCCCGAATCGGCACGTGACCCACGTCTCTATTCATACCTATGGAGCAAGGGAAAGAGTAGAGTACGCTGGAATGCTGGAGAGCGCTGTACTCAGCTCTTTCTATCACTCTATAGGAATTAATAGAGCCGCAGGTCAAGTGCTGACTCGGGGCTCTATTAACTGAGTCGACAGGGTCCGATACGGAGATCACTGGGGGGTAACACCCCCCCGCAATATCCTACTTTTGTTATTTTTTTCCCGGAATACCACTTTAGGGAAATTGCTGCATTACATTACAGCCCGTCAAGTATGTCTGTTAAAGAGGAGCCACCAGTGCTGATCACCATTTTAGCTCATAAAAAGGGGTCCTGAATAGATAACCCTATAACAATGTCTTTTGTAAGAAGCTGAACTGCATACTGAATAGAGCCTGCATGCAAAGGACCATTGGGTAGTATGAAATACTGGAAACTATCAAAAATTAACTGAAACCTACAGAACAAGGGGTTGTTCAGGTGAGAAACATGATAAGTTTAATACAATAATAAATCCGTTCTCAAACACAGTCGTTTCTGGAAGGCTGTTCTAGAACTGAGTTGTGTGCTCCCACAGGGAACAATGAAAATGTCTTTAATTGGTATTTACAGTCCATGGGTCAGGTGCAGAGCGCCTGGCCCACAGAGTGTAAAGGATGTCAGTAATTAGCGGTACATCGGGCACAACTACTATTTGTAAAGGAGCGGGGATTCCCATCATAATGACAAGAATCCCTGTTCCCGGCAGCAGGGAAAAGCAAGGGCAGTGCGAAAAGTTCAAACAGGCGGCCACTCCTGCCTCTTTTTCTGCCTTCACTGCAGGGAACTCAGAGCAGGTAATTCCAGTCATAATAAAGGGCATCCCCTCGGCAGGGAGAGGAGGTGGCGGCGGGGAGAAGGGGGGAGTCGGCAGCTCCTGTAACTTTGGTGTTCCCGCACACCTCAACAACTGTCAGCTAACCAATAGTTCAGCTAACAGTTATCTCCCCTGATTTTGTTAGGATAACGAACAATGTTCAAGTACCGAACAAAACTTTAGGGGGAATTTTTGTTTGAACACAGAGGTGTTTTGGAACTGAGGTATTACTGTACTACACAAGTTAGGCATCAGTTGTCTGATACGGACCTTCACAGCCACTTTTAGTCAAAGAATGAAATGATAAAACACAGTCTGTCAGCACACAACCTCTGGAACAAAGGTTTCGACTTATTATTTCTAAATAACTACATGAGATATGGATGACTCCATGCAGCCTTAATTTTAAAGTGTCCCTGTCAATTAGAACTATTCACATACCGCACGGACATATTGAAAGTCTGATTGGTTGGGATGTGGAGGTTCAGATGCCTACTGATTATTAGAACCAGTAGGGAGAAACACCTGGTTGTGTACTTCACTCCTATGTTTGCTGTGATCTCCATCTAGCTGCAGGAGATGAGCTCTATAGACTTATAATGAAGCCTGCCTCCTGCAACTGGATGGAAGTCACAGTGAGCCAGAGGTGAAGTGCAAAGCTGCATCCTTCTTCCTGCCTGCTCTAATAATTAGTGGGGGTCTAAATACCCAGTCCCCTTACCAATCAAAACTTTTGACATGCCTCTGGGATAGGTCAAAAGTTTTTTTTTTAATGGTAGGGAAGATAATGTTTACAGGGCTATAACGGCCACTGGTACATGACAAATCCATTGGATTCTCACCTATCTGGGCAAGTGTTCCATGTGTTTTGTGTTTCTGTAAATCACATATTGTATAATGAAGAGATTTGTGCAAAATTAGCCAGCGCATTCTGACTTCTCCACCTTTAAGCAGTACATAACATCAGCACCACTCTCATAGTTACTACTTACCCTGGTAGATGCTGTGACGGCATAGTTATACGGCTGTACGGGTGAGAAGTCAATTTTCGTTACAGCACCAAATTCCTTAATCTGAACAGGAGTCTAATAAAGATAAGAATAGAAACACATTCAATACAAGTAATGTCATAGCAAAATCTTAACATCTCCCTAAAGAGAAGACGTCTACCAAGTAAAACACCTACTATAAAAGTCACCAACCTTGTACCGCCTCCAGTACAGTGTGTCCTGAGTGATCTTCTCCCCAAGCTTGGGGTAGGAGGGGATGGAAAGAGGCTTGTATGAGGACATCTTCTCTGCTCAAGGTAACAGAACAGTTCTACTGTTTATCTTCCCCAACACCTAAAGCAATAGAGAGAGAGTCAGAAACACCGGCAACAAAAGGTATATGCAGAAAATAACAATGAAGTCACTTATCTGCAGATTTCTGCTCTGCACACGGCGCAAAACTGTTGGTATGATACTAATTTAAAGTATAGATGAGATGAGGGCATAGCAGGCACACCTAACATCTGGGACTGAGTATATAACACTGCCCACTATTCTAGAAAGGATATCTACAAAAGGTAGGAGTATGGATGCAGTTTCTGTACAGACACAAGAGCATTAGTGAGGTTAGACCTTTTTGCGTGGTCTACGTGGAGCAATGGTAGGGTGGTTTTGGCACTGACAAAACCCACTGGAATAAGGTTATAGTGTAATGTTAAAAGATGTCGATCTCTTATGTACAACCCACAAAGTGGCCATCATCTATGGAAATGACACCCATGGCCCTGACCCTCATCCCCATCTATTCTTAACATCTCTTACTTACATCTGTATGAATATTTCCAGTAGCACCTAAACCATTTACATGGCACTTCTCTTTTATTCTATATCACACATGGTGAGGTGGCAAACCAAACTCACCAATATGAATACAGAGTGAAAACTAAACCTACCCTTATAGAGGGGCAGGGGGAAAAAGATATGTGGATAAAAACAAGCGCCAACCAAATCCCTCTTGTCATGTTCTAATAAAGTGAAAGCAGCAGCACATACGCCAGCCAGGTGTTGTAAGTGTAGCATACAATCTGACCTGTTCTTGTGGAGGTTACCTGATGATCAGGCAGACATCTATGAAGAAGCACTCCATTATCTAAGGTGCCAGGCTTACTCATGTCAGCAGGTCCAACCAGGGGCGGATTAACTTTACCATAGGCCCCGGGCTGTTCACCAAGCCTGGGCCCCCCCACCCCACTGTAACTATGGAAGCACTAGCCTGGCGTTCATAGTACAGGATAGATAATGTCATGATGTCCTGATTTGTGCAAAATTGCCATAAAAAACAGTGATTTTATGCAAATCATGGCAGAAGTGTAGCCAGGAGACAGTACACCATTGAAAGTATAAGTCTTTTTGGGTGGTCATGGGCCCCCCAGGAGCTCAGGGCCCCGGGCTGCCGCCCAAAACGCCCCTATTATAATCCACTACTGGGTCCAACTTAAAGAAGTCTGGCATCTTACTGCAAGCAAAGATACAAAAACGGAGGGCTTCTTCAAAGGGATCATTTATTGGGGTACAAAAGCCTCTGATCTTGTGATCCATCGGGATCCCAGCAGTCAGACTCGATCTATTACACACTATTCTGATCCTTCAAGCCTATGCTCACATGCGGTGGATCTGACAGAGGTTTTGGGACAGATCTGATGACAATCCACCTCCAACGCACCAGATAGACTTTGTGTGGATTGGAATCCACAATAAGTGAGACCCCCAAGGACTGGCCTCAGTGACTACACTGGGGCTGATCCTTGTGGAGATCTGCAGTAATGGGGGGCACAACATATAAGCTGCACTGTTATCTAAGAGGGGACCCTACCCCATCGGGACAATCACAGCTTGTCAGGACATCCTTGGAGTTGTAGTTCTGCCACATCACTGCACTACTCTATATACACACACTACACTTTCTGCATGGATCCATTAATGTAAAAGACGTTCAATCTGAACGAAGAGCTTGTGTAGTAGACTACGGCGACCCTATACACATACAGCGCTGTAACCTTCCCCTGATCAGAGCAGCAAATACTGATCTGCAGCCTGAGACTATGTATGACAGGACCGACCATACAGCCGCCGCACCATGTGACCAAGGCTCAACCCCGGCGATATAACAGAAGCGTCCGCCAGCAGACGATATAGACCAGACTGCACTATAGGATATAACCAATACCAACAAGGCTAACGCGTCATCCTAACACATAAGCAGCAAAGCTCCCATACCCCGATACACCAGCATGCGCCTCCACTCCGCCTCACCACCGGCGAGGCACGTTGCCGGAATCACCCATGCGAGCGGCCATCTTGCCTCATGACGCACTTCCGGGAGCGGCGCACCTCATTACACGTCACTGCTCGGGGCTAGATGGACCGGCCGGGTTATGAGTACTGATTGGTAGAATTGTCTTACCGGAGAGAATCAGAGCGCACGGATAATTTAGTAAAGACATTCACAGCGATCCCGGGAAGACACTGTCGCTTCTTGATGACGTAAGGCCGGAAGTGACGACAGACAATAATATAACAATAGCAGACAGCTCAGGTAAGTGATGGGAATGGGAGCAATGATTCAGGGATTGGCAGTGTCTGCACCAGACCCCTATACTGTCCATGTCATGGGCTAGTGTTGTCTCCTGTGTCTGCTGAGGGCTGCACTGACATCTGATCCTCTCTGCTAAATATTGGGGTCCATACTTACAGCTTACTGTACATCAACCTGTGGCTATCCAGCTCTCCCAACACTACAACTCCCAGCATGCCCTGGGCAGTGTTCCCCAACCTGAGGCTCTCCAGCTATCACAACACTACAACTCCCAGCATGCCCTGGGCAGTGTTCCCCAACCTGAGGCTCTCCAGCTGTCACAACACTACAACTCCCAGCATGCCCAGAGCAGTGTTCCCCAACCTGTGGCTCTCCAGCTGTCCCAACACTACAACTCCCAGCATGCCCTGAGCAGTGTTCCCCAACCTGTGGCTCTCCAGCTGTCCCAACACTACAACTCCCAGCATGCCCTGAGCAGTGTTCCACAACCTGTGGCTCTCCAGCTGTCCCAACACTACAACTCCCAGCATGCCCTGAGCAGTGTTCCCCAACCTGTGGCTCTCCAGCTGTCCCAACACTACAACTCCCAGCATGCCCTGAGCAGTGTTCCACAACCTGTGGCTCTCCAGCTGTCAAAACACTATAACTCCCAGCATGCCCGGAGCAGTGTTCCCCAACCTGTGGCTCTCCAGCTGTCCCAACACTACAACTCCCAGCATGCCCTGAGCAGTGTTCCCCAACCTGTGGCTCTCCAGCTGTCAAAACACTACAACTCCCAGCATGCCCTGAGCAGTGTTCCACAACCTGTGGCTCTCCAGCTGTCAAAACACTACAACTCCCAGCATGCCCGGAGCAGTGTTCCCCAACCTGTGGCTCTCCAGCTGTCCCAACACTACAACTCCCAGCATGCCCTGGGCAGTGTTCCCCAAACTGAGGCTCTCCAGCTATCACAACACTACAACTCCCAGCATGCCCTGGGCAGTGTTCCCCAACCTGAGGCTCTCCAGCTGTCACAACACTACAACTCCCAGCATGCCCAGAGCAGTGTTCCCCAACCTGTGGCTCTCCAGCTGTCCCAACACTACAACTCCCAGCATGCCCTGAGCAGTGTTCCCCAACCTGTGGCTCTCCAGCTGTCCCAACACTACAACTCCCAGCATGCCCTGAGCAGTGTTCCCCAACCTGTGGCTCTCCAGCTGTCAAAACACTATAACTCCCAGCATGCCCGGAGCAGTGTTCCCCAACCTGTGGCTCTCCAGCTGTCCCAACACTACAACTCCCAGCATGCCCTGAGCAGTGTTCCCCAACCTGTGGCTCTCCAGCTGTCAAAACACTACAACTCCCAGCATGCCCTGAGCAGTGTTCCACAACCTGTGGCTCTCCAGCTGTCAAAACACTACAACTCCCAGCATGCCCGGAGCAGTGTTCCCCAACCTGTGGCTCTCCAGCTGTCCCAACACTACAACTCCCAGCATGCCCTGAGCAGTGTTCCCCAACCTGTGGCTCTCCAGCTGTCCCAACACTACAACTCCCAGCATGCCCTGAGCAGTGTTCCACAACCTGTGGCTCTCCAGCTGTCAAAACACTATAACTCCCAGCATGCCCGGAGCAGTGTTCCCCAACCTGTGGCTCTCCAGCTGTCCCAACACTACAACTCCCAGCATGCCCTGAGCAGTGTTCCCCAACCTGTGGCTCTCCAGCTGTCAAAACACTACAACTCCCAGCATGCCCTGAGCAGTGTTCCACAACCTGTGGCTCTCCAGCTGTCAAAACACTACAACTCCCAGAATGCACGGAGCAGTGTTCCCCAACCTGTGGCTCTCCAGCTGTCCCAACACTACAACTCCCAGCATGCCCTGAGCAGTGTTCCCCAACCTGTGGCTCTCCAGCTGTCAAAACACTACAACTCCCAGCATGCCCTGAGCAGTGTTCCACAACCTGTGGCTCTCCAGCGGTCAAAACACTACAACTCCCAGCATGCCCTGAGCAGTGTTCCCCAACATGTGGCTCTCCAGCTGTCCCAACACTACAACTCCCAGCATGCCCTGAGCAGTGTTCCTCAACCTGTGGCTCTCCAGCTGTTGCTGAATTACAACTCCCAGCATGCCTTGACAGTAGGCATTCTTGGAGTTGTAGTTAAGCAGCAGCTGGAGACTATGGCGGGCCTGTAGACATGCATGGCTGTAATCTACTGCTGGCCTCCTGTTCTCTGCTCTTCATTACTCATTGTAGCAGCCATAGCAAAAATGTTGCTATGGTGCACAGCCATTTCTAATAACGCCCACGCCACATTCTTCATCATTAAAGAAGAAAAAAATCAGCTTGTGTAAGAAAGTTGTACAGATTTTTAAATAACATACACACAAGATTTATACATTCACTTAGGTCTTCCAGTACCTATCAGCTGCCGTATGTCCTGTAGGAATCGGTTTAGTCTGACACAGTGCTCTCTGCTGCCACCTCTGTTATCTCTGTTACCAGTTCAAATATTCCTCCCCCCCCAGGTAACGAACACGGCTCCTTTTCACCCTAGTCCCACCTCCAGTATCCAGCCCAGCCTGTCAGTTCAGCCATGGCAGTTCTTTGCAAATGTCCACTATCCCTCAGCACCAGTGCAGAGAGCAGGGTATGAGCCTGCACAGTAGGACTCATACCTCACTCTGATGACGGCGCTGAATATCTGGTCACACTGACAGGCCGGGCAGGATACTGGAGATGGGACTGACACTACAAACATTTTTTTCTCTGGAGTACCAGTTTAAGCCTGGAGCCTTTATTACTTCATCACTTTTATTTGATTCGTTACAGATCCGGCTTTACCCAATCCAAGGATGCAGAAGTAAACATATTCGCTGTAAATGATTTGTTGAGTAACCATGTCTGCCCTAAACAATTTGGAGGGCTCGGCTGAGCTGTCGGGTGAAGAGTGCGTGAGCTTCTGTCTGTCCAGCATGCCCGACATTAAAGTGGAACACGTGATGGAGTCCAACCCAGAAGAGGGAACAGCGCAGAATGTGGCCATGGGGATGAAATTCATTCTGCCAAATAGATTTGACATGAATGTTTGTTCTCGCTTTGTCAAGTCATTAAATGAAGAGGATAGTAAAAATATCCAAGATCAAGTCAACTCTGACCTGGAAGTAGCCTCCGTCCTATTTAAAGGTTAGTGATGGTGTCTCATGGCAATGTGCTTTCTCTATATAAAGGCTATGTATACATTCTTCATCATTTATTATTATTTATTCAACCCTTTTGTGTATGCAGATCCTATGTACATCTACAGGTGTCTGTGGTTACATACTGCTTAACATACCTTACTGCTATCGTAGTAGGCTTTAAAACATGGCGTGTCATTCTGGTAGGCAGAGAAGAGTTCTATGTCAGCGCACTTTATTGCCAGGCTACCCTTTTAGACGCTGTTTATAGCTCTTTTTTTCGTGTCTGTAAAAGGAATGCACCAGGGAGAGTTCTAATGTTTACAACCTTCCACAGCCAGATGGATAGTGTTCTTCTGGCCTCTATCTGGCTGGTATACATCAGTATGCTTCCCACAAAAGGCCCTGTTATAGGGCTGGGCGATAATGGCCTAAATTAATATCGCGGTTTATCGTACATATTGCCGCGGTAACGATAAATTGAGCGATAATTATGACACGCCCCCTTTTGAAAACCACACCCATTTGAAACACGACGTTTCGGCGTCTCCTATGCCATTTTCAAGTGCCACTTAGGAGACATAGGAGACGCCAAAACCCTGTGGTTTACTTATGAAGTTTGCTGCACATCATTTTATGGAATAAATCCACATTTTCACATTTGTACTACAATCCGAGTGCTGCAGAGTATTTTTTACCAACTGATTTGATCCAAGGTCTAGGATTTGTCTGCTGGCACCAACAGTGCTGCCTATATTGTTTGCTATAGCTATCTATCGATCAACCTCTCTATCTAAGATAGATAGATAGATAATATATAGAGATTAGAGAGAGGAGATATATTATAGATAGATTATATATCGATAGGAGTCCTATCTATCTATCTTGTATCTATCTACGATCTGTATATCATCTATCTATAATATATCTCCTCTCTCATATCTGTATCTCCTATCTATATATAATCTATCGATCTAATATAGATAGATAGATTTTATATAGATAGGAGATAGATGATATATAGATAGGAGATGGATGATATACAGATAGTAGATACTAGATAGATGATAGATAGATGATAGATAGATAGATATAGATAGGAGATAGATAGATAGATAGATAGATAGATAGATAGGCGATAGATAAGGAGATAGATAGAGAGATGGGAGATAGATAGATAGATAGATGGGAGATAGATAGGCGATAGATAGATAGATGGGAGATAGATAGGCGATAGATAGATAGATAGGAGATAGATATATGAGACATATCTATATCTATCTATCTATATATAATCTATCTAATTTCTCTCATATCAATCTATCTATTTTACCTGCTGTTCTGCCCTGACCCCTCCCCCCTCCCGCACATACAATTGGGGTCAGGTATGGGGTCGGCACCTCCTTGCTCTCCCGGGCACCGCTCTCTCCCGCACAGGAATCCTCCCTGTCACATATATCTGCTGTCAGTGTCCCGGGCCCCGAGGATTCTTGCGCGGGACAGAGTGCGGTGCCCGGTGGAGGGAGGATGTGCTGACCTATACCTGACCCCCTGCAGCCACTGTATGTGAGGGAGAGGGGGGGCCACGGCTCGCTGTGAGTGCAGCTTCCAGAGCCGTCCGGCAGCAGCGATGAGCACACACTGGAGGCGGAGCTGCTACCTGGAAACAGCCTGTCGGATCTCCAGCCTTCTTCCTTACCCCCAGCAGCACTGTTAACAGTGTCCTGAGCCGAGCGTCACACATGGCGCACGCCCGCCCCCCCCAAACAGCAGAATAGTTTTACCCAGGCCAGGCAGCGAAGGAAGGGGGACGCGAGGAAGCCTAACTGAGGGTAGCAGAGCTAACGGCCGCTGGGTGAGGGGGGGAAAAATACCGCAGACACCGTCTTGGCAAAGTTGAGGTCGGTTAACCGACGCCAGTGACGGTATCGGTATTTTTGCGGTATACCGCCCAACCCTGCCCTGTTACACGGAGCGTTGATCTGTGGAATCTGGCTGATTATCACGTTGTGTAATTAAGACAATGATCAGGCAAAGAGAGGATCATCGGCCAATCGTCATTTAAACATGTTTGAAAATCATCGGCCACCAGGCGCGCATCACTACTTGTAATAGCAGTGCACGTCTGATGGCTGATGACAGGAAAATGAAAATATTGAACTTTATACTTACCTCTCCGCGCTCCTCGTGTCTGTCTAGTTTCTCACCACAGCCACCGCTGGCACGTCTGAAGCCATCTGTGCGGCCACGGCACTGTCCCATCTCGGCCAGTAATTGGCTGAGCAGCATGTCACTTTAGAGATGGCTTTAGACGTGATGAGGCAGCGCAGAAGCTTTAAGGACCTCACCGGGGAGCACAGAGAGGTAAGTTAACCAAACTTTTAAAGCAGACTACTAACGAAATATATACAGCCCTTGCTTCAAAAACATTGAGCCATCTAATAGGCTTGGTAGGCGAGCACTGATCTGTCAGATTGGCGCTCGCTCACATCAAATGTTGGGCCGTCTAATATGGATAGTGTAGTAAACTATGCTTCCATCCTGGCTTCAGTAATAAAACATTTTTTTTTGTTTGTTTGTTTTAACATGGTAGCCATTAGGTAATGAATGCCATTAACATTTCTCTATTTTTTCACATATACTTATAAGGGACTCATAGACTATACAGATGTTCATTTACCAGATATGTCATGAAAAGCTTATGATAAATACATTAAACAGATTCTTTTACAACCTAAGAATAAGAGATACCCTTTAACAGAGTTTTGCATGTTATGTTTTATATAGGTAGAAGAGAAGCTAAAAGTACACTATAGATATAGCCTCACTGATGCTCCTTTGGCTTGGTGTTTGTAATCATTCTGTCTAGCATTGTAATAAGAGATGAATACTTACTTTAGTTGCATTATTAATTATGAAACAGATTTCTGAATAATGTTTTTTTTCTTCTTCCTAGCTGAATGCAACATCCACACCTCTCCGTCCCCCGGCATACAGGTCAGACATGTGTACACCCCGTCTACTACAAAGCATTTCTCTCCCATCAAGCAGTCCACCACACTGACAAATAAGCACCGAGGCAATGAGGTGTCCACTACCCCACTGCTGGTCAATTGTAAGTATTTGCTTCTTTCCCGGTTTCATGTAATATATTCTGTATATTCTGTACTTATCAGCTGCTGTATGTCCTACAGGAAGTGGTGTATTCTTTCCAGTCTGGAGAGCAGGAGAGGATTTCTATGGGGATTTGCTACTGCTCTTGACAGTTCCTGTTACAGACAGAGGTGGCAACAGAGAGCAGTGTGTCAGACTGGAAAGCATACACCACGTCATGCAGGACATACAGCAGCTGATAAGTACTCTAAGACTGGATTTTTTTTTATAATTGGTATCACTTTCTGACACCATTTGAATTGAAATATTTTTTTTGCTGGAGTACCCCATTTAAAATAGACATGTCAGGATAGGAGACAGGCCCCTTGTAATCACTTTTCACACCTTGACATAATAGTATGTCAAGGGTTTTGGGCAGCTGAGTTACATTAATGTGCTATAGTCACTCTAGTACACTATAGCAATCGTAGCATCTAAGATGTTTGTCAAATGGAAGAATCTCCTATCGGCAGTAGTTTGCAGTTTGCAGTTCCTCAAATATAATCTACAGTGGATTACAGTACCAGACAGGAGTATGAGAAATTACAGATGTCTTCCAAGTGCTGAGAAGATTTCCAGCAGGTTTTTGAATGCACACCATATCAATTTCAGTTACTAATTCTTATCATAAATTTCACCATTTTCAGTGTAGCTGAGAAAAAATCTGCAGTGAATCCCGCACGTCACATAGAGATTTTGCTGTGGTTTTTTTGGCAAGAAAAAATGATTGTTCTTTAAGGCCTCAAATTGGTTAGCCTTGAAGGAGTTAAAAAGTTTGTACAATCAGAAAAGAAGAGATCTGAGCTGCTGAGGATTTTACCAGACTGGATACACCTGTTCTTACTTCTCAGCTGTATGCAGGAATATTTGGGGTTTTCAGAGACAGGAAGCAGAGATCTTGAAAAATGATGAGGGGGTTCTAACTAAAAGTGTACTACAGATTTGCTAGAACAAAAAAACACCTATAAATCAGAGCCGTCCTTCCTTGTTGGAAGGATATAGCCATGGATTGGTAGGATTTTATTACAATGATACCAGAGTCACATAATACACATCACCTATACTGTATGCTATGCTTGCTATCTAATTCAATCTTTATCCCATCCACAGCATTGTCTGTTCACCAGCTGGCTGCTCAAGGGGAGATGGTGTATCTGGCAAGCCGTCTAGAACAAGGTAGTGGATCAGCTGCCATCCTTACAAATCATTTAGGCCTCATTATAGTGAGATGTAAATAAAAATGTGTATGGAAAAAGCTTATGTTCTGTACTCACATAAGAAGTCCCAACACTATATGTGCCAGTGTATAGGAATCTATAATCAGACCACAAACTTTAATTTTGTTGTAGGGTTCACTCCTTCCAGCTGTTTAGACTCACGATTTTACACACGATACGTGAACCTCATAGACAGATGTATTGAGATTTACGAAAGACTATAGATACCTTTGCATGTATTATTCTTTGTTGCATAGTATCTACAGGGTTGGTGAAATGTGAAACTTAAACACACTTAACTTAAACACTTTGGAGGGTGATCTGCTGCTCCAAATGAGATTCAGATGCTGCCCTTGCCATTTAAATTATGTTCAAAAAGTTGCTGTTAGGTGGCGCTGTACTTCATAACAGTTTGGCCTCCTTGCTCACCCAAGGTCACCCTGTGTAACTTGTGGTTATGAGGTTTCTTGAAGGAATATATGGATTAACAATTTCCAAGCTGCTTGATTCTGTTTAGCACTGAATCCAACAGTTGGCTTCCTGACAGTTCCATCTGCAATCTCTCTCTCCTAAACACGCAAATAAATTCAGATCTGATTGAGTAAAATCAATTCAAATCAGCTATGGGCTTAGATGAGCTTTTAGGATTGGGGAGAGGGGGCTGCAGGCAGAGCTGTCAGATTTTACACAGAACAGAAGTGAGCGGCTTGACCTGTATTTTAAGATGTGCAGGAGACAAACCATACAAATATTTTTATTACAACTGGTGGCAAGTATGTTTCATTTGATAAATATTTTCACGTATATACATATCAGGTCCTATCAGATGGACCGACCTCTATTCTATTCAGGATCCTAAAAGGTTTCTCAATCCTTTTGTTAGAAAACGTGATTAACCTCACAGATGAAGAAGGTTTCACACCACTGATGTGGGCGGCAGCTCATGGGCAGATCGCCGTGGTGGAATTTTTACTTCAAAATGTAAGAAATGAAAATCTTGTTTAAGTAGTTTTCATAGTTTGAATGCCAAAGGAAGCTATATTCTCTGAAATCTGTCCTTTTATCTAGGGTGCGGATCCGCAAGTCCTTGGGAAGGGCCGTGAAAGTGCTCTGTCACTTGCTTGTAGTAAAGGATACACAGATATTGTGAAAATGCTGGTGGAGTGTGGAGTGGATGTCAATGAGTACGACTGGGTAAGATCACAGAGTGAAATGCTATAGAAATGCATTATGTAACAAAAAGATCAACACAAAGACTTTTTACAGTTTTTAAATAAACCAATAATATGACACACATTCTCATTTACAGAATGGGGGAACACCCTTGTTATATGCTGTTCATGGCAATCATGTGAAATGTGTGAAAATTCTTCTAGGTGAGTAAGCAATAAGAATACATGGAGTGATAAGTTACGGTTATGCTGTCTATGTCACATACTGTAGCATCTTTTTATATTGGTATAGGCTTTTTTGCCATAGAGAATGAATGGAGTGCTGCCCTTGCATCCACACTGCTGCCATTCCATTCATTTGAGGACTGCAAGTTAATTTTTGCTTAATGATTATTTGTTGTGACTGCAGAAAATGGCGCAGATCCGACCATTGAGACTGACTCTGGATACAACTCCATGGACCTGTCGGTAGCGCTTGGACACAGGAGCGGTAAGTTCTGTATTTGCAGCAAACAACCCTCTGGGTCTACATCCAGATCTATTCAGCCTGTGTACATAAAAGCGATTGTATTTCCTACCACATAGACAGCAAGCCTGGCATCATACTCCTTATTGTCAGTATCTGGTTAATATGTCAATATTGCGAAAATGCTGTAACGTCATTGACTGATTCAATAGAAAGCCATGCTTCAAATATCATTTGAGGACATGTCATTGCTATATAATAGATGATTTATGGTTGAATTCCTATATGTAGATTGCTAACTGAATGTTTATTGATACTTTATTATGTGTGCTTGATGATGTTGCCTAATAGACAATTGCCCAATTGTATTAGCCACCTTCATACAGCCGGTCTCCAGAGCCCAAGTATTCCCCATGAGCCATCTGCTCCTAATCAGAAAAAGACTGAAAAATTGCCATTTGCAGTTTGGGCAGTTGTTTTGGCTTTCATCCTATTAGGATACAGAAACCTCTCTATGTAAGCCAGAGCGTCTGCTCTCCTGGTGCCCTCAGAATGACCATGTATTTTCTTGTTTGCTTGCTAATGTGTTCTGGAATGGTGACAGCTTAAAGGGGGTCTCCAGTTCTATCTAGTGATGGCTTAACACTGCAGCATGTCACTTATTCTTTAATATGGTTGTGTGACCACCACACAAAAGGTTCCAGGACTCTATAAGGCTGGGTTCACTCTTGCTTTAGGGCCTCCATTGTAGAGTCTGTTTGGTGGCACAAAACAAAGCCAGATGGTCCATTTAGACACCAATGGATGCTGATGGATTCCAAGACATTCTGTTGACTTCAATGGTGTCCGTCAGATTTTCTCCTGGCGTCTGTTTATTCTGCAGGCTTTTAGTGGACATAAAAACACTGCTTGCATGATTCTGTGGTCCTCTCAGATCCAGCAAAATAAATAGAACTTGCAACAGAGCCCCCCAAATAGAGGTCCAATGCAGATGTGAACCCGGCCTAAGGAAAATTACATTTGTTTTCCACTTTTTTCACTTTCCTTATAGGTCTGAATAACTAAAGCATTTTCTGCCTTCTATTGTTTTGTATTTCCTTATGCAATGAGGATACTACGTTTAGGTGTTGTCTGACTGATACATTTCTCATACACTGTTCTACACCAGGGAACAGTGACCACAAACTAACCAGCTTGTCCTTACTCTTTCAGTTCAGCAAGTCATCGAGAATCACCTTTTGCAGCTTCTTCAAAGTATCAAGGAATAATGGACTTTTTATATAATAGAAGATTTGAAGAATTTGTATCATGCAGTAAAGTGATATTATTTATTTTACACCATTGGCTATACACTAGGAAGCCATAACATTAAAACCACTCATAGGGGAAATGATTATCTCGTGACAATGACCCCTGTCAGGGGGTGGGATATATTATAGGAATATATAAAGTGAATGGACAGTTTGAAGCAGGAAAACTCAGCAAGTGTAAGGATCTGAGTGACTTTAACAAGGTTCAGTCTGTGATGGCTAAATGACTGGGTCAGGGCTTTCCAAAATGGCAGGTCTTGTGTTCCCAGGTGTTTCCAGTATGCAGTGGTTAGTACCTACCAGAAACGATCCGAAGAAGGATAACTGGGTCATGATCGCAGGTGGCTTACTGATGCATGTGGGAAGGTCAGATCACACAGGGCATTGCAGTTGACTAAAAAACAAGTCCGTGGAGGCCATACCTTATAACTTACAGAACTCAAAATGCACCTGGACTTTCAGGTACCTTTACAGGATATGTTGTTGTTAAAGGGCTAGAAGATCTGCTGCAAACCACGGGACACCACCTGAGGTGTTGTAGAGTCCATGCCTCAACTGGTTAAAGCTGTTTTGACCATATAAGGAAAACCACGAAACATTAGGTGGTTTTAATGTTATGGCTGTTATGACTGGCGTATGATGTGTTAACACTTTACACCCTGTATTTTCCTACTGCTGCTGGACTGCAGCACACATGGTGCTTCTGTGTTACAGAGACTTCATCTAGCAGAAAGTCATTATGAATAGCATGGGGGAAACATCCCTCAGTCTGCTTTGATGTCAGTCATTGCCCCTGGTATAATACTGTTCATTGTTTCTTTCAATGTGTATCTCCCTGGTATTTGTCTTCATTTTAAAAAAAAAAGAGAGACTAAAGCTGACAATGAATATTAGAATTCTGTTGGCAGGTCTTGTAGAATTTACTGCCAACAGGGGGCGCCAGCAGTAGGTTTCCTGGCACATACTGTTGGAGAGACAAGAAACTTTTAAGCTGGACTTACATCTCCTGTTTCTGGGCGATCCTTGTTCAGATGACGGCCATCTCTCCCAATTCTCATATATACATGTGTGCATGTATTCTAAATGGGGAGAAAGCCGCTGCTAGACTTTTCTGACAACAACTTATCTTCTTGAGAATAAACACATGTCAGATGGGCTTAGAATGAGACTGAGAACTTGTGGTTGTTCTAGTCTTGATTCTGGGTTGTTCTTTAAAGAAGCACTCCTGGATTTTTTTACCTATATAATGCACACTTACCATCACTATTCCTGCAGTGTCCTATGTTTCATCCCAGCTCTGCTGTATCCATATATATATAATTACTGTATGTGACTGACATGACCTCTGATCAGCCACCGTGTTTTCTAACATAAATCTGCTGTCAGCGTAATCGTCATCAGCCCAACTGGGCAGATACACAATGGCTTTCCACCTCTGCCTGCTAGGAGGACAGTGTCATAATCCCCATTTTTACATATCTATAAATTATCTAAGAGACTGTATGGAGGGAGGCTGAACTGTAATCATTTCCATTATAACTATGTGACAGAAGCTGTATAAACATCATCAGTAACGCTAATCGGAGTTTATGTTTCTGTTCCAGTCCATGCCGCTTCATCGTATCGGAAGTTTTATTGACTGAGATGGTAGATGGTGACCTTATTGAGAGCACAGAAAACACATGTCATTTCTAGAGGGTCACCATGAGATCGTATGACCCAAATGTAGGAACATGTTCAAAAAAACTGAAGGAACTTATTCCAAGAATTTTCTGATAGAAATAAACAACTGAATGAGCAAATACTAGTGGAATTATATACAGTGGTCCCTCAACATACCATATTAATTGGTTCCAGGATGACTATTGTATGTTGAAACCAAAATTGTATGGAAAACTGGCCCACGTAAAGAGCAGCACAGGACATGTAGTGTCACACTATACTCTGGAGAATCACTACTAGACAGGCACTTTACTAATACTGGGGTTTTACCAGTAAAATGGCAAGTTTCAAGTTGGCCAATCTCAAGTTACGATGGTCGAGAAAGTACCTTTGTATGTTGCAAATATTGTATCTTGAGGCCATTGTAAGTTGAGGGATCACTGTATATATATAACTAGCTACTGCATAATAATAATAATTCAGGAGTGCTTCTTTAAAGGGGTCTTATCAAAGACAACCCCTGAGAACTGTAGATCCAGCTCACTTGACCCATGATAAGCAGCTGATTTTGTTGGCACATGGCACATCCAGCCCCTGACCTGAGATTAGATTTGGTTACAAATGCTGTCCCCTCTGTTTGCGGCCCCTTACCCCATGACCGACACGTTATCGCATACTGTAAGGAAATGAAATGATGCATTATTTATTATAATTTTGCACAATATTAAATTATGTATTTATGTATTTTAGAAAATTGCACTTTTAATAGTCGTCCTATTTTGTATGTAGTGAATAGAGCGATGAATATGACCAGGTAGAGGAAAAACTGACAGTGTTGCTGAACCTTCCGGCTGTGAAGTGTTTTAGTAATGTTCTTAGATATGTAGTATAGTACTGGTGTAATATGGAAATGTCTCGTGTTCTCTCCATCTTTGTTTTACTGTGTCGCTCAGTGTATATCTGTGTTGCTTCACATGTTTACATGACTGTTTTACAATTGTGTATGCATACAGTATGTATGACAAAATGCTAGTGTGTCTGTACAGCTGAATATGCAAATATAAAGACTTTTTTCTTGAATGTGTTTATTTATATAGCACCAACATATTCCATAGTGCAGTACAGATGTCATCACTCGCTGTCCCAGTTCAGGCTTACAATCTCAATTCCAAATCAGTATACATTTTGAGTATAAAAGGAAACCAAAGTATCCAGAGGAAACCCACAGACATGGATAAACGCCATGCAGATGTTGTCCTTGGTTGGATTAGACTCCAGAATCCCAGTGCTGTAAAGCCACAGTGCTAACCACTGAGGTTTCAGAGAGAAGTCCTTGCCTTTCGTCTCCAAGCACTGAACTATTTGATGTAACACCACACATTTATAGAACAGTACACACATATTCAGGAATAAAGTTTTTAACGACTCTAAAGTACATAACCTTTAACCCCTTAACAACATATGATGTAGTATTATGTCATGGCAGTACAGAGCAGGATGAGGAGCTGAGCCGCTCCAGACGTTTAATGCAGCAGACGTGATAACAGGGTGCTGTTGGAAATGGCAGCCAGGGGCCTAGCGGAGGTTTTCAGGCCTGTCGTGATAGTACTCATATCACACCTTACCTGAGGCAGGGTGTAATAGAAGACCAGTAAAATATACACTATGAGGGAGATTTATCAAACATGGTGTAAAGTGAAACTGGTTCAGTTGCCCCTAGCAACCAATCAGAATCCACTTTTCATTCCTCACAGACTCTTTAGAAAATGAAAGGTGGAATCTAATTGGTTGTTAGGGGCAACTGAGCCAGTTTCACTTTACACCATGTTTGATAAATCTCCCCCTATATGTAAAGAAGCTGGCCTGAACCACAGCATGCATGCCTCCTCCCTCCCCCACTCTTGTGCTCAGTGCTGAAAGATGGGCCTTGTCAATCAAGGCAGGGGAAGGGTGGGGGAGAGGGGAGACATGCATGCTGCGGCCCAACAATGCCTTTTTGACACTTGAGCTTTCAGTATGATCTAGAGCTAAGAGAGTCCCTTTAAATTATTGAAGTCTGACCCCACAAATTTTCATGGGACCAGCAGATAATCTAACTTGCTGGTCACAGGATCAGGCACATTGATTAGAACATGTCTGATCTGTTTTTTTTCTGAGTGGATTACTTCCTTCTTCCCACTAAAAATACATGTTTAGCTGAGCATGTATACATATGGGGGGATTGGGACAGATAGCTGTTAGTCAAACATGTATTTGATGAAAGCTATTTAATGCGAATGATCAGCTGTAACATAGGTGAATCAATAGATGATTGCTTTTTTATTCTGCATTCTGGACTCACACGCAGGTAGCTGTAGATGGGAAAATGATAAACCACAATCCAACTGTTTCCAGTCTCCCTGTTGTGTATATCACGTGTAGGAACACTTCACATCATTCTTCAGGTGTCTGTAGTTGGTCACTGAAGCATTGATAAGTACTTGCAACAACAGTAACCCAACACACAAAGTCTAATAAAGTGGTAAGTATAAATGGAGGGGTTTGTACAGGTGTGCTGGTTTGATTTAGGATGTGCAATAAACCTTAACTGAAATCTCATTCACACCCTTGTAGACCATTATCCTTTGCGGGTGGATGATATTGTTTATTCTGATCACCAATTATAGTTAGTTTCCTGGTGATACTGTTGCTAATAAACTTAAATGTAATGTTTATCTGTTAGTTCTTCGTATTATTATTACATCCTCATTCTGAGAGGTGCAATTACAAAAGACTGGATTGAACCTTGCAAACTGGTTATTCTCAGCATTGATACAAAGCAGATTTTATATAATCTTTTGTCCAGACTATTTGGACATGTATCCATCCACACATATATATCTTTTAAATTGTCAAACCCTTTAAAAATACCCAAAATGTAAAAGGAGGGGCGGGTACCCTGCATTTTATAGTTTGTAAAGTTAGGCATAAACATTAGATAATTCTACCAACATATACCTTTCCTAATCCAACTGTATGCATAAAAGCTCAGCGCAAATGAGTGTTCATGTATTCGGAATGGGGGGGGGGGGGGAGTAAGCTACTGCCATTGGTCAGTTATAATTCAACATACCAGGCCATGTAAATGCACATCCACACTGAATGATCCCTACATTAAGAACACCTGATTGGTAACTGGTTGGTCCCTTCACTTTGGGCAATCATGGCTTGAAGACATTGGGGGGAAAGATGAAGAACCTATTACCTATGTCTACTGCAAAAGTTCTGTCAGTTTACATTTTTCGAAGGTGTGGGAGCAAATCTCGCAGCCCATTCCAGCATATCCCAAACCTGTCTCATAGGGTTACAATATGGTGGGTTTTGGGAGCCAAGAGAGCGAGTGTCTATTTCCTCAAACACTCTCAATTGATCTAAGCTTGATGACATGGAGCATTGTCCTGCTGAAAGATGCCTATAGGGGAAGACCTACTGAAGTTATAGGTGCAGATGACTAGCTAGGTCCTGAAAGAATTGTGGTAGGATGACCATACCATCCATATGGATCAGCAGGAAATGGGATTCCAGATGACCTTCTGCCATGTGTTCAAGATCTATTGACACCCATTGGCCCATACAGGGGTTGCTAATCTTTATTCAGGATGGTCAAGTGTCTGAACCCTAATTGATGGATGGTTATTGTCAAGCGAGTACTAAAATGCTTGGGTGCTCGATACTCGAGACAAATATTTCCCGATGCTTGGGTGCTCGTTTTGAGTAACGAACCCCATTGAAGGACCAAAGGAAGACACAGAGGATCGGCAGCCAACTACTCCAATGAATCAAGCAACCAGGTGTGTGTGTGACAACAAACATATAATAGCAGACAAAATCAGGGGTGCTCTTCAATGGAAATGCAGCAAGCAAACTTGTAAATCCAAAAAGCAAGAAGTATGGAGAAGGCACTCATCATAAAAACATTCTTCCTTATGTAATCCAAGGCATAAAAATAGGCAGAGAGTGTAGCAGTCGGCGGAGACACCATACAATCACTGAACAAGTGTAACAGCAGTTACATGTGCGCATCATCAGACACTCTCATCAGACAGCCTGATGATGCGCACATGCGCGCGTGAAACTGCTGTTACACTTTTTCAGTGATTGTATGGTGTCTCTGCTGAATGCTACACACTCTATTTTTATGCCTTGGATTAAATAAAGAAGAATGCTTTTATGGTGAGTGCCTTCTCCATACTCCATTGCTTTTTGGGACCCCATTGAAGTCAATGGGAAACCCGAGCATTTTTGCAGGGGACCAAAGCTTTTATTTATTAAGACATTTATTAAGACACCACGTGCACAGGACACGGCACAGTGAGGATAGGTATAGCTGAACTACAGATCCCAGCCAGCCAAGAGAATGTCAGCAACAGGACAAATTGACTACTGACAGCTGCACTACAAATCCAAGCCAGCAGCCAAGAGTAGCAAAAAATATATATACTGTATATATGTTTAAAAAATTTTAAGCCCCTAGAAGGACTGTTGGGTTCTTCGTGTCGGATTCCTGTCTAACTGCACACTAATTCCCTCCCTGACAGACAGCAGCTCTCTCCCTAATCTCTTCCAGCCTGCGTCTGAAGCGAGCATTGCGGGACCTGATTCTTATATGCCCAGGTCATCTGATCTGCCCAGCCAATCTCTGCTATCGACATGTTGGTTTCCCACGTGATGCTACGAGCTCACAAAGACTCTCCTGCATGATGATTGGCTGAAAAAAAGCCGCCAAACATGCAGGAAGAGGAAGATGCCATTGTCTTGCGAGATGCTCATCTGAGTAACGAGCACCATCGAGTACCCTAATACACGATACAGCATGCTCATCTCTAGTTATTGTGGAAATATCTCTTGTCCACTGTGTTATGTCGTTGCTGAATAAATAAGCCACCTGCTGTGTTGTCTTTTGCTAGAGGCCAGCACACTGTATAGGAGCTGATCATGACACGGCCACCACATAGTATTGTGTTATTGGTCACAAGATGTCAGGCACTAGCTGTTCCACTTATCACTTTCTAAACAAAGGGGTCGACCATGATTTTCCATACACATGATGATGTCAATGGTGCTTCAGATTTTCCATACACCGACCGATGATGTTGGTGGGACGGCCAAATACACGTGAGCTCTGCCTTCGGCCAACAATAGTCTAAAGTGAATGGGACCTTAATTGTAGGTAGCACACGTTCTATTGACAGCCCCATTGACCTTTTGTCTAAGCTCCAGGTAAAGCTTCAGTAACCATCCTCAGCTGAATTACAAACTTTCTTCTTGTGCATCTAAAATGACTACAGAAAAGATTTCCCAGCAGATACATAAGGTACATATAGAATAATCGACTTGCAGGAGAGAGTCAAAGGGAAGAAAGTGGGAGAAAAAAGGAATTAGAGGAAGCGTCTTTCCTCTGAGTATGGTTCGATCCTCTTCTTTGTAACTTGTATAACTGATACAAAATGATTCCTAACTTTTGTACAGTACGGAATATATATATTTTTTATGGTCTCATTACATCTCCATATCCATGGAGACCCGAACTTCTGGATAAACCGGGAAATTCCGCCGCTGATCTGGAAGCGAGCCGTCGTGACAGGTACACTTTAAGCCTTTAATCCTTTGAACAATGAAATAATTAAAAAGAAATTATCTACTGTTGGCAATCATTTTGAATCACTGTGCTCCGGATATAACATTGATTATGTTGATAATTTTTGTAACTCTCATTGCTTCATCGGACCTTGTTTACATAGGCGCTCAGCACAAGGCCTTTGTGTTGCAATAAATGGTCTAGGAAGGTTAGTCTAGGAGTTGACAGCTTTATTGTTGCTACATCCTGGAAGTGAGATCCCTTGGCTTCTTACTTAAAGGTGATATATTTTAGCGCTTCTCAGAAGTGAGAGGAGATTTACGACAATGGAACCTTAAGGAGAGATTTGCTGCACATAGTTACACAGTAAATCCGACCCATAATCCACACCAAATTTGGCCGAAGATGGTGCAGATTTTGTAGTTGTGGAAAACATGCTTCTCTTGTCCCTTGCCAAGATCTGTACAGCTGGCCTCTGGCTTTACATGATCACATGTGAGGGCACACTGTCACCAGAGGCTGGAGGGAATAATGACCATAGTAATGTTTTTTTGTTTTTCTTTATCTTTCATGTTTTGTTTTGTTTTTCTCTGAACTTAAAAAAACCACAGGAAAGCAGACTTGCAGCAGATGTTTTATGTGGGTTTGTCGAGTATAATTATAGTATTATAGTAAGAATTTTATATTTAATTTGGGAATAAAGGTGCTGGTGGGGGAGTACTAATATAATTCATATTACAGTCTGCAGGAATCACAGCCACAGCCTGGACCATGAGCACTTGATACACTGCTGAGGCCTGCATACACATACTGTACTGTGTTGTCTGATCCAGCAGACATTTCTGTATTCATGTATACACGTTTTACATAGTTGAGGTGTTAAAAATACATTATAGATCCAAAATCTTGGTTCTGTACACAATTACAAAAAATCCATCAATCAATTCCTTGTAAACAAGTCATTATTAGGCTATGTTCACATGCTGTATGAGACCGGCCAGGTCACGGAACGGCCACCGGTCTCATTATAGATCACCCCGGCCGGTACTGCAGTACCGGCCAGATGATCTTTAGGGCCGCAGAGTTCTGATGTGGGCGTACCCGTGCGCGCCCCCATGAGATCTCCCCTGAGCACACTATGCCGCTCGCTCTATAGTGTGCACTGACAAGGTTTTCTGTGCCTCTATTCAATGAAAAGCAGGTGCAGAAAACTGACATGTCAGTTTTCTACGGCGCCGCTGGGGATCCCAGCCGGAGGGTATACTATGTGTATACGCTCCGGCTGGGATCCCTTCAGCCTTCAGCAACGGCCGTGATTTCCACGGAACTTACTTAGTGTGAACATAGCTTCTCTCCTCTACTCGCTCCTCACTGTAGACTTTCTATGGAATTAACATGGAGAGAGATGAGGAGAGAAGTGTTCAGCTGTGTGCTTCTCCCCGCCTGTTGTGGTGATTGTTGGGGGTCTTAGCGACATGTCTCTATGACATTTCAAACATTTTCTAAAATGATAGTAGGGCGGGGCAATATGGCCAAAAAAATGTAATTTCCATTTAAGAAGAAAAAAAAATTGGACGATTCTCAATTTAAATCTCGATTTTTTTTTATTTTTTTTTTGCTAAATAATCAGAAACTGACTGAGGGTGACTTTGGGAGTTGGGGGTGACTGTGGGTGACTGAGGACTGAGGGGGGGATGGGGGTAATTGGGGCAGGAGTGCACATAGCTCTTCTCCTCTCACCCCGACACAAGGAGGTCCTCGGTCTCTGGAGGAGGCAGCAGGGACTGCAGGATAGGGTGATTATTGAAGCTGTACGATCCCGCTGTACAGCTCCAGGACCCACAGCGACACTATCACCCTGCAGTCCCTGCTGTCTCCTCCAGAGACCGGGGACCTGTGTGTGTGATTGGGAAGGCCACTCGCGGCGCCGTGCATCACACCCCAGCGCCCACCAGCCCACACCGCCCCTCTCCTGGCTGTTCGGCCACCCGCTCGGCCCCTCTACGGACTGCCGGCCCGCCCCACACTGTACCGCGCTGCCCGCCCCGCCCACAATGATTTTTTGTGATAATCGATTTTACAATTTTACAAAAAATCTAATCGATTCTAACATTCTGGGCGAATTAATCAAATTAATTTGATTAATCGCCCAGCCCTAACTTTAAGTAACATATATCTGAACATTTATGAGTTTTTGAGGCCTAACTATAACATTACATTTAACTCAGTCAACTCTGATTGACTTACTATACTTAGCTGTCAATCACGGATAATTCCAAGATCTCAGGCCATGTTTCCACAATGTTTTTTAGCAGTTTAGCACCAGTTCCCTTTTCATACGTCTCTTTATTTCTTTAGAATTGTTGTATCTATTGAGTTTATTTATTCTATATACTCTCAATATAAAATTATCTGTCGTTCACTGCATCTCCCAACTGCCCCCACAAACTCATTTTACTCATTTTACAGGAAAAAGGCCCAACTCCATACTAACACATAGGGCACTGGGATAGAATGTCCATCAAGCTCATATGGGTGTGTTGAAGTGCCATATAGTGTATGGCTGATAACAAATTTAGGACATTCAAAGTACTTCCCTACAAAAGGATTATTTAAATGTTTTCCATTTAAGAATTTGAATACAAAAATATTCTAGACTACACCAATGAGTAGTACCCCAGTTCTAAACCCAACTTAAATTTTATGAAAAAAAATTGTACCCCCAACTTAAATTTTATGAAAAAAAATTGTACCCCCAATAAAAAATACTCTGTATCGTGCACACTTTAAAGGGGTTGTTCAATTATTTTTCATAGAAGGGTCACCTTCATGATAAGTTTATTGCAGGGTATCCCATTTCTGGGAGTGTTCCCATCCGCTGCCCAATCCCTAGTGTTACATGGAATTCTTTCTCCTCTCTGTGTAAAGAGCCTTTTACATGGGCCGATTATTCTCCAATTAATCGTTAAATTGGTTTAATTTAAATCATAATCTTCTGGTGTCGACGCAACAAGGATTAAAGGACAAACGTAAATTCATATGTCGATCACATCTTTTGAGCTGACCTCAAAATCATTGTTAATCATTTGCAAGTCTTTCAGTGAGAACACTCGTCGTTCACAGTATATAGATACAAACACAATTACAATCTTATTAATGATCGTAAATACGATCACATTAACGACTTTTCTTAGCGTTTTATCTTTTCATCTAAACGTCTATTGTTTAAAGAAAAAAAAACAGCTTATTGTTCGCTAAACGAGCACTTAAGTGATTTCTCTCTGTAAGTCTACACTAATGATGATCGTGCGAATATCGCACGATAACGATTGAATTCGAACGATAATCGTACGTGTAAACGCTGCGAACGATCAATCGACGAACGAGAAATTGTTCATTTTGATCTTACAACATGTTCTAAAATCGCTGTTCGTCGTTTGCAAATAATTCGCAGATCGTTCCGTGTAAACAGTCATTTGCCGATTTAACCAATGTGTGAGATAGGCTTAAGCGATCGCATAACGAATTTCCGTACGATATATCGTACCATCTAAACGCTGACCATTATGAAAAAAAAATCGTTACTCCGACATCTTTAATCGTACGATCGGGCCAATTATCGTTTCGTGTAAACGCAGCATTAAAGGACCATACTCCATGGTTTAGGGTGGTGTCCAGCACATAAACATTAGGGAAGGGATCCTGTATGTTTAGCACGTTTTTACCTCTGAAATAAAATAACCTAGGAAACCCAATTGAGTCAATTGGGACTAGCACTACCATAATATGACACCAATGATTTCCTATGCGTAAAAAGCAGGAACAAGCTTTCAATCATTTCAATAACTTAGCCATGACTAATAACTTATGGCCATTTCTTATCATTTAAAAATTTTTTTGCAATTGACTGTAATGTTGAGTAGCCATTATGCCTAATATCTAGATTTTGAGACATTTGCTCTGTATACAGGTACAGTAAATGGAGACCCTGCACTATTCTGTATACCTGTGTGATATTGTTCTCAATACAAACCAATGTTTAAAGAGGTTATCCAGCGCTACACAAACATGGCCACTTTTGCCCCGCTCTTGTCTCCAGGTCAGGTGTGGTTTGCAGTTAAGCTCCATTTACTGGAACTGAGTTTTAAACCCTACCCAATCTGGAGACAAAGTGGGGAAAAGTGGCCATGTTTTTGTAGCGCTGGATAACCCTTTTAAGTAAATGAATGCTATTGGAATGACTTACAATGTGAAGATGGCATGGCTGAGCGGCAAATACTAGAAGTGAACACACAGTGTGGTTGCTGGGGCAGCCAATAAACATAGTTATCAATGTGTTCACTTTCTCAAGAAGAGAAGCAAGGAAGGAGAGAATCCGGGAGGAGCTCAGCAGCATTGTGCAAGGGGCACTTCATAAAAGACAGCGTTCAGGATCAGTTAGCTCTGATATCACAGTGCCATGCCAGCTCTCCACATACGCTCACATAACACAGGTAAGGACAGGATATATTTCAATGTACTGAATAGACTGTAAATCTGCTGCCTTGTGTAACCAATAAGTATGACTGCTAATCTGCTTTATTAGTTACACCATTACCTCCTGTACATTGGACACTTAATACTTTTTAGTTCACATTTGTGTTCGTTTTATGATGTTATATTTGCATTGCCTTTTGACTGTGTGAATGGCGTAGCTGGCTACACGATACTATAAATCATTTAAAAAAATTGATACCAAGAGACTCAGACTAGGGTTCACACTGCCATTATTGCCATTGCTCTGCTTCTGTAAAGAATCTGTCCATCCAGATCCACTGTATGCTTGACACCAACTGATGGCCCCTACTGACTGTAGGGTTTCTGAGTGAGTATTTGAGTATCATATCGGCACTTCAGAAGAGAAGGATTTAGGGGTAGTGATTGCCTTAAAATAGGCTGTATAGCTAGAGGAATAACCAGTAGGAAGAGGGAGATTGTGATTACGCTGCATAGAGCTCTGGTGAGATCACATCTGGAATAATGTGTCTAGTCTGGAAACCTCACCTATGAAAAGATATTGATAACATAGAGTGGGTCCAAATACGGGCTATAAAAATGATGGAGGGTGTGAGACATAAAACATATTTCTGAGGAAAGGCTTAAAGGAGAAGTCCAGCAAATTTTTTAATTAATGTATTGTATTGCCCCCCAAAAGTTATACAAATAACCAATATACACTTATTAAGGGAAATGGTTATAAAGTGCTTTTTTCCCTGCACTTACTACTGCATCAAGGCTTCACTTTCTGGATAACATGGTGATGTCACTTCCTGGATAAAATGGTGATGTCACGACCCGACTCCCAGAGCTGTGCGGCTGTGGCTGCTGGAGAGGATGATGGCAGGGGGATGCTCAGTGTCCCTCCAGTGCCCTGTGTCCCTCAGTGTCCCCCTGCCCTCATCCTCTCGAGCAGGCACAGCCCACACAGCTCTGGGAGTCAGGTCGTGACATCACCATTTTATCCAGGAAGTGAAGCCTTGATGCAGTAGTAAGTGCAGGGAAAAAAAACACTTCATGTGCATTTCCAGTAATAACTGTATATTGGTGATTTGTATAAATTTTGGGGGGCAATACAATAATTTTATAAAAATTTTAGTCGGACTTCTCCTTTAAGCATCTAAATCTGTATACACTGAGCATGGATGTCAAACTCACAGCCTTCCAGCTGTTGCAAAACTACAGTTCATGCCTGGACAGCCAGGTTTTCGATTTAAAAAAAAAAGAAAAAAAGAACAAGAGGACACAGTGAGAGGTTAGTTGGGGGAAAGATCAGAAGCAACATAAGAAAATATTACTTTTCTGAATGAGTAACGGCTGAGCGATGCGCTTCACTTATACTGTAGGTTTGCTCATCTCTGCTTTCATCTTTCAGGCTGTGTAAGGGAACACTTTTTGCATCGTAATCTGTACTTTTCATTGGTGACTCACTTGAATATATATGACTTTTTGTTCACTTTTTATTTTATTATTTCTGGGATGTGATTAAAAAATCAACAATTTTGCACTTTAGTGGGTCTTTGTGCTTACACTTACACTATGCGAGATCAGGAATGTGATAACTGAATAGTTCGGGCAATTCTTCATAAACCAAATATGTTTATTATATTTTTGTTTTCATTTTTAGGAAAAGGGGATGATTTAAACTTCTATTATGAGATGGAATTATTTATATTTTAAAAAAGATTTTTTTTTTTACAATGAAAAATCTGTAGTCCTTCTAGGAGACTTCTTTGAGCAATACCATGATTGCTCATAGAGATCAATGCAATACTTGTAAACGTACTGCATTGATCAGTGCTCTTGACATCTGGTGAAGGCAACCTGTAGGAATCGCAGATACGCGGCAGCTGTCTTTACAACTGATCCATCCACTGCTCCACCAATGAACGGCATTTCTAATGTTTGAATGCTCGCAACAGTTAGAATAGCTCGCAATGGCTATTAGCCAGGTATAGAGAGGGCTTGCGTTGTGAGCCCTTTCTATACCCCCTTACAGAGGTGTAGCTAGCCTTTCCTGCACCCGGGGCAAACATTCAGTTTTGCCGCCCCCCCCCCCCCCTTTAGTTTTTTGTTGTGACAGTGCCCATTTCACCTAACACAGCATAGATCCCCTGCATAGCAAGACAGCAATTTACAGTACCACGTCTCCTATCATAGCCAAAACCACTGTGTAGTAGTTTAGGGGGGACTACTAAAGACTCTAGGGGAGAAGTGCAGAAAAGGGGGATGGACACACTGGAAATGGGGGGCACAGGTGAGAAGCATTTTCTGTATGTTTAGGGGGAAGAGTTCTTCTCTGTACTTCTCCTCACACAGTCCACCCTCTACATTATAATGTTAAGCAGCCAGACAGTAATCACTGTCACAGCTGCTGCAGCTCCTCTTCAGTCCCATCCGGGCTTGCTTCTCAGGCTCCCTAGTGTCCTGCACAGTCTGAGAAGCAAGCAGGAGCGTGGGCAGGTAATATATTAGCCCAGCACCGGTGGGTTTAATGGGAAGGGGCTTTACATACTCGCAGTGGAATGAAAAGGCTGCTGCAAGTATGTACAGCCATAGAAAATGACAGGAACTCACAGCGTGAAATCCGCTGTGATTCCCTGTACTGTCAGTTTGAATGGGTTTACATACTAGCAGCTGAATTTTCATTTCTCTTTGATTATGTAAACGCCGCCCCCCTTAACCCACTGCTGACAGGAGAATACTTTACCTGTCCGTGCTCCGGTTTGCTTCTGTGGCTCCTAACTCCTCTAGGTTCCGCTCAGCCAATCAGTGGCTGAGCGGGACCTACAGGAGCCCCAGAAGCAGCCGGAACGCAGATGGGAATTCTCCTTCTGTATTCTCACATGGACAATGCACACAGAGCATTCGCATATATGCATATAGAACATACACACACAGACAATACAGAGTCACATACATATATACATACAGTACACAGTACACACACAGACAGTGCACAGTCACATACATATATTCATACAGTACATAGTACACACACAGAGCACATTTATATACTATATACACAGTACATAGTACACACACATAGACAATACATACTGACATGTATACATTCAGTACATGGTACACACATAGCACACACACACACATATATATATATATATATATACACACACACACACACACACACACAGTACATAGTACACGCACATATACAATACATGCTGGCATGTATACATACAGTACATAGTACACACACAGAGCACATTATTTATATATATATATATACAGTACATAGTACACACACATAGACAATAAACAGAGCACATACTAACATACGCACATATATACATACAGTATATAGTACACACACATAGACAATACACAGAGCACACACACATATATATATATATATATATACATATACACACACACACACACACACACAGTACACACTACACACATACGCAATACATACTGACATACCTACATGCTTTTTGTACACACATACAGACTTGAATGAGGGTCTGTATGAATGAAATGAATCTTCTGCTCCAGGACCTGCTCCCAGCTGCAGACATTCTCCCCTCCTCCTGTGTCCCGACACAGGGAAGAAGCATACAGTGCAGGAGGCTGAGGCTGTGTGTGAGGATAGACGCTGGTGGTGGGGGAGGGGCGCTTCTTGTGTGCATCGTACAGTGTCCTGTCTGCCTGTCTGTTGTGTGTGTGTCAGGGGCCATCACTCCACATCAATCCCCCCCTTCTTCCCCAAGTGCCGTGCCCTGCTCTGCTCCTGCCTTGCCTCGGTAACAACAGCGCTGCCTAATTATGTACAGGCATAACAGAGGGGGCGGGAGTGTGCAGGAAGACTGCCCCCCCCCCCCTCCAGCCTTGTGCCCGGGGCAGCTGCACCCTCTGCCCCCCCTCACTACGGCCCTGCCCCCTTAATGACACCATGATGTTCAGCTAGAAGAGCCGGGTACGTGACATACCCAGTTTCCAGCCGAAAATAACACTCACTCTTTTAGCAGCCTATAAGCCAGGTGTCCGGGGCAGACGTGATGACATCACAGCATCATGCCAGCATTTGCAGCTCCCTGCTCTTCAACTGTATTCAACTGCTTCTGGAAGACAAAGTGCAATTGTAAAATGGTGTTTGCCAGTGCTAGAGAAGCCCCTGGTTGAGTGTTCTAGGCAGTAAGCTTAACGTACCTACAGCCTATAAGAGTGTATGACAACACAGGTACCGTAGCTGGTGGCTCTATGCATTGATTTCATCATAGTATTTAGCTGTATGGGCATCCTGAAGATGTCCATACAGGTGAAAGAGGTGAACCCCCCCTTGCATACACTCCTCATCATGAGAGTAAGTTAAGGTCCCCATACACCTTAGACTTCCAGTCATCATTCTAAGGTGTATGGGACCGTCCTGAACAACCACTGACAGATGATGCAGTAATAGGTGTTGGGCATGATTTTCCATGACCACCCTTTTTGTTCAGAGAAAGACAAATGACTTCCGGCACAGGAAGCGCACGTCAGAGACGCTCCTGTGCCGGAAGTCCCAGCCCCGGCGCACGGGGAGCTCTCTGATGCGCGCATCAGCCGGGGACCGGACCAGGAGGCAAGAGGTTCGATGGGGGAGCGGATGGCAGGTGAGTTTTTTTTTTTGTTATCTGCTATGCACTGGAAGGGAGAGGGGAGGAGGGGGGCAATCTATAGGAAAGTGGGGAAAGGGGGGCCATCTATAAGGTAGGGGGAGAGGGAAGCCATCTATAAGGTAGGGGGGAGAGGGAAGCCATCTATAAGGGAGGGGGGGGAGAGGGAGCCATCTTTAAGCAGGGGGGATAGGGGGGGCATCTATAATCAGGGGGATAGGGGGGCCATCTATAAGCAGGGGGGAAAGGGAGCCATCTATAAGGGTGGGGGGAGAGGGAAGCCATCTATAAGGAAGGGGGGAGAGGGGGCCATCTATAAAGGGGTATATGTAAGGGGGGCCATCTATAAGGGAGGGGGGAGAGGGGGCCATCTATAAGGGGGTATAAGTAAGGGGGGCATCTATAAGGGGGTATAAGTAAGGGGGAGAGGGCCTATAAGGAGGCTACATAGAGGGGGAATATACTATAAGGGGGATCACATAGTGTCAGCCTACCCACTAAATGAGGACATAAAGAGGCCAATACAGATGTGCAGTTAGTATAGAGATGAGGATGGTGCCAGTGTGAGGAGCCTGATATGTCTGTCTGGCAGATTCTGTGGATTTGTGGCTTGGAGAAGTTCTCATAACAGCCCAGGACAGATGGAGAAGAAAATGAAAACGACTCTGATCAGAGACGTCCCCTGTGAGTCACCTGATATAACTGCACTATAATGTATATGGTGTACAGAGCCTGTGTAGGGCTGGGTCAGCCTCTATATGACTGGATGAGGTGATAGTGATCTGTGTACAGTGGATTATTCAGTAGCAGCGGTGAGGTTAGTCAGTATGTGGTGGTATTAGTCAGTAGCAGCGGTGGTGTTAGTCAGTATGTGGTGGTAATATTTGTTACTTTTATCTTGTACTGTGTTCCTATATAATGGTAATATTGGTCTCAATATTACCAATGGTAATATTGGTATATATATATATATATATATATATATACCAATAGCATTACTTAGTCGTGAAAGGAGGGGGGGGGGGGCCCAAGTTGACCTCTCGCACCAGGGCCCAGGAGACATTAGCTACGCCCTTGCTTCAGTGAGAGCGTTGTCGCCATGGCTTGCCCCACCACATAGACAACACAGGGACACTCGGCCGTGACGAACGTTCTTATGTAGGGTGAGGATGGGCGGCAGGTGGGAGAGATAACTGACAGGGCCTTCAGGTTTATTTCCCAACTAAACAATACTGGCACCAGGGTGAAGACTGACAAAAAGCAAAAACACTATTTCTGTAAACACGCCTTGGTATTGTAAGCGATATATCAATATGCTAACCTGTTTGGCAAGATTTTAATCTCTAGATTGCTGCATGATATTTCTCTAATACCTTAATACAGTCCTAGATAACAATGTACTTGGGTTTTCATTACTATTTTAAGTGCACCACAAGTGGAGTGCTGGTATGTTTTTAATAACTAGAAGATTACTATGATAGCATTAAAACAAGGATCATTATAATTGTTTACTAGTGTACGGGGTGTGTGTATTTTCTCTCCAATTGTATTATACAAAGGAGGTGTCACATGGCTTCATATGCCATTTCTTTAGGAGATCATGTAAAACAATGTTTTACTCAAAATAATTTTTTAAACTTATTATTATTGTTATTATTATTAGAGCTAGCTGGGTGAAGTAGTACATTGTATATGTCACATGGCATAAGGATGCTAGCTTAGCGTCCTTAGTGTACCGCACACACTACTTTTCAATGACCTGTTTGATTGACACTAAGTGCTGGCGAATGATTCCTGAGACTAGGATTCTGTGAAACAACTGCAATCTTCACTGAACAGTTCTTGTGCAAAAATACAATAATTGTAAAGTCTCATATTGCACAAGCTAGACACATCTTGCTGTAGACTAAAAATATTTGGTCACTTTTCCTTTAAGGTTACAGAGAAAATCAGGTTATCTGAAGACTTTGGCTTTAACCCCTTAACCCCAGTTGGAAGAGCTGCAGGAGGCCAGCGGCTGTCAGGTTAGTTTGTATAGTTTGCTTATTTTATGTTCCCGCACCCCCTGCCTTTCTGCTTTTTTATTTTTCATGGGACTTCTCTTTTAAAAGATAGAAGCCATCTAAAGAAATCTAAACACAATGGAGGACTTACATTAGGCCCCACACCCAATTTTCTTACCGGATTCACTAAGAGATTTACGCCTCTTAGTGATTCCGGCCTGACCTGCACCTGTCATATGGCGATGGCAGAAGTCTTCAAGGAGGCGTAAATCATGGTAAATGAGGCGCAGAAGAAGCCCACACCTCCTCAGGTGCCTATCAGGTGAGGGGGGAATATGGCAGGCATACGCCAGGGGCGCTAGATTAATAAATCACCCCCAAAGACAATGTTGCTACAATGCACTCCATAAGCCAACCTGACCATAAGTATTTCCCAAGAGCTCACACAATAAAGCCATCTACAGGCCACATATGGTACTTGTAAAATATAACAGCCTGTTTATCCTTCCATTGTGGTCAGATCTGCGTGAGAGAGGGCAAAAGGAGAAATATTAGTTATGTGTCTTTTTCTTTAATTATCAGTAATCGAACTCTAGGAATTGCCAGTTCATATTCAGCAATGTGATGGCATCAAATCGAGTATACCCGCATCACCAGGTAAGCGACTGGTTGGTGACTTTCTGATCCACCCATATATACGTTACCTTTTTCATAAGTGATCGCTGGACCATTGTATAAATCAAGCACTTATTGCCTTTCCTATGGAATATGCCAACCCTATATAATTAAATATTATTCTTATAGCCCAACCTATTACTTGAATAGGACAAGCTGCTGGACCAGACAAAACCACCTGGAGGGAAGAGCTTTTGTACTTGTGTAAACAATGAAGCTGGGGCTACATTCGAGTGCCGTGGCCAGTAGTGGATTATATAGTGGATTATAATAGAGGCGTTTCGGGCAGTAGCACGGGGCCCTGAGCACCTGGGGGGCCCATGACCACCCAAAAAGACTTATACTTTCAGTGGTGTACTGTCTCCTGGCTACACTTCCGCCAAAAAAATCAATGTTTTTTAATGGCAATTTTGCACAAATCAGGACATCATGACGTTATCTGTCCTGTACTATGAACGCCAGGCTAGTGTTTCCATAGTTACAATGGGGTGGGGGAGCCCAGGCTTGGTGAACAGCCCGGGGCCTATGGTAAAGTTAATCCACCCCTGGCCGTGGCCTCTTCATTGTTCTGTTTAGTGGCAACCTAGAATTCAATCATGCATTGGTGACCTACACTCACCGGCCACTTTATTAGGTACACCTATCCAACTGCACGTTACCACTTAATTTCTAATCAGCCAATCACATGGCGGCAACTCAGTGCATTTCGGCATGTAGACATGGTCAAGACAATCTCCTGCAGTTCAAACCGAGCATCAGTATGGGGAAGAAAGGTGATTTGAGTGCCTTTGAACGTGGCATGGTTGTTGGTGCCAGAAGGGCTGGTCTGAGTATTTCAGAAACTGCTGATCTACTGGGATTTTCACGCACAACCATCTCTAGGGTTTACAGAGAATGGTCCGAAAAAGAAAAAACATCCAGTGAGCGGCATTTCTGTGGGCGGAAATGCCTTGTTGATGCCAGAGGTCAGAGGAGAATGGGCAGACTGGTTCGAGCTGATAGAAAGGCAACAGTGACTTAAATAGCCAACCGTTACAACCAAGGTAGGCAGAAGAGCATCTCTGAATGCACAGTACGTCGAACTTTGAGGCAGATGGGCTACAGCAGCAGAAGACCACACCGGGTGCCACTCCTTTCAGCTAAGAACAGGAAACTGATGCTACAATTTGCACAAGCTCATCGAAATTGGACAGTAGAAGATTGGAAAAACGTTGCCTGGTCTGATGAGTCTCGATTTCTGCTGCGACATTCGGATGGTAGGTTCAGAATTTGGCGTCAACAACATGAAAGCATGGATCCATCCTGCCTAGTATTAACGGTTCAGGCTGGTGGTAGTGGTGTCATGGTGTGGGGAATATTTTCTTGGCACTCTTTGGGCCCCTTGGTACCAATTGAGCATCGTTGCAACACCACAGCCTACTTGAGTATTGTTGCTGACCATGTCCATCCCTTTATGACCACAATGTACCCAACATCTGATGGCTACTTTCAGCAGGATAATGCGCCATGTCATAAAGCTAGAATCATCTCAGACTGGTTTCTTGAATATGACAATGAGTTCACTGTACTCAAATGGCCTCCACAGTCACCAGATCTCAATCCAATAGAGCATCTTTGGGATGTGGTGGAACGGGAGATTCGCATCATGGATGTGCAGCCGACAAATCTGCGGCAACTGTGTGATGCCATCATGTCAATATGGACCAAAATCTCTGAGGAAGCTTCCAGCACCTTGTTGTATCTATGCCACAAAGAATTGAGGCAGTTCTGAAGGCAAAAGGGGGTCCAACCCGTTACTAGCATGGTGTACCTAATAAAGTGGCCGGTGAGTGTATATTAAAGGAGTTACAAAGCTTGTAAAAATGCATGGCCTATCCCGAGAATATGCTGATAATACTAAATTGGTGGGGGTCAGGTGTCCGGGGCAGACCTGATGACATGACAGCATCATGCCAGCCTTTGCAGCTCCCTGCTCTTCAACTGTATTCAACTGCATCTGGAAGACAAAGTAAAATTGTGTTTTCCAGTGCTAGTGAAGCCCCTGGTTGAGTGTTCTAGGCAGTAAGATTAAAGTGCCCACTGCCTTTGGTGGGGGTCCAACTCCCGACACCCTTTCCAGTAAACAATTTAATATCACATATGTGAGCATCGCCACCTCTTTCGTGTTTACTTGAGCTCATGCCTTCTTCTCTGTATTAAGGAAATACAGCATTGCCCAGCTTGATTTGAATGTGCTACTAATAGTACAACAACGTAAGGGTTAGTGCAGGGAAACAGTGAAGAGGTGCTGCAGCAGATTGGCAGTGAGACTTAAAAACCATGCTATTTAATTGTTGCATCCAATACTCTAACTTTTTCGGTGATATGAAAGGTAAATGCTAAAATTATCAGTACCAGTATCTGCCTTATGAAACTCCTCTAACATTTACAGTACATATACTGCTAATATGTATTGCATTTAAAATGGCGGCCTAAGAGTGATGATTCATGGAATAGGGCATGTCCTTTCAGACAACAACCTGTACGGATCTAGTTTTATTTAGCCACATAATGGCAGCTTGGTTAGGATCAGTCATGTGTGATCTGTAACTGAATTGCTCAAAGGGGAGTTCGCTAGAAGACCTGTGCAATAAGGAACCATTTCAGCTTTCTCCTATAACCTCAACAGGATTATGACACCTTCTCCGTATCAACAGAATGGGATTCTAGAAGATCTGTGACATCTCAGCAAGAAAAAGGTCAGCGCTGACAGCCATAGCCTTGATGTTTATGTACAGCAGATGATTCAGGATGAAATTGTGTTTTTTTACTGTTCTTGTCTCTCATGCATTACATGACCTCTACTAAGTATGAGCTGCTTATCCTTACAGATTGTAATTGTTGCTTCAGAAGAAGATGTTTCTGTATTACTGGTGTCGTCCTCCTCACCCTGGGGGCCATCTCAGCATTTATCACATTAGGTGTCATCTTTGGAATACCAGAAAACCAAGGTAAAAATAAATGGCCGTCATACATATAAGTAGAGAAATAACATTTAGAGTACCATAGTACTGTATATATCATAACCTATGTATTGGGGGTATATATATATATATATATCCCATCATTTTGGAACATAAAGCATCTGCATAGACTGTATAGTTTATATAACCTTGCATATTACTAAGATCTTACAAACCATTGAAAACCATTAAGGGTTGCCAATTCTCCAGAAACATTTGCCTATGTTTTTCTGAAAATGTTAGTACTACAGCAGGTGACTGTAATCAGTGTCGGACTGGAGTGCTTGGGCCCACCAGGGGAAATCATTCATGGGGCCCACCCTTCAGCCACTATACTTATCTATGGTAACATTAATAAGGGTCCATTAACACGGTGTGATATGGGGCAGCATAGGGCTGCAAACGATTGCTAATCAGCAGGGCAGGAATACACCGAGATGTGTGACCAATAACAATGATTTATACAGCTGCACAAAAGATCAAATCAGCCGACTAGCGGGCATTTGCGCGTCAGCTGATCTCTGACACTTTTACATGGGGCTTCCTAAGAGCTTTTGTTACCTATAATTGCCCTGTGCAATTGGCTATAAGACAGGTTTCTTTGCATGATAACACTTTATACAGATACAAAAGTCATACAGCTACCAATAACACCAGTATATAAAGAGCAAATATCCCCACACATATTACCGCCATACTGTTACTGACCAGATCCTGTATACCAAGACTGATATTACCAATAATACCAGTATATAGGAGGGAAATAGTATCACCATACATATTACCGCTATACTGGTGCTGACCAAATCCTGTATACTATGACCAATATTACCAGTATACAAGGGGGAAATATTACCGCCGCTACTACTGACTAGTACCACCACATACTGACTTACACCGTCACCACTGCTACTGAATAAAATCCTCTGTACACAGACCACTATCACCTCATACAGTCATATAGAGGCAGACCCAGCTCTACACAGGCTCTATACACCATATACATTACACTGCAGTTACATCAGGTGACTCACAGGAGACGTCTTCTTTGATCGGAGTTCTTCGCTTTTCATTTTCTTCTCCATCTGCCCTGGGCCATCAGAACTTCTCCGAGCTACGAATCCACAGAATCTGCCAGACAGACATATTAGGCTTCACACTCTGGCACCATCCTCATCTCTCTACACACTGCACATCTGTATTGGCCCCTTTACTGGTCCCTTGTTCAGTCTTCCATACAGATGGCCCCATGTGCATCTACTATAGTAGAAATCCCCCTATGCGCAGTCCCCCTATAGTAGATGACAACCTCTGTGCATCCCCTATACAAGGGGTAGGGAACCTTGGCCCTCCAGCTGTTGCAAAACTACAACTCCCATCATGCCTGGACAGCCACAGCTAAAGCTTTAGTTTTGCATTAGCTGGAGAGCCAAGGTTCCCTATCACTGCCCAATAGTATATGACCCCCTCTGTGCATGCCCTATTATATACATCCCCCCTGTGTTGTCTCACCTATAAATGGCTCCCCTATGTTGTCCCCCTTATAAATGGCTCCCCTGTGTTATCCATCCCGCATATACTGTAGATAGCCCCCTTTTGTTGGCCATCCCCCTATACAGCCCCCTTATGTTGTCCATCCCCCTATATAGCCCCCTTCTGTTGTCAATCCCCCTATACAGCCCCTTATGTTGTCCATCCTCCTATATGGCCCCCTTATGTTGTCCATCGCCCCAAAACAGCCCCCTTTTGTTGTCCATCCCCCTATACAGCCCCCTTTTGTTGTTCACCCCCCCCTATATAGCCCCCTTCTGTTGTTCACCTCCCTATATAGCCCCCTTCTGTTATTCACCCCCCTATATAGCCCCTTCTGTTGTTTACCCCCCTATATAGCCCCCTTCTGTTGTCCATCCCCCTATATAGCCCCCTTCTGTTGTCCATCCCCCTATATAGCCCCCTTCTGTTGTCCATCCCCCTATATAGCCCCCTTCTGTTGTTCACCCCCCTATTTAGCCCCCTTCTGTTGCCCCCCCATTTAGCCCCCTTCTGTTGTTCACCCCCTATATAGCCCCCTTCTGTTGTTCACCCCCCTATATAGCCCCCTTCTGTTGTTCACCCCCCTAAATAGCCCCCTTCTGTTTTTAATCCCTCTATATAGCCCCCCTTCTGTTGTTAATCCCCCCTATAGCCCCCTTCTGTTGTTAATCCCTCTATATAGCCCCCCTTCTGTTGTTAATCCCCCATATAGCCCCCTTCTGTTGTTAATCCCTCTATATAGCCCCCCTTCTGTTGTTAATCCCCCATATAGCCCCCTTCTGTTGTTCACCCCCTATATAGCCCCCTTCTGTTTTTCACCCCCCTATATAGCCCCCGTCTGTTGTCCATCCCCCATATAGCCCCCTTTCGTTGTCTATCCCCCATATAGCCCCCTCCTGTTGTCCATCCCCCATATAGCCCCCCTTCTGTTGTCCATCCCCCATATAGCCCCCCTTCTGTTGTTCACCCCAATATAGCCCCCCCTTCTGTTGTCCATCCCCCATATAGCCCCCCTTCTGTTGTTCACCCCAATATAGCCCTCTCCTGATGTCCCCCTAAAAATAAACAAAAACAACTCACCTTACAACACGCTCCCCCGTCGGTCGCGGGTGTCTTCTTCTCTCTTCACGACAGATCAGCCGCATCCTGGTGAAGTCCCGGGCAGCACGTCGCCTCTGAGCTCTGTGTGCGCCGCGGCGGCTGAGACTTCCGGTACACGCTCCCAGCCGCCGCAGCGCACACTGAACTCAGAAGCGACGTGCTGCCCGGGACTTCCCCAGGATGCTGCGGATCTGTCGGGGGCGGGAGCGGAGGTGACACTGACACTCTTGTGATCGCAAGCAAACGCTGCTTGCGGTCACAAGAGTGATTGACAGGGCGGGAAGCCTATGGCTTCTCGCGCTGTCAATCAGCACACTACATTTAACTGGAAGCGATTGTTGCGATCGCTTCCAGTTAAAAAGATAGGTGCCGCACCCGAGTGGGCCCCCCGGGAGCACGGGGCCCCGGCTGGGCTTGCTGGCTGGAGACCACATGGCTGCAGTCTCCAGCCCTGTGTCCCCTGACAGGGGGCGGGGCCCACTCCAGCTCGGGGCCCACCGGGGGTTTCCCCGGCCCCCCGGTGGCCCAGTCCGAGCCTGACTGTAATGGTCATTTTCAGCATTTTATAGCTAAGGCTGCATTTACACACTTTTATCTGGCAGGTTTTTGAAGCCAAAGCCAGCAACAGACAATAAACTGGGAACAGGTCATAAAAGAAAGACTGAGATTTCTCCTCTTTTCAGATCCATTCCTGGCCTTGGCATAAAAAATCTGTCAGATAAATCTTTGTGTGTAAACGCAGCCTTAGGCTATGTTCCTACACAGTTCTGACAGTATTTTTCAACCAAAACCAGGAGTGGATTGAAAACGCAGAAAGGCTCTGTTCACACACTGTTGAAATTGAGTGGATGTCCGTCACTTTTAAAGCAGTTTGCCATTAAATAATCCACTTAATTTCAACAGTGTTTAAACATAGCCTTTCTGTGTTTTCAATCCACTCTTGGTAATGGTTGAAAAATACTGACCAAAATACTGTGTGGGAACATAGCCTAAGAGTAGCAGTAAATTATTTTATATTGGTTTATTGAGCTATAGACAGCTGAATCAGCTCGGCATCTCTGTCTCCAACTGAGGTTACAAATGTTTCCAGGCACAATCCAATGATTGCAGATGTGTCCAAGCTCAGCGGGAGAGGGGGAGTGGGAGTGAAAGTACATACTAAGGGTGTGTTTACACAGACAGATTTATCTGACATATCTGACAGATTATTGAAGCCCAAGACGGGAGCAGACTATAAACAGAGATCAATTCATAAAGGAAAGACTGAGATTTCTCCTCTTTTCAAATCTATTTCTGGCTTTGGCTTCAATAATCTGTCAGATAAATGTGACCATTACTGCTTCTGAGGATCCCAGACACCGCTCTAAGAGCAGTCATTTTTAGATCTCATCTATAATCTATAGTAAACACCAGGCACTGCACATATAACATACAATTTAAGGGGTTATACCTATCAGAGTTAATATTGAGCATCCCTTGTCCACCATGGATGTTTATCCAGTGTGCTCTGACAAAGCCATGGACGGTACACCAGTAGTTGTTTCTTCCATGACATTCGGAGGACAGTTTCTTAGTAATCAGGGCAGGAATCCAGCTAATACCAAGGGGTTCACTTACTTTATCTCACGCTTTCCCACCAGATTTCTTAACACGTGAATGTAAAACCTCATCCGGCCAGACTGGCTTCCTATGTGATGACAGAAGCACGTGCATCATGGCTTCAGCTCTGTGTGATGGGAAAGTCAACTGTGGAAATGGGGAGGATGAATCTAGAAAATACTGCGGTTAGTATCACATATTTAGATGTTTTCAAATTGGAAATGTTGACTGAGAACAGTATACAGAGGCCAAGATTAACTAATACTGTCTTAAGGGTTCCAATATACTCAGTGTCCTTCCATTGTGGTAGAACTGATCCTATGGGTGTCAGTGTGCCTGGCATCTGGCACCAAACAGGAGAATGCTTCTTACAGCACTTTCCAATCCAGCTCTGTAAATTCCTGAACCCAGTTGGAAAGTGTAGACAGTCAACAAATGCCCTGGATGTTTCCCAGTGGCTCAGGCTGTTTGATAAATCTGGTGTATCCATAGACGGTCTAATCTAGTCTAAGAGTATTACTCGACTCACTTTACTTCAAAACGTTACATCACAATTCTGGTGCACGTGGTTGCACACAGGCCACACAGCTGCCTTTACACAGCACAACCAATCGAGTGGCCGGGCTGCACAAACAATCACTTTATCAATCATGCAGCCATTTAAATACATCAGTGTCGGTCGATATAAAATGATTATTAGGGGTGCTTAAAAGACGCATTCAGCCGACGAGGGGGTGTTTTCCTGCTCCTCGGCTGATGACTGACACTTTTACATGGGCCGATTATCAGCCAAATGAGTGCTTCTAGCAACGTTTCTTACTGATAAAGAGCCCGTGTAAAAGGGCTATAACTTTCACAACCTTTTTGCAAAGTTGTGGAAGTAACAAAGAGTCAGTGAGGAGCAGAAAAACCCCGATCCTCGGCTGATCGCATCTTTTGGGCCGCCCTATGCTATCTCCCTGTGTAAACAAGAGATGTGAGGCAGACACCAATATATTTAAATGGCCGCCCCAATGATACAGGGATCGTTTGTGTGGCCCGGCAGCACGAGTAATCATGCCTTTTGAAGGCACAGCAAATAAGTCCAGTGATCGGCATTCGTTGCTACTATAAAAGGCACCATATCGCGCTGTGTAAAAAGACTATTCACATCTTGCTGTCAGCAAGAATAGCGCTGCATGCAATGGCTTAAATGGTAGCAGAGATTTATGAGTGACTCTTATTTATATAGGCCCTTTGTTATGACTATTACCAGTCGTTAGTTCTCTTGTGCATTTGTACCTTTTGGATCTGCCTGATTTATTTATTTTATACTAAATAGGAAATTTACCCAATAGTCTTCCAGAAGGCTTGGTGTTCATGTGTGCAAACAAGAGATCATGGACATTTAATGACAAATTTTGTGACCACAGAAATGACTGCGGAGACTGCTCAGATGAAACAGGTATTACCAGTGAGACAATATCCCAGACCATGCAATAACAATCCATCTAGAATAGGTTTTATGGTATGGTAACAGGAAAGCGTTACCAGGCATTGTGGAACATGTAGAAGTATTTGCCCCTTATTAGAGATCTCCTATGCCACACTTTTTTTTTTTTTTTTTTTTTTTTTTACTATAGGAATAAGGAAATGTGTGTACTAGGCTTTGCCTATTAAAGGTAACTCATAGCTGTCTAATATTAGAACATTTCCATGAGGAATACAGAGGAACAACGCAAAGTTTTAGGAAAGTGCTCTCTATTTTAAGGGGAGTACCAGTATGTACTAAAATATATCAGGAGAGATTACAGATACTCTTTAAAGACTTAAAGGGGTAATTCGCTCATGGTGAAACTAACAATTCATTCCATACTTATCGATTTATACAACCAGCGATAACTTTACATAAATACATTTTGATAGGACAACTTACAAAGAATAAATAATTGAAGCTATTTTCAAGTGTCTGTCATGACATACACCTACAATGTTACATAGTGTAACTTCATATGTTATATCTTTCAGCTCTTCCCTGCCCTCCATGTCCAGGCTGGAGATGTAATACGGTCTTCTTTGCAGATTGTGACTGCATCCCCAAAACCCGCTGCCATGATAATATTCAGGACTGTATAGACTGGAGCGATGAAAAATCTTGTAGCTGAGACTTCACAGTAACCACTGTTCAATGATGAAGAAAGACGACCTGACAGATGAGAACAGTACACTGGTCGCTTCAGCATAGACCGGACGTACTTTTCTAGACCTGAACAGCTATCAATGTTGTTCCTATTGTTATAATACATCTAGTATCAGAGCCTTTAAAAGAGGAGGAAGTGCCGCTCATGCATTTTCATGAGATGGTGGGTGTGTTTTTTTTTTTTTTAAATTGCTGCAGCTTAGTAAACTAATTCTTTTTTCAGTAGTATAAGGGAGCACGCATGACCGCTGGCCAGTCATCCTCCATTGGACCAATCCGCTTCATTCTCCCTACCAGGAATGGCTGTCAACCAAAACACAGCCATGGCTGTGCATGAGCAAGTGAGCTGGAAATAGACATCACTTCCTGCATTTGGTCTCTTCTTCTAGAAAAGACCAAATCACAGAAGTACCACCACCTAGACTGCAGTTTTACAGCAAGCGAGACACCTAGTGAGCAGACGTATAGCTGTGCATTTCAAAAAGTCAATTATGTTTGCTATCACTTTCCCTGCTGATTTAAATTTGGTGCTAATAATTGTTCCCATTTAAGGCCGAAAAACAGCTTGGCTATTGATTGTTTTATTGTTTTATAGGGTGTTTACACACAAAGGTTTATCTGACAGATTATTGAAGCTAAAGCCAGGAATGGATTTGAGAAAGGGAGGTTTCAGTTTTAGCTTTATGACCTGTCCCCTAAAGTTCCTGGCTTTGGTTTCATAAATCTTTCTGCCCAAACACACCATAGATGAGTGCCAAAAAGGTACTCTGGTTACCTAGAAAAGACCAGGACAGTTTTAGGTCTCTTAGGAACATTATGCATCTCTTCTAGGCAACCGGAGTACTTGGAAAGCTGCAGTAGGGAAGTGCAAGTTTGGCCATATTTACTGTACTTTTACTCAACACTAAGCAAATGCTTTAGGCCTCATACATCAGAGACAGACATAAGACTAAACAGACCTTATGGGGTTTATTGTAGATCAATCTTTATTCCTGGTGTGTTCCCTTAAAGTAGGCTATAAAGGCAGACACTGCACTTAGCAGATACTGAAGCGGAGCTGCTACATATTGATTAGTTTCAATGAATCCATCTTTAATCTCATCAAGTGAAAAAAAATAAAGCACAAATAGATAAGTCACAATATAAAATAGCAGCTCTGTCCAGCGTCAAGTTCCTCAGTGGTTTGCAGTTTAGACGGACTCATTCTTTGAGGCTTCATCAAAGTTCTCAACCAGTTCTGTGGAGAAACATTGGGACATAGGTCATTACAGAGAATGTTCAGCCTTCATCACTTATTTAGACATAACTTATCAAGAGGCATGTAACTCCCCCAAAAACACTGCTTTTTATGTAAAACTTCTATAATTTACACATAAATGCTAGATGGAGTACTGTAATATGTCCACAATTCTTTAGTTTTTTTTTGCTACTTCAGGATCCGTTCACACGGAACGAAACTGGCGGAATTCCGCCAGCCTCCGTGTCATAATGACACTCTATGAACATGTCCATTCTTCAGCGCGGAGAGAGAAGGCGCCCGAGCCTCCCATAGTCATCATGGCAAGGTGGCTGGCGGGATTCCGTAGAGGATAATTCCGCCAGTTTTGCTCCGTGTAAACACATGTAAAATCCTCCTAATGCTCTTCCTCATTAATCATAATGTGAAACAGCTAACACCTTGAAAAGTGAGCAGAGTGCTCTGTGATAGCAAGAAAGTTTAGCATATTTATAAAAAAAAAAGTAATTTAGTACCCCTTTCCAGTGCAGTAATTTTATGCAATTCATTTGATATCCCTTTACTACTTTATTTTTGTTTACATAAGTGTATATAAGAACTTAAATGAGTTGTATTTTCTATTTTTTACAATGCTTGTAGTACAGTAAACATTTTAATTTTTTTCTACATGTTTGTACATTGATGGCAATACCAGATATGGGGTTTTTTTTGTTTTTTTTTTAAACTAGTTTAGCCTCATCCACTGATATAGGACAAAAAGAGTTAAGGAGGGTATCACACCCACCCTATCAGCCATGACAGGTAACCAATATAGGTAATTGTGCCTTTACAAAGATTTAGCTGACAGATCATTGAAGCCAAAGCCAGGAAGACTATAAACAGAACAGGTCATAAAAGCAAGACTGGAGATTTCCCCTCTTTTTAAATACATTCCTGGCTTTGACTTCAGAAATCTGTCAGATAAATCTGTGTAAACACACCATAACAGGTAAATGTCAACTGATTTTCATACAGAAAGCAATTACCTTAAGGAATACCTTAAGTTTTTTTTTTTTTTAATTGCCATTTTACACAAATGTCTTTCAGAGTACAAGTTACAAAGTTATTAAAGTTTGTAATATGCTTCAACCATTCTGCCCTAATTCCCTATGTACATACACCGACCACCCACCCCCACCACCTAGCCGTCAGATGACTCACAGCTTGCTCAACTCCGATTGGAGCTGCCAGTCAACTGAAACTCTCCAGCAGAACCACCAGGAAGTGGGTGGGGGGGGGGGGGGGAACCCCAATCATGCTAGCTGGCAATCCAGGGAACAGTGGGAAATTCAAACGAAGACAGACTCAGGAGTGAGGGTAAGTAAGAATTTTTTTTTCAATCTAGCACCAGAGTTGTCCTATAATGTTTGATTTGTATAAAAAATAATGGGTGCACCTCTATAGATGCCTTTATACAACTGCATACACAATGAACCCACAGTATAGGAAAGTAAAATGCCTAAAGGGTGTGACAACCTTACTGACAACATCCTACCTGGAACTTCGTCATCTTCTTCCTCCCCAGTTGCAAGTGGTGCTTTCCCATCTACAGCTAAAAGGAGATCAAAGGTTATGATGATAAACTCAATATTATAACAACTCAAACTACATAATACAATTATAATTAATTTCTGTTCTTCCTTGCATGGCCACATAGGGTATATTTTAACAGCTAGAAGTGTTGTATAGGCCTAATTTCATGCAATGCAATATATACAAAATACTACAAATAAATGAAGTAATGAAAGCCATTATCCTGTTTACATTGATGCTAGATGTTCCCAGAACTAGGATTTTATATATACTAGGACAAGCAAAAAAAAAAAAAAAAAAAAAAAAAAAAAAAAAACCCAGCATACTTGCACAACAATTTTTCAGCCACTTTTGCTAGCGTGTTACCACAATAAATGACATTAATATCCGTAAAAAAGTTTGCTGGAATAAGACATCCCACAAGGCGTTTTGGTGCTGCTAAATCTTAAGACTGCAGTCACTTACCATCATCTAATACACAATGCTGCAACAAGCTTAAGCGTGCATTCACACAGAGGATGCGCAGCAGATTTGATGCTGTGTTCAGTTGTCTAGAGAAAATCTACTGCAATACGGTGAGTGAAGCTACCCTAAAGGTGGGGGGAGATAGCTGTTTTTTTCTAACCCTGGATAACCCCTTTAACCCCTTAGTGACCGTCATGCTGCCTTTTCACGGCGGCCACTAATGGGCTTTATTCCGATGCGTACACCTTTTAACGGCGGGCGCATCGGAATAAATTACCGCCCGGCGGCGGCTGCAGGACACCCTCCTGTAACTGAGCGGAGGATTCTCCGTTCCGGGCAGTTTAACCCGTTAAATGCCGCTGTCAAAGCGTGACAGCGGCAACTAACGTGTCCCGGTGGATCCCGGACGGCGCCGTGGGTCACTTACGTGATCGCGATGTCCCGCGGCGCCGTCCAGTTCTCCGATGTCTCCATGGTGATCCCGGGGTCCTAATGAAGGTCCCCGGGGTCACCATGGAGATGCCTGATGCTGACAGGGGTGGCTGTGGCTATTGCCTGTCAGCATGAGGCATGATACAATACATTGCAGTACATCAGGTACTGCAATGTATTGCATCAGTGATCTAAGTATTTTACACTAGTATACAGTAATGTACACTAGTGTAAAAGTAAAAAGTGAAAAAAAAGTGTGCACCAAACACAACACAGCCCCCTCCAGCCCCCCCCTCAATAATAAAGATGCATTACATTCCCCATACACAAAATGTGACAAAAGTGATCAAAAACACAAATCCTATACATATTTGGTATCATTATGTCCGTAACGACCCAATCTATAAAACTATATCAATTACACCGCACGACACACGCTGTAAAATAAATAAATAAAAAAAAAAACAACACTGTACCAGAATAGCTGTATTTTATCAATCCACTTTAGAAAATACGTCATAAAAGAGATCAAAAAGTCATATACATATAAAACTTGGTATCAATAGAAACTAAAGATCTTCCCCCCAAAAAATAAGCCCAAAACCAGCTTTGTCGCGCAAAAGATAAGAGCGCTATGGATCTTGCAATGCGGCGACAGTTTTTGTGGGTTTTTGCTAGGAAGATAGTTTCTATTGCGCCAAAGTGATAATAGTTAAAAAAACCTACACAAATGTGGTATCGCCATAACCGTAGCGACCCAGAGAATACATGTATTATGTTATTAGTGACCGCCGATGCGGATTTTTACGGCGATCACTAATAGGCTCTATTCTGCTGCCATCAGCTCTTTATGGCGATGGTGCAGAATAGTGCAGCGGCGCCGGTAATGCCCGCAGCCCCCTCCTCTCAGCTACCGGAGGTCGCTATGGGGTTGGGGCAGAGTGTGGGGTCAGTCCCCTCACCGGCGATCGCCGTTATTACCAGTATAACGGCGGCCACTGGTAACAGACATTGCCAGCGCAGCTGAACGCTTTCATCTCTTCTCACCGTGAATCCACAGTGAGCGGAGATGAGAACATGTCCCCCCCTGTCCCCACAATTAACCCTAGTGACCTGGTCACTGACCCTCCCCTCTCAGGGCGGCCATCTGATCCAAGATGGCCGCCGTCATCTCTGTGAACAGACTCTGTTCACAGTGATGGATTCCTAAAAATGATCAAAGTTTCATTCTCTCCATCACCGGAGGTGGCGGAGAGCATGGGGCAATGATCGGTGACCACCCGGTGTGGTCCCAGTACAAGTGATCAGCGGTATATACTATATACCACTGATCGCTTGTTCCAAATGGTGCCGGCACTTTTACGCCTGTCACCAAAATCCAGTGCCCTGGATTACCCGTAACCACCCCGGATTACTTGTAACCACCCCAGATTGCCCGTCACCACCCCAGATTGCCACAGACTGCCTGTAACTACCCCAGATTGCCCGTCACCACCCCAGATTGCCACAGACTGCCTGTAACTACCCCAAATTGCCCGTCACCACCCTAGATAGTCAGTGAACACCACCCCAGATTGCCCGTGAACCCCCCCCCCCCAGATTGACCGTTAACCCCCCCCCCCCAGATTGACCGTAACCCCCCCCCCCCAGATTGACCGTAACACCCCCCCCCAGATTGACCGTAACACCCCCCCCCAGATTGGCACAGACTGCTCGTAACCACCCCAGATTGCCCATAACCCCACCAGATTGCCTGTTGCCACCTCAGATAGCCAGTAAACACCCCGAGATTGTCCATTACCACACCAGATAACCAGTAAACACCCACATATTGCCTGTAACTAAAATGACACTCCTCTTCTGAGCCCTGCTGTGTGCCCATACAGTGGTTTATGTCCACATATGGGGTACCGTTCTACTCAGGAGTACCTGCGTTACATATATTGGGGTGAGTTTTCTCCCCTGTTCCTCGTGAAATTGAGAAATTTCAAACTAAACAAACATGTTATTGGAAAAATTCTATTTTTTCATTTTTACTGTCTTCTTTTGAATACTTTACTCTAATACCTGTGGGGTCAAAATGGTCACCAAACCCCAAGATGAATTCTTTGAGGGGTGCACTTTCCAAAATGGGGTGACTTTTGGGGGGGTTCTATTCTGCTGACACTACAGGGGCTCTGCAAACGCACCTGGCGCTCAGAAACTTGTTCAGAAAAATCATGCACTGAAAATGCCAATTGACGCTCCCTTCCTTCCGAGGCCCGTTGTGTGCCCACACAGTGGTTTATACCCATGTATGGGGTACCGTTCTACTCAGGAGAACCTGCGTTACATACATTCGGGTGAGTTTTCTCCCCTGTTCCTCGTGAAATTGAGAAAAATTTCAAACTACCTGTGGGGTCAAAATTGTCACCACACCCTAAGATGTATTCTTTGAGGGGTGCATTTTCCAAAATGGGGTGACTTTTGGGGGGGTTCTATTCTGCTGACATTACAGGGGCTCTGCAAACGCACCTGGCGCTCAAACTTCTTCAGCAAAATCTGAACTGGAAATGCTAATTGTCGCTCCTTCCCTTCTGAGCCCGGCTTTGTGCCCATACAGTGGTTTACGCCCACATTTGGGGTACCATTGTACTCAGGAGAACCTGCGTTACAAAATTTGGGGTGCATTTTCTCATGTTTATTATGAAAATGAGATACTTTAATCTTAACAAATATATTATTGGAAAATTTCTATTTTCAATTTTTTTCCGGCCTAATTGTGAATACTTTCCTCCAGCCCCTGTAGGGTTAAAATGCTCATTATACCCCTAGATTAATTCTTTAAGGTGTCTAGTTTCCAAAATGGGGTCACTTATGGGGGTTTCCAGTATACAAGCCTCCTAAATCAACTTAAAAAAAGAACTGGTCCCTAAAAAAAACAGTTTTGGAAATTTCATGAAAATTGATAATTTGCTGATACATTTCTAAGCCCCATAACACCCTAAAAAAGTGAAATATGTTTACGAAATGAAGCCAGAATAAAGAGGACATATTGATAATGTGACTTAACTAATTTTTGTCATCTGCTTTTTTTTTTTTTTTTTTTTAGAAGCAAAGAATTTCAAAGTTCGTAAAGTGCAAAATTTTCAAATTTTTCATTATATTTTGATGTTTTTCCCAAAAAACACACAAGACAGTGACCAAATTTTGCCACTAACAAAGTACCATATGTTACAAAAAAACAATCTCAGAATCGCTAGCATACGTTAAAGCATCACTGAGATAAGCGCATAAAGTGAGACAGGTCAGATTTTGAAAAATGAGCCTGGTCATTAAGGCCCAAACAGGCTTGGTCCCTAAGGGGTTAATGATAGAGATTTTACTTACATTGTTTTGGCAGGGCCTCAGCAAGTCTCCGCAGGCTGGTAAGGCTGTCTGCTCCGAGCTGGTTCAGGATGCTAGGTAACATCTCTGTAAGCTGCTTGGTCTCAGCATGGCCTGTAATGGTGAAGGTGTTGGCAGCCAAGGAAGCCTGAACTTTAGGATTATTGAAGTGAATGACTGTTCCTTGGTTTGTAAACATGTTTACCTAGAAAGATAAACACACAGAGTTTGTGTATATGCAGAGACCTGGGAGAAGAATTCTGGAAGGGGCTGCCCCATAAGACTTCGCCCTGTTTCCGATTAGCTTTTAAAGGTTCTTATTCCTTAACATGTGGCAGAATTTCCCAGTACATTATAGCTGGTTATAATCAAGAAGCTTGTTCCCATTTCTTGCTGGCCAGCAGAACTGGGTAGTGTAAAACTCACAACGGGCTGCTTTTAAAGCTAATTTTTATTTAGATACAATGGTCTGTCCATATCAGCAAGAACTTAAAGGGAACCTGTCACCCCCCGTGCCGGGGTGACAGGCTCCCGACCCCCCGTTAGAGACCCCTATACTTACCTCATCCCGCCGGGTCCCGCTTCTGGATTCGGTCGGGTCCCGGAGATCTCAGCCGCTGCAGCCCGGCGCGCTGAGTCCAACGCTCATAGAGAATGACGGAGCGCTGGACTCTCCTGTCATTCTCTATGGGTGTTGGACTCATCTCTCAGCGCGCGCGCCAGGCTGCAGCGGCTGAGATCTCCGGGACCCGACCGAATCCAGAAGCGGGACCCGGCGGGATGAGGTAAGTATAGGGGTCTCTAACGGGGGGTCGGGAACCTGTCACCCCGGTACGGGGGGTGACAGGTTCCCTTTAACAGCTTTACAGGCAGAGGGATGACAGTAACAGACTGGTCTTCATGCAGCACCCTCCTTTACACAAAAACCCAAGCTAAAACTTGGTACCACTTGAACCAGAAGTGTCTGGGCTTTAATTTGCAATACTAATAATGACATACTCCTGAGAGAAGCTGGGCTGTAATTGGTTGCTATCTTAGATAAAAATGTCAGATGTCCATGATGTTTAACACCTTAGTGACCGCCCATACAGCATGGTTTTTTTTTCTCAATTCTTTTAGTTTTGTAAATTATATGAACACATAACTGACATAATACAGTAAAGTATGTGAACAGAAATTACAGCCTAATTGAAGCAACATGACATTACAATCAGAGCTGATATGTAACAAATCCTGACAACATTTATGCGGGGAAGTGAGGTAGTGTGCCACGTGAGTCCTTGCATTGGTGAATTTTAGCATAATAGTCCCATTCGAGACAGTCCCATTCGAGACGTTTCCAGTACAGTAAGGACACAGTTGCAGTCCTTTGTATCCTCGGTCACTTCAAGAGTTATAATAACCCACAAGTAGGAGACAGGGGGTGACAAACCTATTAAGACAAGCTTCGGGGGGGGGGGGGGGTTAGGGGGTTCTCTCACGTCCCATTTGAATGCTGCCTGTGATCTGCTTTCCTGTGTCGCATCAGCTGGACCCGATATGGAGTCTCTATATTTCAGCCAGGGAGACCAGGTTTTCAAGTACTTGTCCCTTGAGTTTGAAACAATACTAGTTAACTCCTCAATCTGAATCTGATTACCATATCTATCCGCGACTCAGGGCCAATGCAGGGGTACCAGCGGTTTTGCAGCTGCAATTAGATGTGCAGCGAGTGACTGTCTGTAAAGGGCAATGCCTTTAGTAGGCAAGCCCACCATGACCAATTCAGGGGTGAGTAACTGTGGTGGCACTATCCTCCGTCATGGTGCGCTCTGCACATGTTTCCAAAAATCTGCAATAAGCGGGCATGTCCACCATACATGGAACAACGTTCCCTTTTAAGCTTGGCACCGCCAGCATGTGGCCAAGTCAGATAAGCCCATGGTTGAAAGGAGTTAATGCTGCGCTTCTGTGGCAGCATCTCCAGTATGACAGACTGGCTCCAAATCTGGCACCAAATCATGACAGCGGCATGTAATAGATGCCAATGGACTGATACATACCGAATCAGAAGTCCAGTGATGAGGTTTGGTTTCTGATCCGTCTCCATGGCAGTCCCAGGGGCCTTCTGAAGGCCCCTGCCATGGATATGCCTCTACCCAGCCAAGCTGGCCGTAGCGGTCAGCAAAATCACCGATCCATTGTGCATGGCCACAATCATGAACCACTCAAATTGCAGGAGGCCATAGAAGAAAATATGAGCCCGGGCCACAAATCTGGACCTCATGTGGACTATTTGCAGTTTGGGCTCTGGGAAAAATGCATGGTCAAGTGCAATGGCCCATAGTATACCATGGGTCATATACTATGCTCAATTGTAGCATTATATGTAGCAGTATATTATATTAAATGTAGCAGTATATTATAGTCATATGCAAAGGGCCTTACTTCTTCAATGCCAGAGATGTTATTCACACCCAGCTTCTTCAGAGAGAACTGTAGTTTCTTGTCATCAGCAGTGGCTGTTCTGTGGACGACCTTCTTCTTTCTGCGGGCTGTTCCCTTTAAAATGAAAAAAAACAAAGTTAGGTTTACATGTTTAAACTATAGTACGTACCATTGCAGAGACAGGGATCAACCTTATAACTACAGAGTTAACACCTCCACAAACAGCTGCCGTCACAGTAGGTCATGCTTTCATTAGGGATGTAAAAAGTAACGCACCATTCAGCGTTATTGTGTCACAGCAACCAACACCTTAGTGGAATCTGACAGATCCTATTACAAGTCAATTGGTGTAGGTCATGTCAGATCAGTCAAAGCACTAAACCTTTTTGTAACTTAAGACAATATTTCTGAACAGAGCCAAAGTATTTCAAAATTAATATTCATTTTTAATTAATTCATATTAAAAGGATGCAGATTAGGGAGTGGGGGGGGGGGGGGGGGGGGGGGGGGGGGGGGGGGAGAGCGCAGAAAAATATGAAGTACAGTTACATTAGTACATGCAGTAGTTCAGACAGAACAGACTTGAAAAGAAAGCACTGCTATGGTAAGCCAACCTAAGAACCTAAATGGCTGCAGGGAAAGGGGAAATTGTTAAAGGGTATATGTTAGTACGTCTCATTAAAAAGTAAAAATAAGTGCAGACACCCGTTAGAATAAGGCTTGTGCACAGAACTTCCTGGATGTGGGACATTTAAACGATAGTGCGTAGAACTCTGAAATGAGCCATTGTGACAGTATCCTTTCACATGTGTATAGTTCCACAGATTGAGGGGAAAAAAAAATGAGAAAACCCCTTGCAAGGTAAATGTTGCGGTGTTCTTTTTTTTTTTTTTTTTATATTTAATGGAATCTGCCACTAAGGCTGCATTCTCCCATCCATAGATTTTGCAGACCTACAGACAGTGAATGCGTGAAATGGACTGTTTCCCTGCCTGGCACGATGTATCAATATCATGCCAGTTGTGGGGGAACTCTCTTAATCGCTGCGGCTCTGTCACTACAGTGCAACGGCAATTCAACAAGTTTCCCCGCTGCAGACATGATATGTAGGTCTGCAAAATCTAGACGTGTGAATACAGCCTAGGACTTTAACAGCCTCTGACACATGCGCTTAGCTTTGGTCACAATGTATTATAGAGTAAAAAAGTACAGTTAAATGTGCAACTAAAAATTCCAGCTGGGTAGCATCGCAGGAAAGACAGCGGGAGCTTAGGGAGTTAAATGCATGGCTCAAGTCGTGGTGTAGAGAAGAAGGGTTTGGGTTTTTAGAGCACTGGGCTGACTTTTCATTGGGGTACAAACTGTTTTCCGCAGATAATTTGCACCTTAATGGAAGGGGGTCCGCTGTGCTGGGGGAGAGAATCCTAGAAGGGGTGGAGGGGTTTTTAAACTAGGCATGTGGAGGGAGGACAATGTAGTGTGTAATATAGTGGTGGATAGGTTAGAGAGGGGACAGAACAATGAGGAGGGAGGAGAAGGGTCCTGTGGGGGGAGGATAAAAACAGTGCATAGGGAGATCCATATGTTGCGGATGAACAGTGAGGATGATTGTGGCCACAGCACAGTAATAATTCCCATTTCTTATAATGAAGCGGTTAAACTCAATGGTAATATAAAGTGTATGGTAACTAATGCCAGAAGTCTAGCCAGCAAGATGGGGGAGCTGGAGGCCTTGGTTCTGGAGGAGTCCATTGATGTGGTTGGTGTGACTGAGACATGGCTGGACTCCTCACATGACTGGGCTGTCAATATTCAGGGATTTACGTTGTTCAGAAGGGACCGGGTGGGCAGAAGGGGAGGAGGAGTATGTCTGTATGTCAGAAATGATATTAAAGTGAGTGTAAAAGATGCAATAGTGGGCGATGACTGTGATGATGTGGAAGCATTATGGGTAGAACTACAGAAGGAGGTAAAGAGTGAAAAAATTATTCTTGGTGTAATCTATAGACCCCCCAACATTACTGAGGAGGTAGATGGCCAGTTGAATAGACAAATAGAGCGGGCTGCCCGGGAGGGAACAGTAGTGATAATGGGGGACCTCAACTACCCAGATATAGATTGGGGTCACGGTTCAGCTAAAACCACAAAGGGGAGGGAATTTCTTAACCTCCTGCAGGATAATTTTCTGGGCCAGTTTGTGGAGGAGCCAACTAGAAGTGATGCCTTGTTGGATCTGGTTATTTCTAACAACGCTGAGCTGGTTGGGGATGTCACTGTCCATGAACACCTGGGTAATAGTGACCACAATATAGTGACTTTTAGCTTAAAGTGTAGAAAAGAAAAACATGTTGGGAGGGCAAAAACTCTTAATTTTAAAAGGGCCAATTTTCCTGGGTTAAGGGCAGAACTTCAGGGCATAGACTGGGAGCGGCTGCTGTCACATACGGATACAGCTAATAAATGGGAAATCTTCAAATCCACATTAAATAACTGTACTGCCAAATATATTCCTATGGGTAACAAATATAAACGGTTAAAATCCAATCCCACATGGCTTACAACCGAGGTTAGAAGGGCTATAAATGAGAAAAAAGGGGCATTCAAAAAATATAAATCAGAGGGGTCAGCTGTAGCATTTAAACATTACAAAGAAGTCAACAAAACCTGTAAAAATGTAATAAAAGCAGCAAAAATTCACAATGAAAGGCAGGTAGCTATAGAAAGCAAAAGAAACCCCAAAAAATTCTTCAAATATATTAATGCAAAAAAACCAAGGTCAGAGCATGTAGGACCCCTAAATAATTGCGACGGGGAATTAATAACTGGGGATCAGGAGAAAGCTGAGTTACTTAATGGGTTCTTCAGTTCTGTATATACAAAAGAGGATGGAGCTGTGGTGGGTGGGGCCAGTACTGAGGTGGGTGGGGCCAGTGCTGCTAACACATGTAATGTACTGAACTGGTTTACTATAGATATGGTCCAAGATAAATTAAACAAACTCAATGTAACCAAAGCTCCAGGGCCTGATGGATTGCACCCCAGAGTTCTTAGGGAACTCAGTTCTGTAATTTCACTACCCTTGTATGAAATATTCCGTGATTCTTTGCTTACTGGTATTGTGCCGAGGGACTGGCGTAAGGCAAATGTAATGCCGATCTTCAAAAAGGGCTCTCGAACTTCCCCAGGTAACTATAGACCCGTAAGCTTAACGTCCATTGTGGGGAAACTATTTGAGGGGCTTATAAGGGACTACATCCAGGAGTATGTAGTGGCTAATAGTATTATAAGTGATAACCAGCATGGTTTTACTAAGGACAGAAGCTGTCAAACCAACCTAATATGTTTCTATGAAGAGGTAAGTAGAAGCCTGGATGGCGGCGCGGCTGTGGATATAGTGTACCTGGATTTTGCAAAAGCGTTTGACACAGTTCCTCATGGACGTCTGATGGGTAAGTTAAAGTCTATTGGTTTGGAAAATTTAATGTGTAACTGGATTGAAAACTGGCTTAATAATCGTACCCAGAGAGTGGTGGTCAATGATTCCTACTCCGAATGGTCCCCGGTAATAAGTGGTGTACCCCAAGGGTCAGTACTGGGCCCTCTTCTGTTTAACTTGTTTATTAATGATATTGAGAATGGAATTAACAGCAATGTTTCTATCTTTGCAGATGACACCAAGCTTTGTAGTACAGTACAGTCTATGGAGGATGTGCAGATGTTACAGGATGACTTAGACACTCTTGAGTGTTTGGGCGTCCACTTGGCAAATGAGGTTCAATGTGGATAAATGTAAAGTTATGCACCTGGGTACTAATAACCCGCATGCATCATATGTCCTGGGGGGAGTTACTCTGGGAGAGTCACTGATAGAGAAGGATCTGGGTGTACTTGTAGATAACAGACTACAGAACAGCACACAATGTCAGGCAGCTGCTTCTAAGGCCAGCAGGATATTGTCATGCATTAAAACAGGCATGGACTCTCGGGACAGGGATATAATATTACCGCTTTATAAAGCTTTGGTGCGGCCCCATCTGGAGTATGCCATCCAGTTTTGGAACCCGATTCATAAAAAGGATGTTCTAGAGCTGGAGAGGGTACAAAGACGGGCAACTAAACTAATAAGGGGAATGGAGCATCTTAGTTATGAGGAGAGATTAAAAGAATTACATTTGTTTAGTCTGGAGAAGAGACGTTTAAGGGGAGATATGATTAACTTATTTAAATATATAAATGGCCCCTACAAGAGATATGGGGAAAAGATGTTCCAGGTAAAACCCCCTCAAAGGACAAGAGGGCACTGCCTCCGCCTGGAGAAAAAAAGGTTCAATCTCCGGAGGCGACAAGCCTTCTTTACCATGAGAACTGTGAATCTGTGGAACAGTCTACCACAGGATCTGGTCACAGCAAAAACAGTAGAGGGCTTCAAAACAGGGCTAGACAAGTTCTTAGACCAAAATAATATAGATGCATATGTATAGAACATATCACCCCTCCCCCTTCCCTGTATCCATCCCCTCCTTGGTTGAACTTGATGGACATGTGTCTTTTTTCAACCGTATTAACTATGTAACTATGTAACTATGTAAGTACCCGTTTTGGCCAAATTATGTTAGATAAACCTGAACATAAGAGGAGACTAGACGGCGAGTCTCCACCCACATGTTCATATCTCTCCAGGCCAGTCACTACTTTATACATGGGAAACACCCTTTAATAACTAGAATTATAAATTTTGCGTCCAGTTCCTCGTAAAGAGCCATATATTCTACTGCACCAATGAGTGACCAAAAAAAAAATATCCATCCTGTTGCTGTAAGCACCCTGGTCTTGTATGTAGCTGAATAGCTCTGAATAAACACTACTGCCCCTTGTTTCTGATGTGTAGAGGGGGTCCTAGAGGTCAAACTAAAAAAAAAGTGATTGGTTATGCTGGCAACACGTGACACCTTATTGAAAGGTTTTATTTTATAAGTAACTTTAGCGAGTGAGCTCCCTGGTCCAATAAATTCAGTTTCAACATTTAAACACCTGGAATATGCACTGTTCACACTTAAGAAATGTAGCCAAGGTGCTGGAAATTACTAGGATTATTTGTTTTCTGCAAGTCTTCCAGAAGTGACAGCAAGAGATGTAAGGCTGGGCTCACATCACAATTGTGCTGTATGGGGTCAAAGGCCATCTTTAACAGTTTACATTACTGATTCCTGTTATCAGCATTGTCAATGTTAAAATAACAAACAAAAAAACAAAAACACCATTTACCTTTCCACCAATGCGGACTTGGGCTTGAAGTTTGGCTAACTTTTCTTGATTCATGATACTTTCTTTCATCTGAAAGAGGAAACAAGACAATATATTTAAAAAGTAAAATAGGGCTCACATGCTGGTGAAGTGACCTACATACAAGAGCAGTACAAAGTAACCAGAAGGAGCATGATGTAGTCTTCCTAGCGATATACTGTAACACTATTAATCTGCATCACTACAGTCTTCTTTGTCTGACCAAAAGTCACTTGTAACCAAGAACAATTCATAGAATCATCACTGGGACCCTGCCAGCAGCTTTACACTATTCCGAGAACAGTATGAAGCAGAGACGGAGGATGACTTCAGCAATCAGCATCATATCTGAATAGCTGCAGTTTTGGGAAACCCAATGTATTCATCAGGTGAGGACATCCTTGCCCTTCTGCCGATGATCACTTTCCTACTATTAGGATATGCTTACATTTAACAAATACGCTGCAGATTCTCTATCCAGGGTTTCTGATGGAAGTCTGCAGCCTATTACAAAGAGGATAAAATACAAAAGCTCATCTAGTCACCTCAGTAAGCAATCCAAGGAGAAATAGACCTGCGGTACTCTGCAGTATGCTTAGGGTGAAACCTGTGGCAGAATCTGGACAACATGAACATACTGTGCACAGGCAGAAAGCTGCCAAACACTGATGGAAAGAGCCTGCGTCTCAGGATTACAATGGATACAATGTGCTACGATTAGTGTAGACTACTGTATGAGATAAACTACTGACATTGTATCAGTAACACTTCATGCTGCCCTCCTATACAGCAGCATACATGGGCAGAGAGGTCCCCTTAAAGGAGAGATTGCCACCCTGGACTAGAACGGCTATCTCCACTGTCTGAGTATATGGTAGGTTTGACCAACCACTCTCTGTTTACAGTCAGCTTTAGGTAAAGTCAATGATATAATGGACACCAACAGATTCCAAGAGACCTTATTGATTTTATTAGGACTTATTCTGTGACAGAGACCTCAAGCAAACCCTCCAACACAGATGTAACCTAGCCTTGATGGACCCTCCAACACAGATGTAACCTAGCCTTGATGGACCCTCCAACACAGATGTAACCTAGCCTTGATGGACCCTTTAACACAGATGTAACCTAGCCTTGACGGACCCTCCAACACAGATGTAACCTAGCCTTGACGGACCCTCCAACACAGATGTAACCTAGCCTTGACGGACCCTCCAACACAGATGTAACCTAGCCTTGATGAACCCTCCAACACAGATGTAACCTAGCCTTGATGAACCCTCCAACACAGATGTAACCTAGCCTTGATGGACCCTCCAACACAGATGTAACCTAGCCTTCGATGAACCCTCCAACACAGATGTAACCTAGCCTTCGATGAACCCTCCAACACAGACGTAACCTAGCCTTCAATGAACCCTCCAACACAGATGTAACCTAGCCTTGATGGACCCTCCAACACAGATGTAACCTAGCCTTCGATGAACCCTCCAACACAGATGTAACCTAGCCTTGATGGACCCTCCAACACAGATGTAACCTAGCCTTCGATGAACCCTCCAACACAGATGTAACCTAGCCTTCGATGAAGATCACAGCTGAGGAACTCTAAGGATGAAGACATGCAACTAGTGGCTGGGGCTGCAGCCCTGTGGTTATCTCACAGAACACATGGCAGGGAGCAGACAAGTATCAGCATGGCTCATACACAGATTATATACAACCCCCTCCTTCAGCCAGCAGGGGTCATTGTTTTAATTCCCACAGCTACTACTATGATCAGTTCTATAAAGCAGAGCACAGACAAGACATCTGCCGGCAGAAGCGCTTTACCCGCAAGCTATGCTATTAGTATGCACGAATCAATACAACTAAGAAGGCATGTTATTTCTGAGGGTATGGGGGAGCTGCCTAAAATATAGGCTATGGGTATGTTCACATGCTGTGGATTTTGAAGATAATTGTAGAAATCCGCAACAAGTCTGGTGCATGTGAACAGCCTCACTCAGTGACTTATGCAGGAAACTACTGCGGCCACTGGTCAGATGAGCATTAGGAGCCCAACAGGTTACATGACACAGAGGAACATGTGCATGCTCACAATTAGTGTGGGTCTGAACACTGAGACCCAAACCGGTCAAAACATGTCTCCATGATGTCTAAAGTTTTTTTTGTGATGACAAGTGCACTTTAACTTTGATCTGTCAGCTGCATTCAGGTGTTTTTTGAGGAACAGAACTATTGTTTTCTAATACTTAACACAGAGATAAGGTTATAGTAAAGAATCCACACAGACACAAGTGTGGCAGACAGGGACCTATGGCTGCAGTGTATACAAGTGAACTCGCACCACCAGTCTCATAACAGACACCATGGCAGGTTCCTTCCATTCAGACTCAGAGCACGGCCATTGCCTCACAGAGCACGGCCATTGCCATGTGGTTGGTGACCAGTGTCTATACACAGCATGGACTACAGGGTTTGCCATAGAAGACAATGTGACTGCTTACAGTAGTACTGAGGCTGCTGGTGCATGATGGGAGCTGTAGTTATGCACCATGTGGATAGCTCAGGGTACAGACACTGATGAGTCCAATATCACTGATGTTATGTCCCCTCACATGGTGCTGCCCCTGTATATGTGAGAATACAAGGCTGCGCATACACTATACAGGTATTACAGGGGTATATAGGTCCGGGCCTGACACCGTCTGCCCCTCACAGGAGGCCACCATAGAGTCCTTTCACTGGTGCCTGGAGCCCCGGACAGTGATACCACAAGTCCCAGCAGCAACAGCGCAGTGCAGAGCCCATCACTACCGCAGTAGCACACCGGCGCCCTCCACCCCAGGCCCGGCCTAAAACCCAACCCCGACCGAGGCCCAGCACGGCCCGAGCACCGTGTCCTCACCTTCTGCAGCCGGCAGGCGGGTGTGTGTGAGGAGCACGGCGGGTTTAAAGGCCTCCAGAGAGCGGCGGCACCGGGCGCGCACACACGCGGGGAGCAAGATGGAAGCCAAGAGGAAGGGCCGGAAGTGAGGCGCCACCACGTGACCTGCGGCCGCGCCGCCCAGCCGCCTGCTGCAGCTGTGTGAGGGAGGGGAGGGTGACGGCTGGGGGACCACAGAGTGCTGCCATAACCGTATATTGTACTGTAGTATTACAAGGGAGGCTTATTATAAGGTAAAATATATTAACCAATCAGCTTCCAGCTCTTATATCTCAGAGGCCCCCCGAATAATGAAGCAGTGATCTGATTGGGCGGTTGCCATATCATGCTAGTGCACTGTTTATAGGGTTATACCACTGTGGAGAGGGGGTACAAGAGGAGAGCTTTAGTGGCCAACAGGAAAATGTGGAGGAGAAGAGCTGTGGGAAAGTGGATGACTCTTTAACCCCTTAAGGACCGGGCCAATTTGCATTTTTGCGTTTTAGTTTTTCCCTCCTTGTGTTTAAAAGGCCATAGCGTTTGCATTGTTCCACCTAGAAACCCACATGAGCCCTTATTTTTTGCGTCACTAATTGTACTTTGCAATGACAGGCTGAATTTTTTCATAAAGTACACTGCAAAACCAGAAAAAAATTAAATTTGTGGTGGAACTAAAAAAACACATTTTGTTTATTTGGGGGGTATTTGTTTTTACGCCGTTTGCCCTGGGGTAAAACTGACTTGTTATATATGTTCCTCAAGTCGTTACAATAAAAACGATATATAACATGTATAACTTATATTGTATCTGATTGCCTGTAAAAAATTCAAACCATTGTGAACAAATAAATGTTCCTTAAAGGGAACCAATCAGCCCGTTTGGGCTGATATGGTCCCCTTGAGCATTGTATAAAGCACCTGGAGCGGCCCCGGCACGTACCGCCCGCGGCCGCAGCAGGTGCTTTATAACGGAGAAAATAACTTTTATTGCCCGGCTCGTAACTAGATACGAGCAGGGAAATAGTCATGGTGGGCGGCTCCCCGCTCGTATCTAGTCACTGCGCTCTGCCTGTCAGCGCGCTTGGCGGGATGATTGACAGGCAGAGAGGCCAGTAACAGACCTCTCTGCCTGTCAATCATCCCCTCTGAGCGCGCTGACAGGCAGAGCGCAGTGACTAGATACGAGCGGGGAGCCGCCCACCATGACTACTTCCCCGCTCGTATCTAGTCACGAGCCGGGGAATAAAAGTCATTTTCTCCGTTATAAAGCACCTGCTGCGGCCGCGGACGGTACATGCCGGGGCCGCTCCAGGTGCTTTATACAATGCTTAAGGGGGCTGATTGGTTCCCTTTGAAATCGCTCCATTCCCATACTTATAGCGCTTTTATCCTTTGGTCTATGGGGCTGTGTCAGGTGTCATTTTTTGCACCATGATGTGATCCTTCTATCGGTACCTTGATTGCGCATATGCGACTTTTTGATCGCTTTTTATTAAAATTTTTCTGGATTTGATGCGACCAAAAATGCGCAATTTTGCACTTTGTTTTTTTTTCGCTCTTACGCCATTTACCGTGCGAGATCAGAAATGTGATTAATGATTTGGGCGATTACACACGCGGAGATACCAAACATGTTTATTTATAACATGGGAAAAGAGGGGTGATTCAAACTTTTATTAGGGGAGGGGGGGTTTTACTAATTATAACACTTTTTTTTTCTTTTACACTTATACTAGAAGCCCCCCTGGGGGACATGTAGTATATCGACCAACAAAACACAGTTATCACTGAACTCAAGAAGAACAGTGAAAAAAATTCCAATGAAGTACTCAATCAAGAGTCTCCACTGATGCCCCCAAAAATGTAAATATGCAAAACAAGAGTCCGTGGATCCTTGGGGCCACCCTGGTGTTTCCCTATTTATGTTCCAATACTCGCAACCGAGTGGGACTTAAGGGGCTATTTATCAGGGTGGTGTGGTGCTCCCCCTATTATGGAGGCACCCCGTGGCAACAGGCTAGAGATATCTGGCTATCCCGTGTTTTGAGACTCGCAACTGAGGCTCCACGGACTCCTGTTGGACACGTAGTATAAGCACACTGATCTCTCATTGAGATCTATGCTGTATATAGTAATACAACTATATCAAAGAAACAGCTATGCCAAATACAAAAACCATAGCACACCAAAAAATATAATAAATGAGAGTACTTTATTATGACAGGTACAATATAATATATTAATGATCCCACAAACTAAAAACAATTAAAATATCAATCCCACAGGGGGGTACCCGGTATAGTACCACCCACAATGACACCCCAGTTTAAGTATATCACACACCCTGTATGGATAAAGTGCACGTGCAATACGTTGGTGTTCTATAACATGGTGTCAATAATCCACAATAAAAATATATAAATACACTGGAAAAAGGTGTAACCTAATAAATAAGAGAGGCCAAGAGCAATATCACCTATTCTATAAGAAGTCATGTGCCAAGACAGTGAAATCAAAATCAGACCAAAATAATAGGGTACCACCATAAGTAACAAACAACAGGGTGGTGATAGGGTGTCAACAAAGAGAGCCCCACGCGTTCCGTCCGCCCAAACCGGACTTCCTCAGGATCTCTGTGTGATCTCTGTTCTTATCATCAGATCAATGCAGTAATATTACCATTATTATTTTTATTATTATTATTAATATACTCTTAATAGGGGGAAAAGTCCTTCTTCACCCAAGGATAAGGCAATCGTTCCTAGAACCCTGGATCAAAGTGGGGAAGGGCTGCAAAGTGGTAAAGGGCTGCATTAGATGGCCCAACCCCGCACTGTAAACGAGTGTCAATCTGCTACATTGGCTCTCGCATACAGAGCTTATACACTTCTCGATAATCGTGCATGAGGGCTGCACAGACATCATTAGTGATGTCTGTGTGGCCCTTGTCCTTCTGCTTTTTTTTCCACTGACAGCAGCCGCCGCAGACACTTCTGAACCCATCTCTGCACAATGACTGCCCACCCAGCCAATTACTGCGGTCTGTAGGGGAAAAAGTAGGAGGACACTGGGGGAGCGTGAAGAGGTAACTACAACTACTTCTTCATTATATTCTATATCCTTTCATGAGCTGTACATTAGCTATCACACAGAACAAGACGTGGTCAGGGGCCAATGATTTTCAAACTTGTTAAAAGAGGATCACGAGCAAATGATTAGTAGCTTCTCAGCTGATTGTTGTCTTTACTAAATGGAGCGATATCTGCCCGATTCAACAGATAAGCGCTCTGTGTGATAGGGCCCTAGTTGCAGTCATTTCATCTTTCAGTCATGAAAAGTAAAGCAAGCCAAAGCACAGCCTGGTGACACTGAGGGACAAGAGCTAAATCCAGCCCTGTATGTAGGACGTCCTAACCAAGGAAACATTACATACATAAAAGCAGGTGATGACTGTGCGGCTTCATTTACTGTTGTAACATATCATTTGCACCACTCCCATCCCTACACGCTCATCTCACAGGGAGCTACCAGATTTGTAACTCTGTATTCATATTTTGCTTTTAACAATATCATTATTATACAGTTTTATTGTAAGTAAAAATACTATACATGTAACATCCGGTATGTGTAGATTTTATATAGTATTTTTTTGGCATGAGCTTCTGTAATTATTATGCTATGGTTAGAACATAGTAAATAGAATTTTTTTTTAACAATGCATTTTTTTTTTACAAAGACCCCACTACTATATTGGACTACTAAGTCAAACTTCCAGCAATCAGCAGAGTAAGGGTATGTTCACACTGTCAATTCTTTGGACAGATGGCAAATCGCTCTTGAGAAATCCCATTGAATCAATGGGACAGGCAGAGTTTGAAATTCCTTCCTCATTCCGTAGTGTGACCATACCCTAACTTGGAGTGTATTGATTTGCCCTGTAGCACTCCCACAGATAAAATCAGGCATTACACAGTTCCCATTTAAGTTACCCCACCCTACCAGACTGCTAGTACCATCCGTTAGATGAGAATAAATCCTTACCAGTCGTGTCTTTTAAAATGCGACTGGTGCCTTGGTTAGAACAAAAAATGATCTTTTAATCTGCAGCGCTGTGTCATACTGGCGTGGCCTAGAGTGTCCCCCAGGTCTGAAACGCCTCTCCTTCCTTTCCTCCTTCCCATCCTCCTCCTCATTAGGAACACCCCCTGGCAGGATTTTTCCTATTCGCTGTAGCAACACATGTGCAGCATTCACTGTAGCATGTGCTTTATCCATGTTTTTCAGTACTTCCAAGGGCTGCATCCAACTTCTTCAGCCACCGATAATCATATGCCACATGCTTGGGTTTAGCCAGACCTGAGCATGCTTGAGTTGTGCTCATCTCTACTCTTAAAGGGGAACTCCAGGTAGAGGTAAAAAAAAATGAACCTTCCGCAGAAGCAAATAACATTACTTACCTATCTATTCCAACTACAAAAACTACAAAAAAATCCATTTGTTTTGGGGGTTTTTTTCTGTATCGTGTGATTGTACTTCCTGGTTGAGCAGTTGTACACAGTACTGCAAGTTCCAGAATGCAATGCTTTCCCTCAGCTGTTCATCACAGTCCCCCACCCTGCCCATTCCCCGTCCAAATCTGTTGCAGAACATCTAGGCTGTGTTCACACATTGCAGTTTTATTGTGTTACTGAATTATTTACAGTACTTTATCATTTCATTGTGCTCCCACCCACACAGCACACTGTATTATGTACCTGTAAAACCGCTATTGGAATAAAGTAAAGAACTTTTTTGATTTAATTTTTTTTCTTCTTTTCATCTCCTCGCACATATTATGATCAAGCATCTTTTATTTTTGAAGTTGAGCCCCACAATAAGGAGTTTATGCGATACTATCTTACATGGGATATACTGTTTATGCCTCGTTTTTTGTCCAGGTGGCATTGGCAGTGCCTGCTCTGATCCTCTCTGCTGTTTAGCATCATTTAATTGTGTTACTACATACTTTTTGTGAATACCCTGCAGTACTGCAATGAAACTCCAACATGTGTGAACACAGCCCTAATCTCACTGCAGACTTCTGCAGAATCAGCGAAGTTGCAGCAGCTGCTTCTGGCTGGTCAGAGATGGTGAATCACTCAGGGGGTTGGGAAATCCAGCCAAGCCTTCTGTGACATCCCTCCCTGCCCCACGTCTTCTCATCAACAGCAAACACAAACAATGTGAGACAGAAGCATGGAATATTTGTCTCCTAAGGGGGGAGAGCAGAAGACAATGTGGACTGGCACAGAGGCCATTTTTCTTCACTTCCTGGAATCATACAGATATGGTAATACATTATATAGACACATCTATATAACTTTTAATAGGAAACAAGTTTTTCTTATGTTGCGTTCCCCTTTAAGCAATAAACTGAAATACGGCAATACCCAGATATCCTCAGTTGTCTTACATCTTCACGTCCCAGATTTGTAAGGCTCATAGCTACCTTATATAAACTTTGGTAACTTAAGCTAAGATATGTGAATGTATTAGTCAGATGAACTGAACTCGAATCACTGGGACAAAATTCACAATGTTAATAAGAGGAAGCAATAGAGGGAATGAATAGAGGCGTAAAATGAGTTGTCCATGAAATGTCAGCTATTAGCACTTGTTAGCCTGGGGAAGCAAGGGACCTTTATGTTGTTTATATTTGTTACGTAACCCTTCTGAGAGAAATTCCATATACAGAGTGCAGAATGGTATTATACCCTTATACTTAGAGATTACTGTGCAAAAAGAATATTGTTTAACCACTTTTACTATTTCGGGGCCATGATGGTCAAACGTTTCAACATTGGTTTATGACCATAAGGAACAGGGAAATTGTACATTTTTGTTTTGCAAAAGGATATTTTTTAAATAGTTTTTTTTTCCCTTATGGAGTTAAAATGCGCTGTCAGACTAAAATGACAACTTGACTATGTCCCTATGTGAACTTGAAGCAGCGTCTGCTAGATGGAATGATGTAAGAGGTACATAGCCCTGAGCAACACATGTGATCCCATCTACACTTCCCTCCTTTCTGGCCTGGGCACAAGCTAATTTTGAAGTTTTGCCCCCAAGAATTTTGTACTCAAGACAACTGCCCCTGTGGCCCCACAGTACACCTCTGCCATCCATTGATGGTCATTCACCTGAACTCTTTGGCTTCTTTAGAAGAAAGATATCTTTTATTTTTGGGACAAAACAAGGTACTTTGCATCAGCCATATTAGTTTCCAGCTCTGTTTTTGTACTCTGGTGCATAGTGTCAAAGAGTTGTTCCCAAGACCCTGAAATACTGCAGACTGTAACACCTCTTCATCCCCCTCTCATCCCTGTTCCAGTTAGATTGACAGCAGGAAACTGATACCTGCTTCCACATTTGGCATCTTTGTAGGCACAGCACAGGTGAGAAATTTGGAAGCGGGGCTGAAAGTGCAGTGTCAATCAATCAGGTAAAGGGAAGAGAAGGGGAGCGAGGAGACATTACAGCTCTCAGCAATATAGGAGCTTAGGAACACATCTTTGATACTTTGCACTGGATAATAGCAGTGTCAGCATGTTCAAACCTGAATTGCAGGTGACAGATTCACTTTAATTTTGTGAGGACAAACATCAAATGTAGAACTGTGAATATCACACAATTTCCAATTACCTGCTGTGATTGCAAGGTTATATGGTACTTTTATACCCATGACAAAAAGTGAAGCATTACAAAACTGCTTGCAGTTTGTATATTCTTCCCATGTTTGTGTGTATTTCTTCCCTTATTTCAAAAATATACCAAAAGGAATTAGCCCCAATGAGGCCTAACAATGTGAGTGTTGACAATCTTTGTATTTTGACTCCAAACCCCCACTACCATTTAGTGGTTTTTCTCAATCCATGCCTGCACCCTAGCTTCCCCTCCCCCCTGGTGCTCGTATTTGGGTAAAAAACTTTTTATTCCAGTGATGCGGTGTTAAAGGGGCAGGCACTAACTGGAGTACAAGATGGCAGGACGTTCAATGAGCTCCTTTGCTGCCTTAAAAGTCTCAGGACCCATGAATCACTTTCAGTAAACAGGGCAATGTGGCAGAATCTTGCACTGGTGGAGCTAATAGTATGGTGAACTAAAGACCAAAGACAAGTAACGCTACATACTATACTATATTATATACTGACATGCTAAGTTCTTTTTTTTATGCCAGAGCTAAAGATATGTTAATTTTACTTTTTTTTTTTTTTTTTTCCGGGGGGGGGGGGGGACAGAAGCTCCTGAACAAGAGAGCCCCCTCTAGCAATAGAGGAGATTAGAGATGAGCAAACCTCATCCATGCTCAGGTTCGTCCAAACCCAGCGTGCGGCATTTGATTTCTGGTGGCTGCAGAAGTTGGATGTAGCCCTAGAGAGTCCTGGCAGCCTTAGGGTCCATTTACACATCAACAAGATACTGTCCGGGCATAGACATATTCTGCGGATAGGTTCTCAGAGCTGGAATCATTCTGAAAGCAGCTGTGTCAGTACAGTAGCATGAAGATTTTAAACGATTTGGAGCTCCCGACATAATGAATTCTGCTGCCGGGAGCGCCAAGGTCCAGTCTACAGAATACTGTCCGTGCACGATCAGTTATTTGCAGGTGTGTGAATGGCCCCTTAGGGCTACATCCAGCTTCTTCAGCCACAGCACACTCGAGATTCACTCAGGACAGTCAGAAACCGTAGTCTACAATGTCCTCAGTGTTTGTTGATGCTTACCATACCTGATATTGGCTTTGTCTCCAGAAGCTGACATAATGATAATTAAAGGTGTTGCTGATTCCATTATTTAAGTAGTAACTTATATACCTGAATATGTGTTTAAAGAAAAATGATACTCAGCAGGAGGTGATGAGCGTCGATATGCCACTTACCTTGTGACAGGTGAAAGATTACATGACAGAAATAATAACTGTAGAATATTTATACTGTGCCAACAAATACCGCAGAGCTGCACATGGAGTGTTCAGAACAATCACTATATCAGTAAAGACCGTGTAATATTAAATGACAGAACAAATACAGAAAGGAATCAGTACAGATATTAAATACTGATAGGTGTCAGAATGGGACACCACCGCTATGGGCACAATACTGAACAACACAAATGCCTCCTGGTCAGACATGACATGGCGCCACTGGTTTACACTGTGGGGTGAAGCACTGAGCTCTGCAGGTACTAGAGTTGATCCTGAGGTTACTTGAAATGGGGTTGCTGAAAATCAACACATTTAACTCATGCCTGACACCCGTGTTCACTGACATCATCTGCTGTTGGACAGTTGGGAGAGCCTCATAACCCTAATTTAAGGGCTGAACAGCGAGCATCGCAAGCAGCGGGTAAAATTATGGGGACCTTTAGGATGTACATCGATCTACCAATGGTCATCAGCCATTAAAACCACCTGCCAAACAGTTTTGACCAATCAAGGCATACAGTTCACATAGTGACTTTAAAGGGGTACTCCAGCGTGGGGGCACTTTTGCGCTGGGACCGGGGACGAGGTGGTTGAGGGAAAAGACGTCCACTCACCTCCCCGGTTCCCGGACACTTCCGGGTGTCTGACGCGGGCCTGAGACGTGACATCTCAGGTCCGCTCAGCCACTCAGTGAAGGAGGCGGGATGAAGATGTCTTCCGGGCACTACTTATCTTCACCTTCTTTGTGCCCTGTGCAATACTAGTACCCCATTTTGTGCAACACAAAAACTTTAAATTATCGTGATGAAAGTGGTGGGCCCCTCTAAAGTATTATCTGTTTTCAAATGCAGCTTCTGTGACCCCACTGTAACTAAACTACTTCTCCTGCTCTCCCTCTCCTGCTTAAAAAGGATTATGATAAGGCACTTTGGGCAGCCATTGGCCCCTTATAATACAATCAGCTACTGACAGCCATATGAACCCAATGTTTGCAAGCAGAACCCATTGAGAAAATACAAAAAAAAAACTTCTAATGATTTGCTCAATCTCAAAATTCTATCTAGCCAACTATAGGGTAGGAAAAGTACTATAGTTCAGTATTGATGAGGGGTTTGGACCTAAAGCCTAACATTTGTGTAGTCCTTAAAGGGCTGCAGCGAGATCCATGTGCTGGACAGGGCCGGAAGCAGTTTGCTCAGTTCACTGCATAGTGGCTGTGCCTGGTTACTGCACGTCAGATCCCATTCACTTGAGTAGTAAAGGCAATAAGCTCAATAAAATGCATCCTCCTACAGCCTACTACAGAGAAGTTATAAAGTTAATGACACATATGGAAACTGCCACTTTATGCAGCACATGTCTCAGCTCCTTTTCATGTGTCAAATTAGCTACAGCATAATGGTAATATATACTTGCAATACCCAGTCTGGCCACATGGTGTTAAGCCAAAATCTGTATGTCCATGACCATCTGAGAGCACAAAGCACTTTAGTCAGTCTCTGTATAAGTAGCACAAAGAACTAAAGTGCATCCTAGTGGACAAATAATACAGTATGCAGTGGTGCCTTGGATTACAAGCATAATTCATTCCAGGACTGTGCTTGTAATCCAAATCCACTCTTAAACCAAAGCAAATTTTCGCATAAGAAATGATAGAAATGTTGACAATTGGTTTCACACCCCAAACATAGTGATTTATTATTCTGAATAATATGTAAAACAGATGAAACAAACATTCAGAAAAACCAGAATATGTGATATTATAAGTTACTGTACAGTAATGGAGAGGATGGGAAACACAAGGGCTGACACAGACTGCAGGGAGCATGAAGGAGTGGGCAGGGCAGATGTGGGCACAGTATAGTAGCACTCTCTGTCCGGGGAGAGAGGGGTTACAGCTATGAAGAGATACCTCCACAGTCCTGTCCTCTGATGCAAGCCCCAGCCTGAAGCGGATCTGCTATGATTTGGAAGGTGAGGGAGACTTCCTGGGTCAGAGTACAGGGCTGTAGACCCCGCTATGCAGACCATGCCTCTCCCCCTCCCACCCAGTACAGGGAGCTCTTAAACCAAAGCAATGCTCTTAAACCAAGTCACAATTTTGAAAAACTGTGAGCTCTTAAACCAAAACGCTCTTAAACCAAGGTACCACTGTATATATTTTTGTAATGAACTACATAATACAGGTAGAGTTTTTTCTGGCAATAAGGATTACATAGAACATGTAACTGTTTGTTATTTATTCTATCTTTAAAAAAAAGCCATGCATGATGTGGGTAGTCATGTTTTTCTGCGAGTAGACATTGCATGTACCATAGGACAAATGTATTCTGATTATTTATTAATTCAGGGACCTGTAGAGGGCGATGTTCCCACACAGTATTTTTGCTCAGTATGTTGCAACCAAAACCAGGAGTGGAGTGAAAACACAGAAATAATTGTCGTTATTTTAAAACAATGTTCGTTGTTTTGAAATAACAGTCGTTATTTCCCATTAAATGACACCCATCCTCTAAATTTTAACAGTGTGTGAACATTCAGCCTTTTTGTGTTTTCACTCCACTCCTGCTTTCAGTTGCAAAATAGTGACCAAAATACTGAGCAAAAATACTGTGTAGGAACATAGTCTTAGGAAGGATTTTCTATACATAAATATCGGGTATTTAAAATAGAACCCAAATGGCTATAGAGGGTATTCCACTGCTCTAAATCAGAGGAAAATCAGACAATGGACACTTCAGATGAGGCACTCTCCTTTTATTATGGAGAGTCATTTGGATGGAAAGCAAAAATACTGCCGGGGTATTTAAACCTTTGAGCACAACTGTATACTTTGGACAAAATGTTGTCCATGGCTCGTGTTAAATACACATTTTTAAGTCAGTCTTTGAACTTAAAGGAGAAGTCTGGTGAACATTTTTATTAAAGTATTGTATTGGCCCCCAAAAGTTATACAAATCACCAATATACACTTATTACGGGAAATGCTTATAAAGTGCTTTTTTCCCTGCACGTACTACTGCATCAAGGCTTCACTTCCTGGATAAAATGGTGATGTCACGACCCGACTCCCAGAGCTGTGTGGGCTGTGGCTGCTTGAGAGGATGATGGCAGGGGGACACTGAGGGACACAGGGCTCTGGAGGGACACTGACCATCCCTCTGCCATCATCCTCTCCAGCAGCCACAGCCCGCACAGCTCTGGGAGTCGGGTTGTGACATCACCATTTTATCCAGGAAGTGAAGCCTTGATGCAGTAGTAAGTGCAGGGAAAAAAAGCACTTTTTAGGCATTTCCCTTAATAAGTGTATATTGGTGATCTGTATAACTTTTGTAGGGCAATACAATACTTTAATAAAAAATTTTGCCGGACTTCTCCTTTAAAGCGGCACTATCAGCAGATAAGCTGATAAGCACTATAAGCTGATTACCTAAGCTGCATATCACCATTTTGAAACTTGTTCAACTATGAATTAGGACATAAAAAAAACATTGTAAATGTGTCAGGTTTTTTATGTGAAAGAAAGATTTGGAAATGTTATTTATGGAGTTAGGGGATTCTTTATTTATGTTGTCTGTTGTTAAAGTTATCCTGTCACATTGGGAATGCAGCCCAATCTGCAGGCAGCATGTTATATATCAGGAGGAGAAGATTGATAGTTTGTGGGAAAAGTTCCAGAATAACTAGTAATTTATACATGTAAATCTCTGCTCAGGTCATCAAGTGGGCGGTCCTACTCAGTGACTGACAGCCCTCTCTTATACACCTACTTATACACAGATAGCTGTCAGTACTACCCACTTGACTATGTAGTGCACAATGGAAAGAACCAAACCTACAAAAGAAGGGCCAAAAGCCCAAACCACACCTACATGGTCCCCATGTTTAAAAATTAACTTTTAATTGGTTTTCATTAAAATAGTAACTGTGTCTTTGACTGCTAATTTAAAAACACACTCACTGCTGTCCCAAATAAATAATAGGTACGTCCCTTTTGGGGATAAAGTAGATCAGGTGCTGCAGACTATTCCTGATCACTACTAATATATATATATAAATATATACTACTATATGTAGTCACTGGAACAGAGTTGGAGTATATCAAAATAATAACCGCATAGCCCCTCAACTAGTTTCACCCAGTCATAGGCGTCATCAGGAGGAGGGCTTATGACAATGCGGCGCTCAAATTAGCCCCTATTTATAGGTCCTCATATACATCTCCTAGGGTCAAGTTTCCAATCTACCAATCATATAATGCAATACTGGATCATCAACTATGTTGTGTCAGACGCCGAGAAACGACAGTCGATTATAGTGGACGTTATTGGATGACGATGTGATAACACGTCCTACCTCGCCATTGGTCCGTCATCTCTCCCCAAATCACAGCATCAGGCCGCCAATGAGTCACCGCCATCCACCATATTACTTCCGGGTCGCGTGGTACTGCATGTGACGAGAAAATCACATGACATAGACAATGTTGTTGACATAATCGTCATGGTCACGTGGTAATGACGTATCCCTCCTCCTCATATTCTGTATCAGATCCAATTACCAATGTACATACCCTACCTACAAATTCAGGCATGCAGCTAGGTGCACACAATACTCAGGCCCCCAACATCAGGCCGCCACAGACCCCTTCTTTGTCTCAAGCTCCACCACCAGTGATTTTTCCTTTCCCTGGGACCCCTTTTTTAGGCCCAGCGGCTCACACGAACCTGGGGAGACAGGGCTAGCAGGAAATGATACGCCTACCTCTCTAAATGAGAGGAATGATACTCTTCGCATTTTCAATCTCTCTTCATTCAGACTTACAGTACGTCTGAACAGGAATCTTTACTCAAGAGAGGCTTATCATTTACACCAGTGCCGAGATGTGACAATTTTAACTGGATTAAAGATATTAATCTATTCGGCAGGAAGTTAGCCCTTCATAAATGGCACTTAAACAGAGAGAGGAATGGTGATGTTACTAGCCAGAGGGAAAGCCAAGCGATCATAACCATGGAAGAGCTTCTGGTCTAAAATGAACAGACACAGACTCCTGATACTGGTCTTGGCCCTAAATCTACATTCACACCAAGTATTACACAATACTCTCACATAGATACTTTTGTATCTCTTGTGTCTGTGGATATCAACTCATTGAGGACAAGAAGGGATAAAATCCAGTCTAATCTGACACACTCTGAACAGATAGCTTTAGAAGAACTTCATAGAAATACGGAACTGATTATGAAGCCTTCAGATAAAGGCAGCAATATAGTCCTTTTGGATAAGACACAATATGTCCAAATGGTGAAATCACTTCTGGATGATAAGGCCACTTACCAGATTTTAGATGGTGATCCAACCAGTCTTTTCCTCGGTGAGCTAAAAACTCTTTTACAGGATGCCAAAACTCGGAACCTGATTAGCAAGAGTTAATATCACTCTTAAGGGCCGCCCCATTGTGTCAGGTAATGATTGCCACTTATGTGGATACATTTTTGAATTCATTTGTCTTTTCACTACCTTCTTTTCTTAAAGACACAAAAGACACGGTTCGTAAAATTTCTGATATCACAGTGACACCCACTACACACCTTGCAAGCTTGGACGTTGAGTCCTTGTACACAAATATCCAGCACGATTTAGGTTTACAAGCGGTATGTTATTTTTTGAATTCTAGGAGTTGTCACTTACACGACCATAATCAGTTCACTTTGTCACTACTGAAATATGTCCTCACTCACAATTTTTTCTTGTTTGATCACAAATTTTATCACCAAATAAAAGGGATGGCTATGGGGAGCACATGTGCACCCACTTATGCTAATTTATTTTTAGGGTGGTGAGAGGCAGAGCACGTTTTTTGTGAGGACTTACTTTTTTTCACCACATTCTATTCTGGGGAAGATTTATTGATGATGTTCTGATTTTTTGGGATGGGGGATAAAGCCACCTTTGAGAGTTTTGTTGACATTCTCAATAACAACAAAATAGGAGTTTTTCACTCATGAGTTTCAGGATTGAGAAATTCATTTTCTAGATCTAACAATATTTAAAGATGCAAATTTGAATATAAAGACGGATATTTACCGGAAAAGTACATCTACAAATGATTTATTGCACTGGTTGAGTTGGCATCCCGAGCCACTGAGGAGGGGGATCCCCAATGGAAGATTTCTCAGAGCCAGGAGGAATTGCTCTGAACAGTCCCTTTTTCTGAAAGAGTGTAACAACTTATCACAGAAGTTTAAAGAGAGAGGTTACGCCCGTAAGCCCATTAAGAGAGCCTTCCAGAGAGCCCTACATAAAAATAGAACAACGTTATTGGAAGATATCGCAACCAATAGATTACAACTGGAACCAAAGAAAATTAGGTGTATAGGGACATATGATGCTAATGCCTCTTCCATAATGGCCATTTTACAGAGACACTGGAAAGTACTGTTGGGAGATGGTGACCTGAAAGAAGTGCTGGGCCTGAGATCAAGTGTTTCGTATAGGAGGGATGCCAACCTTCGTGATATATTGGTTCAAAGCCATTATGAGGGTGAAAGGAGGGAAACTTGGCTAAAATCCAACATTGTAGGATCCCACCCTTGCGGAAGGTGCCAATTCTGCAGATTTGTGACTACAACAAAGGAATTTCGGAATCCGGTGGATTTAAAAACCTATGACATAGAACAATTTATAAACTGCAGAACGAAGGGCATCATTTACATTGCGATATGTGAATGCCAAAAAGTCATGTGGGCAAGGCAGTACAAGAATTTCGTAGGAGAATTTCAAAACATCTGAGTACAATTAAAAAAGCAGAAGATACGCCAATCTCGAGACATACGTACCTTTCATGCTGGGAAATGTGAGGCACTGCACTTCATAGGGATTTCCCAGCCTAAATTAATACCATGCAAGGGCTGCCTGGATAAATTATTACTAAGAGAAGAGGCTAGGTGGATACACCGCCTTTCTAGTATGAGCCCCCATGGACTCAATGAGGGTTTTTCCTTTATGGCTTTTTTGTAGGGATGGTCCGAACCTGCCGAGGTTCGGGTTCGTACGAACCCGAACTCTCTGCAATGATTCCCGCCGTCTGCCTGCTCCGTGCAGCGGGTGGATACAGCGGGAGGACCCCCTGGAAAACTGGGATACAGCCATAGCCATAGGATGTATCCCAGTTTTCAAGGCGGTCCTCCCGCTGTATCCACCTGCTGCACAGAGCGGCCAGACAGCGGGAATCTGATGCCGAACGTTCGGGTTCATACGACCCCGAACCTCGGCAGGTTCGGACCATCGTTATGTTTTTGTAAATTTAGATTTTTCTGATCTGCATGTTATTAGCATTGAACTAGTCTCCCCTTCAAATTAATTTTTCTCTTATAATACTTCATTCATTTCTCCTGTATTATTTAGTGTCAAATTAAATGGATATGGTGCCATTTTATATAGATACAATTATTTTCCAATCTGTGATTGGTAACTTCTAACCCATAATTGTCAAGTAATCTGCATGTAACATTTATTCCTTTTCTGACAGAGAAATAACCATCTGTCCTCATGTTATCCCAATTAAGTCAGACTTGTACATATAAGGAATTATAGCCTGCATCTAAATATATATTTGTTGTTCCTTTGAAACTGCATATACTTACCTTCAATTTCACTGGCTGGAGATATACTTATGAAATTAGTCTGACGTGACCGTACAGTATTTTGGAATAATAGGAAGGCCTTGCAGAGTAAATATTTTCATTTTACAATATTATTCTTTATTTTATTAGGCAATTGTATTGTGCGCATGCGCGGCCTGTGAACCAGGCATTTATATAGTTAATGTCCTGAGGTCTGACTTGCTAAATCATGTGAGCGGAACTTTTGATATGTCATTACCACGTGGCCATGACGATTATGTCAACAACATTGTCTATGTCATGTGATTGGAGATGATTGGATGTATATACACAACATAGTTGATGATCCAGTATTGCATTATATGATTGGTAGATTGGACGCTTGACCCTAGGAGATGTATATGGGGACCTATAAATAGGGGCTAATTCGAGTGCCACATTGTCATAAGCCCTCCTCCTGATGACGCCCATGACTGGGTGAAACTAGTTGAGGGGCTATGCGGTTATTATTTTAATATACTCCAAATCTGTCCCAGTGACTATATATATGTATTAGTAGTGATCAGGAATAGTCTGCAGCACCTGATCTACTTTATCCCCAAAAGGGACGTACCTATTATTTATTTGGGACAGCAGTGAGTGTGTTTTTAAATTAGCAGTCAAAGACACAGTTACTATTTTAATGAAAGCCAATTAAAAGTTAATTTTTAAACATGGGGACCATGTAGGTGTGGTTTGGGCTTTTGGCCTTTTTTTGTGGGTTTGGTTATACGTCCACCTAGAGGTTACCCCAAAGGCACTCAATTTTGGTTGTTCACAATGGAAACAGATTTACATCAGCAAATGACAAGTTATCATGGAACTTTTATTAAAATACTATATTTCAGCCTGCTCATCTCCTCCTGCTCTATAAGGGCCCATTCACATTACGCTGCTCTATAAGGCCCCATTCACATTACGCTGCTCTATAAGGCCCCACGCACCGTGCAAGCCCTCGCATTCAAAGAGGTAGAAGGCAGGATTCGGCTCTGAGTCTGTGCCGGGGGATTCTGCATGGAATTTTGGCGCCGATTCTTTAGTGTGAACTGGCCCTAACATGCTGCCTGAAGATTAGACTGCGTTCTCAAGGTGACAGGTTCTCTTTAAAGTCCATACGGTAAATTTATGCTTACATGCGACTACAGACACTTTAGTACTATAATGTTAGTACTAGAATTACCAGCACCTTTGTACTAGTGCCATCCAGTGGATTATTTATGGAACATTCCAGGATACACTACGTTATACCCAGTACAGGGCCTGAAGAGGTGGGGCACGTCTCTTACCTCTGGTATTTTTCTTGAAAGTTCCCTTAAAGTTTTTAACTGTGCTATATTTTAGTACAGTACATTTGGAGAGGACCCATTTTACCTCCGGCCTAATCACCATAATCTTTCTTATTCTTACAGTCAAGCACCACATTTACAGTCACAAACTTATTCCATACACATGTAATCATGAACATTAACTAAATGGACCGCGGTGGGGTATAAGGTGGTCATGAGGTCAAGAAATGATAACTAATACAAATGCATAGCTCCCAACTGTCCCACATCAGGCGGGACAGTCCTGATTTTGCAGAGCTGTCCCGCCGTCCCGGAACCGCATGCAGTGTCCCACAATCTGTGGCTAGGGAGTTGCTGCATGTTTAAAATCATTTCATCATCATGGTCCAGCCCCACCAATCAATGCAGGTTGCTAAAGCGGGTCAAGTGATGGTCAGCAGCAAATCAGCTTTGGGAGCAGCTCCAGCAGCCTGATCGGGACCCCTCAGAGTGACCAAGGTCTGAGCTGGTGGTAAGTAACCAGCTCCTGCCGCTGCTGTGAATTAACGTCACTGCAGCGACGTTACCGGGATAACACAAGCACAGAAAAGTTCTGTGTCATCTGTGGCGGGTCCCAGCTGTCAGTAATAGCCGGGGACCTGCCACAACTGTCAGCACCAGAGCCGCGCTTAACCCTATAAATTAACCCTATAAATGCTGCGGCCAGCAACACCGCAGCATTTAAAGGGTTACAGAGAAAGAATTCTCTACGTAGAGTGGGTGTCTTGGCTGCTGTTTCGAGGCCAAAGGAGGGGAGGGCGGGGAGAGCCCCGTGTATATGGACAGTGCACACACCTTATAGAGAGAGATCACAGTGCACTCTCTCTGCATTGTGCATATGCACAGTGCCACTGTGGTCTTTCTCTATAAGGTGTGTGCACTGTGCATATACACATATACACACACAGTGCACACTCTCTCTCTATATACTCATATGTATAGTCCTCCATGTATGGAGGAGACTGTCACAGTATATTCACACTCTGTATTGTCTCCTCCATGTACATTGTACTGGTACTGTGTACATGGAGGACTATACATATGAGTGTGTGTATATACTGTATAGAGTGAGGTACAGTGTGCACTGTGGTCTCTCTCTATAAGGTGTGTGCACTGTATGTATATATATATATATATATATATATATATATATATATATGCACAGTATACAGTATATACACACACTCATATGTATAGTCCTCCATATACACAGTTCCAGCACAGTGTACATGGAGGAGACAGTACAGAGTGTGAATATACTGTGACAGTCTCCTCCATACATGGAGGACTATACATATGAGTATATATAGAGAGAGTGTGCACTGTATGTGTATATGTGTATATGCACAGTGAACACACCTTATAGATAGACCACAGTGCAGACACACACACACAGAGCACACCTTAGAGATGAGAATGGGGGCTATGCGGTGGCCTGGGCAGTTGTCGCTGGAGTCCCGGCAGGCTGACACCAGTGTGTGTGTGGCTAGGGCCACAGGCTCTGCAGCGGCGGCCTAGAGAGACCTCCTCCAGACTCCCGGAAGCCAGACAGGCGTGCCTCCCTGTATGACAGGTGCGGGTGTAGCGGGCAGCGCTTGGTGCCAGAGGCTGTGCAGCAGCAGCCTGGAGAGGTGTCACCCAGACTCCCAGTAGGCTGGCCAGTGTGTCCCCTGCGCGGCTGTTTGAAGATGGCGGCCAAGTGGCGATCTCATTGGTCCGGTCGGGCGGCCCAGCAGGTGGCCCTCTGACCTGCAGAGAAGCAGCTTGCCGCTCCAGGCCCCGCTCAGGCCGGAAGCCGCCGGTAACTGGAATGATTAAATGGCCAGGATCAGCACCCAGCGGGGCACTGCACTTGCTGGATGCTAGGGGGCCCAATACAGCCAATATTTTCTGGGGATCCCAGTGGGCCCCTGCCAGGGTGGGCCCAGGGGCGGCCGCCCCCTCTGCCCCAACCTAATTTCGCTACTGCCCCCAGGTCTTTTCCCTGCCTTCTTGTAATCAGCGGCTGGGCAGGGACACCGCTTCAGTCGCTGATTTACTGACATGACACTTGAGACTGTAAGCAGCATTTGCCGAGATGCTGCTTTCTGTAAGGGGCAGAACACCTCCCCTAATAAAAGTTTTAATCACCCCCCTTTCCCCATTTTATAAATAAAAATAAATAAACAAACAAACAAACATGTTTAGTATCGCTGCCCTGGGACGGGTGCTTTTAAATCTGTAGAGGTTGCGCACCTTCCCCCTACTGTGGCCTGTTGGAAAAACAGTGCATAGCTAGGCATGGCAGCAGTGAACAGGCACAGAGCCCTGGGAGCAGAAACACCATTTGCCATGGGGGAACCACAGCAACCGTGGGATTCGTTACAACACCTAAACTTAAAAAAATATATACAGTCTGCCCTTGGGGTCTTCTAGTAGTGGAGTCCAAACTGCCTCAGCATCACAGGGGAGCCTATTCTAATGGAGACAATGTCCTCCACCCGTTTCCTGAACATTGAGGGGCCACTCAGAGGAAAGGGGCAGTCAAGCCGAAGCTGTAGATGGTTTTCTCCATCCTGTATTTTTATCTTAAACGCTTAACATATTGTGTTGTACAGAATTCCACATTTATTTTTGGCAGTAGATTAACAACAATGTTGAAACATGTAACACCTGTCAGGATCAGTGAATGTGAGCCCACTGTGTCACATGTCCCTTTATCCCTAAGGGCATTCTCTAAGCGTATTCTCTGTTCTTCACAAGATACTCCTGATGGTGGAGATAGGCTTTCCTGAAGGATACGCTAGGTCGCTACCTCTTGAGATGAGACTGCGACATGAGACAGATAGTCCGGGCAGACCAGATATCAAGGGGTGTTAGGCAACCGAGTTGCCAACCAACAGTACCAGCAACCACGAAGACAGAGGACACAGCCAATGCAGGTAACGAAGTTAAATGACGGATTCAGAGGACGCAGACCCTGGTTGAGGTCACAGGGTGCAGCTCACTTGGTGCTAGGAAGAACACAGCTAGGTCAGGTTCACAACACAGGGCAGGAACACACATGATCCGGGAGCTCTCCGGGGGTGCAGGACTGGACAGCAGGATCACAAGAAATAAAACAGAGAATACAGGAACAGCAGGCAAGGTATGTACAGGTAAAGGAATACAGGAATTTTTTAAAGTGCAAATTGCAGGAAAACCTTCACAGGACCAAAAATACATCAATGCTTGGGGCTAGGAAGTGTGCAGGAACATTCCTATAATAGTCTCAGGCCATAGGAGAAATTGGGACACTGTGCTTTCAAATCTGGAGAGGGTGTGCCCCCTACTGTGGCCGGTGGGGGAAACAGTGCATAGCTAGGCATGATAGCGGTGAAAAGGTGCAGAGCCTAGGAAGCAGATACACCATTTGCCGTTGGGGAACCACAGCAACCGTGGCAGCCATTACAAAACCTAAACTTACCAGAATATATACAGTTTGCCCATGGGTTGCTAAGGCACAGAGTCCCATCCGGGTCTAGGTTCAGGGAAATCACCATCACTCTAGGCCTTCTAGTAGTGGAGTCCAAACTGCCTCAGCATCACACAGGGAGCTCATTCTAATGGAAACAATGTCCTCCACCCGTTTCTTCAACATTGAGGGGCCACTCAAAGGAAAGGAGCAGTCGAGCCGAAGCTGCAGACATTTGTCTCCATCCTGTATTTGATATTCTTTAATATATTTTTATTTACTGATACATTCATAGTAGGTTCAATTATTCAGCTTCAGTGCAAATAAATTGTGACTTCAACTACAACTCCCAGCATATGCCCACAGTCGTAGACTTTTAGTGCATGCTGGGATTTGTAGTTTCCTTTAGGTTTTCAGATCTCATGATATGTTAGGATACCATTAGGGGATTCTAACAGCTACAAACATTCAGTACATGCTGGGAGTTGTAGTTTTGAACACTACAACCCCCAGTATGGCCTCAAGGTCCAACATGGACCCTAACGTGGGCCCTCCGGGCACAGTTCCCAGCCCAAACCCCTCCCGACCAAGAAGAAGGACCCTCCCTTCCCAGCCCCCTAGGCCAGCCCAAGCCATTTTCCTAATGTGGAATCACCTGGCACTCTTCTCAGCCTAGGCCATCCCCAGCTGCAAGTTTGCATAAAAATTCCTTCTGGATAGATGCTTTTCCTCACCCTCCCCTATAATAGAATATATACGGCCAGGTACTGTAATATATGTACCTATATAATATGATACACTACTGCACCAAACATCTCATGAGTAACCTGCTGTATATAACATGTAATACTATACACTACTTTACCCAACATCTCCTGAATAACCTTCTGTGTATCTGTTAGGAACCAGACAGCAGGACAAGACAAGACAGTGAGCCCTAAGCTCAGCCCCGCCCACTGTCCTCTACAGTAGCGGTCTTGGGCACCACGCATACCACGCAATTGCGTGGGGCCCCCGACATCCAGGGGGGCCCCGCTCTGGTGCCCAAGACCGCTGCGGCTAACTATGTGCGCTCGTAACGAGCGCACATAGTTACAGGCAGCAGCGGCACTGACAGGGCAGGAGCCATTGGCTCCCTCCCTGTCAGTCACTCTTGTGGCCGTAGGAAGTGTTTTCCCTGCGGTCACAAGAGGCTGCTCTGTGTCTCTGGTGCCGGCGCTCGAGGCGTCACTGGAGCGCCGGTGCCATGACAACGGGAGAGCGGCCTCTTGTGACCGCAGGGGAAACACTTCCCGCGGCCACAAGAGGGAAGAGACGAGAAGAGAAGAGGAGACGCCGGACCCAGGTGAGTAAAATTTTTTTTTTTTTTTTTTTGTGTGTGTTATATATAGGGGGCCTATATAAAACGGGAGGAGCGCACAGGGGGGCTATATAAACGGGGGGAGCGCACAGGGGGCTATATAAACGGGGGGAGCGCACAGGGGGCTATATAAACGGGGGGAGCGCACAGGGGGGCTATATAAACGGGGGGAGCGCACAGGGGGGCTATATAAACGGGGGGAGCGCACAGGGGGCTATATAAACGGGGGAGCGCACAGGGGGGCTATATAAACGGGGGGAGCGCACAGGGGGGCTATATAAACGGGGGAGCGCACAGGGGGGCTATATAAACGGGGGGAGAACACAGGGGGCTATATAAACAGAGGAGCGCACAGGGGGGCTATATAAACGGGGGGAGCACACAGGGGGCTATATAAACGGAGGAGCGCACAGGGGGGCTATATAAACGGGGGGAGCACAAAGTGGGGGTCTATATAAACGGTGGAGCGCACAGGGGGGCTATATAAACAGGAGAGCACACAGGGGGGCTCTATATAAGTGGGGTAGTGCACGGGGGCTATATAAACGGGGGGAGCGCACAGGGGGCTATATACAAGTGGGGGAGCTCACAGGGGGCTATATACAAGTGGGGGAGCTCACAGGGGGGCTATATAAGAGGGGAGCACACAGGGGGGCTATATACAAGTGGGGGAGCTCACAGGGGGCTATATACAAGTGGGGGAGCTCACAGGGGGCTATATACAAGTGGGGGAGCTCACAGGGGGGCTATATAAGGGGGAGCACACGGGGGCTATATACAAGTGGGGGAGCTCACAGGGAGGCTATATACAAGTGGGGGAGCACACAGGGGGTATATAAAACTGGGGGCAGCACACGGGGTATATACAACTGGGGGCAGCACACGGGGGGTATATACAACTGGGGGGAGCACACGGGTATATACGACTGGGAGAAGCACACAGGGGGTCTATATAGTATACTGGGGGAGCACACAGGGGGGCTATGTATAACGGGGATCACACAGGTCTATATATAACTGCGGGAGCACACAGGGGGGTCTATATACCACTGGGGACAGCACACAAGAGGTATATACTACAGGGGGCAGCACACAAGTGGTATTTACTACTGTCGGCAGCGCACAAGGGGTCTATATAACTGGGGGCAGCACACAGCGGTCTTAATTACATTGGGACTGCACAGAAGTGCCTATATGCCTCACTACTATACTGGGGCACAGAACATACCTAATTATTAAGTGGGGGCACAGGGACACCTTTAATCTGTGGGGGCACAGAGGGGCGTAACTACTATATAGGGGTACAGGGGACCTAACTACTGTATGTGTTGGAGCCTAAAATATTTCTCTGACAGATTCTGGAGGGAAGATTACCAGCCGGGAGAAGACTTCAAGGTGGCTCAGGCTGGATGGAGAGAGAAAGAAAAAAAAGTAAAAGACGCTGATCAGAGAAGACGCCTCCTGTAAGTCACTGGATGTAACTGCACTCTGTTATAGGGTCTGTAGTGATAGGGGTCATGGTGTGGCAGTATTATGTTATGGCATCATTGGTAATATCTTCCTGTTTTGTTCAGAGCAGTTTTGAGGTGATATGTAATCTCTGTATGGTGGTAGGAGGGTTATAAGAGGACTACTGGGGGGGGGGGGGCAGCGCATGTCGAGGAGGGGGGGCATGGGGGGGCCCCAGACATGACTTTGCTTGGGGCCCCAGAAATGCCAAGACCGCCCCTGGTCCTCTACCTACTTGCCACTATCCGCCCTAAGATGGCGGCGAGCAACTGGGCGGCTGTCCCTGCACTGGCTAGGTGGGACACAAATACAAAACAGACAGACAAACACAATGAAGAAAAGTCCACAATCCGGGTCACAACAGTCGGGCAGCAAAAGTACAAAATCAGGATCCAAAGGCGAAATCAGAAAACAGGCAATATGATCAGGGGCAGGCAGCAAGCAAGGGAGGTCAGAGATACAAAGCAGTAGTCAGGAGATGCAAAGAAACAGAATCCACAAGCAGGCAGAGACTAAGTCAATAACCAGCAATGAGTGCAGAGACTGAGGTAGTTATATAGGAGGCCAGGGTTCTGACCATCCATACTGTTTTTATTAATGGATAATAATGGATAAGATATAATAGTACAGTGTATGGGATATTATTGGGTACAACTGAGTTAAGTATATTAGTCTGGCCCTTGAAAACCATTCCAATTTCTCATGTGGCCCCTTGGTAAAATCAATTGTCCACCCCTGCTCTAGTGCATGGTTACTTATGTAATCATTTTTTGGTGGGATGCTGTTGGGTGGAGGGCTTTGGGGATTACAGTGTTTTCTTATAAGTATCTGATATGTGAAAATAATAAAAACATTTGATTTAAATATTTCCCTGCACACTACCAAAAATAGAGGCATTCTGCAACTTCAGGCCAACAACATTGTTGAACCATCTAACACCTAAACTTACCAGAATATATACAGTTTGCCCATGGGGTGCTAAGACACAGAGTCCACTCCGGGTCTAGGTTCAGGGAAATCACCATCTCTCTAGGCCTTCTAGTTGTAGAGTCCAAACTGCCTCAGCATCACAGGGGAGCCCATTCTAATGGAGACAATGTCCTCCACCTGTTTCCAGAACATTGAGAGGCCACTCAAAGGAAAGGGGTAGTCGAGCCGAAGCTGCAGACGGTTGTTTCCATCCTGTATTTTCTTTTACTTTTTAATATATATATATATATATATATATATATATATATTTTTTTTTTTTTTTTTACTTAAACATAGCTATAATACAAAGAAATTTAAACTTTCCAAGTACAACTCCCAGCATATGTAAACAGTCGTAGACTTTGAGTTCATGCTAGGATTTGTAGTTTCCTGCAAGTTTTTAGAACTCAGGATATGTTGTGCAATGCAGTTTACTAACAGTCATTAAGGCTATGTTCGCACACAGTATTTTTGCACAGTATTTTGCTCCCTATTTTGCAACCGAAACTAGGGTTGGATTAAAAACACAGAGAAACACAGGGGCTATGTTCACACACTGCTAAAATTTAGTGGATAGACGTTATTTTACGGCAAATAATGGCTGTTTTAAAATAATGGTAACTATTTGCCATTAAATGGCGGCCATCCACTCAATTTTAACAGTGTGTGAACAGATCCTTTCTGTGTTTTCAATCCACTCCTGGTTTTGGTTGCAAAATACTAACCAAAATACTGAGCAAAATAATGTGTGGAAACATAGCCTAATTTGAGAAACTATAACACCCAGGGCATCCTAACAGCTGCAAACTTTTAGTACATGCTGGGAGTTGTAGTTCTGAACTCGACAACACCCAGCATGACCTGAAGGTCTACAGCACATTAAGGCCGGGCTCACACAGTGTATGACAGCGGCTGTTCTATGAACGGCCGCTGTCTGTGAAGTTCATGTTGGCGGGAGGAACTGCACGGGCCGAATGAACTGCACTTCTTTTGATTTGGAATGCGGGTGCATTTGGGTGTGCCCGCATTCCAAATTACCATAGCAGACAATGTAAAGTGTGGCCGGAGCCGCATTTAACATTGTCTTTAACATTGTCTGCACATTGTCTGCATTTAACATTGTCTTCAAAGAATAGCGGCCACACAAAACAGACATGTCAGTTTTCTTTGCGGGCGCATGGAATCCAGGCCGGAGTGTATACAGAGTGTATACACACTGGCCGGAATTCCATAGGACACAATGTTATTTTAATTTTCAACAAATAGTGGCCGATGTTACAACGGCCATTATTTATGTTGTGTGAAATTAGCCTAAAGAGGAACTATCAGCAGGTTAGGTAAATCTAACCTGCTGACATCTTCCTATTGTGCATGGGGCGCTGAGGATGAAGGTATGTCTCTTACCTTCACTCTCAGAGCCATTTCTGTGCAGTATTTAAAGTAATCCTGTGTCCGGCAAGGCCGTTTGAAATGCTGCTCCACCCCAAGAGCAACAATCCACCCCTTCTAATGAGGGGAGTGAGATGGCTCGGCGCTTGGGGGGGCAGTGCTTCAAATGGCCCTACCAGAAGCAGAATTACATTAAAAACTACACGGGAATGGTGCAGAGGATGGCAGTAAAATACTTACCTTCCTCTTCAGCGTCCCATGCACAATAGGGAGCACTATGAAAAAACAACAGCCGTTTTTCATAACAACGGGCGTTATTGTTTACACAACGGCCGGTATGAAATATTGGCCGCTGTTTTTACATAGTGTGAACCTAGCTGTAAATAAACAGACAACCCCTTTTATAACTGGACACACCATACTGACCATGTACAGTCACATAATCAGTATATAAAAGATATTACTCACGGCCACCATTGCTGATGCTGACATCCCGGATCTGTCATGGCTCTCTTCTTCCTGTGGTTGGCGCTTCATCTGCAATGTCCAACACAGAACAGATTGAATATAATGATGAAGATTTATAAAACTGTCCTTGTTGCCCATAGTTACCGACCACCACCCAGCTTTCATTATTGGAGAGCTCAGTACTGGGATTGGTTGCTATTGGCAACAAGGGAGGGGGTTGTATTTTTACCTACAGTTAATAAATGGGGGCAGATTGATGTAAATGCTGCTTGTTGCCCATAGCAACCAATCACTATGCAGTTTTCTAGTTCTATTTGGTTCTTCGGAAATTAGCACTGCAATTAGTTGCTATGGGCAACAAGGGGAGTTTTGCTTTTACACAGTTTTATAAATGTATATTTATTAGTGGAAGACGCTGAGGATACATATTGTGCTGTGATGTGGAGGAGTCCAGTAATGGATGGTGGATGTGTGGATTTCTATAAACTACATGAATGGCGGCCATATAACACTACAGGTTACAGGCTGCTGTGTCTTGGAGAGGACAGTATATTCCTCACAGATGTCCCTGGCCGCCATCACTAATGTCATCTGTGTCCTGTACAGATCAGTCTTATAAATGTCAGCTAGTTACACGGCCCCTAACATGACCAGTCTCCCCCCATGATCAGTGTCCCTCTCTGCTGTGCTGTGTGCAGTGTGCACCAGTAATACTTACCAGTAGATGATGACTGGGATGTACTGGGGAGCTGTGCCGTCCATCAGGCAGAGAAAATTTCCCCCCAGATACCACAAGAGGCCATAAGACTTGTTTACAGCTCCAGGGATTGCGGCAGTTGGTCGCCAGCGTCACCAACCAGTTCAAATCATAACATGCTGTGATTGATATAACTTTATTAACAACCAATCGATATCAAATACATACAATGCAACAGTGCAGGCTAAGAGGTAATATATAATAAAATATTAAATGTGCCATACATAGCAAAACAGTACAACACATGTGTCTCTACACTATACATAATACCGCATGTTATATAGTTACCAAGATTTTAATTTTCTCCAACGAAACTTTGGCTTTGACAACTAGGGGTGTGGCTCATTGTGGGTGTGGCTTATGTTTTGTGCATGTAGGGGGGGTATGGCTTGTCACCATGTTTTTTTCTGAATTTTCCTTATAAATTGCCATTATTATACAGATAGTAGAGTTCGGACAATACAGAGGGAGCAGGTTTGTACAGCATGACAGCTGACAGTTATCCCCATTCGCTCTGCTTCACTGTGCCGTGGACAGCTTTCCCAAGTGTACAGGAAGTAGGGGTACCCCACCCCTAGCATGTGCAAATGCAGAGAAAGTTTTACAAAGCCTGGGCTATGTCCCTAAATGATGAGCCAGTTTGCCTGCTTAAGATCACACACACTGTTCCTAAGAGGTAAATCATTGCTTCGAACTCCTCCCTTTACTTTGATGTGTCTTTCCTTTCTGTTTGCACAATGCATCCTGTAGATTTTCACCACTATTATATCATGGTATAGCAGAAGAGTTTGTGATGTCCTGTGATTCTCCAGAGTAGTAAGGGAGAGGAAGTCCAGTGTGTGTATTACTGTCATACAACCCTGCCTGGCACCTGTCCCCTGATATAGAAAGAATTACAAATGGCCATGCAACATGGAGGATGTTATCAGTAGCTCAGTAGCAACAATGAGAGCACCAAGGTAATGCTGTCACTACTCTGAAGGGTTATTCTAACAAAACAATGCAGGTTTTTAAGACTTTTTGAAACAATAGATATGCTTTAGCATATGTCAGGTTGTCCATAGCTACTGAAAAGCCCCTTCTAGCAGATGAATGTCCAGAAATGACAATGGTTATGGCAGTGTATTCTGAGATGATAATGCTTGCATAGATAGACTTGCACTCAGGCACTTCCTTGTTGTGTAGTATTGCTTCTCCAAGAATAAAAGCCCCTGACATATACAGTAGTCAATGCATTGTGACGGCTCATCGTGATCTTATTCATGGTCATACTACCATTACACCATGTGCTCCATATAAAGGGTTAGTGATCACTTTTAGTGTAGTGATGTCTGAAGCATATAACATTACCTGCAGAGTGTTTTCAGTCCTTCCTTCTATGTCCAGCTATCATTTACAGGTCATCGGGTTAACAAAACATGGTACATGCCACCCCTCAAATCCCTATTACACAAGACGATTTTTTTGCCAAAAATTGTTATATAGTTCAAGTTTAAACAATATATTTTTTCGTGTGTATGCGGGCAACGATCGAAAAATTGTTTCTGTCTTTAAATAAAGGATGTTTTTCCTCCCATAATATATTACAAGAGAAGAATGGGGGGGGGGGGGGGAGGGGAAGAAACAAACACCTATACTAATATACAATAAATTGAAAAGGAAAAAAAAATGCCATAAATATAGCTTTGTGGCCACAGAAAGGCCACAGAAAATGTATGTCTGAAGCAGCAGAAACTCAATATCATAGTTCATGGACTATGTTCTGCATTGTGGAGGATGCTAGAGGGTAATATGTTTTTTGCATTAGGTCTAAGTTCTTTATTGATATTCTGGTATGGTTGCTAAGCTATCACGTACACATCAGCATTGTAGGGTACTAGCACTACAGGTTTGGCAGTGACATTATGTGCACCCACTACCATTCCTAGAACTCTGCAAAATATCCTGTAGGTGGCGCTAGTGCCAAGCACAAAGCTACTGCTGGGTGCTTGCAGTAAAGGGAAGGTAGGCTGCTCGAACTGCAATGTATTTTCCTCTTGGTTGGATATAATCCGTGTCATTAGATGCATGGAACATATATATGGCTGGCAGAGTACTCAGCAGCCTCCTGTGATCCTCTATGTATAGTAATATGAATGATTGTAGAGGAGCCAGGCAAATGATAGAGTCACAGTGAACTTTGTCACTTTGCGACTTTTCTTTATTCTCTTCCTATATGGGCTGGAAGAGAGAGAAAAGACCTGCAAGCTACCAAACTGCAAGGTAGCGCCCTTTGTATAGCAATGACAGGATATAACCTGGCTCTATTGTCACCTAGCAATGCTAAGGATAGGAACGATGGGACATGTGGGTGGTAGTAGTCACTGGGAGTCTCCTTACTACAACCCTCACCAGCTCCTGACAATTCACTGATTTGTTCTGCAGAGAGTTGTTGCATATAATCGGTACTTTGTCGTCTACCTGCAGAATGATAACGAAGTGACTTGTCGCAGAATAGATACAATGATCTGGGTGATCGAGGGCATATCCCGGGATATTGTGGGATCAGGGGCAGCGCGATCCCATAGACAGAAGATCTCCGGGGACAATTATTGTGTGTGTGTGTGTGTATATATATATATATATATAGAGAGAGAGAGAGAGAGAGAGAGAGAGAGAGAGAGAGAGAGAGAGAGAGATCTGTAAATCGTATATCTATTATCTATTCATCTATATTCTATATTTCATCTATCTAGCTATCTATATTCTGTCTATTTATCTATCTATTCATTATCTATCTATCTATCTATCTATCTATCTATCTATATTCTATCTATCTATCTATCTATCTATATTCTATCTATCTATCTATCTATCTATCTATCTCCTATCTATCTATCTATCTATCTAGCTCCTATCTATCTATCTATCTATCTCCTATCTATCTCCTATCTATCTATCTATCTATCTATCTATCTATCTATCTATCTATCCATCTATCTTCTATCTATTCATTATCTATCTATCTACCTATCTTTCAATATCTATCTAATGTCTGTTATGTATCTTTTTTTATACCTATCTTAAACGTATGATGTCTCACTCTTTCTCA